>NC_134854.1:168135848-168865223 GCF_049852395.1 Peromyscus maniculatus bairdii
GCTGTGGGGACGACTCAGTCAGTAAAATGTTTGCCATGAAAGCCTGAGGACCTGAGTTCAGATGTCCAGCACCGTGTGAAGGAGCCCAGAGCAGCAGTGTGTGCCGGTCACAGCACACAGCACTGGGCAGGAGGAGGCAGAGAGATCCCTGCAGCTCGATGGATGGCCAGGTAGCCAGTCAGCCAGCTGTAGGGTCATGAGACACCTGCCTTGAAAAGTTAGGCGGGAGCGATGGAGGAAGATATCTGATGTCAACCTCTGCTCTCTCTCTCTCTCTCTCTCTCTCTCTCTCTCTCTCTCTCTCTCTCTCTCTCTGTCTCTCTCTCTCTCTCTCTCTCTCTCTCTCTCTCTCACACACACACACACACACACACAGACAGACAGAAACAGACTGGGATAGAAAGAGACAAACACCCACAAGCAACCCCTAAACACTAGGGAAGCGGTACCCAGCTTTCTCTCAGCTCCAAACCTTTCCAAGTCACCACCTCTTGCCCTCCAGTACCCTTTGCAGCTGATATCACCCACCCATGTCAGTGTTCCCTCTCTGCTGGGGCTATAACTCATCCTCAGCTATCAGCCATAGAAGGCTGCTCTTTTCTTAGAAAGTTCTAGAACTGCCTTTGGATTTTTTCCCTGAATTGACCTAATTAAGTTCCTAGACAGTTCTTGTCTTTCTCACCAGGCTCTGGGTCCACAGACATCTTGGCTGAATACTTCCTCCCCCTAAGTCTTCTGCAGACTCTGGCAGGCTGGGGGAAATGCAGTTCTCTCCTGTGGAACAGTAAATGAAGGATGCACAAGAATGCACAGTTGGTAAAGAGACTAAGATGCCAGGGTGCTAATCCTGCGTAGACAAGCATGCCACAATGGTCCATAAATAATACCCAGAGGTTCTGTTGATTTGGGGCAATGTTTGAAAGAGCTGTGTGTCGCTTGAGTTTTCCTGCCTTGCCCACAGTCAGGACAAATCTTTGTCACCCGCCAGTCCCACAGCCGCTCAGACCCAACCAAGTAAACACAGAGACTTATATTGTTTACAAACTGTATGGCCGTGGCAGGCTTCTTGCTAACTGTGCTTATAGCTTAAATTAGTCCATTTCCATAAATCTATACCTTGCCACGTGGCTGGTGGCTTCCCGGTGACTTCACACGCTGCTGGTCATGGCGGCGGCTGCAGCGTCTCTGGTCATGGCGGCGGCTGCAGCGTCTCCTTCTGCCTTTCTGTCCTTTTATTTCTCCTGTTAGTCCCGCCTATCTTTCCTGCCTAGCCACGGCCGATCAGGTTTTATTTATTAACCAATCAGAGCAACTTGACATACAGACCATCCCCCAGCACAGCCAAGTGCAGACCATCTCAGACACCTGCACTCAGGCCCATGGTCCTAATCATCCTCTATACGGACCTGCTGGGTAACGCCACAAAGAACCCAAGAAGGGCTCCCACAGGACATACAGAACATCCCACAGCAGCTGTGCTCAAAAATTGAAGTTATCATTTAAAGTAACTGCTGAGAGGGGATACATCTTTCCCGCTTCTTGGGCTTTCCAAATGGAGCTTACAAGCCATGCTCCTTTGTCACTCTGGAGGCACATAGGCTAATTTTCAGGTTGGCTAATTTGCAAATAATATGTTTGACATTAATAACTGCCCTTCCTTTGGGAGGGAGTTAATGTCCCTGTAACTCACTCTCCATCTCTTTGGATGGGTTTTCCACAAGGGAAGGTAGCCCCACAAGGCTCAGCCACCTCACACCCCAGGCAGTGTCTCCCAACCAACTCACTCTTTGGGTGTTCAGCCTTTTGCTCTGCTCCTCCATGGCTTTTCCTCAAAATGTTAATCACAGAGAAATAAGAAAGCGTTTGTCAGCCCTGTCCCTCACAGAGCCCCACAACTATGAACACCCCTAGTAAGGAACACTGGACTGAACAGTGGGAGTGAACGTCACACAAGAAGTATTAATTGTTTGCAGGGAGGGAGAAAAAGTGCGAGAATGGTGTGGTCCTTCCTTCAAGAAGCTTGTCACATGCCGACTGATAGAGAGCAGACAGCATGGTGCCGACATGGGGACACCAGAGGGAAAGATGCCGGCTGGGTAGCCCGAGGGGGGGTATGGTTTCAACTGAGCTTTAAGGAAAGGGTGGTACATGCATTCCACAAAGGGCAGTGTCGTATTAATGGAAAAGTAAGCACATGGGACTGCTTCTATTGCAAATAAGTGTTGGTAATTACATCCTGTATGTAACTAAAACTCTATCATTACACTGAAAAATGTGGAGCCTGCTGAAGCTGCCCAGTGACGGTCAGGAGCATGCAACCTCAGCTGTGCCCTCTCTCTGCCCAGACATCATCGTGATGCTCACAGTGGGCCCAGAGAAAGCCTGCCAGTCAAAACATGATCATTAACAGGAAAAGAATCTTCTGGAAGTTGATGCAAAACTCTGTTGTAACCTCCAGCAGCAAGCATGCTTAACAAAGAGAACTGAGAGAAGGAAATTCATTCAGCTCTGTAAGGGGAGTCAGCCTTCTTAGCCCCTGAACGGATCTGGTAGGAGCATGTAACTAGCCTTAGCCCTGGGGCTTTATCTTGCTATAATTTATCATTTACTTTATTGTATTATTGTATGTCTCTGGAGGGTAAGAAGTGCCTGTATGTTCAGGGACCAGAGGTCAACCATGGATGTTGTTCCTCAGGACTCTGAGCCTTGTTTTTTGAGACAAGGTCTCTCCCTGGCCTGGAACTCACTGACGCAGCTAGACTGGCTGGCCAACAAGCCAGATCCTCCTGCCTCTGCCTGGGTAGCACTGGGATTATGAGGGTACTATCACATCAGGGTATTTTTTTTCATGTGGGTTCTGTGAATCAAACTCAGATCCTTACGTTTATGCCACAAACATTTTACCAACAGAGCCATCTCCCTGACCTCACGGCTTCACCGTAGCACCACTAGTTCATGTGAGTAAAGAACAGTAACTTGGTTTCTGACCTTTCAGTGTTATAACAACACCATGTGTCAGCACCCCGGTGAGCCCCCATCTGCTCTGTGCTGAGCCAGCCCCATGCTCTGACTCTAGGCCCCTTGTGACATTGTCAGGCACCCACCCTGCAGTTGGCAAGAGAGTGCTCTGTGGTCCTCCAACACAAACCTCACAGTTGGAGATGCCACAGAACCCTCATGTGCCTTGACATTTAATTCTCAGATCACAGCTAATGCTTCTCAGACACATCTGGAAGAGCCTTTGGTAACTCATCTGGCACTCTCTTCCTCTATCTTCTCTCCTCTGATTCAGAGATCTTGGGGCCTGGAGTTAAAACACCTGGCTTCTAAGCCTGGGCCTTTGCAATAAGGTAGTATTTCTCTTAGTGATTTATCCACTTCACCACCCAGATGTGTGGGCACAGCAGGGGTTAACCTTGACCTGCTGAGCTCTGGCTCAGATAACTAGATGCAGATGGAAGGATCCCCACCTTCAGCTCAACCACACTCATTAATTACTAAGACAGTTTGCAGCTAAAGTGGATGTAACACATGACATCCTGAAGACGGGAAGCCCTGCTTTCCTTGATCCCCAGAGTGTTTTATTTTTCTTTTAAGAATGTCAGCACAATTTAAATGCATGATATTTCACATAAATATCCAAAATTTCAGATTCTCTTAAAAGTATTTTTTTAAAAACCATTGCCCTAGTAACATGACAATAATTAGCTGATGTGAATTCATCACTAGCTTGTCCTTGCAGCTAGCTAGTTCAGGCCACTTGTTGAGATGAGTACTCTGCCATGAGGAAGCTAACTGTGTGTGTATCCATCTGTGTGCAGGTCTGTGTGTGTGCATGCCAGTGGAGGCCAGAGGTCATTGTCAGGTGTCTCACGTCTCCCCCATCACACTCTACCTTAGTTTGTGTTACAAGGTCTCACACTGAACTTTGAACACACACATGTGGCTATAGTGGCTGGTCAGCACATCTCACATCTCAGGGACCCTCCTCTCTCTGCTTCCCCAGTGCTGGGACTATAGGTGTGTGCTGCCATGCTCAGCTTTTCCATAGGTGCTGGAGCTTGAACTCAGATCGTCGTGTTTACAAAGCAAGCACTTTCCCACTGGGCGACCTCCACAGCCCTCTGGCCTGTGTAAATCGGCGTCTTGCTGTACTCTTAACTCATACCCCCACGATGCCAGTAGAACATTTACCTCTGTTGATACTTCTAGCTGTGGCGTTGCTGAGTGTCCCCTGGAGTAGGCAAGAAATCACATGGGCTCAGAACTGCCCTGAAAGATACCTCAGTAGTAGTTCTTAGAACTAGGGAGATGGTGTCCACTCTCTTACTCTGCGGCGGCACAGCTTGGATAACTAGTCGCTGCCTGGGGTGGCAGCCACATCCTCAAGCCTTGCACAGTGTGCTTTTCACACAGCCCCCTGTCTGTGCAGCCTCTAGCCACCTGCTGGCTCCTCTCCACTCTGCAGTCTGACCACGGCTCTCCTCTCAAACATGTGATGTAAGTCATTCTGTGTCCTGAGCCACACAGCAGAACCTCACTTACAAAGAGCCTGTCACAGGAGAGGCAGCCCTTCCTCCTTCCCTCAGCTAGGAATATCTGCTGTGTCTCATGCTCACTCCAGTATCTGAGTAGGACACATATTCCTGGCTGGTTTAAATCACCTCCATACAGCATTCCTGAGTGGCATTCCCAATGCCCTGAACAGGATGCACTTCCATATACAAGAGCTTATTTGAAGTCATTTGTCATATCATAAACTCCCCAAGAATGCAGGCTTTACACAGTAGTCAGACAATTTTATATACACACCAAGAATTTGTTTCATCATCTCCAACCTCATCCCTTTTGATTAAAAGAAAAAAGCAGAGCGTGTGAATGATTTATCTGAAGTACTTTCTTTTTATGATACAGATTCCAGCGGTATCAGACAGGATGTTATGAGCCCACACGGGAGCCTCTAAACTCAAGGGTTAGCATTAGCTCTGCTGCCTTCTCCCCACAAGGCCCTAGCACATCCATAGATCTCTCAACTAAGACCACATGAAGCTCCCTGATGGGCTATGTACATTATATGCTGTCTTGCTGGCCAATCAGATTTCTCTTCCTTTGGCTTCTGGGAATGGGAGGAGCCCAGCTTGAAAGGCAGGTGGGAGTAATGATAGCAATGTAGCACTAAATGCAAATGTTGTCTGTGGTGGAGCTGGGGAGCTGACCCCGTGGGTAGAGTGCCTGCTGTGCAAGCCGGAGGTGTCCCTCCCCCCCCCCCCGAGTTTGGGCCTGTGTCACCCACTCATTCCACAGGAGAGAGTATGGCTTGTCTACTGCCCCAGCGTGGGTGTGGTCATGTGCACTGTGCCGTTATTCCAGGTCTGTAGTTGGCAACCCAATGACTGTGACCTCATACTTTGAGGCAAATGCTTCTGAAATGATAGAATAACTACTGTTACTGCTAGTAACTAGGTGGTTGGTGCTTTAGATGACACTTGTCTCAGGGAGTCCCTATGCCTGGGAGATGAGAATGCCATCTGAGACTCGTAAGAACTGTTGCAGGGAGGGGAAGCTTAATTCCCTTCTGCTAATAAAATTGGAAAGTGGATTTCAGCCCCTGTATCACCAAGAGTATATCCTGAGAACAGTGGGAATATGACTCTATCCCATAACTGCAAATACTGATCCCATGACAAAGCACAGTGGGAATGGCACATGGCAGAGCATGGCCTGTGAATGGCAATACTTAGTGATGAATGCAACCCTTTCCTGTTAATCCTACTGAAAACATGAAAATGGACCCCAGAGCCCCTGCCATGGCTGGAGAGCACTTCCTGTTCCCTTGTTAGAAAGATAAATCCCGTGTACTGGGTGGGCCCATGGCATCCCTCCAAAAGATTCCACTGCCAATTGATTGCCACTTGACTGGCGCTAGCTAATGAGATGGGAGTCGTGCCCATATAAGGGGGCACCTTGGGCCCTCTCAGCCCCTCTGCTTTCCCTCTGGCTGGAACATTGGAGGGAAGGCTCGGAGTTGGAAACCGGCAACCTACCCTTGAGATAAGAGCTGCAAGCTGATGGGAATCAGGGTGGGAAGCTCTGGGTCCTCACACTAGGGCTTCCCTCTCATCTCTACAGGACTTGGGTACAGTGTGAATCAGGAGAGAGGCTCTGTCTCCTTTAGCAGGAGTCATTACAGTGGCCAGGCCTGTTTCCTAACTAGTCTTGTGTTCACTTTCATAGCCTGGTGCAAATCAAAAGAAATAACCTGCCTTAATCTGCTTGTAGGGCAGACCCTCGGCATCCCAGCCATGACACTCTTCTCTAGAATTCTTCTGTCATATGGGATCACCAGTGAAGTCTTCCAGCTCTTTCTCACTCGGTAGGAATGTCCAGGCAGGAACTCTGCCTGGCTCAGCTCCCCTGCCGGTGAGCCCACAGGGCTGGGTGCAGCCTTGGCGGCTCTTTTCACATCCACCTCCATAGCAGCCTCCAACCACATCAAGGCTCAGAGGCAGCTTAGAAATTAAGATAACCTGCATCATAGATCAAATCTTCAAAATCATCGTCTTTGATTAATAGTAAATTTAATACTAGTATTTAGGGGTTTATGTTTTGGATTTTTGTATCTTTAAAGCAAAGTTATTTACCACATGTCCTGAGGTATTTTGTTTCTTCTCTTAAATGTGTGAGTTGTTACATGCTAGTGAGTCATGAGCTGTGACAACACTCATGTCATCTTGGGTATGTTTCTTTTTCAGGCTCCTGAGGGGCTTGTTGTTGTTGTTGTTGTTGTTGTTGTTTCAAGACAGGGTTTCTCTGTGCAGTTTTGGTGCCTGTCCTGGATCTCACTCTGTAGACCAGGTGGCCTCAAACTCATAGAGATCTGCCTGGCCCCACCTCCGAGTGCTGGGATTAAAGGCGTGCACCACCACTGCCCAGCTACTGAGGGGCTTTTATGAGATATGTAAGAGAGATATAGAAGCCTGGATTTCTCTCAACCTTCCCTCACACATTCCCCATGCCTCTCCAGATAAAGTAAGAGGGCCTTAGCACTTCTAACACCACTTAGAAATTTCTGGATGTGCCTCAGCCCCAATTAATGCCACAATTCATCTCTGAAGCTCTTTCCAAGTTAGACAGGTCATGTTATAAATGAGGGGTAGGGGCTGGAGAAATGGCTCAGCTGTTAAAGGCTAGGCTCACAACCAAAATAAATGAGGGGTAGGAAGGCAGGTGAGCGTCTTTCCTTGTAACTCATGCATACCACGAACCATGGCGTACAGCAGAGGTACAGATTGTGCTTTGTGCTGGGTGCGCAGGACTTTACATACTTGTCTTCGTCTTTTCTACAGTGCTTCTGGACAGGTTTCTCCTTCTTTCCACATCAAATACTTTACTAGAACATCTGGATGTTCCTCCTTTGACCCTTCCCCTCTCCCCACCCCACCCCCGGTTTAGTATTCTTCACTAAACCTAGAGATCTCTGTTGTACGAATCTTTTCATCAGTTCCTGAGCTAATAACCTTTTGCACTGTTCTTCTTCAGCAATGCTGTGTTCTGATGAGCAGGTGTAATGAGGGCATGGGATGGTAGGGGGAAGAAGCTGCCTTTTCAATAATTAAGCTGATGTTACTGACAGTCATGTGAGGAGGGTGAACAATCACACGACACAAAAGCAAAACAAGAAGTGTTAAGCCAAAGACAAACTGCCACCCGCTGGGGGTCAGACTTTGGGGAAGGTGCTGCATTTGCCTCAGGAAGCGGGTAATCTACAGAGTGGCCAAGCAACATGAGGCTGCAGAGCTGCCAACGGCTGTCTTAGGGATAACTCAGGGTGTGAGAGGAACAGATGATAGTGGTGCCCAAACTGGCCTTGAGAAAGTCCGGGAAGTTGCCTGTGCAGGAAAACAAAGGTAGAAACTGCAGAGATGAGTAGATGAGACTCAAACCAGTTCCATACATGTGCAACCTGGGGAGGCAGTAGCTGTGAAATAAAATCCAAAACTATGAATAAAAGCAGGAGTCAAATAAAGCATCCAAGACAATGAAGGTACCAGGGAGCAGTGGTGGGAACAAGGCAAATAGAGTAACCAAGGTGGGGAGAGGCCACTCAGAGCAGCGCTGATGTGTGAGGCTGGCAGGAAGAAGGAAAAGGCATCCAGCATGCTGCATATTCACAGAGGTGCAGATCTGTTAGTGGTATCACAGCTGAGAAACACAGGCCGAAAAGGTAGCATAACAGGAGTCAAGCAACCCATGGGTCACAGATCTGGGGTTCAAATTCAGCTCTAGTCCCAAATCTTCTGTTCTTCCCGCTATCAGCAACAACTACAGAACAGAATGTTCCTGAGAAAGGATGTGTTTTAATGAACTGTATGGAAGCCAAACACAACCAGACTTGGGCTTTCTGAAGCCACCTGGATGCAGGGTAAATGCCTGCATAAGACTTTCAGGGAGAAGGGTATGTTTAGGAAGACATTTGGACAGACTTCCCAAGAGGTAGAGCATGCAGTCTCAAGGTCAAAGTCTAGAGAAAAACTAAGATAAAATAAACCTTCTTGTAGAAGTAGTTAACTAGAATATGGTATAAAAACAACAGAAAAGGGAAGACTTGAAGATAAGGGTTCCAAAGGGAAGATGTGGAACTGGGAAGAAAAGTATCCAGGAGAGGTTCTGGTGGAGAGAGGGTGGAGGCCTCATGGAGTACAGCAATCTAACACAAAAGCAAGACAGCCTCACTACTGGAAACTCTGTTTCCTGAATTCTCCTGTAAGATGTGTCACCACCCTCCAGCTCCGACTCACAGGCTCAAGAGCATGTCCAAATAACAAGAAGAAAAATGTTCAGAATGGTGGATCCATGGGGTACACAGAGCACTAAGGATATGTGGGAAAGACAAGGAGTCCATAAATGGAGTGATCAACCTCTGAGAGAAGTGGCCAGGGATGGCTGTAACACTCTGCCCACACATCAGAAGTATCAGGGCCTCTGAAAGGTTGTTAAAGGGCTGGCCACATAAGGAGCAGATGCTCACATAAGGAATGAGAACTGAAAACATTCTCATCCAAATCTGAAAAGGGCAAGCTGACCTCAGCTGACACCAGCCTTGTGAAAGGAACATATTTCTAACAGCTGTTCAGGGATTAAACGGGCGACCTTGGTCAGCAGGAACTTTTCTACCCCTAATGGTATTTAGGCAAAGAGAACACACACCCTAGGTTGCTGCTCTGCCTGGCAGGGGTGGAACAGAGTTGGTGTTCCATAGAGACAATATAACCCCATCAACTCTCAAAACTAAGCATCCAGATTGAAGCTGGGAGATATATCATGCTAGCAAAGAAGACCTGGATTTGAAAATGTAAATGTAAGACTAAAAATGATTCAGAATCCACCCAGCAGGTCAAAGGTAAATCTGAACCATTAATACCCAAGGGCAGGATAAAGTTTCCTCACCCTTCTGGTTCAATTCAAAAGTAATGATGTATCAGGGTAATCCATGGCATACTGGCTTATTTCAGGCATGCTGAGATTTGCCCTCAGAGCTGGTGGGTGAACAGACCTGTCTGAATGGACACCTGCTAAGGTCAGAGGTTATCTGTTCAGGTTCTTTGGCCCTTGAGATTTGTGTCTGGGCCGAGTCATTCTGTGTGTCCTCATCAACAGTGATGCCCAGGGGTCTATAGGTGCCTTGAGGCACAGCTTCAAAAGAAAAGGAAACAAAAGTGTGGGGGTGGGGTGGTTGAAAAACACAAATCCAAGTCATGTGCCAACAGCACCAACAAACTCTTCTTCCTGTTGGTGTGTTCTGTACGTCCTTTCTGTCTGTGTGACTTAGCCAATCAACCAACTAAAACAATGGATGCTGTGTGAAGCTTGCTAGGTAGGATACATGGCAAGCTTGTTCCTTAGGGGGACAATTTTAGTGTGAGACTTTTAAGAGGCAGGGCCTCATGAGAGGTCCTAATCAGCTGCAGCAGGTATGCCCTCAGAAGGGACTGTGGGACTGCGGCTCCCTGACTTCCCTCCTCAGGTAAACCACCCCTCCCTACATGCTTCCACCTTTGACATGATTCACAAGGAGACCCAGCTCCTCGGATCCTGTACTGTGCTATTTAGATTTTTTCAAAAGCACCTCAAAGCAGAGGCTAAATACCCTCCCTTTTTTTCAGTAATATTAGCAGGTGTTCCATTCTAGTCATGAAAAGCCAACCATCGTCTATCGACAAGGACAGGATCTACAACAATGTCTATAACACAAATAAAAATACTTTACTGTGTTTGCTACAGAACCATGTCTAGGTTTTCTCTCAAAATGTTCATAGAGCAGAATGTATGCACAAATGGAAGCAGGGGGCTTAAATTAACACCATTTTGCCAAAGCTCAAATTGTTTGTGTCAGTTGTGGATGAGCACAGCTTGGCTCTATGAAATTCATACATTTTTTGAGACCACTGTACCTATTTCTTTACTTATTTTTGTCAACACAAAAACCACAGCTCTCTCCTTAAAGGACATGAGAGAACATTTATTCTGGAACCATTCTGAGTGGCCATTTGAGTTTCCCTAAATTGCATGTTCCAATGTGGGAGTAGTTTTCATCAAGCTTTTATAGTTTTACAGAACAAAGAAAGTCATAAATCAAGGCAGGTTTAAAACACTTTTATTTATTTTTTTATTTATTCATTGTTTTTTTTTTCTTTTCTTTTCTTTTTTCTCTGGAACTCACTTTGTAGACCAGGCTGGCCTTGAACTCACAGAGATCTACCTGCCTCTGCCTCCCGAGTGCTAGGATTAAAGGTGTGCACCACCACTGCCCGGCGATAAATTTTTAAACCATGAGTAATGAAAAACAAAACAAAAGGGTATTTACCCACATACCTGTGATTGGTGTGAAGAGTCACAGGTCATCAAGGAGACAAGAAAACAAGGCTCTAAATAAATCTGGGCTAGATCATAGTCATGGAAGGAGACTCTCAGCCTCAAAAAGCTTATGATATTTGAATTAATAATGCAATATTCCATTTATAGCCAGGATAAGAAGGCAATCTTGATGACTCTCAAACTGTCCCATGTGTGAATACTACACAGAGAAAACCCAACACAGGACTAGGACCAAACCCACCTACATGACAGTTGGGACTAAGGAGAGGTAACTGTGCAGCCCTATGCATAATTATGGCACACCAGATCATATTCAAGCTACCTCTGCTTGAAGAAAGGTGTTTTTCAGCTGGACAGCAATAGCACATGTCTTAAGTCCAGCACTCAGGAGGCAGAGAGCAGGCAGGCTGATCTCTGAATTCAAGGAGAGCCTGGTCTACAGATCGAGTTCCAGAACAGCCAGGGATATACGGAAAGCCCTGTCTCACCCCCTGCCCCTCCCAAAAAAGAAGTTTTTCTCTCAAGAAAACTTGTTTTTGATAGGGTCTTGTGTAGTTCAGGATTGTCTCAAACTTAGTACATGGCCAAGGATGAGTTTGGATTCCCATCCTCCTGCCTCCACCTCAGAAGTGCTAAGATTACAAGTATGCACCACCACACCCAGCGAGAAACTCATTTTGGGTTAATGAAAAATATACATGTTGTTTCAGATTAATGAAAAGTACGTGCCTATCCATCCCTTGATTCACACTTTTTCACTCCCCCTTGAGGCCAGGCCCGGTGCTGGTGTGACAGGTATTCCTGTGAGGCTGCTTGCACTCTAATTTTCATGCACAGAAGATAAAAACACTGTAAATCAATGGCTAAAGTGAATACTGGCATATCAGGCACATGGGTCTGCTGTGGGTGTTGAAAAAGACCTCAAAGCAGAGGAGGCTGAGCTGAGTGACAACTGAGCTAAAGTTTGTCGGATGAGAAATAGAACTGCCTTTCCCAAAAGCATGAGGACTGTGCTGGCCTGTCACCCAGGAGACGAGACCCAGGGAAGCCTGGCAGGGTTATCTAGATTAGGCTGGTTAAGGTGGGAATACCCACCTTAGCTGTAGGTGCTACCATTTCATGAGCTGGAGTCCTTGCCTAAATAACAGTGTCAGCATTCATCTCTCGGCTTCCTGGCTCTGGACACAATGTAACCTTATGCTCTAGTTGCTGTGTTTTCCACCAGGACATTTCCTACCTTGAACCTTGAGCCAAAGTCAACCTTTCCTTACATTGCTTTCCTCGGGGTATTTTATTATAGCAACAATAAGTGTCACTCATACACCAAAGAAGAAGAGAATGTCGCTGTGACCTAAGGAGGTAAGTGTCGCCAGGGTCGGGGTCCTGTGCTGCGGTCCTGGCTATGCAGGAGGGAGTGTCTGGTGTGGCATTCGAGTGCACTCCGAATTAGAAGTTCAACAGGTGCATTCTGACTAGTTCCTTTGGGCTAACTTAAGACAAGTGTCATGACTTCCAAGTCACCCTCTCCAATATAGTCAGGGCAATACAGTTGGGAAGGGCACGGCCTGCAATTGCTCAAGGACCCATGCTAAGACTTGTGCAGTAGAATCAGTAGACCTGTTGGAGAAGGGTAGCCACAACAGTTCTTGGCTGCCTGAGAATCATCCAGGCAGTTAGTTGTGAATTCTGATCCTGGAGCAGGTAGGCCAGTAGAGATATTAACACTCCTCTAGTGTTAAGATGAATAACCAAATGTAACTTTCAAACAAAGAAAAAAAGTAGAATTTTGTTCTAGATACACTCCACTTAGGCTTGCATTTGGCCAGAGATTGGGGCTCAGGTGCTGGAAATGAGAGCATCACAGGTCCAGATTGACGTAGGGGCACAAATTACCACACAGGTTACAAATGAACTTTTGCAGGGAGCAGAGCATTTAACAAAACAAATAAAGCCATCTTGTGTTTGTTAGAATGGTTCCAGGGAGAAGAATGTTGTGTGTACCACTGTCTTCCAGAGGCTCCCTCTGCTGTCTGTGGACCCTTTCGTTCTGTGATTTCCTCTTCCCTGCTCATGGCAGCTCCTGCTACCCTATCCAAGACTCATGCCCGTTTACACAGTCTATAACATTTCTGAAAGGCGGTCGGGCTTCTGCTGCAAAACAACATGTCTTAGATTCTTTCCACTGTCCTCCATGAGTAATCCAATCTACGTGGAAGGATAAAAGAGTAAACACGTTTGTGTTCCATAATCTAAATGTTTTATTTTGATAATCCAAATATTTCCAATGGAATTTTAAACAGTTTTATAGTCTACTCTCATTAAAAAGTGATATAAAGTAAATGTGTCTTAGCAAGCAATTGTCTATCAAACACTGTAATTCTTTCTCATGTTCCCCTGGTGGATTGTTTTCTGTCTTTCAACAGAATTCTTTCAAATTCAGGCTCAATAATCTTCTTTATATGTTATCCAAGGTTTGGAATACAAGAACCTGTCTCTACTTACTCAAACAATGGCCTCTATTATAGTATCTTTTTCTTTAAATCCAAATATTATACCCAGCATTTTAGGAATTCCCTGTCTCAAATGCAGTCAATTAAATTGTCTATAAGTTTCTCAGAGGTCCAGAAAATGAAAGGAAATAGGAATTTGTACTTTGAAATGAGTTCAAAAATGTGGACCATTTGTCAGTGTTGGTCTCTGTCAAATAGTCCTCATTATCTTCGGGCTCTGCTGCTAACAGACGAGATAATCTGACACAGACTTCTCCAGCAAAGACATTTCCTTCCAAGGAGAAATCAGGCCTCTCTCCACAACTGGAAACACGATTCTCAAGTTTGACGATGGGAGGGACAGAGGGATAATGCCTCCAGGTGCCGCCATAGCTGGCGGTGTAAGAACCAGGGCAGACATGGGCCCTTGTGTCACCTGCAAACATCTGGGAGGTGAGACCTGATGATCCAGAACTGCAGGTGAAGGAAACAGTGGGAAGCTGTGGGCAGGGCTCAGGCATGAGCTCCCCCTTCCTGCCTGGCCTGCCTTTGGCATCCTGTGTTTGAGTTGAGATCTTCTTCCCTTTCAATGAATGTTCACCTGACTATCTTCCTACCTCTGGTTCTGCCGATCCTAAGCTCCCAGTCCACTCTGTGCTTCTAATCTCCTGTCTCAGAAGGCTTAAGCCACAAGGAAGGAAATGGACTAATTAAAACAATTTGTAGGGAGGGTGCAAGACTGGTGGTATCTCTAGGATGAGCGTTCCTGAGAGTTACTCAGTGTGAAGACGATGTCTAGGACCAGCTCCTTTCCTAAGGTAAAAAGTCTGGAATCCCAGAGTTATTTTGTCTCCCAGCTCCATTTCCCTCTCCAGGTCAGTCTTCTTGGCTGAACCCAGGTAGGGCATGTTACCTGGTGCTGCCTCTCTCTAAAATGGGAGTCCTGATTGATAACTGAAGACCAGACTGACCCATCTTCACTTTGTCAAAGACTATGATGGCAACAGAAAGATATTTTCTCCTAAAGACCAACTTGGACATTCTAGAACAGGACTTCCTAAACTCTTTACATTTGTGACTGCCTAAGAGATTTGTATGCAACTTTGGGTATGGAGGCTACATATATCTGTATGATCTTTCTTGTCAGACTTTCTTGGCCCACCAGCCCCAAATAATGACACAGAGACTTATTAATTATGAAAGCATGGCCTTAGCTTGGGCTTGTTCCCAACTAGCTCTTATAACTTAAATTAACCTGCTTCTATTAATCTACATTCTGCCATGTGGCTTTTTACCTCTTTGTGGTGGTATTGTATCCCCCAAAATATTGTGCACTCTAATAAACTTATCTGGGGTCAGAGAACAGAACAGCCACAATATTAAACATAGAGGTAAGGCAGTGGTAGCACACGCCTTTAATCCTAGCATTCCAGAGGCAGAGATCCATCTGGATCTCTGGGAGTTTAAAGCCACACTGGAAATAGCTAGGCAAGATGACTCACGCCTTTAATCCCAGGAAGTGATGACAGGAAGCAGAAAGGTATATAAGGCATGAGGACCAGAAACTTGGCTGGTTAAGCTTTTAGGCTTTCGAGAAGCAGTTCAGCTGAGATTCATTCTGGATGAGGACTCAGAGGCTTCCAGTCTGAGGAAACAGGATCAGCTGAGGAATTGGTGAGGCGAGGTAGCTGTGGCTTGTTCTGCTTCTCTGGTCTTCCAGCATTCACCCCAATACGTGGCTCAGGTTTGTTTTTATTAAGAACTGTTAAGATTCGTGCTATGCCTCTTCTCCATTTTGTATGTCTGACTACCTCTGTGTCTCACTGGTGTCTCTTAAACAGCTAGATTTATCCCCCTGAGTTTCTCCCTCTGCCCAGAAGTCCAGCCTAACCTCTCCTGTCTAGCTGTTGGTTTTTTAGCTTTTTATTGAACCAACCAATCAGATGCCTTAGACAGGCAGGGTGAACCAGTGACACATCTTTATACACTGTGATAAAGATCCCGAAACATACATCTAATATTTATTGATAATAAATCATACACCTTAAAATTTATTAGTACACTGGTAAATTTTACCATTTGTTAAATGAAATCAAATTTGCATGTTAATGAGATGGACATGCATATTTATTTTTACATAAAGAATTAAATCACGGATGAATATTTGATATTGAAGGAAACAGACCATCTTCAACATTTCTTAGCTGAATGCCTGGATTTTATTGCTGTGGGATGGTCTGTATGTCAAATCTGTTGCTCTGATTGGTCAATAAATAAAACACTGATTGGCCAGTGGCCAGGCAGGAAGTAGGTGGGACAGGGAGAGAGGAGAATTCTGGGAAGCGGAAGGCTGAGGTAGAGAGACACTGCCAGCCGCCGCCATGACAAGCCGCATGTGAAGACACCGGTAAGCCACAAGCCACATGGCAAGGTATAGATTTATGGAAATGGATTAATTTAAGCTATAAGAACAGTTAGCAAGAAGCCTGCCACCGCCATACAGTTTGTAAGCAACATAAGTCTCTGTGTTTACTTGGTTGGGTCTGAGCAGCTATGGGACTGGCGGGTGAAAAAGATTTGTCCTGACTGTGGGCAAAGCAGGAAAAGTGATTGTTAATGCCCTAAATAACATTTTGTATAATGCAAAGGACAAATAGGAGGTATGTGATTAGGGCCAGTTTTCAAATTATTTTAGAATTCTTGTCTTAGTATAAAGACAAAATTCATTTAACATTTTTTATGTTAAATCAACCCTAAGAGTTATTTTCAAAACCCAACATTCAAACCCAATGTGATCCAAAGAGAAACTAATTTGATACTCACAGGCAGAATGACTGAGAAAAGTCAGTCTTGATTTCCTGTAGTTACATCGTTGTACTTTTGTAAGAGCAGAAGTCTTTGCACTCACAGCAAACCCTGCATGCAGCTCACAGTCATCTGGGCCAGGAGCCATGGTGTAGGTTTCACTGGCACTGCATGTGAGGTAGCATGCAAATCACAAAGTGTGAGTTTGGTGTGCTTAGAACCAAGGCTGCAGTGAAGTCACATGATACAACACCTGTCATCTCTGCCAGAAACACCTCAGATTTGTGATGCATCTGACTGTGGTTTAATTTTGGTCACCCTGTCTTCAGAAACTTTCGCATGTCATGAACCCCTCATTCAGTTTACAGTACCTCCTATGGGGCTGGCACCCACAGTTCAAAGAACTGGATCCTAGAGGAAATAAAACCACCTTCCCACTGAGCCTCCATCCTCACCTGCTGCTCATTCTAGAGAGCCTCTGTTAATTTGGATGTTAACACCTGCTGGCCAAGTGATAGACCTTGAAACAGTTGATTCCCTGGGAGGTGGTTAGGCTATCATGAGGGTTCAGGAGTTTTCAGAGATAGGCAGAGTGGGAAAAGCAGGGATTTTGAATTCAAGACAGTGGTTAAGTTTAAGCTCAGAGAGTGCAAAGCAAAGCAGGGCCAAAGTGCAGACCCTGGAGGAGAGTCAGGGGTGAGGCTCTGAGAGCCCCACGGGAGCAGAGGCTGGGGGTGTTGAGGGGGAGCAGTGAGTGCCACAGCCCCTATGCGTCACCAGAAGCCAGGGAACAAGCCAGTGGGAGATGACATGAGCACACGTGAAAAATGTTTCCGTGTAGCTAGAGTTTTCCTGCCTTGCCCATAGTCAGGACAAATCTCTGTCACCCGCCAGTCCCACAG
The DNA here is from genome assembly GCF_049852395.1 of Peromyscus maniculatus bairdii. NCBI lineage: Eukaryota > Metazoa > Chordata > Mammalia > Rodentia > Cricetidae > Peromyscus > Peromyscus maniculatus. The sequence continues at coordinate 168,152,920 of NC_134854.1, forward strand.
TTGCTCAGACCCAACAAAGTAAACACAGAGACTTATATTGCCTCAAACTGTATGGCCGTGGCAGGCTTCTTGCTAACTGTTCTTATAGCTTAAATTAATCCATTTCTACAAATCTATACCCTGCCACGTGACTCGTGGCTTACCGGTACTTTACATCTTCCTTGTCCTGGCAGCTGCTGCAGGCAGTGGCTTCTTCTGCCTTCCTGTTCTTTTATTTCTCCTCTTTGTTAGTCCCTCCTATACTTCCTGCTTAGCCACGGGCCAATCAGTGTTTTATTTATTGACCAATCAGAGCAACAGATTTGACATACAGACCATGCCACAGCATTTCCATTTCCTTTTCTCTTCTCTTTCTAGAAGTTTTGTTCACTTTGAGCCCCCAGTCTATGTTCCATTGTCCTTCTAATGTCAACCTTGTCTAGCTTTGCTGGCTTCTCAAAGCATCTCCAACTACTTACTTAAACCAACTTCATAGTAACAACCAAATGCATGTGTGAGCTGGTGTGCAGGTGGCATTTAAACCTATGTATTGTCTTCCCTCCTGGTTTGGATTCCATGACACTGTGGACTTCAGTCCCTGGTTTGGATTCCATGACACTGTGGACTTCAGTCCCTTCACATGCAGTGATATCTGTCTTTTAGTGAATGTCCATGGAGTTGATGGACACACACATTAAAATCCTGCCTTTCTTCTCCCAAGGGATATTGCATTTATTTTTACTGGGATTCAATACTGTATCCATATCCAAGAGGGTACAGTACTAAATACTATGAGAAATATGTGTTTTATTTCACAAAAGAACTTGTTGTGTGTCCTTTTGTGATAAAGATGTCTGCAAATTTAATTTCCTCACATGTTCTGGTAAAGAATAATACAACTGAGAAATTATCTAATACCTGACAGGGGAACTTTGAGCTTTTCATAGGGAGGAAAGTGACTTATACTTGTCTCATTGTCTTGACTGTTGATTCATTGATGTGTTTTGAGACAGGAGTTTGTGCTGTGGGATGGTCTGTATGTCAAATTGTTCTGATTGGTCAATAAATAAAACACTGATTGGTCAGTGGCTAGGCAGGAAGTATAGGTGGGACTAACAGAGAGGAGAAGAGAAAGAACATGAAGGCAGAAGGAGACACTGCCAGCCAGCGCCATGACAAGAAGCATGTGAAGACACTGGTAAGCCACGAGCCACGTGGCAAGGTATAGATTTATGGAAATGGATTAATTTAAGCTATAAGAATGGTTAGCAAGAAGCCTGCCACGGCCATACAGTTTGTAAGCAATATAAGTCTCTGTGTTTACTTGGTTGGGTCTGAGCGGCTGTGGGACTGGCGGGTGACAAAGGTTTGTCCTGACTGTGGGCAAGGCAGGAAAACTCTAGCTACAAAATTGACATATCTTTCTATGTAGCCCAGGCTAACCTCATCGAATAGAGATTTTTCCTGCCTCAGCCTCCAAAGCTGAGATTTCAGTGTGCACCACCACACCCTGCTCATATTGCTTACACTGCAACTCTGAGCACGATGGCTCAGGTCTTAGAAACAACACTGAACTTCCACAGTGTAACCTTTCTCAGTTAATCTTGTTTCTGTGGCATGTGTGGAGAGGAAATTAAATTAGGAAATACTTTCACACCTGTGCCGAAAGGATGAGGACAGCATCTCAGATGCTCTCACACCCAAAACACACTCCCACACAGGCACATGTCTAGACACTTCTTACAAGCACAGCGTTTCTGTCTGTCTCTTTCTCTTTTAAAAACAGAGTCACATGTAACCCAACCTAGCTTTGAATTTTCTATGTAGAAGAGACTGGCTTTGAACTCTTGATCCTTCCAGCTACACTACCCAAATGCTGGGGTTGTGAGCACTACCATGCCTAGCTATCAAGCATCTCTTAAATACATATGACCTGCTCCTCAGTAGTAGAAAAACTCAGTATTTTCCTTTTGTCCCATAGCTTCAACAAGTCTAGGGAGATATTGTCTTCCCCCAAACAACAAACTCTTCCTTTTTCCCCAGGGACCCAAGTTTCCCCAGCCCAGCAGCTTCAGACTCCTCAATGGAAACCATGTGGTCATAAGTACTTTGTTGCCTCCTTGGAAATTTCTTTGTGAAGACCAGACTTAGCGGGAAATCCTTATGTTGGGAACACTCTGGGGTTTCACAGTTTGGATGACAGAATCTGTAATACTCACATAGAGGTCACTGAAAGAGGCCATATGTCATGGAGCGTGTTTATTATAGTGGTCAGAACTCTTAGAAGCAGTGCTCAACATAAAAAGGCTCCATCTGCACTCCACAGTGACAATGAACACACTTCTCAGGGTTCTCCCAGCATCCTCCTCTGTGATAGAATTCCTAGTCATTCCATCAGAGAGTAGAACTTGGTTCAAGTAGTGAGCACCCAGCATGGGGCACAGTTAGCCTCAGCAGAAGCATACAAGTTTCTCTTCAGAATATCTTGAAATTCCCTCTCAGCCATGTCTCCTCTCCCTAGCTGTTAAGATGTGAAATGCTCTCCACAGCCTCATGTTTTGAATTCTTAGACCCCAGCTGGTGGGGGGGGGAGGCTATGGAACTTCAAGAAGATGGGGTCTAGCAGCCTGATGGTGGCCCTTTGAAGGTTATGCCCAGCCTGTTTCCTGGCCGGCCCCAAAAAGAAGAGCCTCTGCCACAAGCTTCTCCAGCTGTTCACTCTACCATGCCTTTTCTGCCATGATAGACTGAAATCTTCTGAAACAGGAGCCAAATACACTTCCCCTCACATTGTTTTAGAGAGGGATTTTGGTCTCAGCAACACAGTGCAAAAGTAATTAACACACTACTGTATGACTTTTCCCAAGGAGATGTGAACAAATGTCATTTTACCCCAGATAGGCCACCCCAACAAGAGTCAAGACAAATGACTCCACTCAGGTGTGGCTTGGTGAACCAGTGAGCTTATTGCAGCTACTTGCAGAAGCATTGGTGGCTCACATCTGTATTACCTGTATTCTCCCTCCAGCATAGTTAATGGCTCACATAAGCTGCATTCCAGAGAGGGGCCTTTCTACACAACTTGTGAGCATCTAGGCTGGTCAGGGAGTCTGGGCTCTCCATCAGTGCTCATATCTTATGAGGACACTTGTAAGTCCTGTATGTTTCTGGAGTTTCCTGAGTCTTGTGACTTGTGCTTACTTTCTGAGTCCTAAAGGAATGTTTCATTTGGGAGGAAAGCTAGACAACAGGCACTAACCAACTTGAAGATTCTGTAGATGGAAAATAGTCTCTTCTCACATTATAGGTGAGGAATCTGTCCTGTGCCTTGCAACCCTGACTAATGGGATTTGGCTTGTTAGCATTTCCAGCAACAGATCTTTCTGTGCTATGTTCACCTCATGGGCTGTTGTTGCACGGATCTTAAAAGTTCTTATTAATAAAATCAAACCTGAAGCCAGGTATTGGAGTGAATGCTGGAAGGCCAGAGAAGCAGAACAAGCCATAGCTTCCTCACCTTGCCAATTCCTCAGGTGATCCTGTTTCCTCAGACTGGATGACTCTCAGCTGAACTGTTGCTCAAAAGCCTAAAAGCTCTAGTTCCTCATTGTCATGCCTTAAATACCTTTTTGCCTCCTGCCATCACTTCCTGAAGGGTTTGAAGATGACCTGTCTATCTAAAATATATCTGCTCAATCTTGAAAACATACCTAATATGACTACAAGTTCTATTGTAATGTCTAACTACTAACTTTCATTTTTTTTATCCTAATAGTTGGTAATAATAACATTCAAGGATCAGCAAATTGCATTACATTGTTAAATGAACGATATAAGTACAATATCTTGAACAAGATTGGAAATATGTATAGCATTTTCTAACAATATCAATCTCAATATATATAATTTGTATACAATATATAAAAATCCAATCCAATGTAAAGTATTTAAAACTAGTAATTGTCTTTTAAAAGTAGATTCAATAATCTATCTTTTTATCTATATAGTATCTATATCTTCTCTTTATTTTTCCGAGTAGATTCAATAATCTACCCTCTATTCTATCAGGCTGTTGAACTAGAAACTTCTCTCCAGGGAAGCAACAGCAAGCCCACTTGAAATTTATCTGCCTTGCCAAATAATACTGGCTGCAATAGTTACTAGGCCTAGAGAGCATGAAATAAAAGGCCGTGGGTGAGTCTGGTGCCAGCTCTTAGTCCCTGGACACACTGAGTAGCATCTGTTTGAGGAGAGATGCCTTATCCTCTCTGTGTGGTTTGCTCCATGCAAAGAGAGGTGAGCACGGGGGGAGGTTAACCGGGGGCCAGGACTCGCCAATTTGAAGCTTCACCACCCGACAAGATGAACACCTTTGTAATTTGATTCCGTAACTTCTTCTCCTCTGCTGTCCTGAGTTTCTAGAAACATTCAAGTAACACGTGGGGTGGCACATGAGTGATGGACATATCTTCTTTGTCTTATATCGGTTTTGTGAGGGAAGAAGGCCCTTATTTTACCCATTTGCACAGAGGTTGGGTAGCTTACCCAAAGGCAGGCATTCATGGATGGAAATCAAATTAGACTCTAAACACCATGTTCTTAAACCTAAAGCCTCCCACAAGAGAATTCCCCCCACCCCGTCTCAGAAGGCAGTGAAACCACCTCTAGTCACATATTTGTGAATTCAAAGCTTTCCAGAGCAGGGCTGAAGCACTGCCTTCAAATGCTTGCATCAAAATAAACAGTACTGATAGACATGACCAACAGCTCTGGCTTTCATTTTGTTGGTGGTGGTTTTTTATTTTTCTCCTTGTCCAGGCTTTTATGATGAAGTTTCCATGAGAAAAGAGATCCTGTGGTCATATAAAATAATCAACATGAAGCATGTAGAAAGGTTGCTGGTAAGCCATAAGAGGAAATGAGGAAATCGCTGACAAGATGTTTGTCTGGACACTCACATCCAACAGGCCTGCCTCCATATGCTGTTGGTGGTCAGTTGCCCCTAGGGGGCACCAAAGGGATCGCTTGTCTTTGTTTTTTCTCAAGTGTCGTTCTGTAGATGATGTGCACTCCCTGCATCTCTGAGGGTCTCTGGATGGTCCTTTAAAAGGTCCTGGATGCCTTCCTCTGATTTGTGTAGAGGGCCTGGGTCACCTAGAAAGTGAAATGTAGCCGCTGAGTGATAAAGGTCTCCTGGTAAACCTCTTTTGAGCTCCCCACAAAACCGCAAAGAGCATCTAACTAGACCACAAAGTGGTTGCTAGTGCGGAGCTTCATAACCCTCAGAATGAGATGCCAGGCATAATAGTCTCCACCTTGCAAACCTTCCACTCTGCATGAGGAAAATGCTGATCTCCATCAGTCTGAAGACACTTGGGTACACCCTTGCATAGAGGCCGAGGAGGGCAGAGTTGTGCCTGGGTTTCACCACCTGAAGCCCTGTGGTATTTCAGCCTGAAGGACCGACCACTCACTTACCAGAAAGACTTGCAACAAACCAGGCTCGTGCTAATGGATATTTAGTAGACTATGAGAGATCTGTGTAATATAACAGATTTCTTTTTTAAAGGTGCAATGGAACATTCAGTTTTAACCAGAATTCTAAGTTTTGGTGAGCACTCTTGCATATCTTTGGGCTTGACATGACCCCTTTGAACGAATATCCTTTATCAAGGTGACCATGTGGAGTTCACACAGAGCCATTGGCTTCTTACAATCATACAAGAGGACATTCTGTCGTGAAGAAATTGAGATTGACAGTATTAAGACCCCGAGGTTTTTGTTTTTGTTTTTTAATTTAAAAATATCTCTACTGCTAATTCTCCTTGCTGCTTTTGAGCCAGAAATTGGTGTATTTAATGGCTGGTACTGGCTGGTGGAACCCAAATTACATGAAAGAATGGCTTTCATGATACTGTTCAATTTAGGGATTTCTTTCATTTCAAAGACAAGATTAATTACCTTTAGAAAATGCTAAGCAATTACCCAGTAATAATAGTGGAGTGGTGGGGAGGACACTCCCGGGCCTGTCATTTCAAGGCAGGGCAGGAAGGCTGGGCGATAGAAAGGCTCTGAGATTTGAATCAAGGCAGAAGAATCAAAATCCTACTCACATTCTGGAGACTTTAAGAAGCAAGACAAAGCTGATTCCTGGCCCTTCAGTGGACTTGGATTATAGACCTTTTTCCTTCCTGTTTGTTTGTTTTGGCATAAAGTCCTTATTAATGAGTATTGTACGTGATCCCCCTATGTCCTGTTTTAATCTCTTGTACCCAGTGGTGGCTGGACTCTGATAACCAGAGAGGTGTGAGCTCTTCATGATAGGTGAGGGACACAACAGCCCAGGGCTTCCCAGTCCTGCGAGAGGTTCTCATTGTCACTTTGTGAACTGATCACCAGGGGCCATTTTACTCTTAGAGTTCCAGAACCCGGTATGGCTGTCCACAATTTTGGACCCTTCTCTCTTTTCATGCACCATCCACCCCACCCTCTCCCCCAAACACCTAATAAGTAGCTGTGACACTTCACTATTGACCCAAGAGCTTCTTTATGTGTGTGTGAGAGTCTGTAGGAGTTGTGACAATTCAGTGGGTGTATGTGGATACTAACTGACCCTCACGGGACACCACTCAGGGATTTGTGTATGTGGATACTAACTGACCCTCACGGGACACCACTCAGGGATTTGTATATGTGGATACTAACTGACCTTCACGGGACACCACTCAGTGACTTGTAGTTCAGACTTGATCTGAGGACAGTACAGCACTGAGGCATTCATTCATTACTTTTTTGTTTTCTTTTAGAGTGTGTGTGTGTGTGTGTGTGTGTGTGTGTGTGTGTGTGTGTGTGAATGTTAGGCCAGAGGTTAATCTCAAATGTCATTCCTCAAGCAATATTCACCTTGTTTCTTGAGACAGAATCTCTCTCTGGGACCTGGACCTCTCTGATCGGGCTAGGCTGGCTGGTAAGCCAGAAGGATTTACTTCTCTCTGCCACCCCTGTGCTGGGGATTACAAGTGTGTGCCACAACACCCATTATTTCTGGGGGTTGAACTTCAGTCTTCATGTTTGAGTGACAAGAACTTTATTACTGATCTATCTGCCCATTCATTTCCTCATTAAGACGTCCAGAAACTCCTGAGAGTCTGGTACCTGTCTGACAATGGCGAGCAGGGCAGCTGCATTCCTGGCTCCCCCAGGACGATGCTTCAGTGAACACTGAACAAGCAGTCACAGTGAACTATGAACTAACGCTCCTCAGAGACTCCGCTGGCCTCTAGGCTGGCAGTCTACTCCAGTAGCTCCTGGCTGGAGGGTTTAGGATGTGGTGGAACATTTGCTCTTTCCTTGTTGAGGGGAAGTGACTCACTTTTGGGGACCAGGAAGGAAGTTGTTCAATGTCTTCTGTTGCACCCCTGACATGGATGTGGGGAACGACCCAGCATCCTCCACATTGTGACTCTAAAACACAAGTCTTTGAAGCCATCCTTGGCTTTGCTGACCATGTCAATTGGGCACACGGTGTACTGAACTGCCCTTGGAAATGTGACCTACTCTCCTGTTATGTTAGGACAGTAGATTGGTTTTTCCAATCCATGAATAAAAGTCCTTTTTTCCTATGAAATTTTGTTTCTGGGTGATTTCCAGCAAAAGTGAATGAAATATCAAAATGAGGCAGAGAGCTGCGCCGGTCCACCTCTGTGACATAGACGAACACCTAGATGGAGTCACTTGACTGGCAATCTGCCTGTGATGGGGATGTTAAGGTAGAGGTGGGGTCTCCTGATCTCCTCTCCTCCTAATCTAATGACTATGACCTGAGAAGATGACAGGAAAAAAGAGGAAACTGGAACCTTGAAGGAATATGGACTTCACACTACCTTGCCCTTTCCAGGCTGGATAGTTCTGAGAGCTTATGTCCATTCATTTGGATAAGTAGAAGTCTGTGTACTCTGTGACAAGTATAAAAGGATGTGGTGTGGATTAAAGCCACGAGAAGGCTCCCCACCTCCAGGGGGCAGCAGGAATGCAGGGCAGTTAGGGGACGCCCACAGAATTAGGAGCAGCAGCGGTTTCTCTGGCTGTCTGCTGTTCTGCTCTGATACTGGGGCAGTGCAGAGACACCGGTCGATTCTGGACTTTGGGGTGTGTGTGTGTGTGTGTGTGTGTGTGTGTGTGTGTGTGTGTGTGAGAGAGAGAGAGAGAGAGAGAGAGAGAGAGAGAGAGAGAGAGAGAGAGAGAGAGAGAGAGAATTTCCAGAGGGTTTAACTAAGGAGGGAAGAATGTGGGTCGCACCCTCCCTTGTGATATGGTCTTGGAAAGCTGGTTGAACGGCAGCGCTCACCTCTCTCTGCTTCACAACTGTAGTCTCAATGCAAACATCTACCTCACATGCCATCCCCAGCATGACAGTGTTTTACCCTCAAACTATTGGCTAAAATAAACTTCCCTTCCTTGTTTATTTTTGTCAGGTTTGCTTCTTCAATTTTATTTTTAATTGTGAGTGTGTGTGTGTGTGTGTGTATGTGTGTGTGTGTGTGTGTGTGTGTGCATGCACACATGTTGGCACATGCGTGTGCACATATTCATGTGTTAGAATGTGCTTGTGGCTGCCAGAGCTCAGTATCAGGAGGCTTCTTCAATCACTGCACTTCGTTCTTTTGGATGCAGGTTCTCTCAACAAACATGGAGATCACCAACTTGGCAGGTGGCCTGGCCAGTGTGCTCAGTGTGCTTCTGTCTCCGCCTCCCCAGCACTGGGACTACATGTATTTGTCACCATGCACAGCTCTTTATGTGTGTGCTTGATCCGAACTCAAGTCTTATTGCTAGCTGTAAGCGCTTGACTGATTAAGCCATTCCAAAGGCCCCATTGTGAACCTTTCTTAAGCCTGGTTGGGAAACTTAACTTGTCTGAGAAGAATTTTAACACTTGTTGCCTCTTCTTCCTCTTTCCCTTGACTTCTTTGAAACTTCACCTCTCCTGAAGGTCACCTTCAGTTCTTCTAAAGAACTGAAGGTTCTTCTGGTCACTAAGCTGGCATTGATGACTGGGGTCCCCTTCAGGTCAGAGTAGTAGACTCCTACCCCTATGTGTGACCTTACATATTCACTGGGGGTTTGGGCTTTTTGGAAGCTGCTCCACATATGAAGTCAGTTTTCTTGGTAGCTGGGATGAGATGACCAACTTGCCTTGTCCTCTAAATGTTCTCAAGTGGCAGCTAATTTTAGCCAGAAGGGACTTGGTCCTAAATTTGAAGTTGGGACTGAGAAGAGCAAGGCTCTATATCCCATTGCAAGAGCCACCCAGATTCTCCATGATACTGTACATTAAAGCCTGATAACAAACTGTCCTGTGAGTCTGTGCCAGTTCGGTTGCTCACTGCAGTGATTACTCAATGCCGTCCTGGCCGGCTGGGGCTGTGCACTCTTTTCCTTGCTGTTTCCATAACATCTCTCATCGGCCCAGTGAAACTTAAGGGTAGAGCTAATCTGCTGCAGCCTGCCTGGCTGCAGCATGCCAAGAAGCTTGGTGTGTCTGTTCATCCCACTCTTTTTGTGAGGGCAGCTCAATGCTGCAGGAGGCTTATATTACAGCTCTATCAAGTTAGTGACCACTGCCCATGTGGAACAGCCTCTTGACCTACTCTAAAGGCTGAGACTCCACTGCCTGAACAGTCTCCAACATGCAAACAGTTTTCACATACTGGATTCTAAAGGAGTATCTATACAAATAGTTAAATATGTGCATTGCTTCAAAAGGAATTTTCCACATATTTTTTAAAAAGAATTGCAGGATTGATATCCCATTTAACACTGTTTCCAAATTCATATCCTTGGACCAGCACGCCTGCTATTTGCTTATAACTTGTAAGGGGATGGGGTGGGGGAGCTGGCAATAGAGAGGACTAAAAGATTCCGGACCAGTGGGGAGAGGAATAAATGAAAAAGTCTGATTCCTCTGAGGTATAATATGAGGAGCCAAAAAGCAAACATAACTGATCAATTTTAAGAGAGCCCTGTTAATTTAGCTTTGAAATCTAGGGCCAGGGGAGCAAACACATTTGTCAGCAACTGAGCATCTGGAATGTTCTAGATGAGACATGCTATGGAACTGCCCCTCTCGGCAAAGAATATGGACTCTGAGATAGACCTTTGTCCACACCCCAGTCCGTCCTCCTGCTTTGACTCTGGGAGTCCTCCTCTGCTGTGTTGTGATTTTCTGGCATCAGCTGCCATTGGCAGCTTCTGTCTTGGACTGTCTTGGGAGAAGTATGACTTTACCTCCTCCCTCCTCTGATCGCTTGGGCTCTTTCACAGGCTGCCCTTGGCCTGAATGCTTGTATCTGTGTTCAGGCAGCAAGGTGTCAGCTCAGCACCCTTACTCAGTTCTCAGCACAACACAGAGCTTCGTGTTTTGTCTCATTTGTTTACTCTTTCCTGTGTCCACCCTCACCCTCTTGCTGCCATTTTGAAATAAAATCCAGTGCTCACATATTTAATAAAAACAAACTGACAAGTACATTAAAATGCAAAAACCTAAGTCAAAAATAGAAACAAAAGTAAAACCTAAAAATTATTTGCTTTTGTTATGAGACTTTTTGTTGCCCCCACAACTCCTATATTCCCAAATGCTAAAGGATATCAGAGGCCAAATAGAGGGTGATCAGAGGTCCCAATTCTTGTCTGTCACCCAGAAGTGGTTTCCATTAGCTGTGGAACTTGTGATTATGCCTTAGGGTACTTCACGCCAGCACTGCCAACAGATCTAAAATATAGTTACATAATCACTTTATTTTCTAATAAGTACATTTTAAAAAGTAAAAATAAAAAATTAAATTTATGTAAAGCTCATACTTTGCTTAAATCAAAACATTCTCATTGTAAAAATACCACACAAAATTATTAACATGACATTTTGCATTATTTTATTTTCATACTGAGCCTCCTAAATGTCAATTAAGATGCTACATTTTGAATAAAGTGTGATTCAGTCCTACTTTAAGGGAGTGATGTCAGCACAATAATGGAACAGGACATCCACATCCTTGGTTTGTCAACAAACACATGTTTAATAACATAGAGATGGATATATATGAGAGACCCAGAATCCATTAAGGACCTGTATTGCCCCATATGATCCACTTCAAGATCAACCACATTGAAACAAGCAACTGTATTAGCCCCTCTCCCAGGCCAGCTAGCTTAGAGAGTATCTTCCTCAGTGTCTATTGCCTCCCGTGCAGCCACAGGGCAGGCTTCAGTCTGATTCACATGGAACACTGACTCGGCTACAGACAGCTGGGTAAGAGCAGAAGGACACACGCTTGGTGAGGCTGGCATGGATCTGAGGTGAGATGACTCGGTTTCTCCCTCACCCTCAGCAGGGAGGGGAAGAGCAGGGTGCACTCCTATACATCACAGTGAGCTGATCTTTGCCTTACTCCAATGAGAGAACAGGCAGGCATCTGTTAAAATTCCAAAATCTTTAAAGATTTATTTTTGTTTTTTATGTGTTTGAGTGTTTGCCTGTGTGTATGTATGTATGCATACCATATGCACACAGTGTCCAAGGAGGCCAGAAGGTATCAGTCCCTTAGAACTGGCATTCTAGACAATGGTTGTGAGCTTCCATGTGGATTCTGGGAACCAAACCAGGGTCCCCTGCAAGAGTAGCTAGTGCTCTTAACCACCGAGCCATCTCTACGACCCTTCTCCCTCATCTTTTTGTTTATTTTTTAACAGACTTCCTTTTTACACCTGGGTCCAGGCACAAAAGATAGAAGCACCTTCTGTCACTTGCATGATATAGCAAAATTGGGAGAAGGCACAGGACACAACAGTACTCCCCAAGGAGGGAGAGGAATAGAGTATGCTCTGACATTCTGGCCTATGATGCAGTAGCCAGATAGCAAAAAGTGCAGAAAGCAAGCAAGCAAGGAAGGAAGGAAGGCAGGTGGGAGGGTAGGTGGGAGGCAGGGAGGGAGGCAGGCAGGGAGTGAGAGAGGGAGGGAGGAGGGAGGAGGGAGGAGGGAGGCAGGGAAGGAGGCAGGAAGGGAGGGAGGGAGGGAGGGAGGGAGGGAGGAGGGAGGCAGGGAAGGAGGGAGGGAGGGAGGGAGGAAGGAGGAAGGAAGGGAGGGAGGGAGGAGGAAGGGAGGGAGGGAGGGAGGGAGGGAGGGAGGGAGGAAGGAAGGAAGGAAGGAAGGAAGGAAGGAAGGAAGGAAGGAAGGAAGGAAAATCTTTCTAATTAGGGACCTATAAACATTAGTCAGTGAAGACAATCCACAGAAAATTTGAGACTCCACCATCTTCAGCCAGGCTGGTAGGTGAAGGCCTTCCCCTATTGAAGACAACCCACAAGACCATCAAAGGAACTTGTTATTTAAATGAACAGATGTGGCTGAAAGTTTTCTCTGGTCCTGCCCAGAGAAAGTGCCCACGGGCCCTGCAGCCACTTATAAAATAAAACAATCACTCAGAAGCTTATATTAATTAAAACTGCTCAGCCATTAGCTCAGGCTAACTACTGACTAGCTCTTACACTTAAACTCAGCCCATTTCTGTTAATCTATATGTCACCACGTGTTCTGTGGCTTTATCTGTGTGCTGCTCCCTGGACAGTGGGCTGGCATCTCCTGACTCAGCCTTCCACTTCCCAGAATTCTCATTGTCTGTTTATCCCGCAATACTTCCTGCCTAGCTACTGGCCAATCAGTGTTTTATTTACCAACCTATCAGAGCAGCACATTCACAGCATACAGAACATCCTGCAGCAAACGGATGTCCATAAAAGACACAGGAACCAGAAGAATCACAGCCAAAATTCACTTAAGACAGTTGAAAAAATGTCTAATGACCAATACTAAAGAAATGGAGATCTGTAAATTGACAGATAAGAAATTGAAAATAACTGTCTTTAAAAAGCTCTGTGAGTTACAAGAAAGCACAGACTCTAAATAAAACAAAAAACGCAGAGGTTGAGAATATCAAAAGTGAAGAACTTTAAAAAAAGAATGCTGTAGTTAAGGAGCACAGTGAATGAACTGGAAAAGCTTACCAGAGTCCTTAAAGCTCTCCACAAAGCGTCTCTGAGTGCTGGGATTATGGGTTTGTGCCATCAGGCCCAGCTCAGATAGCTCTACTTTTAAGAATACTCTGTAGTTACATGATAACTTTGAAATTTCTTTTAATGTGTTTAGAGGGAGAAACCAAGCAAATAAAGTAAAATATTAATAGCATTTGACCATCCAGTGGGAGAAAGGGTGTGGCTTGCTTAATACTTGGTACTTCACTGTATTTTCCAGAGAGTTCCAGAGGGACAAAAGAGAAGGGGGCAGAGGTAGCACGACGGATCCATTCTGTAATATTTTTGATTACACAGTAGTTGAAGGCACAGGAATATAAACCTGGAAAGTCAAGGAGACCCTGGAAGATGCATGGCTTGTCACAGAAGTGAACCTCTGCTACCTCCTCTATCACAGTGTGCCTAAAGTAAACAGAGCTCACTGTACTTTGTAAAGAAAAGCCAAAATTCTGGTTTGTTTAATTTTTCTTCATGTCTTTTTCCATTCAAAGCCATGTACTCAAAAGAATCTTCAATTTAAGTTGCCAATACGGTACCACTTTTATATTCCAAAGGCTCGGGGGAATAATATTTCATATGCCTGTTAAACATGTTAAAAGTTCTTTTCCACTGAATTATATTACACAAGGTCAGGGCTCCAGCTCAATGGCTGATGCATAAGAATGGGGAGGAGGAGGTGGGTGGAACAATCCAGAGTGACCTAGTAAAGCAAGCCTGCTACATTTTTATTGAGTTGTGTAATTTTACTTACAAGATATATTTGCTATAAACCTTACATAGGTTTTCATGACCAAGTAAGTAGGTAGAACTGTGAGCAGTGAGAGCTGGCCCACCTTTGGTATCAGAAGCATGTTGCTGTGTTTCAGCTCATCAGCTGGGGCCTTTTGCTGCCTTTGACATCATCCCTCAGTGTAGCTGAAAGTTTTCCTGTGCCCACCCAGCTCCCGTGTCAGCTCTTCTGAAAGAAAAGTGTGCCTCAGAGTCCTCTGCAGTCTTGAGAAGGCTGGTGCCCCCCAGTGTCCCCACTTCCCACACTACCCCCTTTGAAAGTGCTTGTTCCACTGTGAGTGCTGCCTGGTTCTTGGTGTAGCATGCTGTACTCTAGCAACTGTGCATTTTTAGAGCATCAGTGTCCAAGGACATCGGGGCCCTTAGAAAAACAGGGGTGAAGGACTTGAAACGCAATAGGACATGAACTCTAGGTAGAGGGTGTGAGCAGAGCTGCAGACAGCCCTTCCCTGAGAAGAGCAGCAGAGGCAGAGGCAGGAGAGATCCACACAGGTCAGCTATTGCTGTGAGCTGACTCTTGGTGCCACCTCCCCACTGGACCAACAAACAATTTATGTTTGCATGTGACATAGATAAAATGCATACTATAATATATGTGAAACATATTTATCAAAGTTTAGACTTTATAGGGCTACTATTCTAAAGATGGACCAGGTGGATCAACTACTATGGTATCTTCACATACCTACTAGCCTGTGCTCAATCTCATTCAGTAATCCCATGCTGACTGTCAGATCCACCTGTAGTGTGTACACTGCCTTCCTCTAAGCAATTTTTGTTATTTTCAAAAGTTGCACTTTCAAGGGACAGAACCCAGGTATGATAGTCAATGTTAGCTGTCAACTTGGCAGAATCACAAATCGCATGGGAGATGGGCCTCTGGGCTTGTCTGTGGAGGATTATCTTGATTGTATTAGCTGAGGTGGTTAAACCTGCCCACTGCGGGTGGCCTTATTCCCTGGCTAGGAGCCTGGACTGTATAAGCAGAGAAAGGCATCTGGGCCAATGCGTATGTTTATCTACCCCAATCTGCTTCCTGGCGGTGGATGTGATGTTTGAGCAGCTGCTTCAAGCTCCTGCTCTCCACTTCTCTGTCACAGTGGACTATATTCTGGGAATGCAAGCCAGAATCAACTCTTTCTTCCTCCAGCTGCTTTTGTCATTAAAGTATTTTCTCACAATGGCAGTGAACAAGACAGAAGAGACTCAGTGCAAACCAGTGTGAAGCCCATGCTGCCTGCAGTGACGTTGCACCAAGCAGTGAAGTTCTTTGTTTCTGACCCACAGTTTTCTGCTGCTGGCAGCAGTGAGACAATAACAGGCTGCCTTGGCAGGTTGTCAACAACATGAAAGGTCAGACGTTCACGGACCATGACAAAGTATGTCTCCACCTTCATGGCTGGCATGGCTTCAAGGCACTGGTTATGGGTTGTGTACATAGCCTTCAGACAGCATACAACTTCTCTGTGTGCTTGAGTGTAGTCAGAAGTTTTCCTGTGTCCTTCCTGGTCCCACAGCCACTCAGAGGCTTAATATTATTTCTAACTGCTTAGCCATTAGCTCAGGCTTATTACTGACTAGCTTTTACATTTAAATTAAACCATAATTCTTATTTATGTTCAGTCATGTGGTTTGGTACCTTTTCTCAGTTCTGTCTTGTCATCTTGCTTCCTCTGTGTCTGGCTGGCAACTCCACACTGTCCTTCCTCTTCCCAGCATTTCCTTAGTCTGCTCACCCCACCTATACTTCCTGCCTGGCTACTGGCCAGTTAGTGTTTTATTAACCAGTGTACAAGAACATTATACTACAGGATTTTTCCTATTTTGTTTAATTAAAAAGGAAGGTTTTAACCTTAATATAGTAAAGCAAAAACAGTTATTATGTAAGAATTACAGTAACAATAGCCAATCCATTTGCATCTGACAAAATTGGTAAAAATAATTATCTATCTTATATTTGTGAGTTTAAAGTTTTGTATCCAGTTTATCCTTTATTATAACTAAAGAAAACTATAACTATCTAGTCTTCAACTCCATCAAAGACCCCAGAAGGATATAATATTACCTAAGTAAACAGGAAGTATTTTGTAAGCAACTTCCAAAATTCTGGAAATGACAGAGACAGCTGGCTGCCTGGACAGTCACCCAAAGTTCCTCTGCAATGTTGGGGCATCCATCTTCAGCCTACAGGCCTAGAATTTCTCAGTTGCTTCTCCCTGTGTCATGTAGAGAATGTCTAGCAGTCTCTTCTGCGAAGCAGGGACTTGAAGGACCATCTCACTTTGTTTTGGCAAAATTTAGTCCTGTATATCCAGTCTATACAACATTTTGTCAATCAATCCAGGCAAGAGCAGCCTCTTGCCTGAATGGCTAGTTCTGCTAAGAAGAAGATAAACTCCACATGGAGTGTCTTCAATGCCCATCTTTCTCTTTGAAGTAAATCAGTGCTGCCAGAAGCACATGTGTCTCATATTCCAGGAAAGTCTAAGTTTTTAAAACATTTTAAATTCCATATTCTGTAGGCCTTTGAAGTGTTTGAAGATTACCTACCTAACTGAAACATATCTATGTATACCTAGAAAACAGTAACAGACATTACTGTGTGATTATCATAGATGACTAATTATTAATCTGTATCTCTTAATTATATATTACAATTTCAAATGAACTGCATAAATGTAATACCTTAAACAAGAATAAAAATATACATACATTATAACAAAATTAACTTTAAATTTGTATCAATAAACTAAAATTCATAGCAACATAAAACATTTTAAACAAGTTGTTACTCTTTAAAAGTAGATTCAATAATCCACCCTTTTATCCTATCATATATATATATATATATTGCTTCCTCTGTGTCTGGCTGGCAACTCCTCACACTGTCCTTCTTCTTCCCAGAATTATATATATATATATATATATATATATATATATATATATATATATATATATATATACTATTCCCCCTTTCTTCTTTAGAAAGAGATTGTATTTATAATCAACTTCCTTTAAATAAAAATAAACATTTATAAACAATATTTTGGGAATTTGGGCATAGCTTCTCATACTTCTTCCTCTTGATTGGGGGTGCTGGTAATCTTATGGGGATCCTGAAAAAATTAAGAATTATAGTTAAATCTTTACTGTAGTCTGTGAGGATGGATCATCTCAGCTAGTTGCTTTGAAGCTGTTCTGGATGTTGGATCATCTGGAGACCTTTCAGGGGGTCTTGGTTGATCAAACCATATTAACCTGAAAGCAATCCACAGGTTCTCATCATCTGTGGAAACATAAGCAGAACCTCTTTTTCAAAGCAATGTATCCTTAGACATAAATTTTGAAGTCAAGATACCTTTAAAATACATATATTGGTTTGACCTAAGAGCCTTTATAATCAAATGTCTTTCTGCAGTTAAAAATTCCAAAGACAATATAATCCAAATTCTGTGTGTGATTTTCATCTTTATGTGGCTTATTTTTTATATTACTTTTACTGTCTCTTTAAAGACTTTATTTTTTAAACTATTTATTTCTTTATATAGCTGCATATATTCCTTTTCCTCTCTCTTCCAAGCCTACGTACATTTTACACACACTGTAAACCATTTAGAGTCTGCAAGCATCTGCTGAAAGAAAGAAGGAATGCTGAGGGTGCAGTTCAGTGACACAGTGCTTGCCTTGCATACGTGAGGTTCTGGGTTCCACCCAAGCACACGTTAGAAAGGAAAAACACGAGAAGAGGCACGAGGCAGTCTAGCTGTCATCAGCAACCATGTTTGAAGTCACTGCCCATCCAAGTGCAAAGCCTTTGCTCTCCATTCCTGGTTACTCCATATTTTATGGAACCAGCCAAAAATAGTCTGATGCAAGTCCCTCACATTTGAGGTCCTGCCATTGGAACCAAATACATGTTGCCAGGGTCTGGAGTATCGGAGTCCCTGGCCAGACTCCTTTCCTTTCCTCAGGCTTAGGTTGCTGCAGTCATCATCTTTTTGATCACTTTCCCTTCAGCTTTTCTTTCTCCTCTGATCCTTGAGTGACATTTCTTTAAAAGTGTTAATTCATTCAACTACATTATACGCACATGAGAAAATAAGCACATTTTTGCTCAAATCTCTTGAGTTGATCATCTGCAGTTTAATATTAGAATAGAAAAATTTTTAGTTAAGTAAATTTAAACTATAAAAGGAATGCACATTGCAGATATATATATATATATATATATATATATATATATATATATGAATATGGCACTAACTGGAAAGCTTCATTTCTTTCTACCCTCCCACCATCCTTTGTTCCCTTTTTCCAGATATATCTATTATTTTTTGTGTAGTCTTCCAGCTTTTTAAAATCACATCACAAACAATTGTTCTTCTCTTTCTTAAACATTTTGGCATAAGGGAGAGGAGCGTGTACATACTTTGCCAAAATTGTTTCTGTCCTTTTTACAGCATTTCTTGGTTATCTTTCTAAGTTAACACCATCAGGCTCAGCCTTTCTGTTGTATGTGTCTTATTACATTTGGGATCCAGACCATAGCAAAATAGGAAAGTGAGCACCCATGCACGTTGTGAATGTCCCTTACCCACCTGCATGAGTCAAACTTCTGGGTCAAGGGATTTTGTATTTGGGTAGCATCGCCAGGGGGTGGCTTTGACTCTCCCTTTCCTGGGGTGAAGGACTGGAAGACTCTTGCATGAAATGACATCACATCCCAAGAGGCCAAAACAGAGGGTTGGTCAGATTGGGTGCAGACAAAGGCCACTAGAAGATTGCAGATTTTCATATAAGAACCCTTAGAACATGAAAGAAATTAGGATTTCTTCAAAGGACAAGAAAAGTTCAAAGAGCCGAGGAGAGGAAGAGGGGGGGGCAGAGAGGTCTGGCTTTCAGATAATTGATGCACAGGGATTGGAGTCTGGAGACAAAAGCAAAGAGGAAAACAGCATTAGACTGTTGTGCTTAAATTTCCCAAGAAAGGGAAATACATCTCTTGTGAGTCATGCACATCCAATCAATCATTACAAATACAAGATGAATTTAATTTCTCCAAATGGAGAACAATGGGCTCCATGTGTGCCAGAGGCAGGGATCACCTCCACTGGAAGAATGTGAGGACTGTACAGACCAGGAGAGGGCTATTTGAGCTCATGGGTGCTCTGCCAGAGATTGGGTATGTAACCTCAGCTGAAGCCTTTTCTTCACGGGCAGGATGAGGCTGTGATAAATGACCCCTAAGCCTCCACTCTACTATTTTTCCTTAAACCGACATGTAATGTTTACTTACTACCAAGAATTCTACTGTAGTCTTTACTGTGAGTTATCTCCTGTACCCTCACCAAGATTCTGTGAGGGCAAGAAATGTTATTGTATGAGATTCCCACTTAACAATAATGGAAACCCATTTGAGATTAAGTTTTGCTTTTTTTTTTCAGTGATTAATAGAAGATTTATTTGTGCAAGAATAGAGTCATCCTTGCCAAACTTAATAGGAGAGGTTAAATGTTTGGTCCAATTATCCTTCCTGGGTAAGTCTGTCCTTTTTGTCCCTGTCTGTTTTGAAAACATAATGCCAGAGGATGAGGGGCCCAAATACCACCACAGCTCCTAAAAGTGAGTTCTTGGGAGTGGCTCTGAAATTGGGATAAATATTTGCTGATCTCGCATAGGTCCAAAGAATCAAGGCAGGATCTTCAGTGTGCGCTAAGCGTTTGGGATCATTGTACTGAAGCAGATACTCTGGTTTAAGCTGGGCCCTTATGCTCAAGCTCTCAACCTGCTCCTTTCTGGCTTCCAGAGACTCGTCGTACTCAGCTGGGTCAAGGGTACTGGGGAGAGTGGTCAGGGGCGCAGGCGTATACTTGGAACCCAGCATCTTGGCTCTTGTTTTGCTCTTTAATCTGCTCTTCTTCTTATTCTTTCCCTTTGAAGTCATTTGGCCTTAAACATGGTGAGTCACAGACGCCCCCATTTGCAATGATGTTCATTATAGGACGATGTAGCTTGAGTAAACTCTCTGAGGGGAAGAGGGCAGACTTCTCCTCCATTTGCAGTATACTAATCAATACCTACACTGGTTGGATACTGTTCAGAGTGCTGGGAACAGCACCATCTACAGGACCAATGGGCAGAATAGACAAATTAACAGAAAGACTAAGTAGCAAGTGCCTGGTTAGGCATTAATCCAAAGGATCATAGTCATGTTTTGGGGGCTCCAGGAGGACATTATAGAATAGAAGGATTCCAAAGGTGAAAAGACATGAGCTCTGCTAGCTGAAAGGGGAAGCATGCCTTGAGAAGGATATTGAAGGGGAAAGGAAGGGCTAAAGCTACACTTTTGGCCAAAAGCCATTGATTTAGTTTCTCTGGAGGATAGTGTAGGAGCGGCCACAGAAGCCAGGTCCAAGTTGCAAAATCTGCAGGACCTTTCATGGCCTCCCTAATGAGTTTGGATCTTTTCCTGAGAGCAACGCTTGCTTAACATAGTAACTGTATTATATGTTTATAACATAAAATCTCAGTTATAGTCTTCATTCCCAACAAGAGCCTCCTTCATATGGGAGTTAGTTTTGAACAGCCTGCATTTACCTAGCAGCTGAGAACCCAGTTCATTCCACAGCTACCTTAGCCAGGTGAAGAGTCACGCTTGTGTAGACATTGACCTGTACCTCTTCAGACTGCTTTACCAATCTGTGATAAGAATACCAAGGAGGTCAGGGCATAGAGCAGCAAAGGCCCCTGAGAAGGAGCACTTCCCTCGCCATTCAGCTGGTTCCTGGGCTCAGAGTGAGCAGGATTGTGGAAGTAAGAAGTAAGCCCAGGAAGCACAAAGAATCAGCCAATGCACAGCTGTGGGAAAGCATTCACTAGAATCCTCGTTCTCTGCGGGGACCCAAGCCAGGAGGAACAGACCCTCCTTCCTCTCCCACATACTGCCCTAAAGGTTAGACCCTACACACCAAACCTAGGCACCTACTCCTATGCAGTGTTATCCCAGGACGTGCAGGGTTTGGGAAGAAGAAAGCTAAAGCTGTGCTAATCATAGAGGCAGGAGCCACACTTCTATAAGACAATCTCTAGACAGTTCCAAAATCTGGGTGTGCTCATTCCTAACAAAGGTTCTGCTGAGTAGAGAGCCAGTTGCTTATCCTAGATGGCTTCTATGGAAGCATGTCAGACAATGCAAGCATTTTCCTTGCATGCTAATTTTATCATTTTAAAAACTACACTTTTTATACCAGAAATGTATAGCATCTGCTCATGTTATCTCACTCTATCTTAATTCGATTTCCTCCGCTGGGAGACTGATAGAGATTTACACCGATTTCACAAAAATGCTAGATTTTGTCTCAGGTGCCATGGTACCCACAGGAGTATAAATAGTACAAACAGACTTATCATGGGAAACTTTCTTTATGAAAATATTAAATTAAATGATGACCCTGCCCAGCCCTATATATGAGAAGAAGCATTCTCTCCTTTCCCACTTGTTAAATAAACAGGAATTGGAAGGTATTAGAGTGTAGTAAACCAGGACAGGTATGGTACTGATGGTAGATACAAAAGACCCCAAGGAAAAAGAATACAGGGTGGGCTAATTTTCCTTTTGTGATCAAATACGTGACAGAGAAACTCATGGGAGGGGGATTTACTTTGGTGCAGGGTGAAGGTCTGCAGCCCACCACATCAGGGAAACATGGTAGCAGGAGCCCAAACAGGTGTCTACACTCTGGAAGTAAGAGTAGGCAAAAAGTAGTGTTACATTATCAACCCTCAAGACCCACCATTGTTGACCTATTTCCTCTAGCAAGGCTCCACCTTCTAGAGAGTCTACAACTGTCCCAGTTACCAGCTGAGGACCAAGTGTCCAAACACATGCAGCTAAAGGGAAAATTTTGCATTCAGACCACAGTGCATGTGTAGGGAAGGGTTTAATTTAACTGAGTCAAAAAGAAAAAAAAAACGCGTCTCTATATTCCACACAGAGATAAAACATAAATGCACATATGTATATATAAGCATACTTGATTCAGCATGAGGGAGGGATCAAAGAACTAGAGGTGGATTGCAGGGATGAAGAGACTGACCGGCAGGTGCAAGAGATCACAATACCCAGGGCTGACAAAGCAAAAAGAAGATATGTTGTGAACAGTCCAGAAAGGCAAGCTATCCATGCTGTTATTCCCAAGGAGAGAGAGCATGCCACAGAGTGGTGAGAATTCACTGTGATGGGGTTGCTGGGCCATATAAGGATGAGTAAGGCAACTTAGCTTATTATAAAGATAGAAACTTGGATAAGGTGTGGAGGACAGGATGGAAGTCCTCACCAGATGCAGCTTCTGAGTTGGGAAAATAAAACAAGCTTAGACCACAAAACTAATATCACACATTATATTAGACTTATTCCAAATGGTCCTTTATGGTTCTATACATATGTTCTCTATCCAAACGTCCTCTACCACAATAAACTGCACGTATCCAAACTGTACAAACCTAGAATCTTCTGGTATCTACAACAGGTAGAATACAGAAGGGAACAGGACAGCATACAGGTTCCAAACACTCACATTATTGAGAAAAGCCAATTTATATTATTTTTAAATGTTTATTTTTATTTATGTGTGTGTGTTCTGTGTGAGTGTATATCATCCTATGTGCAGTGCCTGCAGAAACCAGAAGAAAGCATTAGATCCTCCTGGAACTAGGGTTACAAGCAATGATGAACTGCCTAACATGGGTTCCAGGAACACAACCCAGTTGGTCCTCTGGGGAGCAGCAAGGCCTCTTAACTGCTGAACCATCTCCCAGCTGCACCCGTTTATGTTCTGTTTTCCCTTTTATTGATAATAGTTTTTTTCTCACATAATATTATATTCTGATTACATTTTCCTCTCCCTCTACTCCTTCCAGATCCTCCTCACCTTCCCTCCCCTCTGAGTCTGCCCCCTTTCTGTGTCTCATTAGAAAACAAACAGGCTTTTAAGAGATAATAATAAAATATAAACTAACACATCAAAATTGGACACAAAAAAGGGAGAAAAAGAGCCCAAGAGAAGGCACAAAACAGGGTGTATTAGTTTCCCAGCACTCACATAAAATCCAACAGGAAACATGTGGCTTGAGCAGAAAACAATAGTTCTCTTCCAATGCTGGAGGCCAGAAGGCAGAGGCAGACATTGGCCAAGTTACTTTCTTTTGGAATCTCTCATGGAGATTCTGCCCTATGCTCTCTTAGCTGCTGATAAGGACCACTGGCCCATAGGGCTCCCCAATTTGTAGACACACCATCACTCCTACTTAACCCTCTGTCTTCACAAGCACTTTCCTGGTGTCTTTGGGTATACTACCACTCACATTCCTTCCCCATCTTCATAAAACGCTTCTGGTGACTCTGTGTTTCCTCCTGGAGGTAGTACTGTTGAGTTCTGGCCAATGCTCCTTCTGTATAACCTCATCTTAACTAACGCCATTTAAATGAGCTTAGTTCTGAATAAGATCACATTCTGAGGTTCTGGGAACCAGGACTTAGGTAAACCTCTTGGAATACAATACAACCCAGAGCCTGGGGTTGGTGGTGATCATAGGACCCAAAGCAAAGCTGTGCTGCAGATGACAAGTGAGAAAACCCATGTCTATGTTGTCTCAATGAGAATCTGAAGCTCTTTAGGTCTTCAAAGACCCACTGAGAGATCAATTTGCCTACCACTGTGTATTCTTGGAAAGTCCTTAGCTTGTGATGACTGTGGTCCTGGGTGTTTCTTGTTTTGTGGATGCATCAACAGGAGAAAATAACAAAACAACAAAATATATGGAGGAAAAGGGAAATGGGTGCAATGTACATGTTGACATGGCAAGTGTAGTACTTGTTCAGTCAACACTTAGTATTGCAGTTAGATGTGTAAGACTCCAAAATATAGGGCATGATCTACACTTAAAACAAGATGGAGGAAATTCCCATTAAAAAATCAATATAAACATTTAAAAAACACACCATGTTGCAATATGAAACTCAAAGTAAGCTTGGAACTTCTGCTCTGTGATAGCCTAGCAGCTTGAAATCTCAATAATGCTGGAGAGTGTGGGCTTCCACCATGGCAGCTCCACTGTTAAAAATTCAGCAGCTCCATGTGAGCCAGCTGCCACTGGCCGCATGTCAAACAGGAGCCCTGCCTCTTCTTTCCTGTGCAATGTACATGCTAGGCCTTCAGTTTTTACCTGCAAGTCCATGTGCACAGTATGAATCATAGTGTTGTCTAGTTAATATAAATTGAACATTATGCTGGGCAAGAAGATCTCATCATGATTCACTAATCCCTGCTCAGAAGGAGCCTTTATGTAAAGCAGTTCTGTGAAATAATCTCCTTGTACACTGTAAAGATTTGTCACTCAATTGCTTTGATAAACTATTGATTAGCCAGCAGCCAGGTAGGAAGTATAGATGGGGCAACCAAACTAAGAATGCTGAAAATAGAAAGGGTGGGGTCAGAGAGAGTCACCAGTCAGATGCAAAGAAAGCAAGATGAGGATGTCATACTGAGAAAAGGTACCAAGCCATGTGGCTAAACGTAGATAAGAATTATGGGTTAATTTAAATGTAAGAACTAGTTAGTAATACACCTGAGCTACTGGCTGAACATTTATAATTAATATAAGCCTCTGAGTGGTTATTCAGGAATTGGCAGGCTGGAGAAAACCACCATTTACAAAGTAGCACATGGAATTAGGAACTCCTCAGCTGTAGAGGTGGAGCCAATTGGAGTCAACTTCCCTGTCATGATCTGTGCAGCAGAAAATAAGTATTAATCAGCTAAGCAGAAATATACACATTAAAGCAACCAATAGTTCTACATACTCATGGCAGGAAGTTGGCATTTAGCTTGAGCAGAGAAGAGAGAAGAGGCATCTGCTAATCATGCCACACCAGAGCAAAGCCAGAGTGATTGGACAAAAGAAGCACCAGGCTGGGAGTGCTGGCTTCTCAATCCCATGTGATCTGGCTCTTCAAGGAGGGGCACTCTGCCTCATGCTCAAGCAGACTGTCTTAGCTGTCACTGTTGACAGCTCTGTCAATCACTGCAGTGTGATAGAGATAGTAAACTGCAGACCTGGCTCTGAAGACCCTATCTAGTAAGATCATAAAACCAAAATGATTATTTTTAATACTTGCCAGTTCATTGGAACCTCAATAAGCAGTTTCTAGTTTGTTACCACCAAACTATGAATCATGCAATAGAAATTATATTATTGGAGAGCAGCAGTGGAGGTAGTCAAGGTGGTGGTGAAGAAGGGGAAGTAGTTATGACAGTGGACAAGTGCTGGTAGAAGTAGTGGTGGTGATGGTGATGGATACAACAGTGGTGGGAGGTGGTGAGGTTGGTGGTGGTTGTGGTAGAAAATACAGTGTGGGGTTAGTAGTGGATACAGAGGAGACAATGGTGATGGTGGAGGTAGCAGAAGGAGTGGTGGTAGATGTAGATGTAACCAATCGTCTTATTAAAATAAGAAACACAGAGCCAATGTAAAAGAGAAAGCCAAGAGGTCAGAGCTCAGAGATAAAATCTTACCTCCTGCAGTGCTCCTAACTTCCCTGAGAGAGCTACTTCCTGTTTGTCTGTGTTTAAATAGTCTTTCTGTTCTGCCTTCTCATTGGTTGTAAACCCAACCACATGATTGCCTCATCACTGCCTGTAAGTACCGCCCTCCAGGTCTTAAAGGCGTATGTCTCCAATACTGGCTGTATCCCTGAACACACAGAAATCTACCTGGCTCTTCTAACTACCACGCTCTTGCTATGGCTCTAATAGCTCTGACCCCAGGGTAACTTTATTTATTAACATAAAATTAAAATCACATTTCAGTACAAATAAAATATCACCATAGGTAGCAGTGGTGTTGATAATGATAATGGTGGTGGTGATGATGGTGATGGATATGATGGTGGTGGAGATGATGGTGGCAGTTTTGAGGGTGGTAGTGGTTGTAATGGTGGTGGTGGTTGTGATGGTAGAGTTGGTTGTAATGGTGGTGGTGATGGTGATGAAGGCAGTGATAGAAGTTGTTGGGATGAACTGGTGAGGGTGATGGTCAGAGTTGCTGGAAGTGGTGGTAGGAGAGATGGCAGCTGATCATGCCAGATGTTCTGGTTCTAGGAACTAAGATCATCACCATGCCTTAATAATAGCCATCGCCACAAAATTGCATAGAGACATTTATTTGTTTGTTTGTTTGTTTATTTATCTATTTGTTTATTGTTTCTCAAGACAGGATTTCTCTGTGTAATTTTTGGTGCCTGTCCTGGATCTCACTCCGTAGACCAGGCTGGCCTTGAACTCACAGAGATCGCCTGGCTCTGCCTCCCGAGTGCTGGGATTAAAGGCGTGCACCACCACCAACTGGTGCATAGAGACATTTATGATGTGTACTATTTTCCCAAATCTTCCTGGAATCATCTTATTTCAAACACTGAAGGCCACAAGAGTCTTTGCCACAACCAGTACCTTGGGGCTTTTAACACTTCACCAGATATGTTTTGAGGTGGTATGTACTTGATCTTTGTTGGGTAATATTGACTGCTCAGGCTCCCTTGATGGGATGGCAGGAACACTCCTGGCCCTGGCCTTGACTCTCATGCAGGCAGATTCTGGAAGCTCAGGGAGCTACTGCTCCAGAGCTAATGTTGCCCAAATTGGAATGTGAGCTGTTAGGGAAATGATTTCCTATCATTTCCCCTGGCAAGCCATGCAGATGTGCCTTTTAAAGTGTCTTTAGAGCTTTTACAAGACAATTATTTTTTCTACTCGTGGTGACCAAATTTATTTCCTTCTCTGATCTATTTTATTCCCACCTTTTATTGTTCTATCTTAAAGTCGGATCCCAAATTAAGAGGCTAATCACAAGAGCGTGTTCTGGGTTTTGCTTTTAAAGAAGTTCATTCTTTGGTGATCTAACAGAAGACAGAAGCCCTATTTCAGGAAGGACTTCACAGAATCAGGTAAAATAGGCTGGTCATCCATGATTCAGGTAAACTTCACTTTATTTATTCATGTGTTATAAATTTGATTCATGGAAATTTATTCTCCAAAAAACAGCCATAGAGTCTCCAGATTTTCACACATTGTCTAGCACTAGTTAGGTGTTCATTGAAGCTCTATGAATCATTTGAAGAATGAATTAAAAGTAAAAAAAACTTTGAAGCCCATGTGCCAAACTCTCTCTCTCTCTCTCTCTCTCTCTCTCTCTCTCTCTCTCTCTCTCTCTCTCTCTCTCTCTCTCTGTGTGTGTGTGTTTCATTCAAGGATTGATGCACATGTTTTTGTATGTTTTGAACAGGATCTCATTAGTGCAGAATGATCTGGAACTGTGTACATGAGAATAATCTTGGATTCCTGATTCTTCTGGCTGATATTCACTTATAAATCCAAGCTGAAATTACAAAACCATTCTGAAAATCCAGAATTAAAGCAGAGTTGGACAATATTAGAGGCATGTCATTCAGCAAAACCTTACTGGCGGCCAAGAGTATCCAGCCTTTCAACATGTTGACATGATGTACCTACAAAGTTAACACCCAAGAACCACATAGTCCATTACAAAAAAAAACCACTCCAAATCTCATAATGTTTAATAAGGTTATGACTTTATGTTGGTCTGCATTCATTGCTCTCCTCAGCCTCATGTGTCCTGTGGGTCACAGGTTGGACATGCCTGAACCAACTAATAGGGAGTTTGGCACAACTGCTTTTCTGAAAAAGTTACATGCCTAAAATTACCTTAATTTCCAAAGATTTTTTGTTGTGAACTCCCCTGGTTCATTTTCCCCCCATCTAGTAATGATACCAGGGTCTTCAAGCTTGGCTACATGTTCATCCTCAACCTTGGCTGCATGTTTAAATTATCTTCATTGTCCTTTTTTTATAATCAACAAAATGACTCCAAATCACAATGAACGATTCAACCCATCTTACCACATTGATCCTTTCATCATTCCCCACAGTTTGAGATAAAGCTCATTATTGAGTCTTTATTATCTATTTTAGTCTATTTATTTATTTTAGGAGATATATTGTGTACCCCAATAAAACTTATCTGGGGTTCAGAGGACAAAGCCAGCCACTAGATTAGACATAAAGGCCAGACAGTGATGGTACACACCCTTAATCCTATCACTTGGGAGGCAGAGATCCATCTGGATCTCTGTGAGTTCAAGGCCACACTTGGAACAGATTCAGGCAGTGGTAGCACATGCCTTTAATCCCAGCACTTGAGATCTTGGCCTAAGCTAAGGCCAAGGTTTCATAATTAATAAAAAGTCTCCATTTCATTATTTGGGAGCTGGTGGTCCAAAAGAAAGTCTAACTACAGAGAGGATAAATGTATGTGATCAAATCTTACTGCTATAGGAACCCTAGAGGACACAGGACAGCACAGATTCTGTTCCATCTTGCTTTACTTCTGTTCTCAACTCTCTAGAGATCAAATGGAAGGGTGTGTGTCAGAAAATATAAGTCAGTCTTGTCCTTTCCTTCCCTCATCCCCCTCCATGTTCTCCTAGTCCTCCTCCTCCTCTTCTCTTCTACTTCCTCCCATCATCTTCCTCTTGATTATCTTCTACTTCCTTCCGTCATCTTCCTCTTGATTATCTTCTACTTCCTACCATCATCTTCCTCTTGATTATCTTCTTCTTCCTCCCATCATCTTCCTCTTGATTATCTTCTACTTCCTTCCGTCATCTTCCTCTTGATTATCTTCTACTTCCTCCTATCATCTTCCTCTTGATTGTCTTCTACTTCCTTTGCTTCATCTACTTTCTCCTCTTTTTTCTTTTCCTCTTCACATCTTCTTTTCTTTCCTTTTCCTTTCCTTTTCCACCTCATTCCTACACTTGAGCAATCTCTCTGTGTCTTGGTGGGAGGTAGAGAAATCCAAACACCAATTCTACATTTCCCCCCTTCTTACAAAGTCCTTCCAACTGCTCACCTGTGATTGGAACTGGAAGCATATCAAGTGGAAAAGGCCAGGATTCCTTCCCAAGGCAATGGTGATGACAGCAGCTTTGGGGCAGCAGTGACAACAACTTTTGAAGATGTTCAGTCTGTTAATGAAAATTATAGGAAGTCTCAGCAAGGGGCAGTGGATACTCCTGCAGCAGGGAATCAAGGATGGGAAGCTTTACTCTGGGTAGAATACTGCCAGAAGACAAGGTGATTCTGTGACTAATAATTGCTCAATGACATTTTATGGAAGGTAGACAGAGAAGGATGGAGGTGTACTGAGTGATGGAACAGCAGTTACTGTGTGGCAAGGGGAAGAATGCTTGGTGTTTTTCTGTCTATGATGAACCTCTGTGATGTTTTGTCCAAAGTGAGACCAGTGTGAACAGCATGGCTTTGCAGTGATGCCCAGTGGGTTTGTAATGCTGTTGAGACTAAGCTGTGCCCCTCAGGCCTGCTCCCTGTGTTTTGTCCTCTTCCACATGACTCAGTGCTGACAGAATCCACAGTGTGAGCTCTGACCCCACTTATTGTGTATTGTAATTCTGATTATGTTTTTCCATTCTGGTCTTTCGATTACTCTGGTTTTCCATTCTGGTCATTTCTAGTTACTCGATACCCCACAGGTAATTTTTTTCCCTCCTTAAATCATCCAGAATAAACTAAGGTCTTAGCCTCTCAATAAACATAATATTTCTTTGACAACAGAAAGTTAAAATGCTATAAACTAGTAAAAATTGAACACCACAGGCTGTTGACTTCTGTTTATTTTTAAAATGCATTTTGTTTTTCTAAAACTCTTAATGATTTTGGAAAACCACTCATCTTTGTATGAGTGATGACCCTGGGAGCATCCTGAGAACCATTAAGTCTGAGCTGGTGAGTCTTGAATCTCCAAGGATGTCCTGTTACTCCATTGTGACCCTTAAGTTGGTGCTACACCTCAGACAGGAAATAGGTGTCATTTTGAAACGTAGCAGGTTTTCAGTAGGGAACACTTCCAGCTTTCTATAACAAGACAAGTTCATAGCCAGGTCTGGTGGTACCTATCTGGAATCCCTGCATTTGGGAGGCTGAGACAGGAGCATTATGTGTTTGAAGCCAGCCTGGTCTGTAGAGCAACTTACCAGATTGGCAGAAACACTATATAAAAAAACAAGCAAAACCCACCACCAACGAAGCAGTTCATGCAAAGCTAAAAATTGGGAATAAAAACCAGTATTCCACCATGGGTAAACCTGGGTCAGGATGTGATTTGGAATAACTGTCGGGGGAGAAAAGAATTCATAGGCCATTGAGTATGCCTAGAACTGAGAGCAGATCATGTGTGAAGATAGGGTGTCCAAAGGTCCAGGCTGTGGGCTTCCTGGAAAAGAATCAAGCAAACATAGACAAAAAAGGACCTAAAGCTAGAAGAAAGATTCCTTGGAATCAGACAGATGAGTCTCTTCTTTATCTGGGAAATGCAAAGGTCTTGAACCAGCTACAGGAGCTTAGACAAAAAGGACCTAAAGCTAGAAGAAAGATTCCTTGGAATCAGACAGATGAGTCTCTTCTTTATCTGGGAAATGCAAAGGTCCTGAACCAGCTGCAGGAGCTCCCATGGAGGGAAAGTGACTTTTGGGCAGCCTCATTTTACAAATGGGAAAAGAGACTCAGTAGACCGAGTCACATGTTCATCACCCCACAACGACTTTGAAGAAACAGTGACTGAGATGGATGAATTAGGGGAACATTTCCTTCATTTGACCTTCAAATCTTACTTTGAAGAATGGAGACAGATGGGAGCTTGTGGCCCACAGTGAACTGACTGGATACCTCTGGGTATGTGGAGAAAATATGTCTGCCTGGTGTGTGCCAAGTTCATTTGCACCCTGGATCACCAGACCATGGAGTGAGGTCACTGAGTGTGAAGGACACATAGCTTGGCTCAGGGGTAAAGACCAAATTTCTCAGAAACAGAAATACTTTCCAGCTTTTAAGTTCCATTCACAATGCAGTGAACACACTATAATATTAGGTTTTCTGTCTGTCATCCAAGGTGAGCTAGCATCAGCCAGGAGACTGAGGCATCTGACTGAGAATGCTTTCTTCAGAAAGACTCTGAACAAAGAATGACCTCCACTCAGCTTTTCAACCAGCCAAGGATAGAAAGACATGGAACTGGCCAGGTTAATGTCCACCTTCTGCCTGTCTTCATTACTTCCTTTGGTATATAACAGTATGGTATGTCACCAGCAATACTTTTGGCAAACATGCTCACCACTTACACAGGGTTTGCTTACTGTGGGAAGTGGGCTCTAACTAACTCAAACCATCTTCAAATGGACTCCTGAGGAAGGTGGTATTGTTATCCCTGATTTATGGTTGAGGAAACGGGGGTGTAGAGATGCTAAACCCTTCCCCATTGTCCATACAGGTATCCAGGAGGCTGCACTGGGCACCCACACCAAACATTCTGGCTGCAAAGTACCTGCTCTCAAGTCTTTCTCTCTCTAAACACTGCTTCTCCTTATCTGTGACACCCCAGAAATAAACCCGGCAACTGGGAGGACAATTTTCTGTCTTAATAACCCACTTTGACTCAGCTTCCCTTTCCTGGGATGGGTACAATACCACGGTGATTATCTAATCCATCTGGGGACCTAGATGCACACTCAGTGTTTACGGAACACTTGGTGAGCCATTAAACAATTAATAAATAATTAAATAAAAAAACACATTTTCAGCTTTGCTCATCAATGATGGCAGTGAATGCTGACTTTTCCTCCTGAATTTTCAGCATTCTGGTTCTGTGATATTTCCGTAGTTCCATTTATCTGGTTCATTCATGAAAAAAACAAAAAAAAAAAAACAAAAAAAAAAAAAAACCAGCAGTATGAAGTCTCCCACCTACGTTGTCAGCCATTGGTAATGAACTTCCTCAATCAGATATAACACTCCTTTTATGATTAATTATCTTTATTTAGTACACTTAAGGGGAAAAAGAACCAAATGAAAATATTAAAGTTGGAGGTAACACAAACTAATTTGATAATATTGCCATTACGAATGAGTGAATGGATACATGCCACTTCCCTTGAAATAATTTTTCCTGTCAGAATTTATGTCTTTCCTAAAGGGGGTGTTTTTCTTCATACACTCTGTGTGGAAGTAATGGGTAAATGTTAGCTGTGTGTCCTTTTTTGGGCCCATTAGGAATTATAGGTCACAGAAATCTACAAACCAAAGGGTGACTAAAATCAGGGCTAAGTATTTGATGCTTACTTACTTACTTGTAAAATGTAACATGGGCACTGAAATTATCATACCATACTTTAGGAGAAGATCGTCACCCCCAAAGGAGTGGGGGTTTCGGCCCCATTGGCCGTCATCTCTAATGACCTGAGCCACCAATCACTATCCACCTCAAGGCCTTCCAGTGTTTTTCAGAAAACACTTGCCTTTGCTGCTCACTGAAGTAAGAGCCAAGCCATAAAGACCCCCTGAAAGAATTGGCCCTGCCAGGCGTGGGGATCACTGGGCCCCAAGTGCATGTTGTTTGTGGGGCTTTCTGCAGCCGGACGTGGGATCAGGAGGCCGGCAGAGGAGGACTGTCTGCAGGTGGAGGGGGAGATGTTTGCCCAGGGCCAGCTAAAAAGGAGAGCAGACAGATAAGGTGTGAGGTAGGGTTGCACTCAGGGTGGCTTTGGAAGGCATCTTCTCTACTCCCAGGAGGAAAACAGTTGCCCAAGCTGGCATCCCTGCAGTTTAGAAGCCCGGTTGCCCCTTGGCATTAACTTCTCTGCTTCTTTGCAGAGGTAGGCGCAGACTCCAACTGCTGCCCAGATTCCCCCCGAACTCAGGGGCGGGACAGTTTTCCTTGGTAGTGAAGTTGTTTTCCTGTGGAGCCATTTTGGCCCCAGGTGAGGAGTTTTCATTTGGATGTCAGTGGGGCCCTTCTGATGTTTATAAAATGGAGCAAACGTACAGTTGGAACAGTTATTTTAGGTTTTTAAAAAAACACATCAATTTCTTCACGTAACCGGGCACTGTGTTTGAGACAAATTCTTAAAGACTTCCCAGTGCACGGAAAACCCCTGCCTTGCTTCACATGGTACTCAAGCTGAGTTTTGATTGTGACATCTCTCTGATTTCTGGAGTGCCCTGGATGGAGGCCCACTGAAAATAACCAAAAAGATGGACTAGAACTTTCTGTTTCACATGCAGAGCAGAGGAGGGAGGGACAGGCCTTTTCCAGGCAGAGCTTCAGCTGGCCGCTGAGACTCCCTCCCACGAGGCTTCTCTCCGGAACAGGAGCACCTCTTCAGAAGATTCGCCCTGCACCTGGGCTGTGCCTCAATCGCATTTCAAGGATGCCCCCAGCTCCATTTTTTTCTGCCCATGCACTTTCATAGCTACTGTAGTGTCCAGGTGGACAGGCTGCCCAGCATCTCTCCCTGAATCGTACCCACTGCCGTGACAGCTTTCATTCCCAGCTGAACGACTAACGTTATTTCCCAACCTAATCTGCAGTTTTTCTGCGCATTTCCTTTCAACGTTGTTTGATGTGTTCCTCACTTAAAGGTCTCACTACCTTGAAACTCAGATTTCAGTACAAGGCTGAGGAGCACCCACAGAGATTGTTCCCCAAAGGAAGAGTTCATGGCAACCCCGGTTGTTAGAATTCCAGGCTTCTTATGCCCATAAACTCATTTCCTCAACTTAAGTGTCTGTCTTCAGGTAGATAACAAGAGCAGTTTTTTGCCCTTGTTTCCCAGTCTATTTGTATGTTATCTTCCTTTTTACATTCCATTTTCATAAGATCAGTCAATACTGCTCCAGGCAGCACTAAATGGACCTGGTGGGGTGTATGAAGATGGAGGGGGTGTGGGAGGAATGGGGGGCAAGTTGGAGTGGACACAATCAATGTGCACATATGTGAAATTGTCAAGGAATAAATAAAACGTTTAAAAAATTTTCCACATACTTTTCCCCCTCACGCTCCAGCACTCAGTTCTTTCTCATGGTACAATGTGGCACTAGGTAATCTAGACAGGTGTTGGATGCATCTGTGGGTCACTCTTGACTTTCTGTCCATTGTCATTTTTCTTCAAAGAGTCTTGATGGGATTACTGCCATTTATTGATTACTTAATTCATATTTTATGCTATCGTCCCTGGGTAAACACACGGTTCCACAGCTGTTCAAGTCCTATGTGTGAAGTGTACAGTACTTGCTCATAACCTGTGCATCCTCTCGTTGACACCCATGGCCTCGCTCAATCACTAATAACACAGGGTGCAACTGTGCCAGTTCGTTTTGTTAACCTGACATAAGCTAGAACCATCTGGGAAGAGAGAACCTTAATTGAGGGATTGCCTCCATCAGATGGAGGCAACTCCATGTAGCATTTTCCTAGCGTTTGCCGTGGGAGGGTCCAGGGAATGGTGATACCATCCCTGGGCAGGGGGGTGCTGGGTTGTATAAGGCTCAGCAAGCCGTGAGGAGCAAGCCAGAAAGCAGAGTTCCTCCATGGTTTCTGCTCTCAGGGTTGGATGGTAACTTGTCAGGTAAAATAAACGCTTTCTTCCACAGGTTGCTTTCGGTCCTGGTGGTTATCACTGCAACAGGAAGCACACTAGGGCAGTGACATAAACAGTCAGTGCTGTACTGTTTAGGGAGAAAGGTGGTGTGTGTGCTATAACTTTACTTTTACTGAGTAATTTTGAATGGATGTTGGTTGCATCTCTGAATAGGGACTGCATCCGATACAGTTGGTCAGTGGTGCTCACCAGTTTGTCTACTCCTTCTGACAGCCCCACAACACATGTGTTAGTATTCCTATTCTCCGAGTAAGGGAAAAGTCCAGCTACTTCCCCAGGAGCCATGACATGTCCTGAAGTGGGGATCCTAATGGATCTGCCTACCTTCAGTCTTTGCTCTTCACTGCTCCCTCAGTGAGCCAAACACAGGGAGGCTCGCCTGATTTGCAGCCATTTTACATCATTAAACACATTTTAGAATCATATACAGGTTCATCCAAGTTTCAGATAATTCTGAGGTAGATTGAAGGAAAACACACAAATTTTGTATCTCTGTGCATATGTGTAAGTGTGTGTGTGTGTGTGTGTGTGTGTGTGTGTGTGTGTGTGTGTTTACACAATTAAGTCCCACCTTGGCCTGCCAATGATAACAATGGGAATATTCCTAAAGAAAATGGAATATTCTTTACTCTCCCTGGATCAGTAAGGATAAGCCAAATTTTACTGCAGTAACAACCCTCCCCCTCCAGATCCCAGGGACAGACTGCAACAAAGATGTTTCTCTTCCTAGGCTATGTATTTGTAATGGCCCCTCTAGGACCTTTGCTGCATAATAATTATGGAAATATTCCCATGAATTGGCTTTCAAGGCACTCCTGGAACCCCATGAGGTGTGTACTGATGTCCTGACCCTTGCTGGGTGGTTCGTACTTGAACCCTGTATGTAGCTTGTATACTCTTACCTATGCCTAAGTTCTTTACAGTTCTTCAGTTGTTTGGAGTTCTCTGGTCCAGTGAACTAAAGGAACTCTGTGTGGACTCTCCTACATGTGACTCTTCCAAATGTTAGTGTGTCTGGAGCAGACACAGAGCTCGGTTGTTGGTGCTTCTCTTCCCTCCCTCTTGAACAGCGTGACATGAACAGGTTGACAGATAAACAGTACAGATGCATGTACGTATACAGACACAGCTATCTGACAAAGTCAAGGACATATAGGTGCCTGGCATGCTCAAAGAATATCTCACTAAGATGGATATTTGATTATTACTTGAAATGTTTATATCTATTTCTATTATTATCATCTCTTCCTATGCTTCTATTTCTCTAATGAGGTAGTACTTCCTTTGCTGAATATAACTTTTTAAAATTTGTATTAATGTATTAATGAATGGTGAAACAAAGACAAAAATGATGCTGTCACAGGTAAGGGTGGTCCAGGACCATGTGATGCACTCACAGGTAAGGGTGGTCCAGGACCATGTGATGCACTCACAGGTAAGGGTGGTCCAGGACCATGTGATGCACTCACAGGTAAGGGTGGTCCAGGACCATGTGATGCACTCACAGGTAAGGGTGGTCCAGGACCATGTGATGCACTCACAGGTAAGGGTGGTCCGTGTTGGAACCTTATTCAATTTTGGATTATGTGCTGCATACTAAATGGCTCCAGGAACTTGGGCCTCACTGGGGTAAGTGAAGGAATGAAGAAAGGACAGATACAAGGGCACACAGACAGAAGGCCATGATGGTGGACTGGATCTCTGAGGAAGAAACTACAGTATCCTGGAAATTCAGCATGTTTATTACATAGAGTTGAACAGAGAGGCGGGGTTATTGCATACAGCTGAACTGAAAAAAAGGAAGCAGGGTTTTTACACACAGATAAACATGGAGGCAAAGTTCTGTCTGTGATTTGCAGCTGGACTAAGGAGGCAAGTTTAGCTAATCTCAGTGGGAGCGGTCTCTGTCATGGAGCAGCCTCCAGGCCACACATATCTCAGAGTGAGAGGCCTGTGGTGGTCATTCCGAGCACACTGTCAGCACCTGCACTCGGACCCCTGAGAAGACTTCGCCGTCTCTCTGAGCCTCATTCTGGGAGACTCACCATTTTTTTGCATTATCCTGAGACTACGGGATTCTTGATATGGTCATGCCCATGCCAACAGCATACATTCACTCAGAACTTCCTTCACGCCCTACAGTGAAGCACACACCCTTTCTTACAGTCATGCACTTGGCGCCTAGATCCCACACCTTCATGTGCTATGAAAACATGCTCCTTTCCTTGACTACTCCTAGCAACCTCAGAACTCCCTCGACACCCATCCTTCACCCCTGCATCAGGCTACACATACTCCCACCTCTGAACTACGGTATAAGTTTCTCTGCCCTTGATAACAATAAAATTTAGACAGTTTTTATGCAATTCGTGTTCAGGTATGCAGAATAGAAGGGCTTATCCAGCCACTGGCTGGGGTTACATACAGAGTAAGGCAAAACTGTGACCTTTTAGGGAGAATCTCCTATTTACTATCTCATGCCTACAAGTAATTGGCTGTGCATATGTTTACAATCAGATGCATTATGGGAAGGAACATGCAAAATAGAGAACCCTTCAGACCACATCCCATAGTAACAGCCTGCCTTCCCTTGGAGAGAATAAAGAGGCTCTAGGTTCTAGGCTGTATCTTGGGCCCTGAGAACACTTACTCCTGTGACCATGATTATTCCTGACAGTGCATTCTTTACTCTGTACTATTGCTTTGTTCAGAGTGAATAAGTATCTTGATTCTTTTGCAGTTTTGTGTGAGCTCTTATTTTTACTTCTTTGGGTAACAGACCAAATGCTTGAAAATACCTGGCCCAGACCAGCAGTCACAAGCTTTGTCTAGGAGCAAGTTCTGGTTGTTTTTCTACAACAGGAAAATAAATGGCTAATGTCACTTACCATTAAAAAATATATATCATGCTATTAGAGTGATGTAGTTCATTTGGCTGCCTTGCAATACATGTATACATTTTTATGTATAATTTCCTTATACTTAATTGACTAGGCACTTCATTGCTGTGGATATCGCTCTATATAAATAAAACACTGATGGCCAGTGACCAGACAGGAAGTATAGGTGGGACAAGGAGAGGAGAATTGGGGAAACAGGAAGAAGGAGAGGGAGACACTGCAGCCACCGCCAGGACAAGCAACATGTAAAGACGCCGGTAAGCCACCAGCCATGTGGCAAGGTATAGATTTATAGAAATGGATTAATTTAAGCTATAAGAACAGTTAGCAAGAAGCCTGCCATAGCCATACAGTTTATAAGTAATATAAGCATCTGAGTGATTATTTTATACGTGGATTGTGGGACTGCGGGGCTTGGTGGAACCTGGAGAGAAGCCCTCCAGCAACACTTCATAATCCAAATGGAAGTCTGAGATTGAACAATTGGGTGGTACTAATTCATGCTTAACCAATTTGCATGAGTTTGGGCTTTTTGCCAGAAAATATATGATATAATTTAATCAAAAGCAATTTATGTCCTTTATATGTTTTATTGTCCAACTCTATACATGTAGAATATGTATCCAGGCATGGAGGTATGGCTGTAAGAACACAAGTTAAATGTGTTTCAATATCTCTATGATCCTAAAGTATCCTCCAATACAGTATAAACTATGTGGTGTGTGCATGTGTTGGTGTATGTGGGAACAAGTGTTTTGATTGAGAAGTACCTGACAAAAGACACAAGAAGACTATCCAAGGAGCATGGCCTTTTTTGTGATGATCCTTGGAAATGGTATCTGAGTTGAGACTGAGGGATGGTGGTTAAGGGAGACAGGACTCTGTGGGGTGTGTTTCTTCGTGTTATTATCTGCATCTGTCAGGGGATCTGCATCTGTTACATAGGAGCTTCCCAGTCCTTTATATCAGCATGTCCTGGTAGCACTCACAGCAGCAACCTGTTGATTCTGGATGGCCAAGGGCTGCTGCCTGGCACCAGAGGCTTCAGGGTGACTTAACTCTAGACAGAATTGTTTCCAATGTCCACCTAAGGAGGCCCTCAGCAAAGCAAACATTGATTTTGGAGGAATATACTTTTTTTCTCTGTTCGATCACTGCCAGGAGCCTCTAAATAGGATCCCTATTTTTCTTTCCTGTTAATATTAACCCATTTAGAGGCCCAGTGATTAAGTACAAGCCAGTCAGACTCATCGGATGTTACAGGAGTCATTGCCTCCCTGTCAAAAGCAGTTCCCAGGAAGGACTCAGTAAGTGACTGAACATGAACTCCATCCTTGGAGGGAGCTCTCAGTGCCTGGGTGGCCTCTAGTTTACTGCTGGTTCACTGGGCTCCTCCTGCCTCAATGGACCAGCTCCCAGGACTATAAATCATATAGATGTGAACTCCATCCTGAAGTAACTAGTTTGCTTTATTTATTTGGAAAATGTCAGTAACTGCTCTCTCCATGGCTGGGCTGTTGAACCCGCCATCACTGAGGCAGTCTCGAGAATGTTTAGTCTTAACACTGTGTGGTTTCTTTTAGTGGCTCCTGAACTACATTTGGAAGAGAGACATGCTGGTACCAGAGTGTGGTGGATTCACTTCCAGGTAACCAGGGGTGCCTCAGAATGCCTTTGGTTCTGAGGCAGAGTGGGTGGCAGTGTGAAGTGGAACCTCTCCCTAAACAAACCAGACCCACATAGCCATAAACAAGAACACACCCACACACACCTTGATGTTCTGGGGTGGAATCCGCAGAAACTAGTCCAGTTTCAAATGGAATTTTAGCCAGGGTAATTTTTAATCTTTTTAATGTAGATGTGGTCATTCATGTAAATCTCTCTTCTGAAACACACATATTCCATTTCCTCCTGGTATGTTACATGTCTTAAAAAGTGTATTTGAATAAAAGAAAACGAATACTTAAAAATGAATAAAATCATTCATCAGTAGCAATGATGTGAGTTTGTGCTTGGGACTCCTAAGCCAAAATATCAGAAAAGACCACATTCTTCTTTGTAATTTACCAAGCAGCCTTCTACTGGAGAGCCGGTAGGATGGGGGAGGCTGTGTGAGACAGGGGCTTCACTGCGTTAGGAAATAGCAGCGGCACAACTTCTTCCTGAAGTTAGTAGACAAGGGCATTTTTGCAGCCTTTCTTTAAGGTAGTGAAAATTTCACTCCGTTTTTTAAATGGCAGGTTGGCATAACATAAGCAGGAAAGTGTAGTTTCTTTTTAACTTCATGTGGATGAAGAGCGGTGCATTCTGTGTCTGGGACCTTGGACTTTTCCATGTACTAAATTACACCAGAAATAAAGCCAGACCAAACCAAACACATCGTTCAAGGACTCTGGGGTCCACTGTGCTGGAGAGGGCGGCTTTTCCAAGAGCTTTGCAGACCATCTTCTCATTAGCTGTCATGGTCAAGGGGAAACTCTGGAATGAGAGCATCCCTGTTGATGCCTTTCTCCTCACACCCGCTCCTAGTGCTCGTACCAGCCTGCAGGATTTAATATTGTCAATAGAGTATACGCTCATCTTTACATGCGTGGTGAGATCTTTTGTAAAATACACATTGCTGTCCAAAGGCCATCCTGGAAACCAAGAGCAATAGAGGGTGGCCATGGAGTTGATCAAGTGCTCCTGAGTACTGTGCTGGGACAATGGATTGTTCCTGATACTGTTTGAATGAACAGGGTAGACAAGGTTTAGAGAAAAGGAGACTTTCAGTAAAGGACTAAGAGCTGCCAAGGACCAAAGCAGGAAGTGCAGGCCAGACAGTGGTTTCTATCCTGGTTAAGTCATTTTGCTTCCTGTCTGACCCAGGAAGGGCTGTGTTGCAGCCACTTTGCATCCAGGATAGCTATGAATGATGGCCAACGCAAAGTTGTAACTTACTTCAACCATTAGGAGATACACGTTTATTTTTTACCTTTTTTGTTTTGTTTTGTAATTTGATTGCATTGTTCCCTGGGACAATTGCTCTTTATGGGACATGACAGAGAAAAGCCAAAATGATTGGTACCTTTGGTGTCTCTGAGGGCAGCACACCGCTGCTGAGGTGGTTCTGAGAAGCAGTGTTCTTTTGGCTTTTCTGGTGCTTGTCTTTGGTTTTATCATGAGGCTCAGCTTCCCAAATCTTCCAAGTGCTAAGTGGATCCTTAGTGAATTCAACAGAAGGGGAAACAGGTCTTGGAAAACAAAGAAGACAAAAAAAAGATTCTGGTCTGGTAAGGACAGCAATCTGTCTGATGGTGAACACATGCCTTTCCCCTTAACTCTTTTTGAATGACGTTTTCACAGGGAACAGGATTTTAGGTTTTCTTTCCTCTTCCTTTTTTACATTCTTCTTTCAAACCTAAATACTTAACTCCACTGTCTTCCTGCTAGTGAGGTTTGTGAGGAGAAGCTGGGTATGCTACCTTTGCTATTGCCTCTTTCAGGACTTCCTTAGTCTTTGAAATTTGGTTCTAACGTTCTAGGTGTAGAAGTTTTGTAACATCCATCCTGCTTTATCTTTTCTCCGAGATTCCCACGTCTGTGAGTCACTGTCTAATATATATGTGAGCATTTCCCCAATCATGATTATTGAAGTGTTTCTCTTATCCCCCTGCTTCTCATTTATATAGGTGTTACACTTTCTGTAGTCAACACTTCTTGGAGATTCTGCTTTTTTCCCTCTTCTCTTTGTGCTATGTTTTAAGTGTCTACTGAGGTACACCAAAGCTTAGAGATTCTCTCCTCAGCTGTTTGCAGGCTGCTAATATGCCCACCTATGGTAGTATTTTATTTGCACTTAAATGTGATTTTAATTGTATGTTAATAAATAAAGTTGCCCGGAGGTCAGAGCTATTAGAGACATAGCAAGAGCGTGGCGGTGGTGGTGGACGCCTTTAATCCCAGCACTTGGTAGAAGAGCTAGGTAGATCTCTGTATGGTCAAGGATACAGCCAGCATTGGAGACACACGCCTTTAATCTCAATACCATAGAAGACCTGGAGGGCTGTACATACAGGCAGTGACGAGGTGGTCATGTGTTTGGGTTTACAACCAATGAGAAGGCAGAACAGAAAGACTATCTAAAGACAAACACACACAGGAAGTAGGTCTCTTTTGGAGAGGTAGGACTACCACAGGAGGAAGGGTAAGGTTTTAGCTCTGAGCTCTGACCTCTTGGCTTTCTTCTTTACATTGGTTCTGTGTTTCTTATTTAATAAGATGGTTGGCATTCTTCATTTCTGCTATGGTATTCTTAAGTACTAACTTTTTCAGATTAGTTCAGTCTTAGAATTTTCATCTTGGTACTTAAATTGTCCATGGATTAACCTGTGGGAGCCCTTGAAAGTCAGTCACTTAAAACCCTAGGTCTAATTCCACTACTGTTGACATATTTGTGTCTGGCTCTCCTGTTACTTTGTTTCTGGCTTGTAGGTGTGTGTGTACATGTGTACGTTCCTGCGTGCATGCACGCAAATGTGCATGTACACACACTCATACAAATGATTTAATGGCGAACATGATGGGCTTGATAACAGCTGCTATAAATCACATTTTAGTGATGTGGTGGTCTGATGGCAGAAAAGGAGACTCTAGGATTTTGTCTGTGTCTTTTCATACCTGTACCTCTGGACTGTAAGCTTCCGAAGAGCGTTCTCTCCCCTGACCCGAGACCCGTAAGTGGGCAAGGAAGGACATGGTTATCTGTGGTTAAAGTTTCCTTTCTCTGGACCAAATATGGTCTGATAAAACTGCAGCAAGAGAGGTTGCTGTTGAAAACCTTCTGCTGCGCTGACTTTATTAAGAGGGGATGCTCTATGGCATGTAGAGATTTTTCCTTTTAGCCTCATCCTGATGGGAAAAGTAGGGGAATTTCCCTTACTGTTCACTGTGATAGTTTGGCAGATCTCTCAGAAGAAAAATTCACAGCCAGGTATGGTAGTATGAACCACTAATTCTAGCATTCAAGGAGATGGAGGCAGGAGGATTAGAAATTCAAGTTCGTCCTTGACTACTACATAGCAACTTTGAGACACCCAGACTACAGTAGACTTTATCTCAAAAATCTTGGCAAGCATGTGAGCCCTTCATGACTGAACCCCATAAATTTTTTGACCCCGTACTAAACCTCCACAAGCTTGTCCATGAGAGCTCTGGCTCTCTGCCCAGCATTGGTACATGGAGGCTTGTGCATAGGTTGGTTGTGGCAGTCTTTTCTCTTCTCTCACTTTCATTTTAGGGAACAGTAGTGAACGCTAGTGTGTCTTTTAGCCTCACTTCTCTTATAGAACTTTTAGTTTCTTTGTGTTTTCCTTGGTGTGAAGGTAACTTTCAAGCTGAAACCTGAAATCAGAAGCCATGGGTACCTCCTTCTATCCACAGAGCTCATTGTCCTGGTTCGGGGCATTCTCCTTTTGAGGAGTGATTGTTTGTCTGAAATTATTTCCCAAATCCTGAGGTATGGTTGATGAATCATTGCAGAGAAATCAAAACAACAACAACAAACCACATAAACTCTACTGAAGAAAATACCAAAGGAGGGAAAGATTTAATTCAATTAGACAAATGGAGGAGAAGCACTTTC
The DNA here is from genome assembly GCF_049852395.1 of Peromyscus maniculatus bairdii. NCBI lineage: Eukaryota > Metazoa > Chordata > Mammalia > Rodentia > Cricetidae > Peromyscus > Peromyscus maniculatus. The sequence continues at coordinate 168,195,882 of NC_134854.1, forward strand.
TTCAAGCCATGTGGGCATACTTCAAGCTTTTTGTCTTTTGTTTGGACTCTGTTTTACACAGGAGAACAGCTAGTTAGATACATCAGAACACATCACTTCTAATTCACGCCCCTTCACCATGTCACTGTTCTGCACAGAGTATGATGAACTGTTTAGATGCTTATGCCTGTGAGTGGTCAATCAGAAACCATGGCAGTCACCTCTGCATGCTGAGATGACCCTGTCCTTCACATGATGCTCAGATGCAGCATTATTTAGACACAGAGAAAGTATGGAGAATATTGAAATGACATACATGCATCTATCTCGAAGATTTACCCAATCTCATCACTGACAGACCTGATTCAGTTACTTTTCAGGAAACAACCACCAGCCAGCTGCCCAAGGAGCAACATGTCAGCAAACTGGTAATGCCACAGCCATATGACAAAGTATAGATTAATATAAATGGATTAGTTTAAGATGTAAGAGCTAGCTAGTAATAAGCCTGAGTCATTGGCCAAACATTTATAATTAATACAAGCCTCTGAGTGGTTCAGGAAGAGGTGGGCAGGAGACATTCATCCATTTACAACCTGTGTCTGGTTCCTTTGAGAGAAGGTGACTTAATATCTTTAATTGTGTTCTTTTTATGTTTCTTGTTTTTTTCTTTATTAGGTATATATATATATATATATATATATATATATATATATATATATATATATAATTTTTTTTTTTTTTTAACTTGGGTCACTTAAGGAACCATCCATTCCATCTAAATTTTGATGTAGATTCTCATGAGTTTTGAAATTTGTTTTCTTTTAGATTTTTTTAATCTGAATGAACTTATATATTCATATTTTTAGAGAAGGACGTGGAGGCCCAGGATATATAGCACCCAGTGCAACTGCCCTCATTATCTAGGAAGAAAATACATTTTTGAAAATTTATAATAATAATAATAATAATAATAATAATAATAATAATAATTATTATTATTATTATTATTATTATTATGTGTGTGTGTGCACAAGCACACTGATGTGCCTGTGGAGGTCAGAGGACAACTGTATGTGAAAGCATTTGGTTCTTTCCACCTTTACCTGGGTTCTGAGGATTGAATTCAGGCCTCAGACTTCACAGTCAGTGCCTCTACCTGTTGAGCCAACACTCAACAGCCTGAAGAGGAAAAGTCCTTAAGTGCTTTTTTCTGGCAATATCAAGGCAGGATCATCATTTCATCTTAAAATTCTAACTTGGATCTCCTCCAGGTTCCTACGTGAAAAATAGCATCAGTTATTGAGTGCCACATGTGATGAGGAATGTAGATGCTGAGTTCCTTGTGACTGTTGGGAACTCCTCAAACATCATCTGACAGGCCCTTGAGTAGCATTGTGGGATATAAAGTATCTTTGGAATGTGTTTGGAATATAAGCCTTTAAGGGGAAGGTAAGTAAGGCTGGGGAGCGCTGGGCTTCTTTCCTCTTCTGAAAATCTACCCTCCCACAGGCTAGGGCTTATGCTTGTTTACTTCCAGAAGGAAAGCATGGGAGGCCCCTGGACATTGGATGGGTGTTCTTCAAAGGTCCATGCACTAAAGGCTGTTGGCTGCTGGTGGTTCTATTGGAAGGCACTGAGACCTTAAAGAGTGGGGCTAGTTGGAAGAGGTTAGGCCACTGGGGTATGCTCCTGCAGTCTATATGGTGCTCTGGACACTGGGTCTCTGTCTTTGCCTCATGGCCACCATAAGTTAACTAGATCCTCCTCTGCATGCTCCCACCTTGCACTGCTGCATGGGAATGGGCCCCAAAGGGGTGGGCCAGCTGACCACAGATTGAGAATCCCCAGCTGGAAGAAAATAAGCATTCCATTTTCAGTTGGTCATTTCTACTATTTTCTTATAGCGATGGGAACTCAATTATCTTAATACTATCTTTCTGCCAGGTGACCAAGCTTCAGTTTGGATAATCATATTATTGTTGAATGGAAAGTGCATCAAATTTCTCTTTCATCTGTTTTCTCTTATAACTTTATCTACCAGTCTGCTTTTATCATAAACTAATTTGCATATGTGCATGGATATTGACCTTTATTTTCATTTTATTCAATTAAATTTTCTTAAGTCACAAACTTGTACTAGTTTGAATAGCTTTAAATTTTATTTTATATTTTTTATTTAAAATTTGTTTTAAGACAGGGTCTTGCTAAAATTTTTATTTCATGAATACTTTATCTCATTACTACCCTCCTTCTCCCACCTTCAACTCTTCATATGCCCCCCAAACTCCCTCTCAAATTCATGACTCCTTTAATTATGGCCATTAATATATGTATGCATACATATCTATATCTGTCTGTCTGTAAAACCCAGAGTCCATTTAGTGTTGTGTGTGTGTGCACATGTGTGTGCATGTGTGTTCAAGTATGTGTGTGTGTGTGTGTGTGTGTGTGTGTGTGTTTAGGGCTGAACGCTTGGGGCTGGAGAGAACTGACAGTCCCTTCGTCAGCACCTGGTGAATACTCTTAGAGCAGGTATTCCTCTTCCTTAGTCTTTCCAGTGTTTTCTATGCTGTTTACCCTTTTACTTGATTATCCATTAATGCTTTGCATTTCTATGATGTATTATTTTGTGCTGTGGGATGTTCTGTATGTCCTGTGGGAGCCCTTCTTGGGTTCTTTGTGGCGTTACCCAGCAGGTCCGTATAGAGGATGATTAGGACCATGGGCCTGAGTGCAGGTGTTTGAGATGGTCTGCACTTGGCTGTGCTGGGGGATGGTCTGTATGTCAAGTTGCTCTGATTGGTTAATAAATAAAACCTGATCGGCCGTGGCTAGGCAGGAAAGATAGGTGGGACTAACAGAGGAGATATAAAGGGACAGAAAGGTAGAAGGAGACGCTGCAGCCGCCGCAATGACCAGAGAGGCTGCAGCCGCCGCCATGACCAGAGACACTGCAGCCGCTGCCATGACCAGCAGCATGTGAAGACGCCAGTAAGCCACCAGTCACATGGCAAGGTATAGATGTATGGAAATGGATCAATTTAAGATAAAAGCACAGTTAGCAAGATAAGGACAGTTGGCAAGAGGCCTGCCACGGCCATACAGTTTGCAAGCAATATAAGTGTCTGTGTTTATTTGGTTGGGTCTGAGCGGCTGTGGGACTGGCGGGTGACAGAGATTTGTCCGGACTGTGGGCAAGGCGGAAAAATCAAGCTACAATTTTGGTGTAGCTGAAGTTTTCTCCAGTCCTGCCCAGCCAGCCCCACATGAATTTACATATTAATTTTCTTTTCTTTTTTCTTTCTTTGTTTCTTTGTTTCTTTGTTTTCTTCCTTCCTTCCTTCCTTCCTTCCTTCCTTCCTTCCTTCCTTCCTTCCTTCTTTCTTTTTTCTTTCTTTCTTTCTTTCTTTCTTTCTTTCTTTCTTTCTTTCTTTCTTTCTTTCTTTCTTTTTGTTTTTTTGAGACAGAATTTCTCTGTGTAGCTTTGCACCTTTCCTGGAACTCACTCTGTAGCCCAGGCTGGCCTCGAACTCACAGAGATCCTTCTGGCTCTGCCTCCCAAGTGCTGGGATTAAAGGCCTGCACCACCACTGCCCAGCATTAATTTTCTTTTTTAAATAACATAATTCTTTATTGAATTTTACATCATGAACCCCAATTCTGATCACCTCCCTATCCCTCTATATCTGCCCCTTACCACTGCAGCATCCCTCCCTCAAAAGGAAACCCCCCTAAAACTAATTTTAAAAAAAGCAAACAACAACAAAACCCCAACCTTGCTCCTCTGTCTTTCCTGTCTCTCGATTCATCCTAATGGCACTGGGAGCTGTGGTGTGTCACGAAGTATATCGTTTTGTCCAATTATCCCCACCCGCAAATGTTCATTGCAAGGAGTCATTGGTCTGGTTCAAGGCCTCTGGCACACACACCATCACCACTGGACCCTCACTCAAACTCCTCTTGGATATCCTGCTGTTGCCCCAAGTTTTGGAGATCCTGTGTGGCTCTCTTTCCACAGGACCAGTCCCCTCACACACTCCAGCAGGTCATAGATGGGACAGATGTTAGGCTGGGCCAACCCAAGGCCTAGGATGTGGGTCTGGGTGGTAGCTAAGCTGGTCAGTCTGCCCACTGGGACCGCCCCTGCAGATGAGGTGTCAAGCCAACTATGCTAGGCCAGTTCTCCCACATCTGTGGTGAGGGGTAGGGCCATCTCTCTGGAATGTAAGGGGCCAGCTCTCCCATAAGGGGAAAGGTCAGCTCTCCTGCTGTAGTATCCAGTGAGGGTCAGGGCCAGCTATCCCAGGGCCAGTGAAGGCTGGGGTCAGCTCAAGAAGGTCCTTGGATTTCAGCATGCATGACTCCTATGAACCCTAGTGGTAACATGTAATGGGGGATTTATTAAGGCAACTCCACGTAGTTAAAAGGGTTTATTTTGGGGTAACTTACAACAAGAAAAGGGATAGGTTACAGGATCTGGGAGAGGTGAAGTGCAGTCCAGCGGTGTTCTCTGGAAAACTCTGCTCAGTCTACCATCCAGCATTCAGGATTACTAGGAACCAAGAGAGCTGGCACATCCGGATCTCGGGTCTTAAGGGCTCCCCGTCTCAGCCCCGCCTCAGGGGCAGGTCCTAGGTAGACTTGACAGTTGCTGGAAGCCTCACTGGGGGTAGTATTTCCAGGTGAAGGCTAGAACAGCTACCCACTACAAACATGGGCCATGAACGTCAACCTAAACCACAGCTGCAGCAGGACCATGGACCCAGGCATGGCCCTCAGCAGCAGCTTGGCCCCATATTTCACCATGGCCCTGTGGCAGCACAGGTCCTACAGATTAGTATGGCCCCAGTGGCAGCTTGGCCCTTGGACACCAACATGCTCTCAAGTGGCTGACTAGATGCCTGGCAATTGTATATCCCTTTATGTTTGCAGGAGAAATGGACATCAACTCAGACCCTGGCTGCTGCAGGGCCAAGGACTCAGACATGGCTCTCAGCAGCAGCCTTGGTCTGGACTACACCATGGGACCTGTGACAGTGCAGGCCACTCAGATTGGCATGACTCTGGCAGTGGCATGGCCCCGGACACCAACATGGCCATGGGTTGCAGTGTAGGCCCTGGGCTTCTGTGTGGCCTTTGTTGGCAACTTGGGCTACAGCAATCAACACAAACCCTGGCTGCAGTAGATCATGGACCCAGATATGGTCCTCAGCTATAGCCCAGGCCCAGACTTCACCATGGTACCTCATGGCAATACAGGCCACTCAGATCATATTAATTTTCTAATCATTGATACCATTACATGGGCAATACAGTATAGCTCCTCTATGTCTTTTAATAACATTTGAATTTTCTTTTAGAAAAGATTAAGAATTCATGTTAGGTTTTGTATTGGTTATGGTAAATTATAGTAGCTGCTGTAACAAACATTCCCAGAGTTTTCTCACTCACATCTCAGGACAGTGTGGATTAGGTGGAATCTCTTCTGATTCACAGAGTCATTGTGGGAACTCTAAGGAAAGCTCTACCATCAGCCATGGGAGACTCTAGGTCTTGTCATTCAATGGGTGTAATGTTAGTGTCAATTATCAACTTGATGAGATCTAGATCTCCTAGGAGGCAAGCTTTCAGGCACTCCTGTGAGGGATCATGTAGGTTAGGTTAGTTTGTGTGTATGCCTGTGGGACATTATGCTGATTAGCCTAGCTAAATGTGAACCTAGGAATAAAATTATTCTGGTGAAATCATAAAAATCATCATCCCATTACTTACATAAAGTCCAAAATAATCTGCCAAAATGCTATTAAAGACAGCGAGCATTTAGTCATTGGAATCAGGTTAGCTCAGCAATGATATCATCATCTTACACATTAGTAATGACCAATATAAATATGACAGATAATTTTCTTCTTGCTTTATTTATATTGTCTAGATTGTGACAATTTTAGACTTTGTGTTTTTAGTCTTTTGTCTTTTATTTCAAATTTAAATACTAAAATATTCCATGACATAGAATTGAACAAGACTTTTGTTTGTTATAATAAAATGCTATAATAAAATAAATTGCATATGAAAAAAACCCTTGGAATGCCACTGGCATGCATCTGGATGCTTATCTTGATGGAACATCTCTCCATCCTGAGAGATATGGTTCTGAGATCATTCCCTGATAGCAGGATGCTGTGAAAACTGAAGTTCCCATTTGTATTCTTGTCCCAAGTGTCCCTTCTCACACTCCTCCCATCTTTCTGCAAGGTCCTGTGTTTGTTATAATTCACAAGCCGCTGTTGATCATCATCATCATTAATTAATAGTTCACACGGAGTCATTCTATGCTTGGGTTTTAACAAACAGCATATAAAGTTGTCCATTACCCTAAATTCACTGTGCTCCACTTTTTCTCCACATACATTCCTGAAAGCAACTTGTCTCTCTACTCTCTGTAGTTTTATCTTTTTTAGAATGTTATACAGTTGAAAGCATATCGTCTGCAATCTTTTCAGTTGTGAAAGTAAGTCCCCTTTTATGATGGAGGCCATGGATTGATTCTGAGCTGGAAATTTTAGGAGTTGCGTGTGGTGGTATTGTGTTTCCCAAAATATTGTGTGCCCTAATAAACTTATCTGGGGTCAGAGAACAGAAAAGCCAATAGCTACTTAGGCAGTGGTAGCACACGCTTTAATCCCAGAAAGCAAGCCTTTAATCCCAGGGAGTGATGGTAGAAAGCAGAAAGGTATATAAGGCGTGAGGACCAGAAACTAGAAGTATTTGGCTGGTTAAGCTTTTAGGTTTTGAGCAGCACAGTTTAGCTGAGAGCCATTCGGATATGAGGACACAGAGGCTTCCAGTGTGAGGAAATAAAACCAGCTGAGAAGTTGGCCAGGTGAGGTTGTCCATGGCTTGTTCTGTCTCTCTGATCTTCCAGTGTTCACCCCAATACTTGGCTCTGGGTTTGTTTTAATTAATAAGACTCTCTAAGATTCTTGCTACAGTTGCGGCCTCATGGGAGACTTTAGGATCACTGAGGGTGACCTGAACAAGATTTGGAAACCTTGGTCCTGTCTTCCTCCTATTTCTTTTACTTCCCGGTAAGCACTTTTGCTGGGCCACAGGTTTTCTCCATCCTATGATGCCCTGATACAGGCTCAACAGTAACAGGATGAAGGAACTGTGAAACCTTGAACACTGAATCAAACCAAACCTTTCCTTTTGTTTTATTCTTTTTATTTGTTTGTTTCTGTTTTTTGTTTGTTTGTTTGTTTGTTTTTTGGTTTTTTTGTTTGTTTTTTTTTTTTAAGCAAGTCTTGCTAGGTAGTCCTGGCTGACATATAACTTAATATATAAACCAGACTGGCCTCCATCTGGTGGCAACCCTGCCTTACATCCTGAGCGCTCAGCCTGTAATGTGAGTATCACACCAGCCTGCTATCTTCTGTTGTAAGCCTCTGGTGCATGTCATTGTTACAGAGTCTGCCTGTCAGGGAGATGTATGTGTCTTCTGTATCAGTTTCCAAGGATCTTGACAGCAAGAACAGGGGGTTATTTTGCTCATTCATATCCCCAGTATAGGCCTTGACCTGCTCTTAATGTTTGCAAGTTGGCAAACTCTGGCAACTTAGAACTCTGACACCCTTGAAACAAAACCTGGAGAGGGGATGGTTCCCCTGACCCTTTGGATTTTTCTAAACACTCAGTTTCATGGACTTTTCTTTAAAGGAATTATATAAGACTTCAATTACAAACAAGTAGTAAAACCAGAAAGAGATTAAAATAAGAATTAAATATGCAGCTATGTAAAGAAATCATGTCATGCTTTCTAGGACAGAAGGTATAGATTTTGTTTATAAAATGCTTTAGTTTTTAGAAAATTATATTTTAGGATTGCTGAGGTAGGGAACAAACCCATGTCTTCCCTTTAAATAGCATTCTTACACATATCCTTAGTCAAGGGCTAGCATTTCCACTTGAATCTTAAATCCCAATTATTTTATATGGCTTTTTAATAAGTGGACTCTGTGTGTGTGTGTGTGTGTGTGTGTGTGTGTGTGTGTGTGTGTGTGTGTCACTGGAGATTAGACCCAGGGTGGTGTGCACACTAGGCAAGTGCACTACTGTGGAGTTATGTCCTCAGTAGTTATTTTAGAGAAAGGATCTTGGTGTGTAACTCACACTGGTTTTGAACTTAGTATTTATCCCAGGCTGGCCTTCAACCTAAGATCCCGGGCTTACCAGAGTGTCCCACCACACTCAGCCCAGATAGCATCTGAAGACCATCTGAAAAGTGCACTCCACAGAACAACTCAAGACCATTTCTCATGGGCACCATGAGCAAAGAATGAATAAATATTCTCTTAACGGAGTGAGATTGCTCAGGCCACAAATGTAGTTTCCTAAATCTATATATGAGACTCTGAAAAATCAATCACAGCAAAACAAAGTCAGACAGTCTAAAAACAAACATCTAGTGTCAGAGTATGAGCCCTGCCTACACATGTGCCCAATCATTCGCTCAGAGCATCCACTCTGCCTCTCTTCTAGCCAGTACCATTGGAAGCCCAGCTGTGCTCAACTCTGGGAGCCCTGCTTTAACATGACAGGGCACAAAGAAATGGCAGAAGAGACGGAGGCTCCAGGAAGTAGAGTTGACTTCCTCGAGGAGGCAAGCTCAGCAGTCCCTTGCAGACAACAGTGGACAGGTTGCTGAAACAAGAAACCGTGTCAAGTAGAGGGAGACAGGGTCCTGTTAGAGACTTGAGTGAGTTTCCAGGACATAGCTGGAGAGGAATTCCACATAGGAGATGGGCATGATGCCCACAGCAACCAACTTGAGTAGAATTAGGACAGAAGGACCCAAGTGGAGTTCTCTAAACAAAACAAACCAACGGACTAAAAGGTGCGGAAATGAATGTCCTCCTAAGCACTTGTTTACATCAAGAAGAGTTCATAGTTCTCTCAAGATTTGGATGAGTCAGCAACGAAGTGACAGGACTCATTCATCGAAAATACAGTTGCTATGGGTGTTTAGGGATAATTACTTAGACTAGAGTAGAAGAGAAGCTAGATGGGAAGTCTAGAGGGGAGAGAAGAATCAGGGCTGTGTCAGCTAGCCCTCACCACTTATGCAGGGAACCAGAGATGCCCAGGAAGCCCCAGTGAGGTGGGGTGTTCTCAGAAAGCCCCAGGAAGCTCTCCCTCTGCGTTGGCATCACATCTGATGTGACTGTTTTTCAGAAGGGCAGGATGGAGAGCAGAGGGGATCTCCTGGCACATAGTAGGCCCTCCTGCATTTATCATAATTTTGCCTACAAGATCTCTTAGAGGTAATGTCTAACGCTCCAGCCCTACATTCAAAATCTCATACAAGTTTCTCTTTGGGCTGACTCTAACCTGAAACTAGTGAGGAAAAGGAATTCTGGGAAACAGTTCACTGGTAAATCAAGTTAACAGCCATGTAACAGATTAATAAATACATAGGTTAATAAGTACATTGATTAATAAATAACAAAACAATCCTAGCAAGCTATTAACTCTAGAGGAAGAAATTGTCATGTAAGAAACAGATATATAACGTGCTAGGAAATTGCTCCATCAGTTAAGATCTCACCATGCAAGCACAGGATCTGAGTTAGACTGTGCTGGCATGTACTTATAAGCCCAGTGGTGGGAGTGGTAGAGACAGATGGATCCTTGGAGTTTGTTGACCAACCAGCCTAGCCTACTTGGCAAGCTCCAAGACAGTGAAGGACCCTGCCTTAAAAAAAAAGGTGTGCGGTACCTGAGGAAGAACATCTAAGGTTGACCTGTAACCTGCATGTGAACACACCCATCCATCTGCCCTTCTGAATACATGTGTACCAAGTCACACACACACACACACACACACACACACACACACACACACACTCATACTCACACACACACACACACTCACACACTTATACACTCTCACACATACAGAAGAAACAAATATAGTCATAGCATCTCTCGTAGATCATCTGTGAATAACAGTCATCTAACAGTGCCTGGTGTGCAGATATAACCACAAATCTCAGCTCTGTGGACTGGATGGGTGGTAGGATGTTTTTATGTGGGGAGCAAGGCTAAAGGCAATATGCAAGATTTATAAGTCTTTATATTGAAAAATTAGAATAGTAGCTACTACTGAATTCTTATAAAAAACAAATGGTAGTAAATCAGGTTGTTCACACCAAGGTAAAAATCTACACATAATGGGAAAAGTTGAAGTTTGGAGATAGGTGGTGAGAGGTGGACCGGGACTCTGCCTCTTTTTCCCCCCATAATACTTCAAGATTCATTGACATTAAGTTCTGATAGTCAACCCTGTAATAAAATGACATTTTATTAACATGAGCATGGTGTCAGGAAGAGTGTGAGCAGAGTCAAAACAATAAGAAATTTCTGGAAACTTTTTATGTTATGATAAATGGAAAAAACTTGTATCTGAATCAGTAAAGGTAATATGAAGGTAAAGTAATTGATTAAAAAAACATTATAATACAGCCTTTCTGATTCTTTAGGGTAAAATCAGCATAAGTAGGAGAATCTGAGCAATGTCTTCTAACCAATGAGCAAAATTCATTTACAGCTCCCTGGTCAGGAATTATTTATTAAACTACAACACAACATCATTTACAATCAAAACTTAATTTAAAATATATTTTTGTGGCTTTTCTAACAGCTTATTAGAGAAAATTAAAACATGAATTATTTTACTGCCTTTGAGCAGTTGCTAGGGTGCAATTTGCTAACACTTTGTGCTTTTCATGTTAATTTTGAGAGCGGCTTGTTAATTTCATGGAACACACTGTGTTTTCATTAAACATGGCTAATAATTTAGAGAAGAGCACACAATAAGAATTTCAGATAGGCCAACAAATTCTTAAGGTTGTTATTGAAATAGCCAGAGCTATTAGCAAGTGCTAATGAGATTTGAGGTCTGTCTTACATGAATTATGTAGTTGTTCTAGAACGAGTTGAGTCTAATGTTTACAACATTCAGGAGAATGAGCATGAAGGAGATCAGGTGGAGTTGAGGAAGGCAACCCTGTTTACATTGGTTAGATTGTTTCCACCATGTTGGAGCAAAGCCTGCGTGGCATCTCCATTCTTCAGCAGAGCATATGGGTGACAGATGATAGAGTCAGGAGTTCCCAGTGATGGGCAGTTTCAGATTATGACATACACTTGGGGTCAATGGGAGCATTTTTGGACTCTACTTCTTGGGTTAAGCACTGTTCTTAGACAGTCAAATGTATTAGAACACACTGAAAAGTTTGGATTCCCACATAGGCACCCTGAAAGTCTAATGTTATGTGGAATTTAATTCTAAAATTCCACTGAGTTTTTAAAAACTACTCTTATTCAGTATTTATTTACTTATTTGTGTGTGCTCACATGTATTCATTATTTATTTACTTTTATTTGTGTGTGCTCACATGTATTCATTATTTATTTACTTATTTGTGTGTGCTCACATGTATTCATTATTTATTTACTTATTTGTGTGTGCTCACATGTATTCATTATTTATTTACTTATTTGTGTGTGCTCACATGTATTCATTATTTATTTACTTATTTGTGTGTGCTCACATGTATTCATTATTTATTTACTTATTTGTGTGTGCTCACATGTATTCATTATTTATTTACTTTTATTTGTGTGTGCTCACATGTATTCATTATTTATTTACTTATTTGTGTGTGCTCACATGTATTCATTATTTATTTACTTATTTGTGTGTGCTCACATGTATTCATTATTTATTTACTTTTATTTGTGTGTGCTCACATGTATTCATTATTTATTTACTTATTTGTGTGTGCTCACATGTATTCATTATTTATTTACTTATTTGTGTGTGCTCACATGTATTCATTATTTATTTACTTATTTGTGTGTGCTCACATGTATTCATTATTTATTTACTTATTTGTGTGTGCTCACATGTATTCATTATTTATTTACTTATTTGTGTGTGCTCACATGTATTCATTATTTATTTACTTATTTGTGTGTGCTCACATGTATTCATTATTTATTTACTTATTTGTGTGTGCTCACATGTATTCATTATTTATTTACTTATTTGTGTGTGCTCACATGCCACAGTGCATAAACAGAGGTCAGAGGACAACTTGCAGCAGTCAGTTCTTTCACTATGTGTGTCCCTCACAGGAAACTCAGGTCCTGGGATTGGTGGCAATCACCTGCTCTGTTGAGCTCTCCCACTGGCCTTACTGTCTCAATAAAGAGTGAGAGAAAAGAGAGCGAAGCACACACCCAGAGAGAAGTGACATGTATGGAGGCAGAGAAAACAACTTGAAGGACCCCCACTTGGTTTCCCTAGTTGAATGAACCATTTTGTTTTCTGCTTGAACTCTGCCGATACCAAGTATCTTCCCAGAGCGCACACCCTAGTAACACCTTGGTTCAAACACACACACACACACACACACTCACTCACACACACGCACACACACACACACACACACACACACACACACACACACACAATTTTATACAATATTGTATAGGAGATCAACCCAGACTTGCCTGTAATTAACTCTTCCAGTATTAGTGCTAAAGTTCCTGCCTGTTGGGAAACCCTTTGTCTCTGATAAATTGAGAGTAACGGTCACACTAAGCTATGTGTATTTGCCACTTAAGTGGGGTGTGGTTCTGGGGGCTGCCAATTAGGAAAGGCTCGGTTAGAGTGGACACCGTTAACTGGTGGAGGCTGCACCAGCCTCTGGTGACGAGCCCCATTCCCTGTGCTTCTTTTGTCCTTCACTGCTTGGAAAATGCTGAAGCTGTGGGCAGCAGACTGGCCTTGACCAGAGCTGGTGTAATTCTGAGTAAATAAGGCAGTTATTTCAGAGTAGGGTGGCTCACTTTGAGAGGAGTTACTCAAAGTGCTAATTATTAGAATGTTCTGCAATGTCTTCCACATGACAGTGGCTGGTCAGAGTCATCTGGAGTGCAGTTTGGATCACAGTTCACTGCCATTGCTGTAGTAAAGGAAATGTATTGGTTTTTGATCCTCACAATTATCTGGCTATTAATATGCAGTGATGTCCAGTTTGGTAACTGTTGCATCTGTGTGAGAACTCAGTGAACATATGAGTTAACGCCTGCAGAAAGCCAGTGACAAAGGGATATCTCCATCCCTAGTGCCAGCCTTACAAGCACGAGGACCTGAGTTTGGGTTCCCCAGAACTCTCATAAAAGTCTGGACATGAAGCATGCAGTTAGAGTCCCATGATGGCAAGATGGTAGCAGAGACTGGTAGAAGCCTGAAAGCCAGTCAGACGAGCCAACTTGGTGAAGTCCCAGGCTAACACGAGATCCTGTTTCAAATAAAAGTAGAAGATGCCTGAGGAATGACAGACACTCCAGGGCTGTCTTCTGACCTCCACACACGCAAGCACACACATGAATGTTTCCTCATACAAATGCATGTGTAGGCACATGGGAAAACTGACAGCCCCAACTGCCTGTACAACAACAGTTAGACCACCTAGAGAGGCTGCTTCACAGCTGGGCTTTCCCTGTCATATGCACAGTTTGAAGAAAAGGATGATGACAGCCTAGTGAAGAGCCACAGCCCTCACCAATAAAAAGATTGTCAACAGCTCAGCAGATGAGCCTAGGAAACTAACCTCACCCATCACTAGCTTGCTTTATCTTAATTTTGACCATCAGCAAACTAAGAGCAGAGGGAGTATGAAAATCCACACTCTAAAGGGGTATCTGGTACCCACACAATTTTTCCATAGATGGTTTATTGGCTCCTTTTGGCTAGCCTGAAGTCTGCAGCATGATGCAGAAAAAGGGACTCTGCCTCAACAAAATAGAAGGCAAGAACCCATTCTGGAAAGTTATCCTCTAACACACACACACACACACACACACACACACACACACACACACACACACACCATGTGTGTGCAACCTGCACATACACAAAATAACTAAAATTTTGTGACTCACTGAGTAAAAGTAAGCATATTCTGACTGTGCCCCAAATCAAGAGTCCTCTTAGCACAGAAGAAACAAAGGGCAACTGGGTAGCCAGTGGTGCCACTGCATGCGCTCCCACGCTGTGTATCGTCTTTGCTACCAGACTAGAATATGTAATTGCATACATTGTAGAAGCCAAAGAAATTGAGATGCATTATTGATTTTTCTTTTACTCAGGAGACACTGAATTGCAATCCTTAACAAAAACAAAATAAAAAAAAAATTGTTTCAAGCCAATCCACCTTTCAAAAGGGCAATTTTATTGCAAAATATGAGGGTGTGTGGCAATGGCGGCCTCTTGAACCGTAGAATACACCAAGGTCACTAAGTAGTGCAGCCTTCCATCTCATAATTTCTAACAAAATTAGTTTGGAAAATATGTCTTGAAGGATATAGCCGAATATATATTTGTATAAAAGAGGAAATTCATGGGTTTGGAAGGAAACAATTATGATATGCTCCTGAATTGAGGTCTTTGCCTTTTTAGGGGACAGTTCTTCTCTTTCCTTATCCTTTCCCAGTAAATGAGATAAAGAGAAACTTATTTCATATTTCAAAAATGTAAGTAAAGCTGAGAAATGCACCACACTTCGGCGGTGTGCCGTGGAGAAGTACGGCCTTCGAGAGCCGGGCCTCCACCCTCTGTGGTATTACTAAGCCATATTTGGACAAAACACAGAGGGGCTTGTGTGATGAGAGAGCGTGGCCAGGCACTTGGCTGCTCTCACCAAAGTCTCATACTTTTAAGCCTTACTGAATAGACCTGTTTAAAAGCAGAATCTGTTTTGTTTTATTTGAGGAAGGGGAGCAGAGTTACGTTGTTTTGCTTTGTTTCTTGTGGGTTTTTTTTGTTTGTTTGTTTTGTTTTGGGCTTTTTTTTTTTTTTGACAGGTTCCTTCTACATAGCCCTGGCTGTTCTGGAACTCACTATGTAGACTAGTCTGGCTTCAAACTCACAGAAATCCACCTGCCTCAGCTTCCTGTATACTGGGATTAAAGATATGCATTAGCATGCCTGGATAAAAGCAGAATCTTTAAAATTTATTTCTTCTAATTTTTTAGATTAATATAGTTACATCATTTTCCCCTTCTCCTTTCTCCATCAAAACTTTCTCACAGAGCCCTTCCTTGCTCTCTTTCAAATCCATGACCTCTTTTTTTCCATTAATTATTGTTACACACATATGTGTGTATTTATCTATCCCTAAATGTAGAGATACAACCTGGTCAGTCTGTAGGATGTCACTTACATGTATGTTTCATGAGAGCATCTTTGTAAATCCCAGCACTTATCACTTGATTTTCCCAAGTGTGTGGTGGTCTAGCTATGTGACTCTGTCCCTATTCAGTACACTGCTTTGTTATTCTCACAAAAGTCTTGAATACCTATAGTGCTTTTAGCTTTGGTTTCAGGTGATAGGGGCTGATCTTACTTCTAAACTTTTGATGTATGCCCTTAAATATCTTACAAAATTTTTAAAAAGAACAATCCCATCCTTGAACCAAATGGATAATAGTGTAAGTGTAAGATAGTACAAGACAAGGGGTGAGGTGTGTGTCACAACTGCCCCTGTGTGCCTTCTGAGAGGTTGTGAACTTCAGGGAGGGCGTATGAGCAGAGCAAGGGTCTAGTGGGTGTGAGGTTGGCTAGATCCTGTCTTCCTCATGAGCTCCTTGAGGTTTAGGGTCTCAGAGTAGAATCAGAGCTACTGCAGAGTATTGGCTACCTTGCCAGAAGGAAGCTGTTGTAGATTCACAGATGTCCATGTATCCCTTACTGTCAAGGAAGAAGTATTGGCTGTTTGGGAGGGAAAGGGCTGTAAAGTACTAGGATAAGTAAAGGGAAACAAGGGAAAATCAAGGCAGTGAGGAGAACAACCCAAATACCATGGGGCAGTATCTACATCCTTCACTCTGGAAATCTGATGTCCACTTTAAATGCTTTTGTTAAAAAAAATAACAAAGGAAAACAGATAAAAGAATGAAAATAAAAAATTAAAGTTGAATGGAGAGTGCATCTAAATTTAAAAGAGAAAAACTCAAAATAAGATTGGGTATCGTGGCATATGCCTATGATCCAAGCGCTCACTCAGGAAGCTTAAGCTTGGGGATTTATGTGAGTTCTAGGCCAACATGGTCTACATAGTGAGTACTAGACCAGCTGGGAGTGACATGGCAAGGCAATATTCACTGGCATAAAAGTAATGTTTATATCTTTAAAATTTTCATTTCCATCTAGCACTTCTCCTCTTTACATTCATTTGCAGTTTTACAACAATAATAATTCTTTGAGGAGAACAAGATAGTAAAAGTACTTGGTCTTAATGACCTCTAATCTCTGTGTCAGGGTGGTGTTGTGAGGCATTAAATAACCAAGAGCATGTTAGGGCAAACCAGATCTTTTCCTCACAGGGTGCATTAGTTGATGTTCTTTTTCTGTGTCCAAGTGTCTTCAGGATAGGCAGCAACCTAAGAAAAGAAGGAGTTTTTTGGCTCA
This sequence comes from Peromyscus maniculatus bairdii, assembly GCF_049852395.1. NCBI lineage: Eukaryota > Metazoa > Chordata > Mammalia > Rodentia > Cricetidae > Peromyscus > Peromyscus maniculatus. The sequence goes on from NC_134854.1 coordinate 168,212,404, forward strand.
TGGTTCAGGAGATGCTGTCCATCATGGTGGGGAAGGCCTGGCAGGAGCCTGAGATGGCGTGTTCACATCCTGGTGGGTCAGGTGTCCCACAAAGGAGAATGTTGGCACTTAGCTTGCTTTCCCTTTTTCCACATTTTTACTTACTTTGAAACCATATTCAGAGTTGGTCTCCCCCTACAGTTAATCTTCTCTGGAACCACCTTCATATACACAAAAGGATGCTTCCCTAATGCCCTAGGTGTTTCTTAACTCAGTGAAGTTGCCAATCAAATTTAACTACAGAAAGAATAAATTAATATAAATATCACACAGCTGGAGAATTCCTAATTCCTTGGGTTAGAATAAGACCTTTAAGTTTAAGGAAGTGTACGAAGAAAGAAAAGAAGAAAACTGGAGTCAGACCTTCCCAAAGTACCCTGCAAGAGCAGGGGGTTGGATGGACAAGGTCCCAAGTTCTATAACCTACTGAGACAACAGAGAGAGAAATTAAATAAGTTCATAGCATGTTTAGGGGAATAGACCTTGGGCATCTTCCCAGGGCACCTCACACTCCACCAGAGATTGGGGTACAGCCAGATGCTTCATCAAGGTAAGTGGTCAGTGTGCTTAGAGCTTGAAGACTGGAGGATCTCAGGGTCAGGGCAAAGGGTTCCCTCAGCAGGTAGGAGCCTGGCCTCGCAGAAAACACTCTGCCCAGGGAGAGCACAATGGAGAACTGGATTCATTGTGGCACACATGAGCAGTGATGGACATCTCCATGTTTCATTCATATCCATGCACACAGTTTACTATACCCCGCCGAATACCATTTTGGGACAGCTTTGAATCTATTGATGATAAAGCCCATAAGACTGGCTACACTAGAATGGAATTGATAATGAATAAATTTCCAAGCATCAGGCATGGTGGGGAGTCAAGACAGACACCATTTTGCTTTGTAGAAAGATGGTGGAGTTTTGAACCTCTGGCTCTGTCCTGCAGTTCTGTGGCCTCACTGCCTTTACCGTCAGAACTTAACTATCAGTTTGAAGACATTAACAAGGGACTTTGGGTCTTAATCCTCATAGCTCCTTGTAGTGTTTTCCCTCAGTTTCTCTCTATGTAAGAGAAACTGTGGCATGCTTCCTCCCACACAGTAGTGATACCTGGGGTAAAGATCTATGTGGTTTCAATGTTTCAAAGTGCTGGTTCAGCCATGTAAATTTTACTGCCAGCTTTAAAGATAGGAACTTTTTTTCTGGACTTGGCATTCATTTCCAAGCTTTTGCTTACATGATGACTTCTAATATGAAAATGTATTTCTATAATCTTGGGAGAGATTTATATTCAAAAGGAGAGAAGACTTCATGTAGGAAAAAAGTCTTTGATTTTATTTTTAAGATGATAAAACATTATAGTATACTACTATGATCATTTGAATAACCTTTTTCATTTGAATGTGCTGAATTCTCAGGGTTGGAAAACACTAAAATTGGGCCACTTGGGCACCTGTAATTAAAGGCAGCTCCTGTTCACGGTGCATCAGATGCTTCTGTGTACTTGGTCGGGACTGGTCCCAGTTTGATGGGAGAAGCCTTTCCTGTACAGAATGTTCCCTGCCTCCATTCAAGGAGGGAGGCCAGATGAACTGGTTGTTTGTTTTTAAGCCCATGGAAAAGGAGCTCACTTGCAGATGGAGGCCAAGCCTGGCAGAGGTCATCTTTGTTGCAAGTGGCTGGGAGATTGCCTCCCCTGCTGAGGACTGGGGATATTTTTAGCAACAAGCTAAAATTTCTCATTATTGAAATTGTTTTCATTTCCACTCAGAGGCAAACTTCAGGAGTCAGAGAAGGAAAGCAAAATAGGAGGCAGAAGCGTTAATAGGAGCCGTGTGTCGCTGTAAAAAGAAACTGATTAAATTGCTTCCCCTAGTGCTGACAACTGAGTGCTGGCACAGGGTGGCTCTAATAGCTGCAGGCTAAAAGAATTGTTTCCATAGCAGCAGCTCTGATGATAATGTAAATTTCACTTAAGTACACATGATTACAGAAAATTGCCCAGAATTGCAACCGACTTTGTGAGGCTCTGTTTATGGAGCAATATAGATTTACCAACTTTTTTTTTACTCTCTTAAATTCAATTGAATCCAAACTATTTTTACTCCAGGACAGTATAGAGGTCGACAGCAGCTTATTAGCGTGGATTAACTTGAGCTCAGGCTAGCCACCCATTTTCTGAGAGCTGATGACCAGGTGGGAGAGTGGAGCATCAGGGATTGGGGTGGGTGTTCTATCGCTTTTGACAACCTGCCCAGCCTGACTGTGAGTTAGAGCAGGGAGAGTGAGAACTAGCTGGAGAGACAGAGAGGAGGGAGGGAGGAAGGGAGGGAGGGAGGGAGGGAGGGAGGGAGGGAGGGAGGGAAAGAGAGAGGGATGGAAAGAGAGAGGGATGGAAAGAGAGAGGGATGGAGAAAGACCCCAGTACTTGGTACTAGAAGAGCCTTGGAGAGTCTCTTCAGGATGTCTGCCTGCCATGAGCTCCGTGTGTTTCCCTGCCTGGTCCCATGCTATCACAGCTGTGTTCCCATTAATATTTGTAGAATTAAGTCGAACTAGGCTGAAATTGTTCATTATATTTAAAATAAAGCCAAATCTTGTGGCATGAAATAAAATCATTAGAAGCATCTTAGTGGGGTACTAGGATTGTATGTCATGGTGGGGTTGGGAAGAGAAGAGATGCATGCCAGGCAATGTCATAAGCTTTTGGAGTGTTTTGACGGAGAGCTCACTTGCCAAGAACAACCCCTTCATCCACAGGGTTTGTTCCTATTCTCTCATTTAATCTCACAAGGGTCCTTGGGAGATTTCTGACTTCACATTTCACAGATGAAGAAATTGAAACTTAGAAAGCTAAATTCTTCAGTGACTAAGATTGTATAGATAGGATTTGGTCCCAGTTCTGTGAATCCCTGGTTCTAAGCTCCTTCTACAAGCCTACCATGTTCTGTGAAGAGCAATACTCTTCATGTGGCAGAACCAAGTATTCACTCTAGCTGACTTTCCCTGAAGAGCCAGTAAGCAAACCATCTTCCCAGAGTGCTCTTAAGATACACACTCACAATAGTTCTGCAAAGGACCCCAGGGGCATTGTGTTGGCATCTCCAACTTGCAGATTCATGGGGCATTGTACAGTGATTCCTGGGAGTGGTGCGAGCTTACAGCCTGAGGCTACTGCCCTGGCCTATGTGCCCTGTGGGATGGGCTGCTGCATCTGAACTGTGGTGAGCCATAGGACAGAGAAGGCAGGAATGCTGAAGCTGACCCTCCGGAGAGTGGGGCTTGTCTGTTGTTGAAGGGTTAGAAGAGTCAGGGAGCAGTGGACAACAGAAAGGGTGTGGGGAGGCTATCATAGTATTCTACTAATAGAAAACACAAAACAGCACAAAAAACAAGTCGGCAGGAAGGGCAAAGGTGGTGCAGCTCCACCTGATCCTTCACCTATGTGTAGATAGCCCACTAGTGTTCCAGGTACCACACACACATGGCCTGAGCCGTTATTCCATAGTGAGGTGGTAATTACATCATAAATGAGTATCTGTAAACTTTCCTAGACCTTTCAGTCTGCTTGGGAATTGGTCCTGGAGTTTAAAAAATAATAATCTATTAATTCTTTTAGATTTTCATACAATGTACCTTGGTCAAATTCATCTCACTTCTCCCTAACTCCCAGCTCCTCCCAGACTCCCTCTCCTCCACACTGGCACCCTTTGAGCCTCTCTCTCTCTCTCTCTCTCTCTCTCTCTCTCTCTCTCTCTCTCTCTCTCTCCCTCTCTCTCTCTCTGGTGGTATTGTGTTTCCCAAAGTATTGTGCACCCTGATAAACTTATCTGGGGTCAGAGACAGAACAGCCACTAGATACAGAGGGCAGAAAATGGTGGCACTCACACCTTTAATCCTAGCATTCCAGAGATAGAAATCCCTCTGGATCTCTGTGAGTTCAAGGCCACATTGGAAATGGCCAAGCATGGTGACACATGCCTTTAATCCCAGAGAGTGAGCCTTTAATCCCAGGGAGTGGTGGCAGAAAGGAAAGATATATAAGGCACGAAGGCCAGAAACAAGAAGCATTTGTTGGGTTAAGCTTTTAGGTTTTGAGCAGCACAGTTCAGCTGAGAGCCATTTGGATATGAGGACACAGAGGCTTCCAGTCTGAGGAAACAAGATTAGCTGAGAAGTTGGCCAGGTGAGCTTAGCTGTGGTCTGTTCTGTATCTCTGATCTTCCAGCTTCACCCCAATACCTGGCTCACAAGTTTTATTTTATTAATAAGAACTGTTAAGATTCCTGCTCTCTCTCTCTCTCTCTCTCTCTCTCTCTCTCTCTCTCTCTCTCTCTCTCTCCAATTACTTTCAGGCAGATGTCTTGGTCCTCTGGCTAGGAAGTCCACCAACCATTGTTCTCTGCATTTTGACCAATTTTGGCTTTTCTAGAATGATCCCAGTCTATTATAAAAATATACTCTGTGGGCATAAAGCTATTTCCCTAGATTGCAGTTAGAACTGATCCTGGTTTAGAAAAGTGGCAGTGAAATCATTCTCTAGGTTCCAAGGCCTCACCAGCCATTGGTAGTCAGTTACATTTACAGTCCCAGGTATGAATTTCCAGCTATTGAGTGGGCTGTCAATCCAGGTGCATGTTGGTTACCCCCAAGATGTAAGTGCCACTATTGCACATTTTGAAATTCCTTACAGCTCTGGTAATTATTGTGGTTCATCAGCATTCCACATGCATAAGACTATTGATTGCTTTTTTCTCTTTTGGCAGCTTGAATAGTTCCTCCCAGTACTGTGAGAGCTGGTCCCCAGTGAGACCTAGAATTCTGGTGTCTTTGGAATGCATCCCAGGTATTTGCTATTGTGCCACAAGAAACAGTATAACAGACTCACTGGGACTTTTGAGGTACTTTGCCCTTTTGTGAATGTTGTGGATCAATAAATAAACATGTGAGTTGTTTTAAAGAGCAACACCAACACAGCCTATTGGTTTAAAGCAAGCACAAACTTGGGTGTGGCAACACAACCCAAGTTTCTGCATTTGCTCCTCACAATCACAGAAGACATCTCACTACCTTCAAGAAAATCAGGATGTGGGGCTGGCCAAGTACAGGTAGTGAAGAAGAATATCATGCCAGCTTTTCTGTTCCATGGGACACTGTGTTCCCTTATGAATTCAGCCCCTCGAGAAGTTTTACTCCTTCCAGACTGAAAGTTTCAAGTATGGTGCAATCATTTTGGGAAACTTGGATATAATTATAAAATGAGATTTTTTTCAAATCTTGCCCAGAAACAATTTACACAGCATAAAGGTCATTTTGTGTATGCACCCTGCAGCCTGTTACCCAGTCATTTCAGTCCTGGGGCTTCTGGTTTTGCATGTTGCTTGGTTAAGACTTAGTTACTCATAAGTAGTTTTAGAAGGAACACAGGAGAAGAATTGAGAAGTACCAAGAAGCATTGGTAAATGCAGCAGAGAGACCCAGACCCTAAAAATGTGTAGCCTACATTTATTTACAAATAAGAATCAAAAGTCAAAAGCTTCTTTGTGAAATGACAGAAAAGAAGTGACCTCTGGAGCCCACTTGGACTGTTAAGGAAGGACTCCTCAACTCTTCTGGGCTCTTCCATCACTGTTATTTAAATATAGGTTACTTATGTGTTAGTGGTTTGTTGGTTTTTTGGGCAGAATCTCATGTAGTCCAGGATGGCTCATAGCAAAGGTCTTCAAGCAGAAGGCCTTGAACTTCTGATCTTCCTGAATCTTGGAATTACAGGTGACTGTCTTCAGGGAACTTGCCTCTTCATGAAGTGCTTCTGGGGTGTTGCTGGTGGCTGAGGGCTTGCCTGATATCTTCCAGGTTCTGGGTTGGATCTCCAGAACAGCAAAGCAAAACAGGAAAGCATATAAATGGTGGCTCTGTTGTGCTGAAGTATCCTCACAGTCTGCGTTTTGTCAGACAAAGCACGTGGTGCCAGGCTTCCAAAGCAGCATAAAGCTCTGTTACAACCTTTCAGCACAGTTCTCTTAGAACACCTCTCCCTCTGTGCTGTGGAAACCCCACTGCATAGTTGTGGGGTAACAGGACAGTTATCACATCAACAAGAAAATGTCATCTGATTCTTTCCATTAAAAAAAAAAGTAACACATATTGATTTCACCCAGAAGAAGATAAACATTAAAAGACTTGACTTCCAGCCACAATGATTTCTTTGCTTTCCTATAATCCTCAGGTTTCCATCTTTACTAATTTCTGGCATTTTGGCATCTTCTGGTAAATGCAGATCTTTACTTAGAAACTGCTATGTATTCACTCTGAGGATCCTTTTGTGTGTACACAAACATAGACCACAGGACCACACAAACAAACACATATGCATATGTACAGAAACATAAATGGAGAGGAGTGGTACTTCTGGTTGATTTTAAGCACAAACTACTAGTATCCGAAATGTATAATATTGTAGCTAGGTCCCCCAAGAACGTAACTGCCTATGGGACTCAAATATCCTTCACCTGCTGGGGTCCTTATCTGACTGCCTGGTGTGTGGAGGTTGTGTGTGGAGGTCAGAGGACAGCACTAGGTGTTGTTCCTCAGGTGCCTTCCACTTTTTCTTTGAGATAGCCTCTCACTCACCTAGAATTTCTCCAGGTAGGCTAGGCTAGCTGGTCAGAGAGCTCTCTAGGACCTCTCATAGCACTGCTAAGATTACAAGGGCTTGCCACTCCATCCATCTTTTCTATGAGAGCTCTGGGGTTGAACTCTGGTCCTTGTGCTTGTAAAACCAGTACCTTCCTGACTGGGCCAATGTCCCTAGCCTGCTTCTGACCGTACATGGTTGGAGGCACTGCTTTGCATGTCTCCTGTCTATTTTCCATTTTGAATAAAGATGCCTCAGATTCTGTTACCCTACCAACACTTTGTATCCTAAACAAAATAATATTTTTTCATAATGGAGGCAACCCTTGGACAGATGAAGTGCTCACTGCAGGAAGATGAGTCAGCCTCCTGATTCTTCATTCATATGTTTATGTTTTCCACCCAGCTCCAGTTCTCAAGGTGTTCAGAATCACCCGGAGAGACAAGCCTTTGGCTGGTGAGCTTGGCCTATTCTGCTGGTTAGAAGGTGAGACAATTTTATTCCTAAAATGAATGAGACAAATTTCGTAAGCCAGAACACACAAGGGAAATCCACTTTCCTTGAAAAATCTGGCATGCCTTTCGCCTGGCACTGAGGGCATTTCTACAAAAGGCCCTCCTGTCCTTTTCCACAGGGGCTGAGGAGATGCACAGCTAGTCTAGAAGCATGGCCCCCAGAAGGGACCTGAAACCTTCAAGAAACAAAAGAGTTGACCCATGCTTGTCCACCCCCACCACGGTCAGCAGCTGCTTCTGCTGTGACCTTGGGCTGACTCCGTGTACTCTAAGACAACTCCAAACCAGACAGAGGCCCTTGTCTTGTGCAATAGCTAGAAATGACTGGCGGAGGACTGCCTATCAGTGCCTCCATTTCTCCCTCTACAGAGCTGAACCCATTCTCTTTTAACACGGCACTGCTGTGGTTTCTGCAAAGTTAATTGGATATATCATATTGAATATAATTTTTATAATGTGTTCAAAGAGAAAACAGTCAATGCTGGTAATCTACCCTATATTTCAATAGTGAACTAATTTGCTAAAAGACTATTCTACATTAAACACAAGAAACATCTCAGAATATGACTAAAACTTTTATCACCAGTTATCCTGAAAGTTTTGGTAGCTAAATATCATGATAGTCATTTAACATTTAAACAGATAGATAGGTGAAAAATACACATTTCAAACGAGCCATTAGCATGTTTTACAAAATAATGTGCCCAGGGATATGCCATGTGAAATACAATATTAATACTGAAGCATACCCAAAATATCCATCACTGAAATACTTCAAGACTATAACCAGGATCAAAGTGCCAGAAATAAAAACATGAAAGGAAATGAGCAGGCTTTTGGATGGAGGGGTTAATATGTTGCATAAATGATGTAATCATTCATATTAGCATACCTTTGCAAGAGAATTAAAACTTGGTGAAGCCGGGCGTGGTGGCGCACGCCTTTAATCCCAGCACTCGGGAGGCAGAGCCAGGCGGATCTCTGTGAGTTCGAGGCCAGCCTGGGCTACCAAGTGAGCTCCAGGAAAGGCGCAAAGCTACACAGAGAAACCCTGTCTCAAAAAAAAAAAAAAAAAAAAAAAAATACTTGATGAAGATTCCAATGTCAGATGGCATATTTATTATTAAAATATCATTATGTGCAGACAGGTCTGACAAATGCCACCAAGTCACTGAAAAGTGAGTCTTGAGCTATGTGACTGGTCCAATGGATGATTCTTTCTTGACATTTTATATTTGAGAGGGGTCTCATACTGTAGCCCAGGCTGGCTTGAAGTTCATCACATTTCTCCTGCCTTAGCATCCCAGTGCTAAGATTATGGGTGTGAGACAAAGAGAAAGCAGCTCTCTTCCTTTGGCATTTATCAGGTAAATTAGTTCTTCCCCAGTCATAGAGCTGCTCATCAGTGTGTCTCAGCTGAAGACACTTTTCAGGCCACTGAATAGTCTCATCTTGACCTATGAGTGTCCATGAGTATAAACTGACAGTTTACAGCAGGCTTGGTGTCTATACCATTCATGAAATCCTACTGCTGTATATTGACTGTGCATAGAATCTGGTTCTCTGAAACTTTAGTCTATAACCCCAATGATTTGAGCATTCACTTTCTAATCGTTTGACCAGTTGCTTCTTGAATGTCACTCTTGTTCCTTCACAGTCTAGCCAATAATTCTCATGGAATTCTGAATTGACTATAGCCAACCAGATTGGAATAGCTCTAGCTTTCGGTTCTGAACGTAACTGAAACATTTATCTTATGTTTCCCAAAGATGGAAGATAAATGATAGATGATAGATAGATAGATAGATAGATAGATAGATAGATAGATAGACAAGAGATTGATATGATAAGTATGGTATGATACATATATTTATATATGATAGGAGACAGATAATAAGCAAATACTGTGGTAGACATGAGACATGAGTGTGCCCTCTGTGTGTCTTGTGCTTACCACAGCTGCCATCCTGTGAACTCCGTTAGCACAATATTCCCACAGAACACACAGTCGTACAATGACCACCAGTTCCCCTTTTCCTTACATATATTCCCCTACCAGTAATTTCAGGGGAGGATCAAGTGGTTTGGATACAACAAGCTCTCAGCTGAACCTTTGCCTCGAACTGAAATCGAACCTAAGTCGTGTATGAAGTTCAAAAAGTTGCGTTAACTTTTCCCCTTTCTTTTAATTTTTGTATGTCTCTGCACTTCCTGGTTTGGGTTGGGAGGAGAAACCAAAATACCGCAAGAAAAGCTATTCTTGTTCCACTTCCAGCCATTTAAAGCCAAAAAGCACTAGAAATCTCCCGAAGAAAACAGTTCCCACCTAATTTCTAGCCCCAAAGGTTCAGATAAGTTTGAATAAACTTTGGATAATGTTGCTTCCGTGACCTGGGGAATGTGGAGGAAAGGCATTAGTTTAAGAAAGGTCCTAAGATGATAGAGGGAAAGAAATAAATGATAAAAAATTGGACATTTCTTCAAATTAAGCAGAATCATGATGGAAACAGCATTTGCATGATGCCAAAGGAGCTAAGGTATCACAAATTTTAGAGGAAAAACATTAACTCAGCCTTTAACTTTTTGAGTATTGCCATTTTAAAAAAATTCTGTTCATATTATGTTATTATCTTCATTTAAAATGTATTCACCAGAAATGGTTAAGCTCACCAATTCCCAAATCAGAGCTGAGTGGAAATTGTTAAGGGCATAATTACACTGATGACTGAACTTAACTGTGTAACAGTGCACTGATTCACCCTATGCTGTGCAAAACCAAATCATTTACTAAACAAGTACTTGTTGAGCTTCTACTATGTGATTGAGGTTACATAAAGTGCCAGAGGCTCCCGGCCAGTAAGATGCACACTCTTTCAAAACAGACTCTGGTGGAGAAGACAGTCGTGAATGAGTTGAACCCAACAGAGGTTGTGACCAATGGTAATAGGATGATGGGGCAGTACGGAGGCGGGTGATCTTAGTACCAGGAGGCCTTTAAACCCCTAGGCCAGGCTGGGTACTAATGGCAGGTCTCCCAAAGTTGCCGAGATCTTGAGCTACAGAATGAGTGAGTAGGATGAAAATTCCACTTTCTGGACCAAGTCTTCCCCTTGTCTCAGTTTTCCAGCTAAACAGGACAGACTGCAGACTCTGCCTTGGCATCATGAGTGACCATTCATGGGAGTGATGAGCTTGGGTGTGGGCACAAAAAGGAGACCATAAATTTTAATCAGTCTTTGGAGGGCAAAGGAGGGTCAAGCTGGGAGTTGGGGAAGCCCAGCACTGAGACCTGACATCACCAGTATCGGGGCAGACACTAGGGCAAGCAGTAAGCCTGAGTGGAGAAAGACTGACCTTCTGAAAGCAGCCTTTAGGAGCACAGCCAGGCTCCCCTAGGATTTGACAGGGTCAAGACATTTATTATTACCATTGTTGATATTATTACTTGACACAGTTTGCTGTAACAGGAAACCACAGAATCTGGAGACAGACAGACCCAATTTTCATTCCTGGCTCCACACTGTATATGTTCTGTGGCTTTGAATAGATTACTTGACCTAGCCTCTACATGACGATGATGCTAATGCCCCCTCCTTAGGGCTGCTAAGCAAAGCAATTGAGTTCCAGTGTGTGAGCATGTGGACTGTGCTCTGTAGTGTACATCATACTTTGTGAATGCGGTTAGCTTGCGTCTTGCTTTTAGGACTGACTGTGTGGCCTCTGCACCACATTTATCCAAGAGCAGATTGTTTACTGTGGTAATTTGAGTGTAATTGGCCCTCATAAGTTCATAGGGAGTGGTATTGTTAGAGGTGTGGCCTTGTTGGAGGAAGCATATCACTTTGAGGTCTCCTTTGCTCAAACATCCTTCAGTCTGACTCTCAGACCACTTCCTGTTGCCTGCAGATCAAGATGTAGAACTTTCAGCTTCTTCTCCAGCACCATGTCTGCCTGCATGCCACCATGTTGCACTGTGATGATAATGGACTAAGCTTCTGAAAATGTAAGCCAGCCCAATTCAAGGTTTTTCCTTTATAAGAGTTGCCTGGTCATGGTGTCTCTTCACAGCAATAGAAACCCTAAGACATCTACGGTCTCTGCCCTCCTATAGCTCCTTCTCTGGTGGGCATTTTCTTTCCTCTTGTGCTGCAACCTTTCCCTGAGACACGTTTTGTGGCCATTGTTGCTCTCTCAAACACCCAAAGGAGCCACTTAACTTCAGGAACAAGGAAACCAAGTGATGGCTGTCAGTAAAGTGCAAACATGAAGACCCGACTGGTAAGTGCCTGTGAGTGCAGTGCTGGGGAGGCGGGGGACAGCAGGGTCTTCCCTCGGGGGCTTGCTGGCCGGACTGCCCAGCAAAATTGGTGAATTCCAGCTTCAGCAAGAGATGCTGTCTCATAAAAAGGAAGAGAGTTAATGAGGAAGACACCTGCGGTGGACCTCTGGCTTCCACACATGTGTGTCTGCATGCAAATACATGTTTATACATGAATACACACACATACACACACAAACACACACACACACACACACACACAGAGAGAGAGAGAGAGAGAGAGAGAGAGAGAGAGAGAGAGACAGACAGACAGACAGACAGACAGACAGACAGACAGACAGAAACCAGATCAGGCATTGAAATCATTGGTCCAGTGATGCAATTAAGAAGTGAAGGCTCTCAGTTCCAGCCAGATACTCTGAGTTCAGAGCCTGTGTTCTCTCTGGCCAGGCCCACCCTGATCTGTGTAACATGTAAGAGGTACACAGTGTGGGAAACGAATTTGGTAGCTTGGCCTCTGTGCAACCAAACAAATTCCAGGAACGTTTGCCTTGAGAGTTCTCATTTGGGGAAAGAGTATATATGTTTCTTTATGTTACCAATGCAGTGGGAACAGGGTAGAGAAAATCTCCCAGATCTTTACTAACAGCTGGGAGGGGCTGAGTGCTAAGCTATTCCTTACACTTTTATCCAGTCCAGTGAGTACTTCATTCTTTGAAGATAAATGCATATCTGTTTAAAGATATTCTATATATGCTGGTTCAAGTATAAAAAATATGCAAAGCAAATAATCCAACAGTCAGTATTCTTGCCAAAAAAAAGAAGGAAAAAAGCTCTACCCTGAATACAGACATCTCATATGTTGGCCACCGGGGCAGATCTGAAATTCAAATCTGCCTGAATTCACTGCACGAATCTGCAGCATTTGCTCGGTTTCTCAGCTCATTTATAAGGAAGGGGGTGGGTTCACAACCAACAGCACCAGGACTCTGTGTTTTCTGCTCACAGTGACGGGCACTTTTCCCCAGGAAAAACATTCTAATTCGCTGTGATTTTGTGGCTGAGAGATTGCCACAGCAGAGAGACATACATATTCATAAGCTGATGGTGTGAGATGTATCTTTGGTTTTCTTCATATATTAGGATTGCCCAGAATTTCTAAATGCTCCGTCTCCTCTGAAAGGCCCCATTCACCCTTCCTAAGGAAAACCTTTAAGTAAAGACACACTCAGAGCTGTCTGTTTGCCAGAAAACAGCAGATTCCGGGTTCTCCAGGGGAGGATGACCGCAAATGCCACTCATCACCCTAAATTAAAGTACTCATCTATAGCTGGTGTTTGAGGTTGAGCCATATACAAATAGAATTAGGGCCAGCCTTTACCAAGATGACTCAGGAGAAGTGCCCTGGGTCCTGCCCTGGGCAGGGCCTCTCCTCTGCAGTGGACCTCCTTGGTTTGTGGTGTCTCTGATAGAGTGCTTTGTGGAAAGAAGGGAGAAGATGAAAGATGCAGGAGAGGAAGTTGCCCTTCTCCGTGGATGTCCAGAGCTCTGCTTCTTTGCCTATCACACTAGCCTAGCTAGAGCTGACTGCATCTGGCCATTTCCTCGCTTCGTGTTAACATGTAGGTACAATGATAAGATAAGTAATGTGATTGGATTTTGTCCTCCCATTCAAAAATTCATGTATTGAAGTCTTTACCCCAGTAAACAATGTGACCTCATTTGAAAACTGAGTCTACTGTTATTATTTGTGGGTGTGTATGGTGCGGGGGTCATGGAATGCATATGGAGGTCAGAGAACAACTTTCAGAAGTCTGTTCTTTTCTTAACTGTGAGTTCTGGGAATCTAACTCAGGTCACCAGGCTTGTGCTACAAGCCTGTCACACATTGAACTGTCACTCTGGTCCAGAAATAAATTCTTTACTGAGGTCATCAAATTAAAGTCAGACCATTAAGGCGACCCTCATCTAATGAGCTCGGTGTTTCATAAAGAAGGGGGATTCAGTAATGCAGATATTCCCAGAAGGAAGACCCATAAAGAAAGGGAAGACAGCCCTCTGCCTAGCAATAGATTTGTGTTTAACATTGATGTTGACATTATTGTATCAATTTCTGCTATTTTGCTACTTATTTTATAGATACCACTTGTTTTCATTCCTCTATCCACTGTTTTACTGAATCTCTTGCATTAAGTAATTTTTTTTCTTGCTGTGACAACATTACACTAAATTTTATTAGTTTTTAAACTGTATTTTAAGAGCCATTTTCTTCGTGGTTGCTCCAGCACTTGATATATATATATCCCTGGTGACTGCCTTAAATTTTGTACTAACATGGGGTTGGGGAGATGTCTCACTCAGTTAAGTATTTGCTTCATAAGCAGGGATCCTTTATTTCAATCCCAGAAACCATGTGCATACAAGCCAAGGACAGGAGTATGTGTCTGTAATTCCTGGGGAGGCAGAGACAAGAAGATCCCTGAAGTTTGCTGGACAGCTGGTCTGGATAAGTTGGTAAGTTTGGGTTCAGTGGGAGACCTTATGTCACAATATAATATGGAGAGTGATGGAGGAAGATGCCTGGCACTTTTTGGCACCTGCACACACACACACACACACACACACACACACACACACACACACACACTTCACACATGTGCTAATTTTATGCTATCTTAATTATAAACAGATTTATAAATGTTGCTACTCTGTAACTTGATTTCTTTCCCCATTTTTGTGTGATATCACCTTTGCACTAATATTTCTGTACTACAAACAATAGGTTAATATAATGATTTTATAGTTATGTTATCTCTTCAAATAGATGTGTGAAGAAAGCAGTGCAGATTGGGTGTATAATTTGTTATGTCAACCTTATTATTCACGCTCTTGCTTCCTACCCGTTGACTGAATTTGAGTGTTCCTTTGGTATCATTGCTTCACTCTTTCACAGCTTTTATCTCAGAGGCCCCCTTTGGGGTGTTGTTGTAAACCTATTACACTTCCATGTGTTCGAGTCCCCGATTTAATGATTCACCTCTTGTGCAGTTGTTTTCTGAATCTGAGGAAAGGAGAAATAGAAAACAGACTTTTAGTGTTCCCTACACAATATATTCACCAGTGTCTTTGTTTTTTTTCAGGTGACTGGACTTGTTGATGACCTATACATTTAGTCTAAAAGCTTCCTTTAGAATTTTTTTTTTAATTCTTTTAAAACCTGGGACCATCTCTAGTTCCCCTTAATGTCTGAAAGATAGCTCTGTTGGTTATTAGGGTTTTTTTGTTTTGTTTTATTTTCTTGTCATGGTCTCTCTATGCTTGTAGCCCCAGCTGATCCCAAATTGCAGTGTAGAAAAGGCTGTCCTTGAAGATATAGTGATCCCCCTGTCTCTGCCTCCTGAGTGCTGGGGTTGCAGGGGTGCATCACTATTGCACCTGCCTGCATATTGGAATCTAAGTTGATGCTTCATTTCAGCACCTTACATTGTCCCACTGCCTCCTTCTACCCACTGTTTTGACAAGGACTCAATGAGATCTCTAGTGTTTGATCAATGGTTTTCTTGAGCATCCAACATTTTGATTATGATGAATACAGATGTGGCTTTCTTTACCTGTATTCCATTGAGAATTCATTGGCATTCTTCAACATTTGATAGTACCTGCCTGGCTATGTGTATAGACAAGAAATAGAACCAGTCCATCAGTAGATGAGTGGATAAAGAAAATGTTGTATGCAGACACAATGGAACCCCAAATATTCTTCAAGATGCTTCTCAGGTCCTTTAACTCCAAGCTTGTGGAACTTATGTAACTTTTTTCTTCTAATTCTTTTCCTATTTCAGCTCTTAAAAAATGTTTTTTATTATTAATTTTGTCCTACTTGCTTTTAGTCTTTCTGGAGTTCCTCCAATATTCTGACATGTTATTCTGGCACATTATTAAAACTTCATCTTGTGTTCTAGAGCAATTGTAGATTTATGCATCTTGAAAGACTAATTTTCCATATTGGGCATGTGAGCGTGGGGTCAGAGTTCAACACTGAGTATCCCCCCTCTGTCACTCTCCACCTTAACTTTGAGATCTTGACTCTCGCTGAACCTATAACTTTCTGATTCAGCTTGACTAGCCAGAAAGACCCAGGGGTCTTCTCGATTCCAACTTCCTGTGCTGGGATAGTCATATGCTGTCACATCCAGCTCGTCCTGTGGGTTCTGAGAGTGTGAACTCAGGTCCTCATACCTGGGAAACAAGCACTTTGCCAGATGAGTCATCTCCCCAGCCTGGATTTGTTGTGTTTGCATTAACACATAGTATTTTACATATTTGTAGGGTACAGTACAATCAACTAATGCATTTCTGTATTCTTTCTTGATTGACAAGTGGTGTGTGTTCCATCTACTTTTACCCCTTAAATTCATATTTGATGGTCATAAATGGTGTACAAATTATTTTTATGTATGTAATCCCATTTAATTCTCATAATATCCCTGTAATAATAATATCCATGTAATAACACAAAACCAAGGGCCTTAAAAATGAAGCAGGCTGTGTATCATTGCATATCTAGCAGGTGGCCCAACAAAATCTGAATTAACATCACCAGGACCAATTCTGATCACTCATGGTCCCACAATGCATGGCCAATGTTCTTCAATAATTCACATTTTTCATGAAAGTCAGAATAAACTTGTGGACTCTTCTTTTCCCTTCTTAATCTCTGAACAGGCTGACAGTGGCTGGCAGTCATCCAGTGCATGTCATACAGTGAGCTCTTGGATTTGATACATATGCAGGGCCTGCGTTCACTTGGACAACCATTGCCTTTGATTTCTTTGGATTGCAAAGCAGCGACCACACTCTACTTTGGCAAGAAAGTTTCCTTAGGCATGTAACAAGGGACCTACCTGTTCATTCAACAGTGATCATCTTGTTATCCTTTGCTTGGTCAGAAACATAAAGCCAACATGTCTGCACATGTGTGGAAAGGTAGGCCTTGAAGTGAGAATTAAGAGCGATATTGTCTTCTTTCTCAGAAAGGGAAGGAAAGACCAAAGAGGAAAAGACCAGAGTCCTCATGGGCCAGTCAGTGTGATGGCTACTTTTGAAGTTCAAACAGCTCTTGGAGTTCTGTTTAAAGGGCAATTTGATGAAACAAAAACAACTTTGGTTAAAAACAAATGGTGATTCAGTCTAAGCACTGATCACAATTCAACTTCAGCTCTTTGGAGACTGGGTTTGGGCTGGGGAACAATGGGAATATGTAAGAGATTGGATGAAGGGCTCTAGTTTTTACCAATAGAGACCAGCTTAACTCTCTCCTTTACAATCCATCCCTGGCCGCAGCATACACTGGCCTGGAATTTTATGGCAAATCAAGTTTATGTCAGTTTTGGAGTGTTTGTGAAAGCTCAGATGGGGTTCGGTTTGAAATGAGAGGTCAAGAGAAGGATTTTTCTTTTTACTAAGACTCGGGGATGACAGTGTAGGAGGATGTTCATATCTGTGTGAGGGAGTGGGGTGCACAGAAACTTCCTTTACTATCACAATATCATGCAGTCACAGTTAACCATTTAGGCTGGATGTAACCACTTTGTGCAGAACACCTCTGTTGAAAGTCTGGCAGATACAAGCCAACAGGGCAAGAGTTGAAAGAATGTGAAATAAATGGGTGGCCTTTGGGGTACTGTGCTGATTTCTCTAATGTCCTTCACTGTCCCACTGGCTCCGAGCAACCTGGCTATGATCTCCCATGGCATTCAGTCAATGGGAGACACCAAGAGGAGGCTGGGACCAGGAGGAGAGTCGGGATATTGTTTTGCAGCCAGCTCCTTTCCTAGCCAAAAGCTGGGGGTGGCTGTGTCCCTTTAATGGAGGAACTATTTCTGTCAGTAGCTTATGACAGCCTCAGGTCCAGCAAGAGCTCCATCTGGGATCCTCATGACTCTTGGCACCCTGTGAGCTTACTGTTGCTAACCTCTCAGTGAGTCCTATCTCTCAGTCTTTTCTCTAGGCCCTTCATACAACCTCGCTGTGGTGTGCTGGCCACTTCCCTCCAGTCTTCAGATGGACGGACTAACTGGTGTTGCACTCACTCTGCAGCTGTGCAAAGGGAGCTGTGTCTGTCTGAACTGTCCTGGGACTGCCCCCAACTCTATGTGACTGTCCAGGGCTCGTGTAAAGTGGTTTCAGAGAGGGAAACTGATCCACCAGCTACGTTCATCGTGTGTTTGTTTTAGTCTGGCTTCCTTCCCAGTTGCTTAACTCTGGCTAAGTAATTGAAATTGTTAATTTTCACTAATCTTCCAAAACTTTATTTCGTTCAAAAAACCTTATGGGTGCCAGCTATGAGTCAGGCATGAAGTTCATATTCTAGTGGGAGAGATAAACCACGACACCTAGCCCTCACTGTGACTAATTCATTCCCCCAAACACTGCCATTAGCTACAAAGCTGGATGGAAAAACAATTTCCATTTATTTTAATGGAAAAGTTATGATTTATTTCATTTAAAACTGAAACACACAGTTTTCCAGATAGAAAAACATACCAACTGAACAATTTAAACAATTTTACACAAGAATAAAACTTTGGGTGTGAGCAGTGAGGCACACATGACAGGAAATGTTACCTGGATTCCTTGTCATTTTGTAAGTGAAGGTGGAAGACAATGGCACATGGGGATGAGTAGTGCCAGGAACACACGAGGAGCTGTTCTCGGGAAGGTGATTGGGGTCACATGACCCCACATACATTTTATTGAATGGTTAAAGACTTCCTTATATTAAATTTTTCTGAAACACAATTGCTTCAACTTTGGATGCTTGTGATTTTATTGTATTAAAAGAAAATTTAACCATGTCAAAATAAAGAACAGAAAACCATATTTAGAGAGAAAAAAGGCAGAGCATGACAGTCTGTTGAAATGTATAATAATAGTGCTTGCACACACACACACACACACACACACACACACACACACACACACACACACTGGAGAACTTTGGAAGATATTAAAGGCTCCTTTATTTTTTTAAAAGAATTCCCAACCACCCACGACTCAAGCACCAGGAGCTCTGACGCCTCTGGCTAACATGGGCTCAATGTGTGCATGCCCTCACACAGACACGCCCATACACATGATTTAAAAATGTTTTTTCCACAAGAATGAATTTTTGAGCAAGTTCTCTTTGAAGTTTGAATGATTTTGGTTTTGGTGTATTTGCATTTACTGCTGGTCAGTCTTTTTATATCAGTTGTCAAGAGTGTACTCCATTAGAAAGATATCAAATTTCACCAAATACAGATTTACAAGCTACATCCATCTCCTTGCTGTGAATCCATAGAAGTGGTTGGTTTGTCTGGATAGACTAGGCCATCAGCAATCACAGGGACTTTTGTCTGGTGTTAATCATCAATATTAGCTCTCGAACTCTGAGATCAAACATTACATTTCACATAGTAAATGCGTGTTTGTGTGTGTGTGTGTGTGTGTGTGTGTGTGTGTGTGTGTGTGTGTACACACGCGTGTGTGCATGTGGCTAAGAAAGGGTTACAGAGGCCACAGAGTTCAGAGGACTGTGCTGAGGGTGAAGGCAGGGAGCTGGCTCACCTGCAAAGAAGTCTTTGTAGGGCCCAGTTGTATCTTCAGATGCAGCACAGGTACAGAGCTGTTTGGGACACAACTGTCAGATGCAGGTGGGGTGACAGGCAATGAGGAATGTGGGCTGCTTTGGGGTAGGAGAAGCTGTGCCCCAGTGGTGACCTGGGACAAACAGGAGTCCTTTGCTGTGGCAGTTTTACTTACAGAGCTCATGGGTCAGCATGGATGCCATGTCTTGAGGTACCTTAGTTCTCAGACTGACCTTTGCTTTATAGCCCCAAGTTAGGGGCTACATGTGATGTGGAAGACAAGATCCTACATCTGCTGTTTAGGATATATTTTGATATAGTCACAGATAGAATTGTTTATTGGCACAAATAAATGATCAGTTCATGTTTCATACTGAGTTGGTGGAGTTAACTTGTATAAATGAGATGGAGAATCATTCTGACTTGTCACTTACACTTCAGATGGAGTAACTCAGGTTAGAACTGTTGCTTTATGAAACAGAGTGATCCAAAGTTCAGAGCAGCCTGCATGTAGAGCAGGCCCAGTCTATTCTCATTTTTATTCCCTGTGACTGATCAGGTGTCTCTGCTCTGTGAAGCTGTGAGTCACAGAGAACCGTGTAGTGATATTTGCTCTGCCCATGACCTTGGGCTATACAGCCCCAAGAAAATCTTCCTTTTTGATTAGACAGAAAAGGGAAAGTGCTATGGGATGTCTTTCTGTATGCTGTGAATATATGTGGCTCCCATTGGATAATAAATAAAGCTGTTTTGGCCTATGGCAAGAAAGCTTACAGCCAGGTGGGAAATCCAAGCAGAGATACAGAAAGGTCAGAGAGGAGGGAGACACCAGTTGCCTCCCAAGGAGCAGCAAGATGCCAGCAGACTGGTAATGCCATGGCTATGTAGCAACATATAGATTAATAGGAATGGGTTAATTTAAGATGAAAGAGCTAGGTAGCAGGAAGCTGAAGCCATAGGCCATACAGTTTGTAACTAATACAAGCCTCTGAATGATTATTTTATAAGCAACTGTGGGACCGTGGGGTTGGAAGGGACCGAAAAACTTCTGGCTATAGGACCCACACAGCATTCTACTCTGTGAAACTGTGAGCCACAGAGGATGCACAAGGCATGTTGGGCTGTTCTTGTTTGCATTCACATGGGATCCCTCAGTGTATTATAGGATCCTAATATTTACCTCACTTAGAGTTGAGCATTCCTTATAAACATAAATCTGGACTTTGTTTCTCTAATATATTTTGGCTTAAAAAAAAACCTAGATCCTATGTAAGACTCTGATTTGTGGGGCTAATTCCCATTCTGCCTCTTTATTATAATATTTTTGGCTCTTATGTCACTTAGAACTTTCTGCCTTTTACCTTAATTTGTTGTTTATTTGCTGAATGTAAGGGTGCATGCCTGCAATCCAAGCACTCAAGAGACCCAGGAAAGGGATTGCAAATTCAAGGTCAGGCTGGACTATTTGTGAAGTCAAGGCAAGCCTGAACTATAGAGTGGGACCCTGTCCAAAAAAACAACAGACTAAACCAAACTGAAGCATAAATGAGCAAACACCCCTCCCCAGATGTTGTTGGCTTCTAGCTTCCTGATATTACTTTGTAAGTTGTAGTGTGCTTTTCAGTACCTCTACTAGCCACCCTCTCGCCCTAAAATTCAGAAGTACTGCCCCATGTCTCTAGTCTTAAATAAGTTCGTAGATGTAAAGAGGTCAACACCAAGGAAGTTTTCCTCTGTGATGTCTTCTGGATTGCTTCTCCATTGCTTTTTGATCTAGACAAATGACTACTTCAATCATATATGTGCTCAGTGACCACCCAACATTAGTTCATTCATTGAAGTTCTTAATACGAAAACCAGGAACTTCATTATGTGATCTGAGCTTAAGGGTTCATATTGTTGTTTGCTATTTGGCCAATATTATCATTTGCTTCATTGATAATATTATTTGGTTAAAAAAATTGTTCTATTTATTTGTGTATGGAGGTAAGGGATGTGTGTGTGTGTGTGTGTGTGTGTGTGTGTGTGTGTGTGTACGTGTGTGTGTGTGTGTGTGTGTGTGTGTGTGTGTGTGTACTTGTAGAGGGCAGAGGAGGATACAGGTGTACTGTTCCATTGCTCTCCACCTTATTCCTCTGAGATACTGTCTCTCACTGAATCTGGAACTGGCTATTTCAGCTAGGCTGGTAGCCAGTCAGCTTCAGAATCTCTGTTTCCACCGCCAGCTCTGTGATTATAAGGATGTGTGGCTATACTGGCTTTTAACATGGGTGTTGGATATCTGAACTCAAGTCTTCATGCTTACACAGCAAGAGATTTTACCCACCAAACCATTTCCCTAGCCCGCACTCTCACCCGACCCCCTGGTTAATTTTATTTTATTTTATTTATTTATTTTTTTTTTACTTTACATCACCATTCAGTTCAACATAATAGCCACAGATTCCTCTGTTCTCCCCAACTTGCCCCCCTCCCCCTCCCCCCAGCCCACCCCCCATTCCCACCTCCTCCAGGGCAAAGCCTCCCCCGAGGGCCGGGATCAACCTGGTAGACTCAGTCCAGGCAGGTCCAGTTCCCCCCCCCTCCCAGACCGAGCCAAGCGTCCCTGCATAAGTCCCAGGATTCAAACTGCCAACTCATGCAACGAGCCCAGGACCCGGCACCACCGCACAGTTGCCTCCCAAACAGATCAAGCCAAAGGTTAATTTTATTTTTGAGAAGTTTCTGATGTAGGAATTTCTGATTTTGAGTTTGGGTACACTTATGTGTGTCAATATTTTTCTCTATTAACTCCAGGTTTGATTTCCCTGGGATTCAAGCCATCAGGGTCCCCCAAGCAGTGTTACTTAAGCAGAGGATGATACAGCAGTCAGTTAAACTGGCTGAAGTCCTGAGCTAGGCCACCAGGAAAAGATGGCTGCCTTGATCCTTGTGTGACAAGCACAATGGATTCCACTATTAAAGATCTGAATTACTCTCTGGAGGAGCATGCACTTGGGCTTCTGTCGATCATTCTTAAAAAGGGGGTTCACTGTCTTACCACAGATGTTCACTCATCTGATCTAGGAGGGAGTGACCATCCATACCTCAGCAGAT
This sequence comes from Peromyscus maniculatus bairdii, assembly GCF_049852395.1. Taxonomy (NCBI): domain Eukaryota; kingdom Metazoa; phylum Chordata; class Mammalia; order Rodentia; family Cricetidae; genus Peromyscus; species Peromyscus maniculatus. The sequence continues at coordinate 168,234,594 of NC_134854.1, forward strand.
ACTGTGGACTGGAGCGTACTTACAGGCTCTGGTCTCCTCTGGGTGTTGCTGGTCTACTGTACAAGTAGGTTAGGATGGAAATACCAGACCATTCCAAAACATACACAATAGTAGACATTGACATATTAGGTATGTATGTGTTAATACCAGAAACACAATTTCAAGTAGCCCAAATTGGTCTCAGGTTCTCTATGTAGCCAAGGATGATGCTGAACTTCACCTACCTAGTGCTAGGATTACAGGCGTGCACCACCACGCCATGGTTTTTTTCGTCCTAGAAACTGAACCACTACTTGATGGCATGTAAGTGTGATTTGAGCTTGAAGGTTGTCTGTTATCTTGTTAATATCACCACCTACTCTAGTGGTAATAGTTCTAAAGAAAATGTGTACCTATTTACTTGTGTTGGGGGTGACAAGTTAGAGAACTCTGCTGACTGAGCTACATCTTCAGGCATCAGTGCAATTCTCAAATGGGAAGTTACTTCATTTGCACTAGCTGTTTCCTTCATTTCACTGTTAGGAAAGCAACAGTTGTTTACTCTTCTGACAAAATTTGCAAGGTAGAAATAGAAAAATTATGTCACTGGTTATACTGGAGCTTAATGCATATGCATTTTAATCTTACATGCTTTTCAATTTCTAAGTTTTGTTACAAGGGAACTTTCTGATCACTGGGGACGTGGTCTCAGGATCAGAGTTCCTGGGTTTTTGGGGTGTTAACCTTCCCCATGGTACAACTTGATTAATCTCTACATGTATAAAATGATGGCAGAGACCTCATAGGATTGCTACTTGAATGAAATAGCATGGAAAAGACCTAGAAAATCCAAGATCAATGTGTTCTGTAGCTATAAGCACTAAATGTTCAGTAAATAAAATAGTTATTCTTACTAATCATGCCAACATCTATTATTCATGCTTAACTCACAACTCACGGCTGTGTTTAGTTTCCATGATGACCTTCATTTCTTTTAGACAGAAAGGTTTTCTACAGAGTGTTGTTTTTTGTAAGCAGCATTGTGGGGGAAACATTTTAAATTCACAAAGTACACTTGGTCATAGACATGTTTTGGATCATAAACATAGTCCATCCTCATGGAAACAAAACAAAACAAGACACTGCACTGATCTGTTTTTTCTTAATGGGTTAAGTTATCATCACAGTGGTAGCTGCTCATGCTGATAGGAATATGAACAAGGCATCAGGCACACTGCGGCTGTTGGCAGCAGCAACAGAAAGGCTAGAGATCTTAGCCAGCATTCACGTAGGCCAGGGCAGAAAGTCCTCTGCCTCACTGAGGGCTCATCGCTGTGAGTGCCAGTGCTTCTAAATTATCTTCATGAGTAGCGTCTTACAGAGACAGAACTCACATTCTAGTTTTGCATTTCAATGACTTTTCTCACTCACCCTGGGATTCTAATAAACATGATTATCATTATATAAAGGTCACTGTACCAGGACAATTCTGCTCTTTAGCGATGGGGGTGAGATTAGAGATGGGTTTCACTAACCCTGAGTTTCTGATAAACATGGCTGCCACTATATAAAGGTCACTTGTACTGTGACAGTTCTGTTCCTTAGGAGTGGGACTGAGGTGGGAGTGGAGATGAATGTCACCACGTTGCCTGAGCTGGCCCTCAAACATGTCATTCTCCTGCCACTTGCTTAGCACATGCAATGATGACAGAAGTCACTACCTAGCTGACATTTGTTCTTGGTTTTGATTATTCTTCTTCTTTACCATAGCAAATGCTCACATCATTACCTTGAGAAGAGGCACACATTTTTAATCCCTCAAATATGAGCATAACTTTCTCTTGTCTTCACTATTAATGATGACTTCATCACATAAAAATTGTTTTGTAATTTATTTTCTTCCTGGAAGCTTCCACACTTTCTGTTTTGTCAAGTTAAAAAAAATACAAGAGCCTAGGCTGGGGGTCTACAGCTCAGTGGTGAAGGACTTGCCTTAGAGTGCACAAACACATGGCGCCCTGAACACAGGGGAATCTAAAATTCACTTTTATGTGACTCACCATGTACTTTTCTCAACCCACTTCTCAGTGCCATCCATAATGGTACAAAAAACTCAGGACTCTTTTGAATCTGTAGATGGGAATACTTGTATTAACTAAGGGAATTTAAAATTTTGCTACGTACAATTCTTAAATGGGATCTCCTCCTTTTGTGTTCCTGGGGGTGTGTGGAGAAAGAGAGAGTATGTGTATGGTTCATGTATGCATGTTTGTGTATGTGTATGTGCATGTATGTGAGATAGTGTGTGTATGTGTGTTTGTGTGTGTGAGACAGAGTGTGTGTGTGTGTGTGTGTGTGTGTGTGTGTGTGTGAGAGAGAGAGAGAGAGAGAGAGAGAGAGAGAGAGAGAGAGAGAGAGAGAGAGATATTAATGTAATCTCTCATCATTTTTCTTGGAGAGCTACAATATTCTCTGGGAATGTAACGTTTCCTCTCCAAATGTTTTCATCTCTTTAAATTTAAAAAAATTTAAATTAGAATATAATTACATCATTCTACTCACAATCCCTCACATGCACCCCCTCTCAAATTCATGACCTTTTCTTTTTTAATTGTTGTGAGATACATACATCACTTTCTTCCTCTTCCTTCAGACCTCTTATGGTCACTTAAACCTCAGCTAGAACTAGGTCGCCTTTACAACTTCAGTCTCCCTTTCCAGTAAAACTAAAACTAAAACAAGGCTAAATGGCATTTCTGTTTGGAAACTCTGCTCTTCTTTCCATTGTCCTGACCCCTGCTCACTCTTTCTGCTGAGGGCATTGACTTCAGCTTCAGGACTACCAGGCTCGAGGTGACATCCTCCATGTTCTCTGGGTTATTTCAAGGTCTCTGTTTATTGTTAGCCATTCCCACTTAGCCTGTCATGTGTCTAGGAGTGGGTCTCTGAATTTACAAGATCCTTAATGGAGAGAGCATGGAACATGGGCGGGACAATGCTCGTTATTTAAGATGTTCACAAACGATTTGTCTTTCAAATAAGCTCAGTTTATTCACATAGACATCCCTTATGCTATCATGCTAATATAAAAATTAAACAGATATCTCAGCAAGCATGAAATGGGTGTCTGGGCAGAAATGAAGCAGCAAGTGTGATCTGTGCCCACCATGAAGTTCTTCAGCTGTGATAGGCTCGGAGGTTGCCACTAATGGAGGTCCAGGAGGTCCTTGAAAGCAGAGGCCAGTGGCTAGCACTGACCAGAGGGCCTGTGATAGTGCCAGAAATTCAAAGGTCACTGAGACTATGGCCATTCAAAAATCCCAAGCCCTCTTGCTGAAGAGTATCAACACAGAGGCTAGAGAATCTGTGTGAGTGTGTGAGCGCCATCCTAGAGGCCGTTCCCAAAGTTCCCATTTTTGTATCATTTCATTGAGTGGTAACCTTGGCTATTAAGGCTCACAGCTTAGGACTGGTTGACTAGTATATCAACACCACCTTGAGGTTAGTTCATTAGCATATCAAGGCCTGTCTTGGGCTAGGCTCCTATCTGACCTCATTAGAATTTTGATTCAAAGCAATAATGAATGTGCTGGCTAGAGTCATCTGAGATGAGGGAACCTCAAATGAGACAATGCCTTCATAAGATCAGGCTGCAGGCAAGCCTGTAGGGCATTTTCTTAATTAGTGTTTGATGGAGAGGCAGACCATTGTGGATGGTGCCACCTAAGCTGGTGGTCCTTGGTTTTATAAGAAGGCAGGGTGAGTTAGCCATGAAGAGCAAGCCAATAAACAACACTCCTCTACGGTCTCTGCATCAGCTCCTGCCTCTAGGTTCCTGTGTGGTTGAGTTCCTGCCTTGGCTTTCCTCATGGACTATGACTCGGGATATATAAGCCAAATAAACCCTTTCCTCTCCAAGTTGTTATTGGTCATGGTGTTTCATCACAGTGATAGTAACTCTAAAACCAATAATCATAGAATAATGTTTAAGAGATAATTAGGGACACTGGAACAATGAATGTTTGAAGAAATTAAAGATGACATTTCACTAATCAGGTATGGTAATGCCATACCACTGTCATATAAAAGGGCTTGTACATTTCCAAGACATACTAAAATCATCTATGCATGAAAATTACATGATATATAAAATTTGTTTCAAAATAATCTCTGCACACAGGAAAGTGGATCTGGGTCTGAAATGAGATGCAAGGAGAGTTTCACACACAGCTGTCAGATTTGATTTGATAATCCTATCTGTGTCTGTTCCCACCACCATGGCAATGTTACTGTAACTCTTGTTGCTTCAAACAACACACCCGTTTATTATCTCACATTTTCTGCATGTTATGAAAACAGATACTGCTGAGATGGGTCTCACATGGCTCCAATCAAATGTCGGCGGAGCCTGTGCACTCATAGACTCAGCTGGGAGGGCCAGCTTCCAAGCATACTCTGTTGTTGGCATAATTCTGTTCCTTGTGATTGTAGGATGGAGGGCTTCAGTTTCTTTGTGGTTGTTAGCTGCAGACCACCCTTCGTTCCTGGTTGCCACACACAGTTCTTAAGCCAGGAGAGAAGGGGGCTGGTGTTCTAGGGCCAACTAGGCTCTGTTTTACTATCGGGAAATAAGCTAATAAATATTACTCAGGCTCAAACCTGGGCAACCTTTCATGGCAAAGCAGGATGACTTGGGGGCAGAACCGAGAGCCTGAAGTGTTCTATGGCCTTGAACTTAACCCACACCCTTGTTCTGGAGCAGTGACCTTTCACCTCCTTTCACCTTATTGAATGACATGGTCTCCAGCACAATCCTATTTTATCTAATTATTCAGCAAATGAGAGGGCTTGGGAAACAGGTGGCTTTTCTGTTTTAGCTCACAGATCTGCAGAAGGAGAGGGCTGGCATAGATAAGACTGAATTCTGGAACTGAAGTAGATGTTGTCAGAGGTGAGAGCTTTGGAGTGTGTGTCCATTTTCATCTCTCCAAGGTCCTGACAGTAAAGTTGGCTCTCGCTACTTGCTCAGTAGTCTGTGTGTGTGTGTGTGTGTGTGTGTGTGTGTGTGTGTGTGTGTGTGCATATGTTTATCCTTAATCTGAAAGTCTTAAGTAGAATCGTTTCTATCCCGGCTGTCTAGTTTTATGACTAAGCTAGGATTCAGACAGCACATGGGGGCTGAGAATATGGCTCAGTTGGTAGAGTACTTACCTAGCATGTATGAATCCCTGGGTTCAATACCCAGCATTGTATAAACTGGGCATAGTATCACATGCCTGCAATCCTATTGCTCAGGTTACATGATGAATTACAGCATGGCATGGAACACGTAAGACCTTGTCCAGTAGACAATAAAAGGGAAAGAAGAAAATAATACCTCGGACCTGGCATGCTTGTTCCTGTTCCTTCTTGAAAATCTTTTATTAGATGGCTAAAATTATCCTAGAACACAAATCTGCACCCATGGCCTCCTCTCGGCTTCCTAAAGTTATGTCTAGGAGTCTCAAATTTCCAATCAGAGGTAAGAAGGGATGGTATTGATTGTGTCAGAACAGAGAAAGCATGGCACTGTCTCTGCCTCCTGACACACTGGCCTGAGCACCTCAGATGAGCTCTGGCCTTCCCTGGAAGCATGCATCCCCGGCCTGGGGGCAGGCAAAGTTTACCTTACCTTTTTTGGGGCCATTTGCTGCTCTGATTCAGAGGGTGGAGGGTGTGTTGTGTAACCAGAGAACACACATTTCATTCCCCGTTCTGTGATTCATTCAGCCGAATCCTCCCGGCGCTTGGGCCAGGCTGAGTTCTTGGTTTTCACGTACATTGCCGTCACTTTGTCTTTTGTTTAAGTTCATGGACTTTAAAATGTTTATTGTGAAGTCTGGTTAAAGCTGTGTTATATATAGGGGTTTCTACAGTTGTGGCTTGCTTTGGTCTTTCATTTCTGGTTTTAATGAAGGGATGTGGGACCGGGAGAGGGCTGTGACCTTTAAGGACACATTTTTTGATGAAATCCAGGTTTGTGGCTTTGAGGGTTTTTTTTCTTTTATTGTCAGAAAGACAAAAGGAATGGCATTTAGTGATTGCTGAGTGTTTTATACGTGTTAAAACATTTATACATGGCATTTTCATGTAGTTTTATATTTAATCTCAACAAGGACCTTATAAGGAACTTTTCTCTTCTAAATAAAGCAACTAAATCTGAGACAATGTAAAAATTTGTTCATATGTGTATGTGCTGAAAATTAAATATAAATCCAACTCTTTGGGCTTAAAGTGTCATAGTTAGAAAGGTAAATGTTCCAGTTCTGTGGACATCCCTGAGTTATCCAGGCTGCTCCCTCTTTGGCCAGGCCTGGCCACCACCATATGATATGTAACATGACCTACACCTAGGCTGGACATTGATTTATATTGTGGTTTTAATGTATTGTGGAATGTCTCTCATAGGCTCATGAGTGTGAACACTCGATCCTGAGCTGGTGATGCTGTTTGGGAAGGTTGCTGAACCCTTAGGAGGAGGGGCCTTGCTCGAGGAAGTCAGTCACTAGGGGAAGGCCTGGCAGTTGTTAGCTCTCCCCCACTTCCTGCCACTCCTGCCACCAGGCCCCATGCCTTCCTGTCTAAGAGGGACTTTGAAATCCGCCTGAACTCTCAACCGGAACGAACTCTTTCTGCCCTAAGTTGCTCTGTCAGGGTGTTTTGTCACAACAGCAGGAAAGTTAAATAAGACATGATTGTGTAGACCAGACTGTTGTCAGGGAGACCTTAGCTCAGAGTAGTACCACTCAAAGGAACTCCTCCTACTCTGGGGAGGTGCCTGTGGTCCTCCTCTCAGGTCAGTGGAGGTGTTCAGCACGCGCCTCCAACACACGCTACCCATGTGGAGAGAGGCCTCCTGCTCTGCAGGACGTGGATTCTGGCTCCAGCTGGCCTAGCACGGCTGCTTTCCCTTCCCCAGCATCAGTCAGGAGTCAGGAGTCCGCCTGGAGTCCCTGCTCTCCCTCAGCAAAAACCGTCAGTTCTCTTCTTCCTTGGTAGCATTTTTGTGGCTCCTTCTTTCACCTAAAACTATGAAATCTTGCCTTTCCTTTCCAGAAACCCCTCAAAGCACAGAAATGGAATATATTTTAGCCTTTCACCCCTTTTTCAGGCTTCAATTTTTTTTTCTTAAAATGCTCAAGTCTGACGATCTGCCGTCTCCTGCAGTATTTCCATCTCCCCGAGGGGAGTGGTGTCACATGGCAGTCTGGTGGCTTTATGTGAGGATTTTGGTCATCACACCCTGATGTCTTGTCCAGTGCAGGTTGTGACTTGTGAACACGCAGCAGGGCCTTCAGTTCCTGTTGTTTCACAATGAAGTCATCTGATTTCCTGTGAATAACCTTCACCATGGATTCCTAAGGCTCCCAAATAGAATTGTTGCATGGTGTATCCAACGTAGAGAAGTTATCTGGCTTCTGGAGCAGTTCTGCCTTGTCCCCAGATAGTCAATACTGCCAATTCCAGATGCAATATCTCTTGACAGTCAATAGATTTTGCTCATGATACAACAGAGGGCACTGGGCCAATGAGCCTAATAATGAGTAGGTCAGTAAATAGTTCCAGACAGAAAACATTTACTTCTGTGGGGGCCCAGTGCTCATGATAGCTAATCTCCAGCATTGATTGACATGATGCGGAATTGACCTAGGATGCCTCTGAGGCATTTCCAGAGAGGACTGTCTGAGGAGAAATGGCCTGCCTTCCAAAAGGCAGCCCAGAAGAGGCCTGAAGAGAAAGCAGTACCACTTGCCTGCCTTCACTTCGTCTCTCTAAGTGAACACATCTCATCCCATCGCTGCCACCACCATCCTCCACTGGCGTAAGACTCCATCTTCTCCTGCCTTTTGGTGTGGGCTCAGACTCAGTGAACTCTAGGTTTCCAGCACTAGATCAAGACTACTGGGAAATCCAGCCCCATGGACAGAATTACTCCTGAGTTCTCAGCCTCTGTGGTGTGCAGGTGGTTGCTTCTCAACTACCCAGCCCCCATATATAAACCAATTCAGTAAATCCCCCTCCTTCTCCATTCTGCTTCTTTAGGGCTCAGCTCAGCTGCAGAAACACAAAAGCGTCATACATGACTTCTGTGGAAGGAGCAGGCCTATGTTAGAGTAAATTAAAATCTAGACGAGGCCTTGAAAATTCCCCGTACAGACGAGGCCGTTCAGGCTTCGTGGATGTCTGCAACCTGGCTTGACTTGCAAACAGGAGTGAAACTTGACTTGAGCTGTTTCTTGTAAAACTCTATATTAAAAGAAAAACAGAATTAAGCTCGACCAATTGGAAGTAGCCAATAAACTCAGTTATATAACCAGCAAGTTTATAGTGGGGTAGACCAAATAAGACAGCTTTACAACTGTAACCAGACATTTTCTTTGTATTCTATCCACATTCTCTCTATAAAAGCCTTTCTATTGAGCTTCTTCAGCGGAGTCCCCAAACCACGTATGGTTTGGAGATGCCCAACCCACGAATCATTGTTTGCTCAAAAACACTCTTTAAATTTTTATTGTGCCTCGATTTACCTTCTAACAGATGTGTGACAATAAGATAAAAAATAATAAAACCAGACAAAAGAACATATTTGGCCCATAGGCTACAGTTTGCTGAGTCCAGTCGGCTAGAATAGGGAACTGATCTGAAGAGAAACTTCAGAAGAATGAAAGCAATGGCCAAGGTCAAGGGCCTGCTTACCCTTTGTTAAACTCCAAGATCAGAGCTGGCATCCGGCTCTGTCAAACACGTCCAAGCATCACTTGGTTTTGTTTTTATATGCAAATTCCATTCCCATCTTTTCTAGAAATCATGGTCTGTTGGCGCAGACACTGAGAGGAGGGTAAGGGGGACTAGACAATGAACATCTTTCTCATATCTAGACTTGGATTCAGTTAAGGAATAAAACACAGACGTTGAATGTAGAAAAAATACCTCTTTTCACGAGGAAGAGTTAGATCAGAGGTCCTGACTTATAAATGCAAGCAAGTGCCAAGCTCAAGCATCCTTAACCTAAACACTTCCTCCCTGCAGACTCATTGTGTTCAGAAGGAAGAAGACATGCTTCTGTGTTTAATAGTTTTTCCATTTCCTTCGCCAACCAGGTACGTAGTTCCTGTGGCCCAGTGTCTGTATTACCTATCGCTCTGACAAACACTCCGCGGGGCAACCTGGGTAATAAGGGTTTACAGTAAGGGTTTAGTACACAGTAGGGAAGGTGGGCCGGAGGGAGAGGGGAGAGTAGAGAAAGAAGAGAGAAATAATGGCGCTTACTCTCTCCTTTTTATTCAGTCCAGGACCCCAGCTTACGGGATGGTGCCGCCCACACTCTGGGTGGGTCTCCCTTCCCTTGTTAAATCTTTCTGGAAACACTCCATAGACACACTCACACCGTGTATGCCAGGGGATTCCAAAGCCACTCAAGTTGAAGATGAAGATTAACCCTCACATCTGGGCAGATGTGAGGCAGGGAGCTTGGAAGTTCCCAAGTGCCTTGCTAGCGTGCTTTGCCTCCAGACAGAAGGCGTTTTCCTCTTCATCAAGGTCAGTTCAAGGCCCCAGTGTGAAAGACCTCTGTGTAGAGGCACAAAAAGAACCGAGGAGTACATCGCTGATGGAGAAAGCCATCATGTTGAGTAACATTTACACAACTATTTTGGGTACTCTCTGTTTTGGGTACTGGGTCCTGCTCTATTGCTTCTCTAGGAACCCAGGAAAGTCAAGAAAATTCTTGAAACAATTTGCTTGATGAGATTCCAGGTTTCTCCTCCTTCAATTGCATAAAACCTTGAGAGCAACCTTTGTAGTTCTGCAGCATCAGGACAAACAAATACTTGCAGGAGCAGGCAGGTAAGCAAGCACAAGGCTATTTAAACAAATCAATGAGCACTTCCCATCTAAGCTGCTGGTTTTCCCATCACTGTCTTGATTAGCTAGCCACCACACACCCTTCCTTTCCGCTACCTTCCAGTCTCCTAATGGATTTGCAGACCTTTAGATTCGCCTTCTTCCCTTAGTTGTGTAATGAATTGCTCCGGAGGAAAGGTGGGTGACAAAGCAATACAGTATCCAAAGCACACAGCCAGGCGCCTTGAAGTCACTGGGAACTGGCAACGGCTTTGGGTATGAAGAAGTTTCTGCTGGTTTACCACTGACTGTTGTTTGAAGGTTCTTATTTCTGAGGCTTCAGAATGGTTAGGAGTAGCAAGAGAGATGCCTCTGTTCTTTTTTTTTTTTTTTTTTTTTTTTTTTTCTTTCAAGTAATTCCTTTAATTATTTCAAAGAAAATATTATAAAACTGAATTTTTAAAGCAGCTTAAAACAATGACAACTTTCCTAACTTCATATAAGTTCCAGACAAGATTTTATTCATAAAGTTAGATCTGTTATCAATAAGATTTGAAATTTTTCTCCTGATATACAAAGCTGTGCTGCATTTAAGAATATTATTTACTCATTTGTTAAGATATAATTACAAAAAAAAAGATATAATTACATATACACACATTAGTGTTCAACACAGACACTTTTAGCTCATTAAAAAGGCAAAGCTTTGGTCACCACTAAAATAATTTGAATTTAACAAATTTTTTTAACAATTGGGAAAAAATTAGAAAGTGAAATTCTTTAATTTTTTTATTTTATACCATTGGTATAAAAATTATACCTGCACAGATGTCTGTGGGAGGGTGTAGGGTCCCCTGGTACTGGAGTTACAGACAGTTGTGAGCTGCCACGTGGGTACTGGGAATTAAACCTGGATCCTCTGGCAAAGCAACCATTTCTCTTAACCTCTGAGCCATCTCTCCAGCCCCAGAAGTGCAGTTTTTGTGTATAAATATCCTTTGATCCAGATGCAGTTCTTTTTGGAAAGTAGAGTCCATTACTTTAGAATCATAAGTCAGTTCTCACACAGTTTCCATTACAGCAGCAATTTCCTTGAACTGTCTGTAGAAATTCTGAAACTGTGGGATTGTCATTTCGATGGCCTTGCTCTTCACTTGGCCAGAATGATCGGCTACTTTCAGCATCACTGCCACATACGGATACTTGAGGGATCTGCAGCTGTCAGAGCTCACAGCCATGCCCAGTTTCCACTGAAAATCTATAAGCTGGCAGGTGACCTCTGATTTGGCGTCCAGCACCGGTTCCCTGATCGGAGACTCCTCCATAGCCAGAGCGGAACCCGCAGACACCGATGCCTCTGTTCTTAAAGGCATGTGTACTGCTCTTCCCGGGACTTGAGTTAGGTTCCTGGTACCCACATCCAGTGGCTCAAAATTGCCTGTAACTCCTGCTCCTGGCTATCCAGTGCCTTATTCTGGCCTCAGAGGGCGACTGTTCTTACATGCACAGACCCATACACAGACATATCTGTGTAGTTAAAAATAAAATCTTTTATAAAAGGTCAGAAAAATAAATATAGAAGCTCCGTTAAAAAGGGAAAATGAAATATATAAAAAAAAAAGTTCCCTATTTTCCTTGGTGTCTTTCCTGGGAAGGTTCTGTAGGAAGGTTCAGGCCACGGGAAGTGCTAGAGACTCTGCCTTGAGTGGAAACATAAAGTCACTTTATGAAAACAATATGCCGTCGGTTATCATTTAAAGGGGTTAGGTTTTTGCACTATGGTTTTTTTGATTTAGCACAGCTCTGGCTGAGGCTGCAAGTGCCTTTCTGAAAGCAAAATAAATGGAAACTGTTTCCTCCTCACCAGTGTTCTGCTCTGTCCGATTGTGGGTGTCCAGGGAATGCACATAAGACCTTCCCTAGGTGAGTGGGATGAAGGGTGACCCCAACAGGACAGAACCACTGACTGAGGACAGACCTCCCCGACCTGGAGCCCAGTTAGCACATCTCTGTGTGGAGAACAGCCCATTCCTGGGACCTCCCCTTGTTGAAAAGAATCCAGAAGAACACATTTGTTAGTAAGTGCAGAGACCTAGGACCATTCTAGAGTCATGTGATTTTTCTTTCCTGATTATTCCCTCAGATCTTCCCTACCCACTACTCTCACCATCATCACATACACTCACATGCATACACACACACACACACACACACACACACACATATGCACACATATGCATACACATATACATATACGTACACATGCATGCACACAAGTACACACACATATATATGAACACATGCACATACACATATATGCATACACCAACAGCACAATACATGTGAACACATACATATCATATATATGCACACATTAATACATATGCACACATGCATATGAACACAGGCACATATACACATATACACACACATAAATATACACAGTTTACACATGCATATATTGTACATATATACATGTGCACATACACACATATATTCACATATACAGATGTATACAATGTACATATACACATATACACGTATGTATATACATATACACATCTGTGTGTATACATACAGACACACTCTTCCATCCTTGATTCTTTTCCGTTCATCTTGAACATTGCCTTGTCTCTTAAACCTCATCTAAGTTCTTTTTCTTTCTCTGAATGAACTTTAGTGTAAGAATCCTATTTTTCCTCAACTTCTAAAAGAATCACAGCTACACCCCAAGGCCTGGAGCATAGTGTGGAGTAACAGCACCCCTGTTTTCATGAGGCTCAGAACATGAGGACACTGGTCAGAACATGGTCCTCGGGCAAACCTGGCCAACCCCCAGTTTGGGAATAAAATGCTGTTGCAGCCCGGCTGCCCTCACTGGACGCTGTGGCCTCCTGAGTGCTGTCCTGGGACAGTGTGTCTCAGCAAGCTTCTCCAGTGTCTGTGCTATGCTGGGACAGGAGTGAGACAGTAGGTGAAGTGTGCACACATCTGTGATGTGCATGTCAAAGCCTCCTTGTCTGCCTCCAGTTCCTACCCTGCTCTTCTTAAAAAACTAACAATTAACCATTTCCCTCTGTGACAAATACCCAGAAGCAATTTCTGACCACGGTCGCTTGGCCCCATGTTTTGCAGTCTGTGGTGAGGTAGAGCATCATAATGGAGGGGTGTGGCAGGGCAGAACTGCTCACCACACAGAAGCAGAAAGACAGACAGGAAAGAGCCCGGGAAACGCACGCCCTGCAAAGGCGCGTCCCACCTGGTACAGCTCCTCTCACCAGGCTGCACTGCCTAACAGCCCACTAAGGAAAGGAGCACACACATCAACAGTACCACCAGATGGGGACCAGACCTTCAACACATGAGCCTTTGGGGACATTCACGTTGGTCCACAGGTCTGACTTCCAGTTGCTTAGCGTCATTGAGTGTGTGGACCACATTTTCCCTTGTTTACTAATGGGATACAGGCAGCAGTGTCGGATGCACCTTTCTGTAAGTTTCTGCTGAAGATCTTTCTTCTTCCTGATGGTTGTAGCATAGTTAGGGTACCCAGGGCTTGAGAAGTCATCTGGGACCATGGCACACAGGAATGGGGAAGTGGCAGAAGAATCTATACGGATAGCTCCTTAAATGTCACTAATGTAAGGGAGAAAATAGCTTTCATCGCAACAAACTCTAAACATTTCTTATACTCACTGTTTATTCCCCTCCTTTGATGTACACTTTTTGATAACTTTAAATTTTGTGTGTGTGTGTGTGTGTGTGTGTGTGTGTATCCATATGTGTGTGTTCGTGTGTATGCACATCATGCACTTACGAAGGCCAAAGGACAAACTTGGGTGTCAATCCTCACCTTCCTCTTTGTTTGAGACAGGGTCTGTCCTTTCTCATTTGCTAGGCCAGCTGACCTGAGGCATCTTGGAGAAGATGTCAAGGTGCTGCTGTGGCAGGGGGTGGTGGCCCATGCCTGTTATGCCAGCACCCAGGCTGAGGCAGGAGATGTCAAACTCAAAGTCAGCCTGCACTCTGGCTTCAAAATGAAATCCTGTATTAAACACCAAGCAAAATCTGACCCAGGGAGATAGCTCAGGCAGTAAAGAGCTTGCCTCACCTGAGTTCCATCTCCAAAACCCATGTAGAAAGCCAGGTGTGGGTGCTGTGTGCCTGGAATGCTGGAACTGGGGAAGTAGAGGCTTCCCTAAAGCTTTCTGGCCAGTCTAAGCTAATTGGTCAGCTCTAGGCCCGTGAGAGCCCTGTCTCAAAGGATGTTCCTGAAGATGACACATGAAGTTATCCTCAAACCTCTACTTGTGTGCAATAACATATATGCACACCTACACACAGTTGTGCACACATAAAGGGATTCACACATATGCAAGCATACACAGACAACTCACATACACACAACACACACAAACACAGACGCACACACACCAAAGAAACAAAAGCCAACAAGAAGGTGGCAGTGGACATGTAGGCAAAGAAGGGACTTTTTACAGCATCAGTTCTTATGTTGTAGAAATTTTGTTTTGTTTTCTTTTTGGGGGGCGGGGAGCTGAGGACCGAACCCAGGGCCTTGTGCTTGCTAGGTAAGCGCTCTACCACTGAGCTAAATCCCCAATCTCTTGTTTTGTTTTCTTATGTAGCCCACTACATGTAGCTGGAGCTGGCCTTGGACTCCCGATGATCCTGCTTCTACCTCCCAAGTGAAGAGATTATTGGTATGCACTGTTATGTTGGCTCTGTGTTAGAGTTTGAAGCAATACTATCTTTAACACATTTGTACAAAGCACCCTTTCTACCCCATATCATAGCTTTTACCAATAGCTTTATAGTTGTCATTTACTGCTCAAAAGACCCTCTCTCTTACAGTGTGAGGCATGGAAAGCCCTTGAAAGCATGCGTAGGCTGCACTTGTCAGCCAAACCAGTGGCCCTGACTCTCCTCAGCCTTTCCTTCTGCTGGAGTCTTCACTCTGATTTAGTTTCCCCAGCTTCTGCAACCCAGAACCACACACCCAGTAATTTATCCAAACCTAGAAGTATTATCTTAACACTGTAGGAGTCAGAAATCTGAAACAACTGGACTACAGTTGGCTCTGGCTAACATCAGGACTGCGTTTTTTTCTGGAGAGAGGGTTTGTTTCCTTTTTCCCCCTTCTAGAAGTTTCCCACATTCCTTGGCTCTTGGTTCCCTTTCCTATTTGAGTTCAGCAACCTGAGTCTTCCTTGGATGGATGATGCTTCTGCATCCTTCTCTCACTGTAGGACCCTTCTAGTGAGGCTGGGTTACTCAGAAAGCCCAGGGCAGCATCCCCATGGCAAGGCTGGCTGCAGGTGAGCTTAATTTTATTCGAAACCTTCATTTCTCCTTTCTGTGTGGCATCATAGGCTCACAGTTGGAAGGTCAGACTTTGGTGTCACCTCTTTTGTGAACCCTGAGACAGGCCCCTCTGGATGAAGTGAACCACACTCTGCTTGGCATTCCCTCCATGTGTAGTGACTACTTTTGATCCTAGGTTTTAGAAAATCACATTGCAATTATTCATGTAATACTTCCAACACTTCATCCAGAAGAGCAAGGCCTTGGCCTAATGTTTTTTCTCCTAGTTTAATGTTTTCTCTCCTAATTCCTATTGTGTCTAAAAAAGTATGTATTCTTAGTAGAATGCCTAGTGAATATGTTGGTTCTATCAGAAGCATAAAGGTTTGATAATAGCAAGGTGGATTCAGGTTCTTTGATGACAGCGATGCTGAACGACAGATAAGTCTGAATATTTAGAGACAGGTTCATGAAGTCACAATCCATGAAGTAGGCACAAACAGTCAAGAAGAGGTAAATAGTTAGAATTTACATAATTTTATCTTTTAATATATAGCAATGTAAAAACACTTTATTTGTGAAACCTCACTCCTTTAGAGAGGGAGCCTGAAATGCCAAAGACTGAAAAGCAACAGCCACAAAAGGATAGTAGAATTGCCCAGTATGGAAATGTGTGTGTGTGTGTGTGTGTGTGTGTGTGTGTGTGTGTGTGTGTGTATGTGTGTGTGTGAGAGAGAGAGAGACAAAGAGAGAGAGAGACAGAGACAGAGAGACAGAGAGACAGAGAGAGTGTGTGTGTTTGTGAGTTTATGAATGTAAGTATGTGTATGAGTGTGTACTGGTGTCTGTGCACTTTAAGTATAGGAAATAAACACAGATGGATGAATGCATAGAGGAACCTCACTCCCAGGGCCTGGAGTTTGGTTCAAAAGATTGTAGCTGCCCCCTCCTCTGAGCTGTCCTTGGGTGGAGGAGGTCAGCTCTGGCTGTGTGAGCATGACACATATTTCCTTCTGGCAACAATCAATTTCCTTTTTCCAGTTCTGTTCTCCCACACACCCTCTGATAAACAGTCTGGTGTCGGAGGGGACCTACTCACCAGGAAGGGAGTGCCTGGTTCAGATTTGACGGTCAATCCTGTTCTCAGCCCTGGCGGTGGTTAGCCCATTGAAAATTAATAATTTAGTGTCCTGGTTCATAAACTGCCTGTCTATGTTGTTGGAATGAATCAATCCTCCAGAGCCTGCTGGGCAGTCTGATGAAGAGAATGTACTCAAGTCTGTGAGACAAAGACAGCCCCTTGCTTAGCCATCGGGATGTAGCTCTCTCTAAGCCCCATTTGTCTTTCTGTGCTTGAAGTTTTGAAGAGCACAGTTGTGCCACTCAAACTACGATGCAGAGGCAGCCGTTGTTGCTTCTGAAGTCATTAGCCAAATGAAATTGTGAAAACAATGCTTCAGAGAGATGAATTCGGTGGTGCTGCCACAGGAGACCCTGTGTGTGCAAAAGGGCCTGAAGGGATGGGTGAAGGGAGGCTGCAGTGAAGGAGGAAGCCACCAGGACACAGGGCCCCAATGACAAGGCTCCTAGACTTGGAGAATGGGCATCAGGTAGGCTAGAGTCTCTACTTACTGATAAATTTAATAAAAGTTTGGCGGCCCCTGAATTAAAGCTGTGGAACAATTTCAGTACAAATTCCCCTTTTACAAAAGAAAATAAGTCCGATAATTTCTCAGACTCAGCTCCAGCTCACGTCAGATTAACATCCGTCAGGCTTTTGAACCATGATCATTCAGTTATGCTGTCATTGTGTCTAAGGTCTCTCTCTTTTGCTTTTTTTCCTTTTCACTAATTAATAATAGCTAATATATCAGAAAACAAGTATCATACTAAAAACATTTTCTGAAATAGGATGCTCTAATTAGCTGGGCATAATAATGTCATTTAAAAAGGTTTAATGATGTGGCTTCCTACATCACTCGGAGAAGTATGCAAGAAACATCTTGCAAAAACACCTGGAGTTTGAACTAGAATATAGGAAGCATGGATCTGGGGGAAATCACAACTGTTTTCTAGAGCCCTTGATGATCCTAAGCCATGTAACATCCTCAGCAGACTGTTTCATTTATAGTTGAGGTCATGTTGATCTTTGATTGTAAACACACTTCTTTTAAATTCTGTAATCCATATTTCTTTCAAACATCAAATGAACACAAAATTGAAATTGAAAGAAATAAATAAAATCCATGATGACAAATAAGAGCTTCACCATCTGGCTTAGAATTTTATCCAAATCTCTCTGTCTGTCTGTTTCTCCCTCTCCCTCCCTCCGCCCCCTCTCTCACACACACACTTCCCCACACCCCAAATACTTAATTGAAAGCCTGAGCCTCTAGCCTCTGAAGTACACAGCTTAGCCATCACTAGAGTTCACACTGTGTGGCTTTTTTTTTTTTTTCAAAATTACTGTTGTAAAGGGGAACTAGGTATCGGGCTCTGATGTTTGGTGATTTTATTTCCAACTATTAAGAAAATGGAACTAAACTTGACAGATTCATCCTTTGGGTCAAACAGAAATCATGAGTGTTCTCCCTCTCCATGAGGGGTTTGGATGAAGAATAAAGAGATGGTGTGAAGAAGAGCGGGGAAGAGAGAAAATGGAGCTAGACGATGCCCTGAGTCTTAAACACACAGTTTGGGGGACTAGAGACAGATGTCAGGCATTTAAGACCTTTCATGCTCAAAAACATTTCTAGGACATTACTCAGGATCTCACTTTCCTTGCATCTCCTTACACTTTTTTCACTTGGGGGGTGGGGGGAGTCAGTTGGAGCAGGCTTTCTATCTGCACGTGATAACAGTGCATCTGCTGGCTCCTTGAGCATGACAGGCACTAGGGAGACGGGGACTCAAACCAACTACCCAAAGCTCAGCATGAGTGAGTGATGGACAGGCTCTCCTCCATGTCTGCTAGGCTCAGAAACACAGAACTGAATGCCAACATTTCACCTCTCCTGAGGGCTCTCACATCTAATCAAGAAGAAAGTCTACATGATCTGTTTTAAATCGCTTTTAAAGAAAAACTTTTTCTTGAGGTCAATTTTTTTTGAGGGGGGGATATAGAAGAGGCTTGGGTACAAGCTTGCCTCACCTTGTCATTTTGTAGCAGACTGAATAGTGTCAAAAGGTACCCCATCCCAGAATAAATAACCCATCCATCCTCATTCAGAATCAATATGCGTGGAGACAGGAGGTTGGAGCATGCATCCTCACTGATTTCTCAGCTGCAGTGAGCTTCGAATCTGCCTTAAATACAATCTCTCACTGATAGGAGTATATCTCTGTCTATGAAATAGGTTTTCCATGACAATGACATATGTAATTGTGCAGTATGTGTATGTGTGCATGAGAGAGAGAGAGAGAGAGAGAGAGAGAGAGAGAGAGAGAGAGAGAGAAGAGAGAAGAAAGAAGAGAGAAGAGAGAAGAGAGAAGAGAGAAGAGAGAGGACACTGGAGATAGGAAGGGACTTTTAAAATGCATAGGGAGGCATGACTTTGGCAGAGTTGGGAGTGATACCATGCACACTCCAGAGTTAAGTCAATGACATTGGTAAAATGGAGCTAGAATTTAACTCTCTCCAAGAGGCAGGGATGCTGCCTCCCTAGGCAATGTGATTTCAGAACTAGCCCTTTGCTTGCAGATGGTGATGACACCAATGCTGCCGTGTTCTGTTCAGAGTGTTATCATGGTTGGTGTGTAGTAAGTGTCTTGAAGTCCAGAAATTAGTCCAGGGGATTTGCTCCAGAGGGACTTTGCAGCCCTGGGAACAGTCTTTCTGATAGAATACAGCATTTCTTTTTATGATCCAGACCTTGGCCAAAGAAAAAAATTAAACATGGAAAGATTTATAGTCATGCCCTTCGAGATCATAAATACACAGGGTCTGTTGTTGAGAGTTCTTTGATTTGAAGGCAATGGTTTGACCTGCCATCCTAGCCATAGACAGTGATGTTTCTCCTCATGACAGTGAACACCAGAGGTCCATCAAGCTGGCTCTCTGATGGCAAGGGCCCTGTGCAAAGTAGCAGCCCTTTGAGACCCTGTATTTTCTTTCCCAGATGCACTGTGTCCCTTCAGACACTCACCTGCTTTAAATAACAGTGCACCCCTGGACTTTCCAGGTGCTGATTTTTATTGCTTTCCAAAGCATGAAATTTGAGCCTGACTTTTCCCTGATGTCAGATTAGCCAACACGCCCTAACAGTAAGCTTTTAAAATAAAGCGGCTATTTCTGGTGGCTACACATATTTTAAAAGCCCATTAGAAGTATATAGAAAAATTTCTAAAAAGCAGCAAGAGGAGCATTGGACATTAAAGGTTTCAACCAGTCTTCTCTTTATTAAAGTATTAGGGGTAGCCTGGCCTACATACAAGTCAACGTTAAAAGCCACATATCTAACGGTAGAATAATATGCTGTGTGGAGATGAGGATCCTCACCTACTTTTCCAAGAGACCCAGGATCTTCTGGAGGAGGGCGCGAGGCAGTCTCAGGTGGTGCAGGGACTCTGTTAGCTGCTTCAGTGTGAGGTCATTTCATAGTGTGTCATAGAATACAACTCAAGTCTCGTAAACTCCTAACCCATTTTAGTGAACATGGGCAATTATACACAAACCACCACCCAGGCTGAGATTTTACTCAGTACCTAATTCTCACTAAGGCTGAAATGTGAAGCAAAGAAAATAAAATGGCTCTACTTGTCCTGCAAACTGGTTGCCTAGGGTATAATTATCTGATTAGTTTTGGCAAACTCTTGCTTGTATGTACAAATTTGGTTAAGAGAGCTCCTGTGACAGACAGCTAACTCCCTTGTAGCTGCTTTTACTACCTAGAACACAAAGTGGAGAACACTTTGCAAGTGTGCCACCGGCAGGCATGTGTGAAGCAAGCGGAGCTGTGGGAATCAGTAACACAACCCCGCTTATATGTTGTCTGTTTCTGCTCTTTGAAAGCACATTCACACCATCGCTGTGGTTCCAATCTGTCATGCAACTTCTTTCCAGAAAAATTGAAAAATCATTTTGTCACTTTCTTAAAATATTATCTTAAACCAGTAAGTTTTTAGGATTTTTATTTATCTCTGTGAAGAAGTAATTCTGACTTAAATGTCTGATTAAACTCGATGTGTTGGGGTGCGTGCTTGTAATACCAGCACTTCAGAGTTAAGTCTTGGCTAATAACGGGTGCAGGGCCAGTCTAGGCTACATGAGACTGTGTTTTAGAAAACATAAATTAACAAATATTAACGTACTTTACTATGTCTCGTCAGTTGGACAGTAGTATAAAATTTAATGGCCCCTTTGCCTGCTGAGTTTAACTGGTTCAGTTTGCAGTTAAACACAAAGACTCAGGGAGGCGAGAACTGGAGCAGGTACCAGGATCAGCCACCCCATCCATTGCTCTCGTCGCCCAGGGCTGCCTCTCACAGTAAAAATGTGGTACAATTTGTATTGGATTTTATTGGTCTTCCCACTGAAACTGAGAACTACGTTATAGGTGTGACTGCTAACTGGACTAGAAGTATAGCCTCCCCATGCCTTACCCAACTGATTTCCATGCAAATTTTGTCCTTAAGAATTTCAAAACAAAAACAATGAATCAGTCTCACATGAGCATGTGTCCATTGTCTCTATGTCCAAG
Organism: Peromyscus maniculatus bairdii; assembly: GCF_049852395.1. Lineage (NCBI taxonomy): Eukaryota > Metazoa > Chordata > Mammalia > Rodentia > Cricetidae > Peromyscus > Peromyscus maniculatus. Next base: position 168,255,476 of record NC_134854.1, read on the forward strand.
AAGAAAATAAGAAAATGTATTGTTTCAAACATTTTAGTAGAGGAAATAAAATTATGTCACCTCCATTTTCACTTCTAATAAAAAAATCTGTGGACTTAAACATGAAGCATCTAAAGAGTTCTTAATTTGCAGGGCTACGGTTGTTGATCTGTGATAAATTACTTAGCCTTTTAGAGGCCCTGGGTTCCACGTCAAGTACAGCATTAAAGCTAGGCAGTGGTGGCGCACACCTTTAATCTCAGCACTAGGGACTCAGAGACAGGTGGGTCTCTGTGAGTTTCAGACAAGCCTGGTCTAGAGAGGGAGTTCCAGGACAGCCAGAGCTGTTACACAAAGAAAAACCAAAACAGAAAAAGTACAGCATTAAAAGAATTAAAAAGTAAATAAATAAAATAACAAAAACCAAAACAAATTTAAAAAAAAAACTTGTCAAATTGAGCTTAATTTAATATCTGCATTTTTTTTTCTTTTTGCGACAGTGATTCAGTTAGCCCAGGCTGGCCTCAAACTCACTCACTGTGGAAGCCAGAAATGACCTCAAACTCATAAACCTCCCTCATCCACCTTCTGACTGAGATTACAGCATGTTCGACAAGTCCTGGTTTATGTAGTGTTGGGGATGAACCTATGGCTTTATCAAGCTAGGCAAGAACTCAATACAATTCTTAATATTTGTATTAATGGCAGGATCACAAGAAACTATGTTTTAAAGATGTGACCATGACTAAAATGCCTTGGTATCTGAGAGAATGCCGTCATCAGTATTGTGTACTGTGATCATCAGTGTGCTCAAGAGCTTCTTGTATTGAAGCTATTCAGTAAGCAAATGGTTAAAAGAATCTGCGCTTCTAGAACCCATGTGGCTGCTGAGATGATTTGCTTCTCTGACAACTTAAAATATATATTTGATCTCCCAGGCTTAAGAAGAGAAAACAATTTCTTGTGCTCCGATCTCCCAAAGCAAAAGTCATTTGTAAGGTAAAGGGCATTAAATGGGACAAAAATAACATGAGAACTGCCAGAACTCTGGGACACACACACACACACACACACACACACACACACACACACACACTATGAAAATAATTAAATATGGTTATTAAGTAGAAGAAATGATGAAACATTTCCTGCTTGGAGGAGGCATGCCTAGTGTTAAGAGCCACACACTGCCAAGACCCCTGGGTTGTTTCTACCATGTTTCAACTGTGTGATATGGAGTAGTTAGCCTTCCTGAGAAACATCTGAAAGGATGTCACTCTGAATGTCCAGTTTAGAAATAAACCTGCAGGAATTGTGCCCTCCTTGAAGGTTCATCCTGTGTGACCACATTTGGAGACAGGTCTGTAAGGAAGGAGTTAGGGTTGAATGAGGTCATGAGGTTTGCGATCTGGCCCAGTAGCCCTGGTGTTCTTGTAAGAGGAACAGGGCGGGGGTAGGGAAATGGCCCAGTGAACAGAGCACTTGCTGTGCTGGTGTGAAGTCTGGAGTTCAGATTCCCAGCACCCACTAGAGGAAAGGATAGGAATGATGACCTGTGCTACAATCCCAGAGCTCAGAAAGTTGAGGTCAGACACCCACAGCAAGCTAGCTAACCCAGAATGAGTTCTGGGTTCAGTTGCGAAACTCTGCCCCAGTGAATAAAATGGAGAGTGATGGAGGAAGATTCCAGATGTTAGTCTTGAGCTTGTGCAGGTCCTTGTACACATCCATGCCCACACATGTGCAAATATATATATATATATATATATATATATATATATATATATATATATATCACATGCACATACACATGGAAGAAAGAGACACAGAGGAACCAACAATAGAGTGGTCCCTCTTATTTCCTTGTGCCCAGGGAGGACAGTGTTGGTGGCCATCTACAGGTCAGGGAGACCGGCAGCACCTTCACTTTGGACCTGCAGCCTGATGGTGAAGACATGCTTTGTTGTTGGGAGCCCACAGCCAGTGATGCTTATGATGCAGGTAGAGTTAACACACACCCTAGGGTTCCCTTGACCAGAGATCCCTTGTGCTTCGGAACCCCAGTGTGCAGACCTGCCTTCATTTCCCCTTTTCTTTCTGTTTCCTCCCGCTGTAGATCTGGCCCTCTCTTCTGGGAGCCCAGATCATGTTTACACACAACACAGGACTGGGCTGCAACATTTCAGACTCTCTACCAGAGATGGAAGCTCAATGTCTTCCTTTCTGACAGAGGTGCAGAGACATCTCCATAAGCCAGACCTACAGCTCAGCTCATCCTCCATGTCCTGATGTAACCTACCCTGGACTAGGCAGCAATTAGCCCTAATTACCTGTTTCTCTCTCGTCTTTGCCAGCCACCGAGGAGCAGCTAGGACTGTACCTCACACATCTCACCCCATTGTCCAGTCCAAGGAGGATGTAACACATGTTAACTGATACTGATACAAAGATATTCCATATAGCTTATCTCATTACATCTTAAAGAGAATTTTTTGCATGTTGTGTCTGACATTCCAACAAGTAGGATTCATTTAAGACACTGCTCTTCCAACCAGGAGCTTAGAGTTTATTGAAGGAGGTCAGACATTCAATCAAAAACTGTACTGTAACTTATTTCTGCATTTCAGAGTTACTCATTACCCAGTTTCTAAAAAGTGGCTGAATGAATTTTCTATTAACTTGGAAGGAATATCCACCCACTGTACCAAACCCACTTGTATATTTACAGCTATGGGAAGTTCAGGTACAGCCCAGGAGGAGGTCTTGTTCCCAAGAGAGCAGGAGAAGGTTTTGTTCCCAGGAGATAAGCTCCGTTTATGATTGAAAGGAAGGGAGTGAGTGTATTAGTCTTCCTGGCACCAAAGGGGAGGGTGAGAAACAAAGATATTTTTATGAATGTTCAAGCTGCTTGCAATGAATAGTCATAAATGGATGATGACAATTATTATTTATTGAGGTTTATAGTCTATGAAAGTAAGTGGCTTTCCCTCATTGGTGTGTAGCTGGCCAGGGTGGTTATGCCCTTTGATGGAGAAAGTTGCTACTTTGGTGTTGGACTCCTGACCTCTGGGATAATTTCAGGTATCAGTTTGCTGTGCTGCATAGAGACATAGGAGCTTCCGAGATGATTGAAACAGAGATGCCAGGGGATGGTCCATCAGAAAATGTAGTGAATGTGAAGGGAGGGATTACTGCACACAGCAGTATCAGGAAAAATTTAAATGATCCGGGTCCTTGAGGACTGCATTATATATCGTCATGAAAGAGTTTTTGTATAAAAAGTAACAGGAAACATTAAAAACAAACAAACTAGTCACTCAACACACCACTTTGCAAGGCCGACCTTCCTAGCACTACAGCTAACGTTCCTATTAAGTTCCCAGGAGATTCAGCCTGGAGAACTCGCCACCTGTCCCACCCAGGTCCTCTCACTGGTGGGGTGGGCTTGTCACGGGGAAAGAATGAGAGCAGTAAGGGGGGATGGTGTGAACCTTCCTGGGATTGTGCTGGACTTTTCTGGGCTGTGTTTTCTTCGGCAGATTTCATGACAGCAGAAGAGAGTTGAGATACACATCTTTCTCGGAGGCTGTCTTTGAGTCAAAAGGACACAGCAGGTTCAATTAGCTGAACCTGGGAAGTTGGTATTGAACGAGACCTCAATTGGGGTAGAAAGAATGAAACACTCTAACTGGATGTAAAACTTAATAGAATGCTTAAAGTTTGTAATAAAGATAAATTATATTCTATATTTTAATACAATGTGTAAAGTAGTATAAAATCCACAAGGCATAACATTTAAAAATTTTCAAATAAAGAAGAGATGGTTCTCCTTGTCTCATGGGAGCATCCCAGTAAAATGGGAACAGGTATGTTATTCACAGACGTGTCTTGTTTTCAGTTGTAAAATATCGTGATTACTTGCCTGGTTCAAATTACAGAACAGTGTTTCCCTAAATGTGTGCAAGGGGGACATTTTCCTTTAGCCCCCAGGCTTGCCTGACTGCCGTGGCATTGAAATTTAGCAACCTGTTTACCTTTATAAAGGACCATGAGTGGAGACACTTCCTACTGAAGAGGTTGAGGGCTGGGCCAGCCTTGGCAAGCATGGATAGTGTACCGCCAGTCATCCCCTAGAGGGCAGGGGCATGATCCCGACGGCCAGCAGGGATGGAAGCATCCTTGGGTTTAGATGCTGAGCCAAAGATGGAATTTGGAATGATAGCCTTACAGCTTCTGATCAATGACCCAGGTCCCTGAGAATAGCACTGTACTTTATCATTAAAGATATTTTCTATAAAGTCAAAGAAAATAGAAATGTTGTCACTTAAGACCTCACAAGGTTTATGTATGTATGTGTGATATATGTAGTTGTGTGTTATGTGTGTGTCATTGAAGGGTGGTATGTGTGTTATATGCATGTTTTATATATGTGTGTATAGGTGTGTGTTTGTAGGTGGAGTTTATCGTCAAGACTGCCAGCTCCCAAATAACCACCCAGAAATTTATTATTAATTATAAATGCTTGGCCCGTAGCTTAGGCTTTCTGTGAACTAGCTTTTACACCTTAAATTAACCCATATTTTATCTATGTTCTACCCTCTGCCACATGGCAGTTCCTTTTCTCAGTACAGCATGTTCATCTCCTGCTTTCTCTGTGTCTGGCTTACAACTCCTCAAACTCCACCCTTCTTCCCAGCATCCTCCTAGTCTGCTCTCCTGTCCAGTCTCTTCCTGCCCAGCTATAGACCAGCCAACTCTTTATTAACCAATGAGAGTAACATGTAGTTACAGTGTACAAAGACTGTCCTACACAATGAATCTGTGTGTTATATGTGTGTGTTGTATTTGTAGATGTATGTGTTGTGTTATATGTGTTGCTGTGTGTGCATATGTGTGTGTTGTATATGTAGTTAGGGTTTCTATTGCTATGAAGAGACACCATGGCCACAGAAACTCTTATAAAGGAAAATATTTAATTGTGGTGGCTTACAGTTCACATTATCATCATGGTAGGACATGACAGCATGCAGACAGATGGTACTGGAGAGGTAGCTGCTACATGTTGATATGCAGGCAACAGGAAGTAGACTGCCTCACTAGGCATGGCTTGAGCATGTATGAGACCTCAAAACCCACCTCCACAGTGACACACTTTCTCCCATAAGACTATACCTATTCCAACAAACCCACACCTCCCATTAGTGCCACCCTCTTTGAGGGCCATTTTCTTTCAAACCACCACAGTAGCTGTATGTGTATGTGTTATATGTGTGTGTTGTATATGTAGGTGTATGTGTTGTGTAGGTATATGTGGTGCATATTTGCCTAAGGGGGGTGCTTAGGAGACTGGTACAGGAAAACTGTGAGTTAAAAGCTGTTCTGGGTGATACTGTAAGGTTCAGACTAGCCAGGGCTACAAGGCCAGAACCACTCTCAAACAAAGAAACAGCAACCAATTTTTGTCTTCCAACACTCACTATCCACAGAGTCCACTGTGTTATTGAGAATGTTCCAGGACTGGGAAAAATTGTAAAGTGATATTTAATAGACAGCAAGAAATCTCAGAGGAAGGAAATAAGACAGAGATGTTGTATGATTTATTCCTGGGGAGACATGAACAAATGTCTACTCACCCCAGATGGGGAGCCAACAATAGGACAAAGTACTGCCACCATCAAAGACCAGCTTGACGACCAGTGAATGTTACTGAGGTTAGGTCACTTATAGGAACAGAAATGACTCAATGTCAGCTGCATTGCCAAAGCCCACCCCAGCATGGGTGACAGTTCACAAAGCTGGGAACCTGGGGCACACTGCACAGCCTGCAGGTGAGTTAACAGGCTGAGAATGTCCTTCCCAGGTGACTCAGTTGGTCTGAGCCTCTTACAGGCAGCTGGGCTGGTCTCTGCTTCTCTCCAGCTCAAGGCTTGTCTGAGACTGACTCTCAACAGTCTTTACTGCTATGTCCAATTGGGAAGGAAGAGGCCTAGTGAATCTGGTCAGTTTCAGGGACTTACCAGAGCAATTTTGAGTTGTTTACTTCCTGACCTCGGATAAGAGTTTCCCTGCAGGATGGAGTATTTCACCTCCCTTTTTCAAACATCCTGTCTTAAAACAATTCTCATTTTGCTTCTCTCTTCACATCTCATGTCTTCAGAAGTTTCCTTCCAAGATGGAATGTTTCAACCTTGGAGGAAACTGCTGTGCAAGAGAATACAGATTCTTGTCAACTTATAACTGGTTTGTGTCCCAACAAACCCATCAGAGTTGGGAATGTGACAGAGACGGTGCAGTTAATATCCCTAACAACCATCACCGCAGCCTAGCAACAGCAGAGTGGTGCCCATTTGACTTTATTCCAAAGCTGAATCCCGCTGCTACCTAGGCCTGTAACAGCAGATCGATAGATTTTGTTGTTTTTTGATTGAATCTCACTCTGTAAGAAACCCAAATTGTCCTGTACCTCATGACCCACCTGTCTCAGCCTTCTGAGTGCTGAGATAACAGGCCTGCCTCGCCATGCCTAGCAGAGCATAAAATTATATACACCCCTAGCCTGAACAAAAACCCAAACTCAAATCAAAGGACACTGCTCCAAGTGTGAACTGCCTTTTCACCAATATAAAGTTGAAAACATGTAAGCCAGGAACTATCTCTAGTGGGGAAAGTCTATAAGAGGAAATGGGAACCACATTGAATAATGTTAAATGCTGGCGACCAGTTGATTTTTATAATAACAGACATTGTTGTAAGATATATATCATGGTCACCCAAGATCAACAGGAACTTCATAGGACTTGGGATTTGATGGACTAGATTTGAGTCTTGGTTGGCATTTATTGACTATTAAACTCAGGAAAAGTGTTTCATGCCCAAATTTTAGTTTTATCATCTCTAATTGGAATGGCTAATGTTGGCTAATAGGTTTTTGTAAACAACCCCCCTCCCATAATGAGTTTCTCCACAGATGCAGTAAGCCAAATCAAGCCTAATTAAAATGTAACAAAAGGTTTATTGAGAGCAACTCCCGGGCGGCTCCTCCAGTCCCTAAGACTGGGGCCGGGGGAGTCGCCTCCACAAATGAAAGCAGGGAAATTCTATGGGCTGTAGGTGAGGGGGTGCCCACCAAAAACTGAGTTTGTGCCCAAGAATGGTTAAAAACTTAATGTTTAGGCAGGGATTTGGGCGGTTGGCAACTTTTAGGGGAGGAAGTTACAGTAGCTGCCCAGAATGCAGAACTGGGGAGGTTCTCTGAACAGGTGGGATTTAAAGGGGTGGGAAGCTATCTGGAACATGTAGTCCATCAAATCCCAAGACCAAGGTGAGCCAGAGGCTCCAACTGAACATTGGAATTGCTACAACAACTAGAGTGGCTAGTGTCAAAATTGCTGTAACAATTAGGATGGCTAGTGTTGAGCTCCAATGAGACTCCATCTCCTAAGGTTCCACAGCCTTCAGAAACAGTGCCAGCAGCTTGGAGGAATCCAGGGACTGAAGCCTGGTCCTGTTTCCTGGTTCTTACTCTCTCTTTGTTTCCTAACTCAGATACAATGTTACCAGCTAGCCTCCTAATCTTGCTGCCGTGCCTTCTGCATCATGATGGACTACACCCTGGAACTGAATCAGAGCAAACCTTGCTCCCCGGAGGTTGCATTTGCCAGGCATTTGGTTATACCTGGCAGAAAAGTAGCTAATGTGCTACACTTACAGGGATGGCTGAGGCTAGAAGGCAATCTCTGGATGCAAAGAGTCATGGATACCGAAGAGCTATGTGAACAGGGTGATGGGAAGAACCTCTCAAAGGCAGGGCCAAGAGAAGGTAGCAGAGAAGTGTGTGTGTCCTACAATGGGCCTTCAGAAAATGGAAAGGAGGAAGCCTTCCTTAAGACCCGAGCTTAGTTCAGCTTCACTATTCCCAGATGCATACACTGCCTTAAGAAAAATGACTTAGTTATTTCCAGGCCCAGGTTGGAGGCCCCTTGATAGCCTCATATGAGCTTTTAAAGTCTGAACAACACGCATTCTTGTCTTAGACTTTTCTCCAAAGGCATTAGCCAGAGTACCTTTTGTTCTTTCAGCTGGATCCCAGGTAGATTTTGTGGTTCCTCCTCTGTTCACTTACCCTGGCTCTTACACTTTGATGTACTTGTTCCTCTGGACCTTCCATTGGCCTGGCTTTGCCTGAGGTACTGTTTCCACAGTCCTTCAGCTGGTCTAGTGATAGCCAAGGTCAGGAAACATGGCCACCTCCTACCTGCCCAGAGACTGGCTGTGTTTTCCTCTAGAACTGGTTTGTCTTTCTTCTTTCCCGTGCTTTGACTTTCTTTGGAGATTATCTACCCAGGAAGGACTACCCAAGTCCCTTTTCATACTTCAGAACCCAAGACACTTCTCATCACATCACCATTTTTACCCAAACAAACAGTGATCAGTGATACTCAGCCAAGACTGGATGGAGTCTGTTTCTACTCAGCACTCACTTTCAATGATAATTATTCTTTTTTCCTCTTTCTTGGGGGTATTTTGCACTCCAGTAAGCAGTCACTTAAAAACATAAAGAAGAAAATCTTCACAGGTGGTATTTTGTAAATGATGTGTGAGTCCAGTATGGGTTTCCAGGAGAACTTTGATAGGGTGCTTCATAAAATGAGGTCAAAGAAACTAAAGCCAGAATGTTAAAGAATGATATATTGAATTACAGATTCATAACTGCATTCAAGCTGTTTCTATACAATTATAGTTTTTATCAAGATTATTTAATTTATTTGTGTTCATATTGTGTATGTATGAGCAGGTGTGAGCACAAGCACACAGAGACCAGAAGAGGGTGTCAGATCTCTCAGAGTTGAAGTTGAGTAGTTTGTGGAAAGCCTGTCTTCTTATATATGTGCTGGGATCCAAACTCATGATTGCTCAACAAGTGCTCTTTACCACTGAGCCATCCCCAGCCCCAAATACTATGTTTTAAATGTGATCTGTTACTTAAAATTTAACACAGAACAAGGCCAATGCAAGTTGTTAATAATAGGAGAAACTGAGCATAGCAGGCGAGAAATTACATGAGGGCTAAGAACTTTCTACTCAATTTCTAGTAAACCAAAAGCTGTCTGGTGTTAGGGTCCATGAAAAATCTCACAAAAGACCACCACATATATATTATGATCAATCCACGTGAGTTTATTTAATGGGTAGCAGGGATTTATTAAGATATAAATTGAAGGAATACTCTCATGAATACAGAACAGAGTAGACGGCTTAAATTGTCCTCTGATGTGACTGGGGTGGAATCCACCTCACAGGCAGGAGCAGGGAGAAGGGGCATGTGACCATTCTCCAACTCCTTATAAGAGGTCATGTGCAATGGCAGGAAGCACAACCTCCTTTGGGCTCTATAGCTCAAGCTCATGGGTGGAGCAAATACCACTACATTTCCCCTTTTTGTCTAAACAAGAAGGTTCTAAATTTAGTGAAAATTATATATAATAAGAATGATTATCAAGTATTGTCCAGGAAAAACAAAGGGTAATAACATAAACAAAAATGGAACTACAACCAACAAGGATAACATCAAACAAGAAAGACATGCTAAATATCCAGAACATAGGTAAATGACAAATTACCGAGGTTACTCCAATAGCTGTCCTATCTTGAAGAGCGTTTTATTCTTGAATAAAAGTTCCAGTATGCAGGAGTCAAGCCATCTGACAAAGCAGCAAAATGGCAGCCCCCAGAGAGGCTCACAGGCTCCTTTTAAGCACAGCTAGGGGAATTCTAGCTGTGGTTAAGTGTACTTTTAAGTGATTGGGTATAGACCATTACTGGTACAAGAATCATTTTATGAATGGCTCATGACATCTGGTCAGCAACTGTGGTTGCTGTGTCAGGGTCTGTCTGCTGTGTCAGGGTCTGTTTGACTGAAAATAGCAAGAACAGTTCTTACTTGTGGCCGGGTAGGACCCTGATTGGCTACCAGACTGGACGTACTTCCTGAAGGTCTGATTGAAGCCAGACAGGAGTCAACATAGGATGGTGGGGTAATGTGGGACAGTCTTAGCAAACTGGCCCCTGAAAAAAACAAAACAAACAAAAAAACAGCTGGCCCTGTTAGGGTCAGTCCTGTTGTAAGAGGAGATGGCTGCTTCACCTTACACATGAAGTCTATTCACCAAAATGCATCAACAAGTCTGTGGGGTAGGAATTTTCATCTCCAAAAGCTGAGAACTGAGTGAATGGCCCGAGCTCACTGTCCCCAACAGTGCATTCCTCCTCTTTGGGAAGAGATGTAATCCTATTTACACTTTGGTTTCATAGTCATCTTCATAGTCTCTTGATAAATCAGAATTTTAAAAAAAAAGAATAAACCACCGGCAAATGTTCAACCAAGAGTCAGGATGTGGCTGCATGCAGATGAACAAGCTCCTTGGATTTACTTTTTGCTTTAATGTGGGAACGTGACAAGCTGTGGATCTTTTCACCAACCCAGTTAGCAGTATATGACTGAAGTTAAGTGCTTCTCCTTTGATATGTAGAGATGTCCCTGTGCAAAGAAAAACCATTCCCAGACCAAGCATATCATTGATGGGGAAAACACTGGTACCTGTAGACATGCTCCGACTTTCCTGACGGAATATCAGGGAGGCATCTGAGACCTTTGAGGCTTTCAGCAAATGTCTGACATTTGATACAAGGCCATTTCTCCAAAAACCTTCCTTCTATTTCAGTGTGGTAACCGTGGACTCTCTCCAGGGTAACTTTGGCATTTATTCATCCTCTGAATTCCTCTAATGGGTGAGAGTGGGAAAGAAGGGAAGACATTTTTTTCCTTTTTGGTGAGTTAAATTAAAGTAAATAAAAAGTATCTATTTATATAGATTGAAATCCTAGGATAAATAAAAAGCCCTGATTGTGTGGATCAAAAGCCAACTGCTGGGTAAATGCAAAAGCACACATGGCATTTTTTTTCTTTTAAAAATGGGCTGAGAGTTCATAGTTCTGAAACCAGGGCACATGGATTGTTAGCTTACCTTCTCTGGTCTGGCATGCTCCTCTTTGCTGGCAAAATGTTTGGCTTGCATGGAGAAATTTTGATGAGAGGTCTGAGTTTGATTAACTGTGCCTTTATGAATAACATCCTCAGAGAATTCCAGGCTGAGTTCAGACACTTGACTTGCAGCCGTCACAGGGTGTGCAGTATGGCAAAGCTGTTTCTTGCAACAGGATTCTGACGTGTTATAACTCTTCATTTGTAACAGTCATTACTCTTTTGGAGGGTAATAGCACTAAAGCTTTCATTTTGCTCACTGCTCGATTGGTATATAGGTTTTCTGAGAAGCATCAAATCCAGTTTGATCTGCAATTCATTTCCTAATAGGAAGTGGCTGATCAGAGACTTGAGATGCTCTCGACTTATGAAGACAGCTAATCAGGAGGAGAGAGCTCCTAATGGTTCTTTCCCCATGATGTATTTCCCGCTGACTGTTGTGGACTCTTCTTAGAACATGCCTGTTTGTGGAGGATTCTGATCACAGAACATCAACCTTGGAACATGCGTGGGCCACACTCATGCAGATTTAGCTACTGGGTGGAGGAATTTTCTCATTTGGTCTGTCAGCCAGTTGGTGGATGTGAGTGAGTGGAAAGTCAAATGGCAACTCGTGTTGTTTTCCTCCGGTTGCAAGGAACAGAGACCACCAAAGGGGGGAAGCCATTAATCTTTCCCCTGTTAACTGGGAGCCCTGGATGCCAGGATGAAACTGTTTCCCTCAGAGTCACACATTTGAATCCCAGGCCAAGTCTATTTGCTTTGTAACGGCAGTTGATGTGATCCTGTCTTAGTATACCATATCAGAATGTCTTTAATGTTCATAAAGCAAAATCAGTTTGGAATAATGAATGAAGCAGGTTATAATTAGTTTATGAGTATACATTTTCAGAAGAAAATATTTGTTACAATGTACAGCATTGGTAATCCCACAAAATTTCTCTTCACTGTGCTATGAAGATACATGATACTCATGCTATGCTCTGATGCTCCAGTCCTTTCCTGCTGAAGAGGCAAAAATCTCATTGGCACTGTGTGTTATATGTATATGTATTTAGGCAAAAAAAGATTGTCTTGTTGATTTTTCATTTTTAAATCAGCATCTTCTCTGTGACAATTTCTAGACACTCATCTTTATGGAGTTTATCACTGAAGGAGACTACATAGTGGCCAGTTGATGCTCCTGGGTAGGGAAGCTCATCAACAGCGCTTACATGATCTTATTCTATGGGGAATGTACCCCACCTGCCCTTGCTGTCTAAAGCTGTTATGCCCCTATCATGAGCCCCCCAGAGACCACCGGGAGTATGCAAAAGCAAAGACCCTTTATTGCAAGCTTGAGCTTGGGCTCTTTGCCCGTTCTGACACAGCGGTTGGATCAGGGAGAGCCTTGAGCTCAGTTATGACAGGGTTTTTAAGGAGTAAAGGATGGGGGTGTTGGGGGAGTCCGGATTCAGATGGGGATTGAACTCCTGATTGGGCAGGAGTGAGGTAACAGAAGTTTTGTCAAACAGGGATTGGCACTGGCGTTGTTGTGAGGAAATTGGCAACCTATATACAAGTGATGTAAGCTATCCTTTATGTCTTGGACATTCTAGTACTTGTCTCCATTCTGATTGGTCTCCCACAGGGTACAAGCTTGTAGCTTTTCCTGGTTATTGTAATGGCGAGGCCTAGTCCCAGTATTGTTTATGGTGATATTTCATTTGTACTGAAATGTGATTTTATTTGTATGTTAATAAATAAAGTTGCCCAGGGGTCAGAGCTAATAGCAAGCCACAGCAGAAGCCAGGCAGTGGTGATGAACACCTTTAATCCCAATCACATGACAGGCAGATTTCTGTGTGTTCAAGGATACAGCCAGCATGGAGACACATGCCTTTAATCTCAATACCAACCATAGAAGACCTGAAGGTCTGTATAGACAGGCAGTGACAAGGAGGTCATGTGGTTGGCTTTACAACCAATGAGAAGGCAGAACAGAAAGTTCTGTTATAAATAAATAAATAAAAAGACAGACACACAGGAAGTAGGTCTCTTTCTGAGGGGAAGGACGATAGCGGCAGTGAAGGGTAAGAAAGTGGTTTAAGTCTCAGCTCTCAGTTACTGCTCTGACCTCTTGGGCTTTTAACTCTGTATTTGGCTCTGTGTTTCTTACTTAACAAGATGGCTACATCTACAATTGTTAGTCTGCAGCCTGTCACAGCCACACTAATAGTAAGTTAGGCCTCTTCTTCAAAGCAAGTGCTGTTGCTGTTTAGGTCAGTGCCAATGCTCAGCTGTTAGAACAATAGCTCTTGGTTTAGGTCTTAGATCTCTTTTACCTTCTCCAGCCAATGGTACCATTTACTCCTTCAGAAATCCTGACCATGTAGGAATAAACAGAGTTTCCCTCAGCTTTGTACTTCTCACCAAAGCAATAGAGCAAAACACCAAACTTATTTTCAACTCAAAATACCATAGAGGTAAACTTGTGAGCAAATGAGAAGCCATAATAAAGTCTTCTTTAAAAAGGCAAGGAAGGTGATAAAATATTTATCTACCTCAAACTCTGTTTTTTGAACAGGTTTTTGAACATAGACTCAGATAGAGTAAACCCAGAAAAGCAAAGCATAATTCTCAGGAAAGCAGTGGCGTTCTTGTCCCAGACGTATTAACAAGAATAGAGCAGAGGAACAGAGGCTACTTACAGTAAAATGCAAAATCCTGAGTCTCTTCAAGAGGCAGGCAGCCAGTGAGAAAGCAAAGACTACTCATCCTGTCTGTCCTATAGGATTGTTCTTCAAATATGGAGATTTAGATATAAAAGAGAAAACAGGCCAATCCTTTCAGTGTTCAATGATATTTACATGAGCACAATGCAAGGCCTAGGTTTTCAAGCCCTACCTTAAAATTTTAAACAAAGCACAGGAGACTGCTCATTCCTTTACTGGAATCTGGGGAGTCAAATCTAGGTTGCCAGATATTATCAAGGAAATTGACATCCCCTTTTGGAGTTCTTAGTCTTATTAATGAGGGAATTTAAGAACGGACCCCAAAGGAAGCACAGGACAATGTTATTTAGAGTTTAAAAGGAAAACTTGAGGGCAGGCAAGCTGTAAATCTTGGCAGCCATTCAGAGGAAGAAGATGGAGAAGAGGGAAAGCCATGTCGTTTGAGTTAAGCTGGTACAGAGGTTGACGACACAGTAGACAAATAGTCACTTGTGGGCAGGGGCACTTTAGCAAAAGAATAAGGAACCCAAAGTAATATAGAAGGGACATGTAGGCCCTGGCAGCATCCAAAGGAAGCTCATGGCTACCCTGGAGTGACTTGACAGAGACAGGAGTTCTGGGAAGGCAAAATACATTTTCATCAAAGGGGTAGTGACTGTTTCTATTGCTTTAGCATCACTTAAGGGAGACCCACTCCCCTGGGCAGTGATTCCTTGGCCAGATAATTAACATGCTCAACTGGATTAACTCTCAAAGGGGGGAGGATGGGAGAGACCAAGAGGTAGATTCCATTCTTTAATGTTTCTTGAACGGAATACAAATCTTTTTGACTCAGAAGAAGGGAAGAGGCACGGAGTAAGAATTAACTGGGACACTAATATCATTTTGCAAATCAAAAGTTGAGATACTGAGAGGCTTAATCAAAGCAGTAAATCCAGTGTGTTACTTAAGGGTCACAACCTGACCAGCAGAGGCTCTCTGGTCAGTGCTGCTCCTGTATCAGGATTGGGTAACACTTTAGCAACTATTCCTAGTTTTAATGAGCAGAAATCACCTCGGGCTCACTTAAGAAGAAAAGGTAGATGCCATGGAGGACTGAAGAATGGGAGGTTTTGCAGCCAGGGTTAGTTCTGAAACCCACATCATCCAATTACTCTATAATCACTGGCTTAGTAACTGACCACAGGGCAGGCTTATTATACCACGTAGTCAGTGTGCTGAGAAGCCGACTGCTGCCTCCTGACCACAGTCAGATGACTCCAGATGTGTCCCTGGGTCTTCATCACTATTTA
Source organism: Peromyscus maniculatus bairdii (assembly GCF_049852395.1). Lineage (NCBI taxonomy): Eukaryota > Metazoa > Chordata > Mammalia > Rodentia > Cricetidae > Peromyscus > Peromyscus maniculatus. The sequence goes on from NC_134854.1 coordinate 168,270,502, forward strand.
CTAATTTCATATCTAGGGCGACAGATCAGCCTTAGTGGGCCGAATTCATGTCTGTGGGTCCCGAGACAAGAAGCTGAAAAAGACATGGTTACAATTTTCAGTGAGTTTAAGAAAAAAGCTGCTCCTGCTTCTCACTTCAAAAAGTGGGAAATTGGGGCTGGAGAGATGTCTCAGAGGTTAGGAGCACTGACCACTCTCTCACAGGACCTAGGTTCGAGCACTAGCACATGGTGTCTCACAACACTCTGCATAGTTTCTTCTTGAAAAACTATACTTCCCAGCGTGCCTTGCGGCCAGAAGGCGGGGCTATGGGAGGAAATGTGTTATATGATTTCCATCCCTGTAAAGGAGTGCAGCCATCTTCTCCTATAGGCCTTCTCTCATCCACTTGCATGGGTATGGGACATAGGGCTCAGCGTGTAATCATGGTCCCTCCTGCCTGTCTGAGGTCAGACACTCCTCTCTTGTTCTGCCTTTCTGTCTCTGTAAGATGACTCAGAAATCTAAAACCATGTGTGCAGGTGTCCTTGGAGGCCAGAAGAGGTCAAAAAATTCCCTGGAGCGGGAGTTATAGGCAGTTGTGAGCTGCAGAGAATAGGTACTTGAAACTGAACTTAGATCCTCTGAAAGAACAGCCAGTGATCTTAGCCACTGAGGTTTTCTCAGTTCCCTATCCATAATTAATTTGTAAATTTAAAACATTTTAATTTTATGTGTATGAATGTTTGGTCTGTATGTATGTCTGTGCACCATGTGTGTGCCTAATGCCAGAAGAGGACATCAGATACTCTGGAATTGGAATTACAAATGTTTGAGCCTGACATGTGGGCCCTGGGAATTGAAACAGGTCCCCTGGAAGAATGTAATCATTGAGACATCTCCCCAGAAAAACATTTAAAAATGCTTTTAGAGTTTCAGTGTTAAAGAATTTAAACACGTGGGCATTTTAATAGATCTGCAGATATTTATTGAATGGATCCAGTTTACAGATAGTATAAGCTATAAAAGTCAAGGAGTTAAAGTGACATCAAAGAAGTAAAGGAGAGAATTATGGGAGAATCTTGAAAATTCTAGAACAAATTCATGTATGCCATATGGGGCATAAGAAATATTAAATTTGAGACATATTTTAGAAGGAAACATTCTGATACAAATAAATCCAAAGAAATATGGGGCATGCAGAAGAGCCAACATGCATGCTTTGATCTGAAAAATTGGGCAAGTCAGGAGAGGACAAGGGTGATACAGGATGGAACCTTCTTACCTCAGAATCCATGTGACCCAAAACATTCATGAAACAAATGCATTGTGTCCAGTCTCACTGATTAAATCATGTAGTGCAGGTGCGTGCGTGTGTGTGTGTGTGTGTGTGTGTGTGTGTGTGTGTGTGTGTGTGTGTGTACAGGAGCAGTAGATAACAGCAATGTTAAGGAACATAAGAACAATGTAAATCCACCTCTCCTCAATTGTACCTTTCGGGAGGGAAATATCAAAGATAATGAGAATTGGTAGCATTGACCATAGAACACAAAGATGGGAATCTGTCTTCATTTTTAGAACAACAACAACAAAAAGTCAGAGCTTTTAGAACAGGAATGCTTTATTTCCTATCCCAAAGTGCAGAGCCATCTGGTGCAGTCTTGGTCCAAGCAGAAGGACTGGGCTGGGTGTGGTAGCTGAAGTCATCCTGACTCTCACCGAGAGATGAGTTTGGGAGGAAGGACCACCCACCCCAGCCTTCTCCAGTTGCAGCTGAGATCCCAGGACTGTCAAATGAGCTCAGAGTCTGCCACAGGGGACCCATCTCTAGTACTTTCTGTGGAGGCCACAGCCTGGAAGGGGACTGCTTGGTCAGCCCCTGGTCAGATGCTCTAAGCTCCAATTCTTCTATCACCTCAGGGGTGTGTCTCTTGAAGCTGGCCAGGGACTTAATAAACAGTTCTCAATGGTTTAATTTCAAGATTTCAGATAAACATGATTTGGCTGCATTCTGTGAGGCATCACAGCCTTAGTGATTATTGTTAAGCCTGAGAGCATCACATCACATTCTAACCAATCAGCACTGGAAGTTAAGAAAATATGTCAAACAAGTTATTTGACATCACCAAACTCAGGTTTGATTGGTGATGGCATGGATTTTTTTCCTCTCATCAAAAATCCCAATGATTCCATATCTGAATTCCATTTTACTTCCTAGATGTTATTTGTACCTTCCTATCTTTAACGAGAGACATGGCCAACAGTGGCAAGTTTTAAAGAAGTAAAAATGTAAGCTTTTGTCACTTTCTCCACCAGGAAAACCCCTCAATTGTATATACAGATTAGCCTAAGGTAGAAATATGTAGGTGCGTGTGTTTCCATGTGCAAATACACTTTAGTGACTTAAAGACTAAATCTTCAGTCAGGTCACACAGCCTGTTATCCCACAACTCTGAAGGCTGAGGCAGGAGAATCATAAGTTGGGGGTTATTCTGGGCTTCACCTTATCTCAAAACAAACATAAAAGAACAATAACATCAAAATCTATCCATAAATCAATCACTCTTCATACTATTCATAAGAGCCCAAAGTAAAACAACCTAAAATTCCACTAAATGAATGACCTTCATGACTTCGGTGAGTTAATAAGTAGCCATGAATGAATGATGCATGCTGTGACTCTGCCATCCATTCTAAGTGGGAAAGCCTCATTACAACAGGTCACACATGTGTGATGCTGTGTGCATACAAAGTATCAAGAACAGCACTCCATACATGTGGAAAATAAATTATTTACTTGTTTGTGTAGAAAAGGGCAAAGCAAAACTATTTTCCTCTTTTCCTTCTTAAGTTCTGTGGTGAGAGCCCTTTGGAAAAGCAAGAGGAAAAAAAAGCATGCAGACTCACTTAATGCATGTTGTATGAGACACAGAAGTCTTCATGAGAAAATAAAAACACGAGGAAAGGGCAGCTTGAGAGCTTCTGTTATTATAGTTGATAAGGAGTGGAAAGTCATGGGGGAAAAATGTCATGGAAACCTTCCAACAGCTGCCTATCCAGGGCCTCTGGTCCCCTCCTCCTGGGGAATAGGACTCTGAGGAAGGTCCTCCTGGGTGGAGGTCCTGTGACCGGATAGCAGGGCAAGATCAGAGAGCCCTTCCCGAAGGGTGCTCCTGGGCTCCTGGGATGGAAGCCTGTGCTGGATAGTTTTTTGTTAACTTGGCTTGAACTAGAGTCATCTGGGAAAAGGAACCTCAGTGGAGGAATCACTGCTATCAGACTGGCCTATAGGCATGTCAATTTCCTTGATCAATGATTGATGTAAAAGCTCCCAGCCAACTGTGAGAAATGCTCCCCCTGAGCAGGTCATCCTATGACATAGCACAAAGCAAACTGAATAAGCCATGGAGAACAAGTTCCCCCAGGGTCTCTGCTTGTGTACTTGCCTCCAGGTTCCTGCCTTGAGTTCTTCCCATGGCTTCCTTCAGTGATGGACTGTAAATTGTAGGATGAGACAGACTCTTTCCTCTACAAGTTGGTTTTGGCCAGTGTTTTGTCACAGCAACAAAAAGAAAACTAGGACACTTTCCTTCCTGTCTGCATCCACCACGATGTTCACTCTAGCAAATTGCCATCTGTGTCCTAAACCTTCTCAACAAGAATTGGAGAATGTGGAGGCCTGTGGGTGAGAGTCGGTTTCAATGAAAAGTGACTGCTGATGTGCACCCAGGGCTAGTGGACTTGACGACAGCTAAAAAAACAAAAAACAAAAACAAAAAAAAACCACAGTAAAGCTATTATTTAAACAACAAGATGATTCTGTACAGAGACAAAAGTGTTTTATGAGTGTCAGTGATGGGATATGAAACCTCCAGATAACAGGATTCCATACAAACTCCACCCAAGAGTGGAGTATGCAGCCTAAGTTGGAAAACTATACTCTCAACAATTTATTAAAACTTAGGGAAATGAGCTTCATAACCATGAGTTCATGTTGAAGCCCAAATTACTCAGGATCAGATAATCTGAGCTTGCTTTACCCAGCAGGGCTGTATAAGGGGATGATTTGGTCATAGGCATGTTTGCCAGGTGTTTGGAAGGGTCTACACTTGGCTGTATGGTGTGCTTTGATCTTGCAAGGGGGAGGTCTTTTGTGTCTCCCCTTGGCATAAAAAGCCTTTTGAATAAAACTTTGAGGCTATTGAGTATTGATCCAGGCCCTCCCGAAGCTATCCTGTATTTCCGTCTTTCTTCTTGTTGGCTAGGTCTCTCTTTCTACCTAATATTTTTCATCCCTCTCTCCTCCACCTAAGAACCCTATAAAAGGTGGGAAAGGTAGGAGCTCGACTCTCATAGACTCCCACAAGTTCCTGACCAGATTTACAGTACTAGGCATGTGCTTCCTGCTGTGGATGTCTTTTTGTATGCTAACTGGCTAATAAATAAAGCTGTGTTGGCCTATGGCAGGGCAGGATAGAGCCAGGCAGAAAAGTCCAAGAGAGAGTTGGGGGAGACACCAAACCGCTGTACAAGGAGCAACATGTAATAGTAGGCAGGTAAAGCCACGGAACATGTGGTGATACATAGATTAATACTTATGGATTGAATTAAGTTATAAGAGCTAGCTAGCAAAAAGCCTGAGCCATAGGCCATATAATTTGCAAATAATATTAAGCCTCTGAATGATTATTTTATAAGTGGCTGTGGGACTTCAGGGCTGGGTGGTACTGGAGAAACTTGGAGCCATAGCTTCCCCCTGTGGAGCAGGCCTTAAATTCAAGCAAAAAGCAGTAGGCTACCCCTATGATATTCATGCCACTATCACACTCATGGACAAACCTTACCACACTGGTCATTATTGTAGCTTACAGGGTTCACCACTAGATGAACTAGGTCAGGCTGTTGGTGACTTTTCTCTTTCCGTAGCCTGCATAACACCTTCTGATACTATGAAAACTAGCCAGCAGGGAGGAGTTCATGGGCTAGAGGGGCAAACCTACTACTAATACTTTGCTAAATGGACATAGAATCAAATTTCCCTCTAAAGTCCTATCTCTATGTCCTTACATTAGTGCAGCTTACCAGAGAAGCTTTGTTAAGCAGTGGGCAGTGGTTTACTCAGAAGCTCACAACTTGTCAAAGTTCAGGGAATAAGTTGAGGAGTGCTTAGCCACAATGGAGACATCTCTACCACACTATTGGTTGAAATATTAAGGCAACTCCATGTAGTTAAAAGGGAGGTTTATTTGGCGGGTAACTTACAAGTGAAGGGATAGGTTACAGGGTCTGGAAAAGTGAAGCGCAGTCCACTGGTGTTCTCTGGAGATCTATGCCCACTCTACCTCCAGCGTCCAGGATCCAGGAACCAAGTGAGCCAGCACATCTGGATCTCAGGTCTTCAGGGCTCCTCTCTTGACTCCACCTTCTAGGCTTGACAGCTACTGAAGCCTCAATGGGGGTAGTACTTGCAGGTCAAAGCAGAAACAGCTACCCACTACATCTCCACCTTTTGTCTAAATAAGAAGGTTCTAACTTAATACAAGACTATATACAAAGGAATGGTTATCAAATATTGTCCAGGAGTAATGAGGGATAATGACCTAGATAAGATAGAACTATAATCAATGCGAACAATATCAAGCAAGAAACACATACTAAAATCCAGAGAAGTCTAGAGCGTAGGTAAATGGTATGTTACAAAGATCACTCCAAAAGGTGTCCTATCCTAAAGAACCTGAATCTAATACTTAATATGTTCTATCTAAGATATTATATATATATATTTATATATATATATATATATATATATATATATATATATATATATATATAAAGTTGTAACTATAACTGCTAGTCTTCAATCCCATCAGTGCTGTGGATGATTGATTGATAAATAAAATGCTGATTGGCCAGTGGCAGGAAGTATAGGTGGGACAAAGAGGGAGGAGAATTCTGGGAAGTGGAAGGCTGAGAGAGGGAGACACTGCCAGCCACCACTATGAGAAGCAGGATGTAAAGTACCAGTAAGCTACAAGCCACGTGGCAAGATATAGATGAATAGAAATGGGTTAATTTAAGATAGAAGAACTAGATAGCTAGAAGCCTGAGCCATTAGGCCAAACAGTTTAAATAATATAAGCATCTGTGTGTTTATTTTATAAGTGGGCTGCAGGACTGCCAGGGCTCGGGGGGACCTGGAGAGAAAACTCCAGCTACACCACACCCGCTTCTCTTACAGTTCCCATTTTGGAAGATGGGGTGGGAAGACTATAAGCGCCAGAAGTCATGAAAGACCAAAGAGAAACCACATCTTCTGGACATGATGGCTGTCTCACTCGCAAACCCACGGCAGCTGTGGCTGCCAGCATAAGACCTATACCAGATCATGCAGGTCGACCTTTTCCAGCATGGAGAGGTGAGAAGCTCATGAGTTCCCACACTAACAGAGGCATTGTTGACATTTGATGGCTTCAGGAAAAGGGTAAGTCCCTGGTAGGTTTGCTCCAGTGGTGGCCCTACATCATGAGTACACGAGCAGCACAAATTAGACTTGGTAGGTCTTATGTGACAACTCCGCTGGGGGAAATGAACAAAAGTATGCTCACTGAAGATAGGGACCAACATCCAATGTGATGTAACAATGAATTTTATCAGGGTTATTTACAGGAATATAGGTGAGGGGTTACTTACCGAGGCAGAAATGATGCAAAGGTGTCTGCATTCCTAAAGCCCATCCTAGCATGTGATAGCCCATAAAAACTAGAACCTCAGAACTCACTAGACAGCTTGTGGGCAGCTTGGCAGTGTCTTTTTCAGACAGATGAGCTGTTCTGAGCCTCTTCCAGAAAGCCTGTCTGGTCCCTGCTTCCTTTAGGCAGCTCAAATAGTCTGAGAATCTTCATGACAGCTTCTCTAGTCTATCTCTTTCAGGTGGCTTGGCTAGTCTAAGAGTGTCGCTCAGTGGTCCTTACCACTTACATGAGTGAGGGGAGGGGCCTAGTGAATCTGGTCAGGTTCAGGGACTTCCTGAAGCTTTTGAGTTGTTTATTTCTTGAGCTTAAGGAGGAAATAAGTATACAGCCACCTTCATTCTGAGCAAAATTTGACTCTGACTGTAGTCTTTCTTGCCACCAAGACATTACCCATAGGTCCAGGTCCACAACTAGCACTACTCCATGCTCCCATTAGGTTAACATTCCACCCAAATCTCAAAGCTGCAAACTGCAAGAAGATTGTTATTGTTGCATTATTGTTTGGGTGTTTATTTTGTTTTCTTGTTTGCCTCTGTCCCTCCCTTCCTCCCTCCCTCCCTCCCTCTCTGTTCCCTCCCTCATTGCCTCCCTACCTGCTTCCTTCTCTCCCTCCCTCCCTCCCTCCCTGCCTGCCTGCCCCATCCCTGCCTGCATGCCTTCCTTCATCTTTCTTCATTTTGGTTTTGAGACAGGAGCTCACTATGCAGCACAGACAGGCCTTAAATGAATGCCTCAGACTTTTAAGTGCTGAGCTAACAGGTATATGCCTATACTGGACATATTTTTCATTTGTCAAATTTTCACTAGAGAAAATCTCAGAAGCCTTTTTTATTCATACCAGATGCCTCATGGATGTAGTTTGTGCTCAGTTTTATTGGGCTGAGTTATAACCATTCACGTTGTTGGAGCTCAAATTGAAGCAGGAACAAGCCTTTGTCCTAACATTTTTACACAAATGTAAGGAATGTTAAAGTGCCTTCGAGCATCTTTGATCTGTAAACACTTTATAGTCTAAAAATTAAGCAAGCAATTATCAAGATAATACTATGCACACAAATCCATTTCCAAAATAAATGCAGAAAAATAATGATAGGCAAGCATCCACATCTCCTGTTTCCCCCTATACCTCTCATTACTCCCCTTACTTCCAGGACATTATCACAAAGATGCATTTCTGTTTGAGCAATAGAAAGTTCCCAATGAACATGAAAAATTATCAGGGCAATCCATAGATTCCAATAATAGCTACACTTAGTGCCAAGATAGGTAATTATAGTTTCCTTTGCTACAACTTTTTTCAGTAGAATTAGATTTTAAAGGATATTTCTCCATTGAATCCTAAGATCAAAAGAGCCAACTGTGATCTGGGTCAATTGAATATCACAGACAAAAGCTCAGGTTTCAGCTGTGGACAGCTGAGTGTGTGTGCTAAGTGGCTTGGAAGCAAGTGTCATCTGTGGGTTATCACATATTTTTCTAAAATGATGTGATATCCCAATTTGAAAGCCTAATATTAAGGAGATTTAAGTAGCCATTAATGTTGGCCACTGAACTAGAACACTCTTGTTATGTTTAAACATAGTCATATACCACATAAAAACATTTAGGTCAAGGACAAACCTCATGGATGATAGGCTATCCCCTGGTGATGTCACAGGTATATTCTGATACTTGAACAAAATTGAAATTGTCTAATGATATCATGTGTCAAAGTGGCCCCATCATCAAATGACACAGGAGTAGACCTCCAACAATGGGAACTGCAAACAAGAATTTATTTCAACGCCTGAAAATACCCCTTCATGTTTCTTGACCATCCCAGTAGACTAATATTTTCACAGTTCCACAGATACTTATTTTCTAGTATTTGAGATAAATTATTGGGACAGAAGCACCGACTGCATTTAAACATTCCTTATATTTTGTGACTATAGCTAGGCCTTCTAAATAGTCAAGCTGTGCCTTGGTTTCAGTTTGGGAGGTAGTCTTAGTGCTGAGATGGAGGGTATGATATGTGGCACTGTTACCTCTCCCCAGTTCTGAATTAGTTGGGAGTTAATTACATGGGAACCATATTCTTTCCTATATTATATATAATGCTTTCCTATATATTATATATAATATGTATTGGAGCATTGAGCTTTCATCCACAAAGCCAGGGAACACTCTTTACAAATGTCCAAAATTGAACAAGGCAAGTCACCTAGATACAGGCAATGCTGGGAATCAGTGTGAAGAACCAAACTCAGTATGAGTTTTCTGGAGGAGCTACCTCCCAAGAGGAGGAAGATGTATGTAAGTCCTGGGACGGCAGTTTTCAGAATGTTGTCCTAACACCTGTGACAGAGGCATTAAGGATCTGACTGGGGATGCAATGGCCCCTTTGAGGTTACTGTATGAGAAATCCTTGGGGGAGCTAGAAGTCTGCCTCTGTTTGTGTTTTCTTACAGTGAGGGTTTCCTTGTATTAATGTCCTAATTAATTGCTGCTCTTATCTTTTCTGTCGATTTCATACTTATCACTACAACCAATGTCTGCTGTGCATTCATACTCAATGTCCCACACTGTGTGCTTGACACGTACACATTTTCAAATAAACTCTGGGAGAGGATATATATTTCATTGAAAATTGTTTTATATGTAAGGGTTAAATAGAAAATATTGAAACCTACCTCTCAGACACATTCATTTCATTCATAAATTAAATAGTCATGGCATGCACTGGACACATAGAGGCACCAAGTCTTCCATTTTAGATAGTTTGTATCAAGACCTGATGGCAACATGTGACATGTTCATGACCTTTCCTGCAACTTTTCCTGCATCATGTTCTGCTTAACCTTCTGACAGGAGAGAAACTATCAGTCATACAGAGCTTCCTTAAGAGAAGGATTTCCTAATACAAAACAGCTTTGTGTATCAGCCCATGAAAGCAGAAGCAGCTACAAAATTGGTCCTGTTTGGTGTAGATGGGACTTTTGCACACTAGGAGACGTCTTCCAATTCCAACAAGGATTTTCAAATAAAAAGATGTAGTGTCCACAGTTATTTTCAGTTCCTGGATGGTCAACCTGAAACAGTTCATCTCTTGTGTGGCCCTTCCTTCTTTCTTCCTTTCCTTCCTTCCTCCCTCCCTTCCCCCTTCTTCCCTCCCTCTCTTCTTCCCTTCATCCTATCTATCTATCTATCTATCTATCTATCTATCTATCTATCATCTATCTATCTCTCTATCTATCTATCATCTATCTTCTATATCTATCCGTCATCTATCTATTATCTACCATCTATTTGCTATCATTTATCCATCAGCTATTGTATCTATTGATCTATCTTTATACCTATCAATCACCTATTCCTTCACCCATTCATTCACTCACTCAGCCATTCACTCACTCACTCACTCACTCACTCACTGTGATTTTGGGCCTTGGACAAGCTAGAAAAGCATTCTACCAGTCCTTAGTTGCTGTTGTTTCTGTTGTTTTGTTTTGTTTTTCTAACAGTGTTTCACCATGTAACCCCGGCTGGCCTTGCCTTGAACTTGCAATTATCCTGCCTCAGCCTCCCAAGTGCTGTATTGGTGAAATTATTAAGGCCATTCCACATAGTTAAAAGGGAGATTTATTTAATGGTGTAACTTACAAATGAAGGGATAGGTAGGTGGTGGGTTCTGGGAAAAACACAGCGCAGTCTGGTGGTGTTCTCTGGAGAACTCTCCTCAGTCTACCTCTAGTGTCCAGAGTCCAAGCAGGAAGACAGCATGGCACATTCTGATCTTGGGTCTTCAGGGACCTCCCTTGGCCCCGCCTTATAGGCATGATAGTTACCGAAGCCTCAATGGGGGTTGGAACTTCCAGACCAAAGCTGGAATGGCTACTCACTACATCTCCCCCTTTTTGTCTAAATAAGAAGGTTCTAATGTAATACATGACTATATACACAGGAATGATTATCAAATATTGTCCAGAAGTAATGAGGGATAATGACTTAGATAGGATGGAACTACAATCAATGTGAACAATATCAAGCAAGAAACACATACAAAAATCCAGAGAAGTCTAGAGCGTAGGTAAGTGGTATGTTACAAAGATCATTCCAAAAGGTGTCCTATCCTAAAGAATCTGAATCTAATACTTAATATGTTCTATCTAAGATATACATATACTAAGTTGTAACTATAACTGCTAGTCTTCAATTGCATCAAAGACCCGAGAAGGAATATACTGGTACCTGAGAAATGGTAGATGGATGCAAGCAACTTTCGGGAATCTTGCAAGAGACAAGACAGCTGGCAGCCTGGACAGTCACCTAATGTTTCTCAGCACTGTTGGTGCATTCAAATTGGCTACAGGCCTAGAGTATCTGACAGACCATTTTCAGAAGCAGGAATTCTGAAAGACCATTTTACCCTGTCTTGGCAGAGTACAGTGGTCACTTTCCTTGTGTCCCACTTGTCCAAAAAGGACAGCATTCATACTGTCAGCAGTTGAGGCAAGGGCAGTTCTTTGCCCAGTAGGCCATTTTGTGCCAAGAAGACAAACTTCCAAATGGAAATGTCTTAGAAGCTCAACATTTTCTCGGGATCAAATTGGTACTGCCAGGAGCAATTGTATCTCTCACGTCAACAGAATTCTAAGTTATTTAAATGCCATATTCTCTAGGTCTATGAAGTGTTTGAAGATTACCTGTCCATCTGACCTATGTATCTGTAAATCTGGATAACCTAACTAAGGTAACTATAGAGATGACAAGCATAGGTGACTATAAATCTGTAAGTCTTATCTACCAAAATAATCTAAGGACTAAGGCTTCATGTAAGCAAGATAAACAGTCTATAAGCAAATGTATGGTAAAGAATGATGACTTCAAAATTGTGACAATACACAAGATATTTATAACAGAGATGTAGTGCAATATACAATATGACAATAATCTTAAATATATGTCAATATATAGAATATCCTAAACAGAAGTAGAACATACATAAAGTATGACAGATATAAATTTACATTTGCATAATATACAAATATTTCAAATAAGAGTAGAAATATATGTACATTATAACAAATATAGTTCTGTATTTGTATCAATATACAAATTATCTTAAACAGGAATATAAAAATAGTTTACATTTGTATCAACATATAAGAATCCATAACAGTGCAAATTATCTAAGACTGCTATTTTACTAAATTTGTTTACTAGTATATACAATAATCTACCATAATATCTTATACCTATCCATTCCATTTCTTCTTTTCCCCTTTTTTTTAGGAGAATACTGAGTCTAATATTTTCTTCCACCTCCAACCCTATAACCATCATCCATAACCCTGAGAAATATGAAACCTTAGAGAGAAGGGGTGTTGTTTTCTTAGAATGGCTTCCTGCTGTTTAGGGGGTGATGGTATCTCTGATTTATATCCTGCTTTCCCTGATTTATTTGCATCAGTATAGAATGTGAGGACTCCAGAAATTGGCTTTTGTCGTACAATGTGAGGAAGGACCCATTCAGTCTTCTTTATGAATTCTATTCTCTTGCTTTTAGGATAGTGGTTGTTAATCTCTCCCAAAAAGTTACTGCAGGCTCTCTGCCAGAATTCATTATCTTTCCATAGTGATGAAATTTCCTCATTAGTAAAAGGTACTACAATTCCTGCTGGGTCCATTCCTGTCAATTGACAAAGTCTTAATTTACCTTTTTGAATCAAATCAGAGATCTTTTCTATATAAGTCTTTAATTTCTTATTTGGTAGGAATATTCATTCCAATATAATATCTTCCCTCTGCATCAAAATGGCTACAGTCATATACCACCATGCCTAGCTTTTCCTGACTTTGAAGGTTCAGTCTACCTCATTCACCAGCCTTTTGAGAGTCTCTGTCATATCTTTACTGAAGGCCTGAGGTCCATAGGACAAGGTGGCTTTGCACCCTCTTTACTTCCTGGACTCTCCATCCCACCTCACAGTTGGCTCCTGTTTCTATACATCTGGTCAAATTCCATTTGGGGATGAGATATATACAGAGAACAAGGGAAAAAAGTGGGGAGGGAGTCAAGGGAGAGAAGGAGGAATGAAGAAATATGAACATTTTACATATATGCATACGTAATTAACTAGTAGATGAGAAAGCCAGTTCTCCCAGTAAGGATAAAGGAAGTCTACCTGTCAAACCACTCATATCTCAAACAGAATACTAGCACCCAGGGTTGGCATGACTTTACCAAAAGAAGCAAAAATTTGTACTGCTTGAGGAAGTGAATTTGTACCTCTATCCACGGGGGGTTGGCAATACACGACAAAAGTCATGTGATATATACATCAGTCAGCCAGAAATCTTAAGAATTTATTTTTCAGCATGATTGAAGAACACAAAGGAAGGGCATTGACATTGGAACTCAGCTACCTACCAGGCCAGACATGTCTTAGCAATAGTTGAAGAGTATGAGTATTTGGCCATAGCAAGTGGAGGGAACCACATCAGACTTTGAGATAAGACAATCTTAGGACTAAACTAAATACCTAGTCATATAACTGTTTATGATATCCTAAACTTAGCAGTTGCTGAAAATGGATTACGTTGTCCACACAGCAGAAAATGCATATGCACGGACTTTGGTGCTCTGCCTACAGTTGCAGCATTCATGAGAATGTTGTCCTAGAGTGCCCTGGCATGTGACAGATGTCAGTGGGCCTTAAATTTCCTCCTTAGTATGCTACCTCCTGGAAAAGAATGCATTTGTTCGAACTTCTGTGAGTTGAGCTGTGGGGCTGCCACTAACACAGCGGTTAAAGTGAAACAGAATACTCATCAGCCCATGCCACTGCGATGATCAAGAGGGCTGAATTTCAAGCATGGATGACTACAGACCTTCAAGCAATACAAGTCTCTCCCTGTTCCCTGCCACTTCCAACTCCATTTCTTTCTATCAGTGTACGTGCTCATCATGCTATGGACCAACCTCTGCCAACAGCCCCAAATTAGTCATGTAACCTGTGAAGTCCAGGGCCTCCTTCTCCTGGCTGTACTGGATCCTGGATCTGACCTACCTTTATCGAGTGGGTGTGGCTCAGACCAGCCAGCTTTGGGTTGAGAAATTGAACCTGGAATAAAGAGCTTATGAAAGAAATGTCACAAGTCACAAAGAAAGGTGTCAACCCCACAAACAGAACATGACTGCAGCCCAGAGTTTAGGAAGAAAGGGCTCCTACAGCAGTTATCTGATAGTGACTCATGAGAGATTCTGCCTGAATCACAAGTTACTGCGGCCAAACACCCAAGCATATTTCATTGATCATTGATTGAGTTTTCCCTTTGATTCAGTGTTTTACATCATAGCCCAGAGGAGCTTTCAACTCTGTAGTCTTCCTGTCTCTCACTCTTCCTCTTGTCTTTTCCATTTTCATATGTGTATGTGTGTGTGATCCCTGTGCATGCATGCGTGCCTGTGCATGCATATTTGCTCAGAGGCTCAAAGTTAATTTCAGAAATCATCTTTGATATTCCTTACACATTATTCATTGAGCCAGAGTCTCTCAATCAAGCCCAGAGCTTGGCAGTATGACTTTTCCCCCTAGCCAGCTTGCTCCCGGGATCCCCTGTCTCCTCTTTCCAGAGCTGGAATTACAGACAGCCACCACACCCACCTGACATATTTTGTGGGTTCTTGGGGTCTGAACTCTGGTCCTCACACTGGCTTTAACACTGAGGCATCTCCCCAGGTCCTACCCCAGCCACTTTCATGCTGGCATTACAGGTACTGCTGGCCCCAAAATGCCTCTGGCCCCACAAGTACTTCTGCCCACACAATTGTCTGTTTAGCTTTGGACTGACGATACTCGTGGTATTAATCATTGTGGCCAAGTATTATTTTTCCAAAATATCTGATGCAATCCTCCTAATGTTATTGTTAATAACTTCCCTTGCCTCAAGCCCCTTGAACTTACCCACAGTTCACTATGACACGTGTAACTGTTCTGCCACACTCTATTCTCCCCAAGCCAACGCCAGGACTCTTCAGAAAATCTGCCTCTCCAACTTGTTTTCTTCCATTTATGGTGACAGATTATAATAGCTGAGCCTATGCTCAAACCGTGTGGGAGGAACATACACTCCAGGGAAAACAGGGGGAGTAGGAAGCACATGCTACCACAGTAGATCTGGTTCCTTGGCTCACCATCTGAGGACATGGTGCATTGTCATTCGTATCTGCAGAGTAGTCTGGCCAAGCATGTTTAAAGATGCTCATGTTTAAAGATGGCCAGGAGCCTGCAGAAAGGCCCCTCACTCCCCATGCTGTAGGTGGGTGTAACTGACACAGGTGTGCAAACCAAGTGTTTACAGCAAGTCCCATCCTGGCTCTCTAGTCTGCCCTACAGCACTGTTGCAAGCTGGTGAGAATGCAAGTATTCTTTCCAGAATTATCGACCTCAGCACCTGCTCGTTGAGCGATAAGCAACAACAACGGGGATCACAATGGAGTCACAGAGGGCAGGAGATGCCCACAGCAGCCTTTCTGAATAAACTGTTTAAGATGATAACACATATCTACATGAGCACATTCAAATGAAATCACAGAATTGCAGCCACTTGCATGGATCCGGGTAGCTGCTAAGCTGACTTAACTGCTTTCATATACAGAACCATGCCCAGTGTACAGCATGCTCAAGGTGATACTTTTTTTTAATCTTTTTTGGAACATAACTTCACTCTATGGTGTATTTTTTCAATGGTGTAATGAGCCAATTTTAGGGGAGATGACAAGCCTGGCTCTGGGGAAACTCATTCGCGTCGATTTCCATCATCTCCATCATGACATTCCTTTTGTTAACCTCAGAAGATTGCGTGCAGCCCAGCTTGGGGGTGGATTTTGTTTCACTGCATAATGACCCATTTGTATCGTGGCTGGCTCATCCCATCCTCCTACCCATGGTGATGATTTCATATCTTCCTGAGCTTTAACCTTAGCAACCCAAACCCAGTGCAAGGAAAGGCACGCCCCTTCAACCTTTGACTAACTCAGGGTCTGTGAGGTTTTACACAGTGGGTTTTGCATTTTGGAAACAGCAAATACATGTATACACAAACAGAGCTCAGGTATCTCCTCCCTGCACCCATGGAACAGCCTAAGGGCTAAAATAAAGTCCCTGTGAGCCTCTTATTTGCTGCCCCAGTTGTCTCTTTCCTCACAGAAATGTTCACCTATTTGTGGAAAATACTGTCAATCTTTGCAGTAGTCAGGTTAGCAGAAATGGTTAGTGTAGGGAAACCCCTGCTCCAGCCTTGTTCTGCCTATGTTCTTGTCGAATAAAACGTCACTGAAACAAAGGTACTGAGGTCTGCAACCTCAAAAATGCCTGCCTGGCTAGGGCAGGAAAGAGCGAATGCTCCTGTTCTCTTTCTGGGCAAGTGGAAGTTCAGAGTTGATCTTCTCACACAGTGCTAAGGACACAAGATAGAGGAAAGACTGTTCACCAAGACCACATATGAGACAGCAGTCTCTACGCACCACTACTCACCCACCCAGTCACTCACTCACTCACTCACTCACTCACTCACTCACTCACCCACTCACCCATCACCATTACTCACCCACCCATTTCTTCACTCACTCACCCACTCACTCACCTACTCACACCCTCACTCACCCACACACTTACACACTTATTCATGTACTCACTCACTTATTTATTCACTCACTCACTCTTTTGATGTCTCACTCATTTATCCATTCACTCACTAATTAATTCACTCAACCATGCATTCACTCACTGAGTCATTCACTCAACCATTTACTCATTTTTTTAAAGAGCAGCTTCAGCTATACTGCGATCATGGGCAATGATTCTCACCTCCACACTTCAGACAATGGAGACAGTGTTTTTGTCTACAAGTCACGCTCTCAGCAGAGAGTTGGGAACCAAGGCAGTGTGACACCTATAGGCAGACATGTCATCACTGGATCTGACTCTTTCTTTCAGTTCTCAAGTCTCTCGGGGCAAGATCCTTTATGTGAATCCAGTTTATTATGAAGAGAAAGAAGAGCCTGATTCACAAAGCAGACAAGGGTGTGGTTTTACTGTGTGCTTGGCTTGCTCTGATCACATGCAGCTATGAAGACAAGCCTTAATCAAAAGTTTCATTCTCTAGCTACATCTCAGGTGCTCAGTAGCCACTTGTATCTTACTAACTGCAAATTCATACAAATTGAAACCATCCTAACCATTCCAGATAGCTTCTAGAAACAGATCCAGGGCAGCATCATCTGGAAGAGAGTGTACACATTGGCCCTGCTGAAATGTGTCCCACAAAACACTCACTGATGCCCAGGCCTATGCTATATTCCGAGGGATCTCAAAGACAAAGAGCTCCACCTTTGGGAGACCTGGATCTGGCTGTAAGGAGAGGAAAGGCATGCCAGACCCCAGCGACAGTGCACAGGGATGCAGAGCTGAGCACCAGGTTAGGCGTGAATGATGATGGATCTCTGAGATTGATGGGGTTCCACAAGAAAGGAACTTCTGTTAAAAAGAAAAGCTGTGTAAGCTCCTGAAGTCAAGGATGGAATTAGGAAGCAGAGCATGTGGGAGTTCCTAAATCCTGAAAAGGTTCATCCAGGGAAGCTTTATAATATGCTACAGAGTAAGTGTTCATTCATTTTTAGAGCGCAGATGTCTATGTTTGAGTGTACCACCCTGAGGATGGTTGAACCATCAACAATACTGTCACCACAGCAACTCAGCTGTTGTTACCCCATGAGGGAAGCAGGAGAGTGACTGAAGGATTAAGGATCTAGACTGAAGGAGAAACTCATCTAAAGAGGATCTTGATAGAGGAGGCAGGAGGGCCTTGCTCTACAGTGACCTGGATATCAGCCTAGGTCACTTTGCCCACAGGAAGCCTAAGAAGCCAGGTGCTTCTCCAAGATGTCTTTATGCTGTAGGGTGGTTTTGTTGTCACTACTGTTTATCTCTATCACATCTTACCCTAGTCTCTGGCATCGCTGATGTTCACCTCATAGCCCAGATGGTATCCCTTGCCACAGAGCTCCTCTCCAAGAACCATCCCTTACAAACAATATTGACAAGTGATGTTCGTTAGAGATGATCAGGGGTGGGGGGATTCAGGTGCACATTGAAAGACTACAGAGAAACATAGTTAATTTAAACTGAGCTTAGATGCCCTTGCTTTCTAGATATAACTTGTCTCGAGCCAGCCACCTCTTTGCCTTCCTCTGCCTTCTCCTCTAAGTGACTGACACTCGGCTTCTTGGACAGAGTTTAGTTTTCCCATTGTTAAGAGTATCTAGTCCATGCCCCCAGGGCCACACTTTCCTTCTTCAAACATTTAATAAGGTTATTTTCCTAAAAATGGCCATTCTTTCCCTAAGACGAACGCTGGAACTATTTGCTGTTCTTGCAGGGGAAATGGAATTTAGTCTATTATATTTTGTGGTTAGGGAGTTATTTTTTTGGTTTACAACTTCATAGCTTAAAGTTTAGGAAAATGTTATGATGCCCCCAGTGTGTCTCAATGAATAGCATAGACTTTAAGCCAGAGTATTTAAGTCTCAAACTGGTTTTGCCTCATCTTAGTATTTTTGCCTTTCTTCAAACATGATTATGCCTGTGTAATCTCCTTCCTGTCCTTTTCAAAGAGTCACTTCCATGGGGGTGACAGATGGTCTCTTGATCGTGGCCTCAGACTTCCCACTAGTCACATCCCTTAAGAATAGCTCTTTGTACCTCACCTGCTTCATCACTGTGAGCTCTCCTTTCCTGTTGGCATATGTCCACTTTACCTACCTTCTTACTCAGCTCAGATGCCACACACATACTCACATGCCTTTGTTATCTCCAGAGTCTGTTGCTCCTGCAGACATTTTGGAGACACAGTCTGACTTTTGCCCTGTGTCCCTTCAGCTTCTAGTACAAAATGCTCCTTAGTCAGTGTTTGTCATATTAAGGAGAGCATGAACTTTAGTTGTCAAAAACATATTTAAACCATCTATTTTAACTCATACAAGAACCTTATTTGATATGAGCAGATTCTTGACAATTCATGGCTGGATGCATGGAGCACTTGGTTACTATGTTAAGGTGAGAGAGAGCGAGAGCGAGAGCGAGAGAGCGAGAGAGCGAGAGAGCGAGAGAGCGAGAGAGCGAGAGAGCGAGAGAGAGAGAGAGAGAGAGAGAGAGAGAGAGAGAGAAGAACTTGTTGGTTTATCTGGGGAACTTATGCACACATTTTGGGGGACTGGGTCCTATAGTGGCTATCAGGAGCTCCAGAAAGTTGATGGTGTTGCTTGCCCAAGTGTAAATGCCTAAGAAGCAAGGAAGACCTGGTGTGACTGTTAGTCAGAGGCTGAAGGCCCAGAGTAGGCAGTGTGCCAGCCTTCTGCCTGTCTTCTTTATCAGTCCTGCTGGCCTCCAGCAGATCCACCCCATCAGCTCCAGCCTCCTCTGAACTGCCTCACAGACTCTTTCAGATCCACTCTCCTGCCATCACCATCAAGGGTGGGATAAGGGTGAGAAAAGGAGGGGCACCGGGGGCACAAACTGGCGCTCAGATTAACCATGGCAGTTACAGATCCCCTTTCTCTGGTTTTGTTGAGACAGGTCCTCACTATGTAGTCCAGGATGGCCATGAATATGCACTTCCTCTTGCCTCAGCCTATGACATGCTGGGGTTGTAGGGTGTGTCATCACCCTCATCTTAGGGTCACACCTTGGGCTAGCCTGCTTTCCTCCCGACACTCAAGCAACTGGTCAGGCAGCTCATGTTCTCATTAGGTCATGTGGACATGAGGGTATCTTTCTTCTTTCTGACTCCATCCTAAGCAGTTAGGAAAGCTCTGTTGAGACACTTCAGGTTCAGGAACAGGTGGAGATGGTCATCTCAATCCCTTCCTGCTCAGTGGCCTGCAAGGCTTTCAGCTTCTGTGTTCCCTCTTGTTTCTGGAATAACTATATCTAGGATTTTAAAAACTGAGAATTCTAGGCATATTTTATTGTGAATGTTCTGGAATATGCCAGGTCCCAAGTGTCCTTAATAACAAACATTATGCACTAAATTAGTAATGAATGTTTTCCCTTACTTTCTTTGGGGGTTATTAAAAGAAAATAATACTCTTAAGTCCTTTGCCAAGAAATTTCCCCATGCTCCTTGCAGCACCTTGGTGACTGGTGTGTCTTCCCCTGTTCCTAGATCTACCCAAGCTCCACATCCGCTTAGGATAACAAGTGAGCACCCCAGAGGTGGGCAGATGAAGGCTGAAGAGTCGCTGATGCTGTGCCTCACTGACACTTCTCTTTTGGGGCTGGGAGCAGTGCATATTGGGGGGCTCCAGAGCTGTAGAAAAAACTCAGGCCAGGCTCACATTCCTCAGTCTTTCGCTCCTGTCAATCTTTTCTGAGGCATTTAGCTGGCACCACATTGCATTTCTTCCAAATTTCTAGAGTTATTTTAGTCTACCACATAATTTAACCCTCAATTATATGCTTTTTCATGTTGATATGATTATAATAAGGCAGTACTGGTGGTTTCCATGACATTGGGTAAAGAGCCGATAATCTCAGATTTGTACATTGACTGACAGTCCTCAAATCACATGTTATCTACGGCTGTTTCTCATGTGAATATGAACTGGGGATATGAACTGGGACAAGCAAACGAAAACCAGGCAAACTGGGAATGATAATGTATGTTATTATTTTTTTATTTTATTTTGGTATTTTGTGTGTATGGGTGTTTTACCTGCATGTATGTCTGTGTACCACATGTGTGTCTGGTACCTGAGGAGGCTAGTTTCCCTGGAACTGGAGCTACAGATGTTTGTACGGTACTACGTATGTATGCACTTAACTGCTATCTCTCCAGCCCCCATAGGCTGGTGCTTCTATCAGAATATTCTTTTAATTACAAGTATCTATTTTTATTTTCTGAATATTAATATAAATGCTGCACTCCACATGGTCATATGAAAATTGTGAAGGCTGTGTTGGCAAGATGGGACAGCCATCAAAAGCTAAGGCTCACACCCAAAAACACTTCAAGGATTCTGAGATTACATTTTCCTTGCAAGCTAACAAACTGTGTTGCTATAGGATGTTCTGTATGTCTTGTGGGAGCCCGTTCTCAGGTTCCTTGTGGCTTTACCCAACAGGTCAGCATAGAGGAGGATTAAGACCATGGGCCTGAGTGCAGGTGTCTGAGATGGTCTGCACTTGGCTGTGCTATGGGATGGTCTGTATGTCAAGTTGCTTTGATTGGTCAATAAATAAAACACTGATTGGCCTGTGGCGAGGCAGGAAGTATAGGCAGGACTAACAGAGAGGAGAAATAAAAGAACAGGAAAGCAGAAGGAGTCACTGCCAGCCACCACCCTGACAAGCAGCATGAAAAGATGCCAGTAAGCCATGAGCTACATGGCATGGTATAGATTTATGGAAATGGATTAATTTAAGCTATAAGAACAGTTAGCAAGAAGCCTGCCATGGCCATATAGTTTGTATGCAATATAAGTCTCTGTGTTTACTTGGTTGGGTCTGAGTGGCTGTGGGACTGGCGGGTGACAGAGATTTGTCCTGACTGTGGGCAAGGCAGGAAAACTCTAGTTACACTGTGTTTTTTGTTTCATGCCCCCTAGCAGGAGTTGAGATATTCCTGAGATGGGTGAAAGAATAAGAAAAAGAAAACAGAAAATAATGAGTGTCAGCGTTTCCTTCCCTGTTGCTGTGATAAAATACTCTGATGAAAGCAACTTAAGGGAGAAAGGATTTATTCTGGCTCACAGTTCAATGTATAGTCTTCCATGGTGGAGAAGTCAAGGCAGCAGGAAGTTGAAGAAGCTGGTCACATTGTATCCACACTCAAGAAACAGAGAGCAAGAAATGCTAGAGTTCAGCTGGCTTCCTCCATTTTATACAGTCCAGGATCCACTGGTGGAGGGAATAGTCACTATGTGTCTTCCCTGGCTACTAACACAATCAAAATAATCCCCCACAGTCATGCCCAAGTGGTCCTTCACCCTGGTGATTCTAGATTGCCTAATTAACAATTGACACTAACATTCCCAACAAATCTGTTTTCTCTGTGAAACAGGCACTAGATGGTAAGTAATCAACCCGGGGAGATAGAAAGCACAGTAAATGACTCCAGAATGCATTCTTGTAAGAAATTATATTTTTAAAAATATTTTTACTTTATAATTAATTTAATTTTACCTATCAGCCATGGATTCCCCTGTCCTCCCTCCTCCTACTCCCCAGCCTTACCAACCAATCCACCCTCCATTCCCACCTCCTCCAAGGCAAGGTCTCCCCTAGGGAGTCAGCCCAGCCTGGTAGATTCAGTTGGGGCAGGTCCAGTCTCCTCCTCCCTGCACCAAGGCTGAGCAAAGTGTTTCAGCATAGGCCCTAGGTTCCAAAAAGCCAGACCATGCACCAAGGACAGGTCCTGGTTCCACTGCCTGGGGGCCTCCTAAACTGTTCAAGCTCATCAACTGTCTCACTTATTCAGAGGGCCTGGTCCAGTTCCATGGGGGCTCCTCAACTATTGGTTCACAGTTCATGTGTTTCCTCTAGTTTGCCTATTTGTCCCTGTGCTTTTTCCAATCATGGTCCCGATATCTCTTGCTCATATAATCCCTCCACTCTCTCTCACTGATTGGACTCCTGGAGCTTCACCTAGGGCTTGGCCATGGATCTCTGCATCTGTTTCCACCAGTCACTGGATGAGAGTTCTATCATGACAGTTAGGGTGTTCAGCCATCCTATCGCCAGAGTAGGTCAGCTCAGGCACTCTCTCGACCATTGTCAATAGTCTGTAGTGGAGGTATCTTTATGGATTTCTTGGGACTTCTCTAGCACTCTGCTTCTTCCTATTCCCATGGGGTCTTCATTTATCATAGTATCTCTTTCCTTGTTTTCCCACTCTGCTCCTGATCCAGCTGGGACCTCCCACTCCCCTAAGCTCTCTTTCCCACAACCCTTGCCCTCCATTACCCTCCCCCTCACCCCCAGTTTGCTCATGTAGATCTCATCCATTTCTCTTTTGATGGGCAATCCCTGTGTCTTTCTTAGGGTCCTCTTTACTAGGTAGCCTCCCTGGAGTTGTGAGTTGCAGTCTGGTTATCCTTTGCTTTACATCTAGTATCCACTTATGAGTGAGTACATACCATGTTTGTCTTTTTGAGTCTGGGTTTCCTCACTCAGGATGATATTTTCTAGTTCCATCCATTTACCTGCAAACCTCATGATGGCATTGTTTTTCTCTGCTGAGTAGTACTCCATTGTGTATATGGACCACATTCTATTTATCCATTCTTCAGTTGAAGGGCATCTAGACAACATAAGGAGATCAAGGGGATACAAATTGGAAAGGAAGAAGTCAAGCTTTTACTATTTGCAGATGACATGATAGTATACATAAGTGATCCCAAAAATTCGACCAAGGAACTCATACAGCTTATAAACACCTTCAGCAATGTAGCACGATACAAGATTAACTCAAAAAATATCAGTAGCTCTCCTATATACAAATGATAAATGGGCTGAGAAAGAAATCTGAGATACAGCACACTTTACAATAGCCACAAATGATGTAAAATACCTTGGGGTAACTCTAGCTAAACAAGTGAAGGAACAATATGACAAGAATTTTAAGTCCCTGAAAAAAGAAACTGAAGAAGATGTCAGAAAATGGAAAGATCTCCCATGCTCATGGATAGGTAGGATTAACATAGTAAAAATGGCAATCTTATCAAAAGCAATCTACAGATTCAATGCAATCCCTATCAAAATCCCAACACAATTCTTCACAGACCTGGAAAGAACAATACTCAACTTCATATGGAAAAACAAAAAACCCAGGATAGCCAAAAGAATCCTGTACAATAAAACAACCTCTGGAGGCATAATGATTCCTGACTCCAAGCTCTACTATAGAGCTACAGTAATAAAAACAGCTTGGTACTGGTATAAAAACTGACATGTGGACCAATGGAACTGAACTGAAGACCCTGACATTAATCCACACACCAAAGAACATATAATTTTTGACAAAGAAGCTAAAACTGTACAATGGAAAAAAGAAAGCATCTTCAACAATGGTGCTGGAATAACTGGATATCAACATGTAGAAGACTGCAAATAGATCCATGTTTGTCACTGTGCACAAAACTTAAGTCCAAGTGGATCAAAGACCTCAACATAAATCCAGTTACTTTGAACCTGATAGAAGGAGAAAGTTGTAGCTAGAGTTTCCCTGCCTGGCCCACAGTCAGGACAAATCTTTGTCACCCAACAGTCCCACAGGCGCTCAGACACAACCAAGTAAGCACAGAGACTTATATTGCTTACAAACTGTATGGCCATGGCAGGCTTCTTGCTAACTGTTCTTTTTTTTTTTCTTGCCATCTACATATATATATATATATATATATATATATATATATATATATATAATTTTACAATACCATTCAGTTCTACATATCAGCCATGGGTTCCACTATTCTCTCCCCTCCCACCCCCTCCCCTTACCCCCAGCCTACCCCCCATTCCCACCACCTCCAGGACAAGTCCTCCCCGAGGACTGCGATCAGCCTGGTAGACTCAGTCCAGGCAGGTCCAGGCCCTTCCTCCCAGACTGAGCCAAGTGTCCCTGCATAAGCTCCAGGTTTCAAACAGCCAACTCATGCAATGAGCACAGGACTTGGTCCCACTGCCTAGTTGCCTCCCAAACTGATCAAGCCAATCAACTGTCTCACCTATTCAGAGGGCCTGGTCCAACTGGGGGCCCCTCAGCCTTTGTTTCATAGTCCATGTGTTTCCATTCATTTGGCTATTTTTTTTTTCAATAATTGAGTAAAACTGAAATTTATTATAAGCCACAGTCGTCGTAGGGACCTCCACGCTATATATATAGCCGCTATGGTTCTATGGGTTGTGGTCTGATTGTTCTTTATTTTATATCTAGAATCCACCTATAAGTGAGTACATACCATGACTGTCTTTCTGGGTTTGGGTTACCTCACTCAGGATGATTTTTTCTAGCTAACTGTTCTTATAGCTTAAATTAATCCATTTCCATAAATCTATACCTTGCCAAGTGGCTTGTGGCTTACCGGCATCTTTTCATGCTACTTTTCCTGGAGGTGGCTGGCAGTGACTCCTTCTGCCTTCTTGCTCTTTTATTTCTCCTCTCTGTTAGTCCCACCTATACTTCCTGCCTAGCCATGGGCCAATCAGTGTTTTATTTATTGACCAATCAGAGCAACTTTACATACAGACCATCCCATAGCACAGCCAAGTGCAGACCATCTCAGACACCTGCACTCAGGCCATGGTCCTAATCATCCTCTATGCAGACCTGCTGGGTAAAGCCACAAGGAACCTGAGAACAGGCTCCCACAGGACATACAGAACATCCCACAGCAGAAAGTAGGAAATAGTCTTGAATGCATTGGCACCAGAGATCACTTCCTAAATATAACCCAGTAGCACAGACACTGAGAACAACAATTAATAAATGGGACCTCTTGAAACTGAGAAGCTTTTGTAGGGCAAAGGACATGGTCAACAAGACAAAAGGACAGCCTACAGAAAAAAATCTTCACCAACCCCACATCTGATAGAGGACTGATATCCAGAACATATAAAGAACTCAAGAAATTAGACATCAAAATACCCAACAGTCCAATTAAAAAATGGGGTATAGAGCTAAACAGAGAATTCTCAACAGAAGAAGCTCAAATGGCTGAAAGACATTTAAGGAATTCTTCAACATCCTTAATCATCGGGGAAATACAAATCAAAATGACTCTGAGATACCATCTTACACCTGTCAGAATGGCTAAGATAAAAAACACTGAACACATCTTATTTTGGAGAGGATGTGGAGCAAGGGGAACTCTCCTCCACTGTTGGTGAGAATGCAAACTTGTGCAGCCACTTAGAAAATCAATGTGGCGCTTTCTTAGAAAACTGGCAATCAACCTCCCTCAAGACCCAGCTATACCACTCTTGGACATATATCCAAGGAATGCTCAATCATACCACAAGGACACATGCTCAACTATGTTCATAGCAGCATTATTTGTAAGAGCCAGAACCTGAGAACAACCAAGAAGTTATATTTTATATTCAGGAAGAATTATCAATGACTCAATAAGAGGGTCAAGATTTGAAGAAACACTTTATCATTAATTGTCAGTGTTTAGGGAGATACAAGGTTTTATTGAGATATAATCACAAATCAAAAAATTCACCATTTAAGATGTAGCTCAGTAGTAGAGCACTTGCCTAGCATGCCCCAAGGTTCAATCCTTAGTACTACATAGCCTGTCTGTCTGCTCATCCATTCATCTATCCATCCATCCATCCATCCATCTAATAATATAATTCAACAGTTATTAAAACACTCACAGGGTTGGGCAACCACTTCTATATTATTCCAGAATGTTCTCCTTACTAAAAAAGAAACATCATTTCTGTCAGCCATCTCTCCCATCAACACCCTTCTCAGTTCCTGTAACACCTGATTGAATTCCATGCCTCATTTCCTTTCTTCTGCTGTAAACATGCCCAAGGGCAAAGTACTTGTCTGCTCCCTATTTGAGTTCCTATCAATGACAGATGCTTGAAATTCATGTGGTGAATAGAGAAGAAGCCAAGTGAAAGTGGCATTACCAGGTCTCAGTCCTGCCAGACTAGGAAGTAGTGTAATGGGTTGGGTGGAAGTCATGCAAAGCCAGGGAAGAAATGTCGCCAAGGACTACTATAGGAACCCCAAGCTTACAAAGTTGTGAGAGGGTCACGAGTCATGGTGTACTCATTTGTGTCATGGAGAGGATTTTGAACTTAACTTGAGAGGCAATGGAGACTTGTCTTGGGGTTTATACTCAGAACTTCCTGATAACCTCCAGAAAATGAAGTGGAAAAGCTCTATCCATCTTATTCTGAATCAGACTTTGCTTTAAAAGGCTGCTATTTATGTATTAGACAGACCCAGACTCACTACCCATCAAATTCTTGAAGCATAAGGTGGTGATCCCAATAAAATTCCTCCTCTGCTCTTTAGTGGAGCTCTGAGAGCAGGGAAGTGGGCATTGTTAAAACTCAAGACAACACCCTTCTACACACTCCAAAACATTCTACACGAGTTCTTCCAATAAATGAATGATAGGTGAGAGATGGTAGATAAACAGACAGACAGACAGACAGACAGATAGATAGTAGATAGTAGATAGATAGATAGATAGATAGATAGATAGATAGATAGATAGATAGATATAGGTAGGTGGATGGATAGACAGATAGGCAGGTAGATGGATACATAGATATGTGGTGGTATTTTATCTGTACTGAAATGTGATTTTAATTGTATGTTAATAAATAAATTTGTCTGGGGGTCAGAGCTATTAGAGCCATAGAAAGAGCATGGCGGTGGTGGTGCACGCCTTTAATCCCATAGATCTCTGTGTGTTTAGGGATACAGTCAGGATTGGAGACATACGCCTTTAAGACCTAGAGGGCTGTACATACAGGCAGGAAGTATAGGCAGGACTAACAGGTATGGGACAGGACAAAAGCCAAATTAATTAAGGGACTATTATATTACTAATTTCAACTCTTTGATTCTATTCTGATTCTTTAAACTTTTCTTAAAGTATAAATTTTATATCAAAATTTACAAGATTAATATTTATATAGATATATATATACATTTTAAACTTTGTTAAGATACAAATGGTCATATAGACTACTAACTAATTCTAAAAAAAGGCTTCAATTAGCTGCATATATATGTCTTTGTGTTCAAGTCTCTTATCAGTTTTCTGCAGGAAATCATGGCCAGGCCTAACATCAACTGAAGTCTCCAGGAAGAAGATGGGGCCCCACAACAACAACAATTCCACATGGACAATAATAATATCACTAAGCTGACAAACATCATCTACAGATCAACTTTGAACTACAAGGTGCTCAGAGCAATTTTGAGATGACTAGCTGAGATGATCCAGTCTCAAAGACTACTTAAATAAGGACTTGAGATAAACCCTGAACTTTGGCACTATACACAGACTGGATAATAAAGGATACAGTTACCTTTCCTAGAATTTGACAATTAACCTAAAATTTTTCTTTCAGGATAAAAATAACTTTGCCCATACCCAGCAGGAAGCAATTTTAAGAATACGACACCCACATTCCCAAAGAGATGGTGTGGGGTGGGTGGTTTTTTGGTCTTTTTAATGGGTTTTGGGTCTGGGATAATTTTCATTGTTTAGGGGGGTTGGTTACAAGTTGTTGTCAAGGGTTAAAAAAAGGCTAAGCAAAAGAAATTAGATTTAATGTTCTTGTTAAAAAAAAGAAAGAAAGAAAGAAAGAAAGAAAGAAAAAAAGAAAGAAAGAAAGAAAGAAAGAAAGAAAGAAAGAAAGAAAGAAAGAAAAGAAAAGAAAAAGACAATTAAAAGTTTTAAATACTTTACATTGGATTGGATTGTTTTATATTGTATACAAATTTGAAATTCATATTGTTAGAAAATGCTATATGTATATTTCTAATTGTATTTATAGCATTCATTTAACAATGTAATGCAATTTTCTGATCCTTGAATGTTATTATTACCAACTATGAGGATATAAAGAAATGAAAGTTAGTAGTTAGACATTACAATAGAACTTGTAGTCATATTAGATATGTTTTAAAAATTGAGCAGATATATTTTAGACAGGTCATCTTCAAACCCTTCAGAGATCTACAGAATATGGCATTTAAAATGTTTTAATAACTTAGAAATTTTTCTTTTTTGA
This sequence comes from Peromyscus maniculatus bairdii, assembly GCF_049852395.1. Classification (NCBI taxonomy): domain Eukaryota; kingdom Metazoa; phylum Chordata; class Mammalia; order Rodentia; family Cricetidae; genus Peromyscus; species Peromyscus maniculatus. Next base: position 168,299,051 of record NC_134854.1, read on the forward strand.
GACATGTCGGCTCCTGGCAGTACCAATCTACTTCAGAGAAAATATGGGCATTGAAGAAACTGCATATGGAGTTAACTTTCATTGTGGCAAAAGTTAGCCACTGGACAACAAAGTATCCTCGAATCAACAGGACAAAATGGACAGACAGAACACGAAACAAAGGACTACTGATTCTTGCCAAAACAAGTGTGGTTATGGCTTTATCAAAAGGCATCTTCTGAGGCCAGGACAATATGGCCCCACTCCTGAAGTGGCCTTTGCAATCCAGAAAAGGTACAGTGCCCTTTTCTTCGAAGGCACCTGAACAGGCAGTGGGCCGATGGCTTCTGTTGTGCAATGGAACAGCAGCTGAAAGTTCATGCCTCTCGATAGTAGACTGGCATTTAATAGAGGAATGTGGAGAAGAAGGGGATGCTGAGATGAAGCCATAAATACATAGCCAAGAAGAATGGACAGCTGAATTCAAAAACCGTCAACAATTTCCAGAATTTAAAATCCTAAATCATGACAGGACACTAGTGGAATTCAGGTGTTTCTGGTACGTGGACTGCTCTCACCCAATGTGAGGTTGAACTGTTGACCTTGTGTACATCCTACTTCACAAATGAGTCTGTCAGATACGCTAAGCCTATAGGCTGAAGATGATGCCCCAGCACTGTGGAGAAACCTCAGGTGACTGTCCAGGCAGCTGACTATTTCTGTCAACTCACAAATTTTTTGGAAGTTGCCTGCATGCACTTCCTGTTTTTATTTTTGTTAGCTAATATTATTTCCTTCTTGGGTCTCTGAGAGAGTTGAAGATTAGTTAGTTATAGTTAAAGATTAGTTAGTTATAGTTGAAGATTAAAGTGAATTAGATACATTTTGGACTTACCAAAATAGGATAGATAATGGAATTACTTTCTCTGATTTGTCAAATACAAATGGACTAGACATTGTTTAGGTATTTATTACTTGTATATATTGTATATAGTTATTGTACTTTTGTATATAGTTTTTCTTATGTTAGTTATAACCTTTTGCTTTTTTTTCTTTTTATTAAAATAGAAAAGGGGAAATGTGGTGGTATTCTATCTGTACTGAAATGTGATTTTAATTGTATGTTAATAAAGTTGCCTGAGGGTCAGAGCTATTAGAGCCATAGAAAGAGCGTGGCGGTGGTGGCGCACACCTTTAATCCCATAGATCTCTGTGTGTTCAGGGATACAGCCAGCATTGGAGACATACACCTTTAAGACCTAGAGGGCTGTACATACAGGCAGTGATGAGGCAGTCACGTGTTTGGGTTTACAACCAATGAGAAGGCAGAACAAAAATACTATAAAAAGACATATACACAGGAAGTAGCTCTCTTTCGGAGAGCTATATGAAATAGATGGATGGATAAACAGACTGATGACAGAAGATAGATAAGTAGACAGGGAAATGATAGTTTATGGAAGTTTGAATGATAAATGTTGTTCATGTGTCCACATATTTGAATATTTAGTACCTAGTTGGTGGCATAGTTTGGGAAGTTATGGAACCTTTCAGTGGTACAGACTTGCTAGAAGAATTACATCACTGGGGGCAGGCTTTGAAGGTTTATGAACCGACTCCACTTCCTGCTCACTCTCTCTGTTTTCTGTGTGCAGATGGGATGTGACCAGTCATCTGATCCTACCACAGGCTGCCATGCCTCCACCACCTTTACAGACTCTAACCCTCTGGAACTGTATACCAAAATAAATTACTTCTTCCTTAAGTTGGTTTTTGTAATGAATTTTGTTATAGTAATAGAAAAAGAACTAATACATGGTTGATATATAGATGGCTGATAGATAGATCATAGATGGAAATAAGTATATCATAGATCAGACAGAAAGATAGATGATAGATGATGGAAAAACAAGACAGACAGATACAGACACATGCTTTATACTAACACAGAGGGGAAAGAGCATGCGAGGGAGAAAGTGTCAAGTTTCCAAGACAAAAGAATCTCTGAGTGAACAAAGTGCCCTGGCAACTCTGGACAACTTCTGACCATATCAACATCATTTTCAAAATTATGCCCAAGTTTATGTCTAGCAATTAAGCGGTGCCTTTTTGGTGGTGCATTTGATATGTAGGGCTGTGCTTATGACAGAAGGTGTGAGTTCATCGGGAACACTGACAATGAAGTTCTGGAGCTGTGTGCAAACATCTGAAGAAAGAAGAGAACTGCACATTCTCCTTATTTGCCTCTTGTTTACAGGACTGAGCTAAGAGTGAGCAGTGATCTCAATTTCTATCATGCTGAAATGATATATTATTGGGATCACCACCTTATGCTTCAAGAATTTGATGGGTAGTGAGTCTGAGTCTGTCTAATACATAAATAGCAGCCTTTTAAAGCAAGGTCTGATTTGGTGATTCATAATGCCTTTCACTTCAGAAACCTTTAGTTAGAAAGAGTTGAGATGTCCTGTCCAGCAAGTGTGGAGAGGAGCTGTAGCAGACGGCTGCTTTCCTTCTTCTCTACTGGTTTTACTTCAGGCCACCATAGTAGGATAACTGTGTTATGTTCCATTTTGGATTCCTTGATAACAATTTCAGAAGAAACAAATTCCCAAGAAAGTGAAAATAAATTTACAAAGTAAAAGTGTACAGGGTTAGATGATTTCTTTCATATTTCAGGTTATAATATTTGGGCCAATTGTCCAGTACACTCTCAGTATGTGAAAGACAATGTGAGCCACACATGAACAGCTCCTTGGCACCATAGTCAATTTAGAAGATGAAAATAAACTTTATTTAAGGGAATTTAAATCTTGGATGAAGATCATCCAATACAGGAGGTGGAGAAAATGGGGATTCCATGAATAGGACTGCATATTCAGACCACTGTGTCATGGCCATGCAGCCTGTGTGGAAGGAGAAGCCTGGGTTTGGATGAAAACGAAGGCCCTCATTTTGTAATACCACAGTGATGCCAGATGAAAAGAATAATTTCCCAACAGCTGAGCTACGACCCAGGCTGGATGCTGCCAATCACAACCCATCTTATTAAAGAGCTTCATTATTATTTTAACTAGACACTTTGTACATAGAGCATAACATGCTAGCAGGAAGTGAATAATATATGGTACAGTTTTCTGTTTCTACTTTGTAACTTATCCTCTGTATTTTAAAGACTAAGAGAATACAGTGGTCATATGTTGAATTTTAAACATGAGAAAAATCTTTAAAACTCTAAACATAAGTGGCATGTTCAACTTACAAAGTGCCTTCATATATGTTATAACATGTTTTTGATCCATGCAAGTACACTTTATAACAGGTACACTTTGTAACAGGTTGGGCAAATACTCTCAACAGAAAAAAATTGAGGCTTACGATGGCATATGCCACTCAGCACACAATGAGCCACCTGGGTGGCACATGGAATCCCACTGCCCCCAGATCTGTATGTTCTGGTAATTTTGTAGCTCTTAGGAATAGAGATTCCCAACATATATGTGACCCATGAAAGTTACAGGTAATTCTGCATGTTAGAAATACAACACAGATTGAACAAGAATCTTTTTGAGACATTTGTCATAAGAGAGGTAAAACACATGGCCCCTGCTTTCCAGAAACTGACTCTGAGGACGGGGAAGAGCTGTAGCCATACTGTTGTGGAACTTTGTGAGAAGAATATAGTTCTGTGGGGCAAGAGCTGGGGAAATGGATCATCTGGAAAATGAGTCTTTTAAAGAGCCAAGATGGCAGTGTGAAGGAGATGGGCAGCTGTTTCCTCCCAGTCCTTCCATGGGAGCATCATGACAGAGGGGCTGTCTCTGCAGGCTGTGTCTCCGAGGAACTAAGTCACTATGGCCTCATTTCTTTCCTTGTCCAGGACATACACACTCTTTGAACCTCAAAGACCAGGAGTCTCCATTCCTCCCCTTCCTAAGTAAATTAATTTGTCTATTCTCACACATTCTAAGCTCCTTACATTAAGTAGACCTGCCAGGATTAAGGTTCACTCAACAATTTTTAAATGTATTAAACAACCTACTTCTTCAAGGATTGTCTGGGAAAATGAGCAAGTTGAATGTCAGCATGGATAGCTTAGTGAGACCTTGTCTCAAAATTAAAAATAAGAAAAGGGCTGAAATGGGAGATGTACCCCAGTGGTAGAGTGCTTGGCAAGCAGTACTACTAAACAAAGTGAACTAGAAGATAACTTGTTTCTCTTAATCTATAGTGTGAGTTCTTTTTAAAAGTAACTTTTCCAGTTATCCACATTGTACATTTCTATGTGCATAGTATGCATAGTATGTGTGTGCATGTGTGTGTTTATATGTGTGTCTGTGTGTGCACATGAGTGTTTGTACATGTTGTGTATATGTATGCATGGTGTTTGTGTTTATTGTATGTGTCTGTGTGTGTATGGTGTGTGTATAGGTATGTATGCATGGTGTGTGTGTGTGTTGTGTTGTGTTTTGTGTTTGTATGTGTTTCTATGTGTGTGCATGGTGGGTGTGTGCATGTGTATGTATGCGTGTTTTGTGTGTGTGTGAGTGTGTGTGTGTGTGTGTGTGTGTGTGTGTGTGTGTGTGTGTGTACATCTCAGCACTGAGCAGGACCAGGGAGGTCTCTGCAGGGTGCTTGCTGACTTTGGATAGCTAATAACAATCTTGGTGCCTCTTTTCCTTTGTGAAAACACTGGAGGGGTGGGACGACATAGTTACTCAGTGACTACCAGGTCTAGATAATTCTGTAATTATTTTCTATGATTTCAATTTAATTTGTAGGCAATGACACCCTAGTGGGTTGTTCTGGAAGCTTCAGTCTTGACCATTAGGTTCATTTTTGGTCATTTGTTTGATTTAGCCAATTTCTGATTGCCACTTTCAGATGCCTGTGAGTCAGTCACCCCACAGGTGGTCCAGATGGCTGCAAGCAATAGGTTGGCTTAGGGGCTGCTCCAGGGCCCACCAAGGGCCAGGGCCATTTAGATGCAGAGCCAAAAGCAGTCCAGCCTACACAGGCTGTTCAAGTCCAAGCATAGTACCCTAGCTTCCATCCAGAATGTTCCTGGTGAGCGGCCTAACAGTTTGTTCACAAGCACATGTTCCTATGGCAACCCAATAAAAAACGGGGACTGAAAGAAGAAGGGAGGCTTCATGGAATTCCTCTGGGCTCCCCACCGGGGCTACCTTGTGAGATTATACTAAGATCCAAGGAGAGGCTGTATCCCTTTCATGAAATTTCCAGACACTGTTTTTGTGTTCCTGATGCATGACCTTCATGTCAAATCAGAAATGAATCCATGCCTGCCTTCACCCTCAGACACAACATGAATCCTCTGGAAGGTTCCAAACAACTTTGGTTTGTTTTTAAATTTTAATGAGTGCAGTACTTCCTGGGTTTGGCCAGGCCAGATGCACCACAAGATGCTTCCAGCCTGAAACCAAAAAGTGTGCAGGCACTCACAGAAGAACCCAACGCTGGGTGCTTTCCATCCCCCTTGCCAGATCTAGAGGCATCTGGTGTGGTTCGCTGACTCGTGGTCATACCTACTCAGTGCACATGATCTACAGAGGGAGATGTTCCACATTGGCTGTCAGTCATGCTCCATGCTTGCACAGCCATCCCTCATCATAGTTCTGAGAAGGAAGCAGAAGTGGCCCTTTCATTAGGAAGACAAATAGGAATATATCTTGACAGCAAAGTCAGTGTTTCCAAGTTCAATTTACTATTAAAAGAACCCCAGTGGTAATTGCTCTTGATGAGAAAGAATTGAGGCACTGACATTTGGAAGAATCCAGCTCAATGTTTTGAGTCACCCTCCGCAGTACTCACTTCACTGACCATTTAATTGAATGCTACTGCTCGAGTACTGGTATAATTATAGACACTGTGGGGGATTAGAGACTTGTAAAATTTTAGAGCATTGAAAACCCAATGGTCATCCAGGAAACCACGACAGAGTATCTGGCCCCAAAGAGGTTACAGTCGGCTTGGAGATGATGCTAAGTTTTCTGTGAATTCCACAGCAAAACAGGAGGTGAAGGACAGGTACCACGGAGTTTCCTAAGTTTGTCCTAATTGGCACTTTTCGGTGTTCATCCCAGGAGTTTTCTCTGAGGAGGCCCAACACTCCTTTTATTCACTGTTGTGGCTAATAAGTCAAAACAATATAGAATTTTCCATCTAATAACATGTATCTTCCTTCCTTAACTCTAATCCTATTATCTGAAGGCAAGTCGTTATATGTCACCTGGTGTTGAAGAATCTGCTATCAATCAGATTTGTGGTTTGGGATTCTATCCTATAGACTTCTCCCAAAAAGAAAAAAAAAATATCAGTCAGCTGCTTTTTTATTTAAAATATCTCAATGGTTTTGGTTTCTTGTAGGGAAACCCTAGGCTTCCTAGTGTGACAAACCTGCTGTGGTCAGCTGGTTATGGCCATTGTCCCTATTTACAAGTATTGTCAACTTGATGGGATTAATAAATACCCAGGGCACTAGTAAGGCACAATTTCGAGTATTATCTTAGTTTGTTTCCTGTTTCTGGGCTAAAACAACTTAAAGTAGAAAAGACTTATTTGACTCACAGTTCCAAGTTGCTGTCCACCATTATAGGGAAGTTAAGGTGGTAGAGACTTGAAGCAATTAGTCTATTACATTCTTAGTCAAGAATGGAGAGTGATAAATTAATGCATGCTAACTTGTTTTCAGATCATTTTTTTTCCATTTATAATACATTCTAGGATCTTCTTCCTAGGGAATAGTGTCACCAACAGACAGGTTTATCTGCCTCAATTAAAATAATCAGGAAAATCATCCCACAGACATGTCCTTGGGCCAACCTGATCTAAATAATTATCCATTTCAAATCCCTTCCCAGCTTATTCTAGATTGTGTCAAGCTGACAACTAAAACTGACATTGATAATTGTCTTTGATGGAGTCTCCCAAGAGCTTTAGCTGAGGGTGGAGGACTCACCCTGAATGTAGATATCACAGTCCCACAGGCTAGGGTTCCAGACTGAACAAAAAGGAAAAAGGACAAAACCAGCTGTGCCCTGGCATTCCCCTTTCTTCACCTCCTGGTTGATACTGTGAACCAGACAGCTCTGGCTGCCATGCCTTCTCTGTCATAATGGAATACACTCTTCTGAATGTCCTTAAGTTGTTTGTGTCAGACATCTGGTCATAGCAACACAAAAAGTAATCCACCTGCATGCTAGTTCCTCTCAACCACTGTGATTCTAGGACATCAAGGGTGACACTCTATACCTGTATTCCTTTGTTAGCCTGGACAACACATACTATATTTTCCTCTCTAGATCCAAAGACCTTCTTATATCCTAACCCATCTGTCTTTACTCTTTTGTATCATTAAATAAGTTACACAACTTTTACAAAGATAATAACTAAAAACAAACAAAAACCTGATAATATTGCATATTGGTAAAGTGTGTGTTGGCTGAGCTGAGGGGCTGGGTGTCTTTCAAATAGGATTTGGATCTTGAATATCCCATATGGGATTGGTCCCCAGAGCAGCACCATTAGGAAGTGTTGGAACATTTAGGGGGCAGGACCTCTTTGGAAAGGGTGCCTTTGAATGAGTTATGAGAACCTGACTCCTTCTGTCTTTTTCTCACTTTGTGGATGTCACAAAATCAGCATGCACATTTCTTTGCTAAACACTCTAACCAGGAGAAGAGGAGGAGGAGTATAAGGAAGAGGAGAAGAAGGAGGAAGAGGAAGCTTTGGCCTCCAAAATTCAGAACTGTCATAAACAATGATTAGAGTTCTGCATTCTTTTAGCCTCAAGAACTTATTCAGAAACACTTAGAGGAGCCAAAGTACCTACAATGTCATCTGAAGACATTAATTATGGTGTGAATACATCTACATTGCTCCATGATGCCTACTTGGCTCAGGCAATTGCCCTATGGAGGATGCTGAAGAAAGAACACCTAATATTCATGACACAAGCTGTCTTTTTGGTGAAATATATGCTTAGCTTAGGGACTGTTGTGAGACCTTCTAAGATATCACATCCTCAAGAGGCAAAGGTGGGTTTAGGGGAGGATGGAAGTGATGCTTCTTAACTGAATGAGGATATGGAGTTACTCTGAGATCCATAAAGAATAAGAACGAGGCTACAGATGCTCATTAACTATGTTTAAGGAATTAAACAGCATTTTAGTGACTCAGTAGAGAAAGCTGCATTTTTCTCACATGCTAGTGGTCACATGGTCCACCTTGAGCCTTCTGAATCAACTGAGTATGTCAAAATACCCCATGGAACAGATTTTCAGCATATCATCCGAGCGAATCTCCATACTCTGACTTTAGACACCTGAACTGTGCCTCATCCTGCCACCTTCCCTGGCTCCTTCTCAGCCCATCTGTCTCCTCATCCTTGATTGCCCTGAGCTGCCCTGGTTGTCTTGTGTCCAAGGATCTCAGGTCCTCTCTAAAGAACCATTTGGGACAGGAAGTTTGCATGACAGCTTTAAGTACCAGCTTCTTTGAGGATTATTTGCCTCCTTTCTCCTCACTCCCATCCTTCCTTAATCTGTCTATCCCATAATCTCTTAAGTTTTGTTTTACAAACTTTTCTGGAAAGCACTTCCTTTCTGCCTCATTTACATTTCTCTCAAAATTGACTCCCAAAGTTTGAATAAAATAAGACAAAAGAGTGACTGGGAAGATGTCTCAGTAGTTAAAAGTGCTTGCTGCTGAAGCATGCATTCAAGTTCAGTCCTCTGTCACAAGCTGGACATGGCTGTGAGTGCCCATCACTCTGGCACTATGGAAGGTAGAGACAATAGACTTGCGGAGGCCCCAGGTGAGAGCGCCTGTCTCAAGAAAATAAGATGGAGTGAGAGAGCTGGGCACATGACCTCTGCATGCTGGATGCCAGGGCAAATATAACTGTGTGTGGGAACACAAACACATATACACATGTGCGGGGGAACAATTTGGGGTTCAGAATAGGAAAAGGGTCTAATTTCCAAGTCTTTCCTCACTTGGCTTTATGTCTAACTACCATGTAGAACCTTCTAAACTGTAAATGGTATACATACTCCAAGTCTCCCGTTACTTTCTCACACCTTCCACTGCTGAGGTAAGCTAAGGGAGGACTTTGGGTGTGTGCAGGCTCTATCTGACTCCGAATTACTGTTCAATAGCACATTTGGGTTAGGCTGTCCCTCAACAAGCTGTACAATGTGTTTTCACTACTTACAGATGATCACTATTTTTGATAACTAGATAATATTGTTTTTCTTTTTCTTTTCCTTTAAGACTTGGCAGGTTCTTGGAAGAAATGCCCAGAAAGGTAGTATTCTGAGGCACCTGTATCCTCAGTAAGCTCTTTCCAGACTGAAGTCACACTGTATCAGCTTAAGTGGGGAGCTTTCAAGCTACCTTTGTTTTCTCACTTCTAAGAATTGGAAAGAGGAGATGAGTAAGGCATGGGTACAAAAGGAAGAGAGATGGGCAGGGGAGAGGAAGAAGAGCAGGGAGTTGTCTACCCAGTGAGGCAAGTTTATCTCGCCCGGCATTTTGGCTTTGCAGGGCAAGGGTTGTCTATTTCACATAGCTCTCCGGGCCACAGTGTTTCTTCACACTACAGCTAGAACTTTTGCATTCAGGATTTTTAAAAACTGGTGCTACATATTTTGGTATTGAGCATTACAAAATAATAACTTTTTACTTTCTCATTTGTATGAATCCCAGCACAATTTAAAGTGACTTAGTGTCAATGTTCAAATAAGCGTGTCCAAATCAAAATATTCACAACCATATAGAGATCTGATGGTGAGATGGTGAGAGAGAGACCCCCTCAAGGTGGTATATTTGGTTTGAACAGAGCAACAGAATCATCATGACTTCGCTGTGTCTGCCTTGTTTTTCTGGGGTTATTGAAGAAAAGTGAGCTTTGCCAAAATGAAACAAGACACAGACCACTTTTTTGAACCTGAGAACTCTCCAGTGCCCAAATATGATTAAAACCCATCTTGGTTAAGCCCTTTTGATCAGCATGCATGTTGTAAAACCTGTGCTGAGTTCCTGGCAATTTTACGGTCTTATCTGTGTGGTCCTTTTCTTTGGCAAACATTCGACAGGATGTTGCCCTGTTGGAGCTCAGTGAGTGCTCAGGGAAGGTGGGATTGCAGAATTTAATGCCCGCACCAAGATGGTGCCACACCCCCGCAGCAGACCCAAGCAATTGTCCTTTCTTGTCTCACCACAAAAGACGCTTTTTGAGAAGAAAAACGGGGAAGAAAGGGGAAAGAAACTCAATGAGTAACTTTGAAAGTACATAAAGAGGCACACAGACAAATGTTGGCATCCATCAAGTTTTCTTTATTGAAGACTCTAATTGAATTTCACCCACTGAAGTTAGAGCACACGGCAGATCCGAGACTTCCCCATTTTATTTATGTGTCTATGAAGTAGATCATTGTAATGGATACAGATGGGCAATGAGCACACAGTTATTGCATAATTTTTCAAGATTTTTACGATTGCTTTTCCTACTTCTTAGCATAATGGCCTCTCTGTGCAGCTTGCAGACTGCTCACTGTATCGTCAGTATACTTTACCACTTCAGCCCATTTTAATTTATTAGAGACGCACTAGAAGTGCTGTGCAAACAGCTCACAGAACAAAACTGATTAGTGAGACACAGACGACCCGACCCCTGTTAAGTTCCTTCTGAGGTGCTTGGGGAACACAAGCACATGTGTGCATTCCCTTCCTGCCTCATTCTTGATTCAGTAAATGTTCAGACTTGGGGAACAGAAGGGAATCCAAATTCGTGGCCTTATGATGGGGAGTCCAGCAGGATGGAGAGTTTCTCTTTGGCTTGAGCTTCTAAAACAGCTTGGGCAATGGCTGGGGTGTACCAGATCTGATCAAACAAGCAGCTTTATAAGATGTGGGTAGGGCTTGGGGTGTAGCTCATTTGGTAGAGCCTTTGTCTAGCATGCATGAAGCCCTGTGTTCAAGCCCTAGAAGCACATAAAATGGGTGGATGTGGTGGTGCATGCCACCTTCAATCCTAGCACTCAAGAGCTAGAAGCAGAAGGATCAGAAGTTGAAGGGTATCTAACTAAGTACACAGTGAGTTCAAAGACACCCTGCACTATGTGAGATCCTGCCTCAAAAACAAATAAAGGAGATGAAGTGTGTGTCCATTGTATCTGATGGCCTTGGATGGAGAGTGATGAGCCTTTACTTTATTCAGATCCCATTTGGCATCATTACTCATCTCTTAGATATGAACTCATCAGGAAAGCTAGCTCAACAGAACAGTTCCAGAGCATTCTTAACCAATCCCTGTCTCTCTAGCCTCTCTTTGTCTTGGCCCCACTGTGTCCGTCAGTGTGGTCTTTGCCCCTTCAGATCTGTGCATGATGGGAAAGGGTTTCATGGACTGTGAAATTCTGTTGAGAGGTGGCTGATTCCATCTGTGGTTCACGGAAAGCTTTCTAGTCTAGTTGGCTGAGGCAAGAGCATCTAAAAGCTCATAGTAGACAGCCATGTGGTCATTTTGAGTCATACCTTGAAATAGTGTATCTTGGAGACACTTCCTTTGTTATGAATGGGAAGTTTTGGAATTCTAAATATTAATAATTAAATGAAAGAGTTATCAAATCTTGGAATCCACATGTTGGAGAAAAAGAACAGACTCCTCTAAATTGTCCTCTGAGCTCCATATGTGTGCCATGACATATGCAAATAAAAGTAATAATTTAAAAAGAAAGAATAGCTAAAATGTGTATCAAAAATAATTTAAAATTTTAATATATCAAATGTTTCTAATGTGACTTTACAACTGCTAAGGATGTTCTTTTTTTTTTTTTTTTTTTTAGTTTTGCTAAGGATGTTCTTTGATGGGTGAAAGACACCACAGAGATAATTGGGTGCGTGCGATAAAGGAGCGGCTGTCAAAGCCCCTCTTGTGATTTTGAGGGGACCTCACAATTTTAAAAACATTCTCTCCAACAGATTTTCAACTTGACATCTAAACATTTTCAAGAGATTTTAAATTATTGCAAAGGATTTATTTTATGATGGTTTACAGCATTGATGTTTTAGATGTCTTTAAAAGAATAAATCAAGGTTTGAGGAGATGGCTGAGTCAGCAGAGCCCTTGCCCTGCAATCTTGAGGACCCCAGTTTGATCCCGAGACCCTGCCCACCCCGCCTTGCCTTCCCCAGGGTCTTGCTGGTTTTTAGCAGTGCTAGGTTTGGTGTCTGTGCCATTATTTCCAATGACAAACCATCTTTTTGCAAACCCAGCATTTCTTTCTTTTAGCATTTGTTGGCCATCTTTGAACTCCCCTCATGCCTTTCCCTGTTTGGAGCACAGGCCCTCCAAGCCTTCTGTCCTCACTATCTAGAATCTGAACATCCTTGTGATGAAGTCACATTGAGTTCTCTCAGGTGTTATGGGGACAGCTGGTGTTCAGGCTTAGTTCCTGGTTACAGTTCTGTGTCTTCACACTTCTGTCCTTCTTCACACCTTCTGCTTAGACCTACAGCAATTTGTAAAGCCACATCCTCTGATGCAGGCTGACAACCATGTTCAAACACTACCTTTACATGTGAGGGCCTTCTCCCAGGACCTTTTCCTAGAACATTGAACTTTAATACAAGTTCCCTTCTATGCCAGATGCTGAACAGTGAGGCCAGCAGAGCCTTTCTCAGAATTTAACATTCTTCTTTACGGTCAATATACATGATATTCTTGGAAGAATTTGCCTTTACAACCCAACACTATGCACTCTATGATAACAAAAAGAAAAAAACTAAAGAGTAAATAATTTTTAAAACTCAAATTTTTGTACTTTGCATTATACCTTTTTAAACTCTATATTTTAAATACTTCATTTATTATTTATATGGCTTATGAAAGCAAATAACTGGAGTAGTTAGAGGGCTTAGGGTCAATTTACAACAAATTCAAATAAGATGGTAAGAAATTATGTGAATTGAGCATGCTGATCTTTCAGATGTTTGTTCTCTGAAGTGTCTGAAGTAACCCAGATAATGCACAAGGCCACTGGCAGGTCTAGAGGGCCAGGGTCTGTGTTCCAGCCCTCCTCAGCTTTAATAATCATGGACCACGTGTGCAGTTCCAGTGCAGGTAAAGCGAGTCTGCAAGAAATCCTGGCAGCTTCTCTGTAGATGGAGTTTGGAAGTGTTCAAGTGTTGCCAGAGCCCACGTGAGGAGCCAAGACTATGCAACACTAAACCCTCGGAAGTCAAGACAGTGAGAATGCTGGTGTAGTTCTTATGTCTTCAGGTAGTCTGAAGACCTTAGAAATGATTTCTGACAAATCAGAGAGATTAAAATATTCAATTAAAAATATTAATAAAGCAACAATAAAAAATGGTACCTACCACTGAGAAGCCCTTGGCCCCCAAGGATAAGAATTTATTGAACTGTCTGATTCTTGACTGGAAACTTCAATTGTAGATATCATTTTCCCCTACATGAGCAAAGCAGTGTTTAAAAGGTTTTAAAATAGGTTTATTTGTTTTTTTATTCCTGTTGCATTGCTCCCAGGAAACCCAGAGCTGAGTTTTTTGCTTAATTATTGGCTAAGATTCACGGTGTGTGTGTGGGGGTAACATTAGTGTACTGAATTCTGAATACTTTCTTCAAACACTCTTTATTTTAATATTCCCTTGACTTATTTTAGGAGTTAAGATACTAATGGAGGACTGAATGAAGAGTAACAGTGTTTTAGTGTGCAGGTGGGGGTGCAGATTAGAGCCTGTGTCAGCTGGAGTCCAGTGGGACTCTCCACCCATCTCTCCCTGAGGCAGGACGTTACTTAGTGCCTCCTATTTGTATTTGTAGGAGATGGGCACTGTGCATGAATCACCGTCTCCTCTTCTTCCCGGGAACTCCGCAAGTGGAATTTTACATCTGCTCAGAAGGAAGACAATTTAAGAAAGATGTGGAGTTGCTGGAGAGGTTATGGTGGAAACTATTTAAAACGATGGGAAATCTGCAAACCGTGGTCTTCAGAGGGAACTGGAAAGAAAAATTAGTCTTATTTAACAGAAGGGTAAATTGAGCTGGGACAAGGACAAGACGGAATGAGATAAATTAGGGAGAAATAATTTATAACTGAATCAAAGCAGGACTGGACTTTTCAAAAGATCCATGGATTGTTTCATTTAAATGTTGAGAGTATTCATACAGGAAAGTTTAGAAATGCCTTCTAAATGGAAGGTTCTTATAAACCACTTTCCTTCGGTACTGCTTTATTCTTCCAGTGCCAAAGAAAATTTAGCTATTTGTTTTACTTTTTCAGGGCGGGGGGAGAGGAGGTTGAGACAGGACCTTGCTATACAGTCCTGGATAGTCTGGAACTTTTTATGTATCCCAGGCTAGCCTCAAACTTGCAGCCCTTGTCCCTTGTCAGTCTCCCAAGGGTTGGTCTGACTGCTGTGCACTTCTTCACCCAGATTTGTTTGTTTTAAGAATATCTCAAAGAGTAGAGGGGAAAAAGCATATCCACATCTTCATGGAATAACTGGAGTCACTACCAACTATCTTTGTGGATAATTGTGCTACTTAAAATTTCTGTTTTTCTAAGACATTTCCAGCGGATGCCCAGTGGAGCCCTGTGGGCTTTGGATGGGTTGCCGGATCTAAGTCTCAACATCAGACAGAGAAGCTGGGCGCCAGTCCCAGAATCTTCCCTAGCTGCTGGTCAGTCACCCAATCTCTTTAAACCTTGTTTCTTTGTCTCCAAAACCAGTTGAGAAAGGAGGAAAATGTTTGAGGGCTCCCTGAGTTCTGACTATGTGGTGTGCTGTGCCATTCTGAGATTTGCATTTGCTGGGGTCAAGTGGCAGAATACAATAAGAACAGGGTTTTTCTCCAGCAGTTCTTGTCAGCAAAATGCTGTCTGAGCATGTCCACAGGAAGATAGCTCTGAAGGGGTCATCGTGTCCTCTGTGCCCACACTGCTGAGGTCAGACACTTGCTGACGTCTTTGGTCAGTGTTGACCTATGTACTTTCTAAGTAGAAAGGGAAAAAGGATCCTGAACCAGGCTGCAGTTTGTGATGACCCAGTCCCCTTCCTCCCTATCTGTCAACACTCAGACCTCAACTTAAACTCCAATAAATGATGACTTGTAAATATTCTGATAGCTATTCTGATTGCATTCAAGTTTTCCACGTTAGCACAACCCTGCAAATTCCCAAATGCTTTGAATTCCTCTTTCTTTTTCAGGATTGGCACCCTATGGCTCTCCCCACAGCTGAAACACTTACACATCCTTACCCCTGTTCACACTTTCCCCATCAATCTGATGATATGAAACCACTTGACTCCATTAAAGGGGAGTTAGAGAAACTGGGGTTAGACCACGGGCACTAAGAGTGGAAAAAGTGGAAGAATCCACAAGCATGTGGCTTCTGACCATCTACCTCAAGTGCCGTCCCTAGAGACTGCTGTTAGAGCTAATATACACACACACTACTTCCCTGGTAAGAAAAAACGTTTCACCACAAAACACCTTCTTGCCGGAACTTTCTGATCTGAAGATACTTGGATCAACAGGGGTCTATTTTCTTCTCCTTTTCATCAGCATTGGAAGTCCCATAAGTCCAGTTTAAGCTTGTTTCCTACTGTGGGCTTCCTTCCATCTTTGCATGCTATCTAGTCTCCAGTAGATTACACCTGAAGTAAACTCCTTTCTTTTTTTGCAGTATTGGAGGTTGAACCTAGCCCCATCACCAAGAGAAATTACCAAGCCATTTTGTATATTTTATTGTTGATTGATTAATTTTGTGTGTGCCTGTTCATGTGTATGCAGATGCACTTGCATGTGGCAGTCAGAGGAAAACTTCCAGTCTCATTCCTCAGGTACTATCTACATTTTTGCAACAGGGTCCTTCGTTGGCCTGGAACTCACCAAGTGTGTTAGGCTGAGTGGCCAGTGACCCCAAGGATCCACTCGTCCCTACCTCTCCAGTGCTGGGGTTACAAGCACACCCCCATTCTTTTGTGAGTTCTGGGGATCTGATGCAGGTCCTCATGCTTGCGAAGCCAGCACAGCTCCAGCTGGACTGTCTCCCCACTTCCTATAACTAAAGCAAACAAAACAACAACTTTGATATAGAGTCTTACTAAGGTTCTTAGGCTGGCCTTGAATTTGTGATCCTCCTGCCTCATCCTCTAGAGTTCCTGGGATTATAAGTGTGTGCCACCAATCCCAGCAGCAAATTCTAACATAGTGATTGCTATGGTGTTTACCAGAAGCTGTTCTGAGCATTCCTTTTGTACACTGATACATTTAATGTTTTAAAAAGCATTCATGCTGACATTATCCTTAGTATAATATCCTTAGTATGCAAGGGAATTAAATACATGAAAGTTAAATATCTTTTTCCACAGTGTTGTATATTTAACAGTCATGTTCCTCTGAGAAAGAAAAAGTGAGTCTGCAGTGATCAGCCTAGGACATGCTTTGAGTAGACCGAACATTCCCTGGGGAAATACAACAGGAATGACCAAGTTCAAAGTAAAAATGCTCCGTCTTTATTTTCATTTCCTTTGTACACTTTCAGAACCTACAAAACTATTTACCAAGCAAGTGCTCCATAGAGATGTGCTGGGTCAATGATCACAACTCAGTGCTGGACAATGCTGTCCTCTGGGCATAATATGGTGATTTTAATTAGAGCAGCTGTGATTACCAGCACAGACCTTTACAATGTTGGGCTTGTTTTTCAGCTCTACATGATTCTTCCCCAACTTCATGTGGTCTCAGAGGTGCTAGAGTGTACAGGAATCTTAGAAAGGATTCCATTGATACAACTTTCAGGAAATTATCACCTATGTTGGGCTGGTACATTTTGGAGATGTAGCAGTAGTATAGGGGTCATTCACATGCCTATAACTCCTTAGTCATGGTCTTGTAAGCCCAATGAACTCATTGGTTCTACAAGCTAGATCTGGGTGAAGTGTTCCTTTGGCCCTCCATCAGCACCCTATTTGGTATGAATGGACCTTTGTTCATATTCCAAGTTAAAGCAACACCAGCCTACAGATTATGCATCTCATTCAGTGAGAGCCATTCAATGAGGTGACTTGATGAGTTGATGGGAGCAAAGACTGGTGCACAGTGAAGGTCTCAAAGCAAGTCTGGTGGTGTTTGGAGAGTCACAGGGGAATAGAACATGATTGCTCAATATAGTCACTTGAAAGCTTAAAATCCAAACAGTGGCCAGATACAATCGGTGGCTAGGAGTTTCCTGGGAGTCTCAATGTCCACAGGTGTACTGTTTTGATGTGACTGCAAACCACCCTGCCACATGGAGTCATTTGTCAAGATACCTCACTTCTGTTTGCCTCCTATGTCTCCACTTTGGATTTGTACTATGGGAATCTGTTTCTGTTCCCAATAGTTCTGAACTTACCAATTCAACAAAACTATAAAGATCCAGTATGTAACAGAGATTTCTTGTCATCTAATGCCTTTCTCAACCCAATAGATTGACATAGTTTTCATTCTTTTACTGCTCATACTCATCACTAAGTTTGACATTGATTTATGACTATAAGTCAATTGACCACAAGAAACAGTGAGCAGAATTGCACAAATTAAAGTCACTCTAACTTCTTCCAACTTTATACCTTATTTTATATGCACAGAACAGAGCTCTTCCTCTGTGAATTTCAAGGATAGTTACTTCACTGAAGGAAAGTTCGTGAGTTTGCTCCTGGTGTTCCTTATCAATTTGGAGATGGTGAGATAAATGGAATCAAAATAGTTCTTTCCTTCATCTCTGATATTATGTGTGTTTTGTAGCTACAAGAGTAACCTGTCTAAAACATTTGAATTTTAATACTAAACAATAAACAGTAAGAAAACAGACTTTCTGTATTTGTGGGGCTGAGTCTTCATCATTTATAGACAGTTGCCTGGAGGAGTATGAGAGCTACTGGAAGGGAGTGGAGCCCGAGTTGACTCAGTCTCTATCAGAACAGCAGTCATCTGGGACCTGTTGTCCCCACCTTGTGTCTCACTACACCTGTGTCCTTGGTCTGGCAGGAACAGAAAAATTCAAGGGAGGAAATTGTGGGTGTAGAAAGATTTTCCTCATAAGGAACAGTGTTTTTACTTTATAGGGGCATGAAATAAATTTATACATTAGGATTCTACACTTGTCCCCATGCTGGGCAGCTTAAATAACAGGTATTCTTTGTTTTGCTGCTCTGAGGCTGGGGAGTTCAAAACTGAGATGTCATCATGATTTATTCCTCCTGAGGGCATGACAACAGCGGCCCCTCCACGCCCTCTCTCAGCTTTGGTTGTGCCAGGCATTGTAAACTGGGGTCAGGATTGTGTTCTTAAACGCCATCTTCCTCTGAACTTGTCTGTGTCAATGTTCATACTTCTCATTTTTGTAAAGACACCCACTATACTGGACTAGGGCCCATCCCAACAATCTCATTTTAACTTGAGCTCATCTCCAAAGACCCCATGTCTATATTAGGACTCATTCTGAGATACTGGGGACACCAGTGTATCTGGTTTGAGACAATTGTTCACCCCATAACAATCACCAAGAAAGGAAAATGACATCCTGGCTTAGAAGTAAACCTAGCAAGTTTTTATTCTCTGAAAACTGATCCCATCCCCTCAGTTTGACTTCTGCCCTCCAGCTGGTGACATCTGTCTGACATAAGGAAGAACTGCGTGTGTGAATATCATTTCCCACTTCTAGAGACTTTGAATACATTCTGAGGTGAAGAGTAGATCTGGGTTCTTCAGAGAAGCTCTGGGGCAAGGACTCTAAATTCTAGCCTAGACTCTGATCTGTGTGACAGACTCACTGGTTGCATGTGTCTGGATGACCTCACAACAGCATCACAAACCCCTCAAGCATAAGGACTCTGCCCCACTTCATCCTGGGAAGTTGCCCAGCGGTGGCTAGAATAATATTGGCCCATAGCTGACAGTTGAGTGTTTAATGACATCATGGTCAGGCTTGCTTTATGCACACTGTGTTATGAGTTCACAGATTTAGAATTGGGCCTGAAGATGAATCGAAGGGTAGTGGTGCTTGCCACCAAGCTTACGACTTGAGTTCACTCACCAGGATCACATGGTGGAAGAAAGGAGTAGACTCCTCTAAGACCTCCTCTGACCTCCACATATGCCACACATACTCACACTAAGTAAATACATTTCATCAAACATACAGAGAATTAAAATAGTACATAGTAGAGATTGTGGCAGAGAAGACATGTTGCCATGGATATGAGAATGTAGTAGTCTACTTTTAGTAGCGTGCCCAGCTCTGTCTGATCTGCTCTCCTCTCCAAAGCAGGGCAAAGATCCTAACATCCTTTGCACCCTAACACTCTAAAGCTATACTCATGTCAGTGTGTTTGTAAAGCCCACACAGTCGGGATGAGCTCTCTGATAAATGCTAGGTCTGTGTTTTGCTTTTAAGTTTACTCCAGCCCTCCACTCACTTGAACTCTTCCCTTTGAACAAGGGCTGAACTTGAGCCACACCCTGGGGAGCCAGCTGCATTGGAAATCGGCTCCAAGGTTTGGGGTTGGAAGCAAGGAAGAAGCACAGACAGGGAAGTCTGGCCATTCTCTTTCATGTATATTCTTCTCCCCACTCAGTACAGAATTGCAAAGGAAGTTTCCTATGCAGGAACCTCCCAGGAATCAAAAGCAGTGGGTTTGGATGGCTTTCCCAAACTAGCGGGAATTTGGAATTCATATCAGGCAAATCAATACTAAACCCATTTAAAATCAGATAAACAAAGTGATGATTATTTCATGTCTCTGGGCCCAGAGCAAATTCGCTTCCAGCATTTCTAGTACCTATTAACATTTACAAAGTTCTTTCTAGTAAAAGACAAGTCTTTGGGGAATCAGCCATGCCTAGCTAGTTCATGCCTTTTCATATAAAATAGATCAAGAATATGAATTCTGGTGTAGAAATTCTCCTTGTTGACAGGACATTTCTCTCTCTCTCTCTCTCTCTCTCTCTCTCTCTCTCTCTCTCTCTCCCTCCCTCCCTCCCTCCCTCCCTCTCTCCTTCCCTCCCTCCTGTTGAAGCCACTTGGATATAAAAGAAGTCAGGGATAACCCTCAATCCAGTTTGTATGAATAGCCTGCCAGCAAAATTAGCTGTCACCCACTGGCTCAGAATAGGGTCCTCTACTCAGGATGACAACTCTCATCAGCCCCAGACAAAGACACACCAGACAGTTCAATTGAGGCATGTTTCCAGTGATGCTAACTGTTTAATTCCCTTGCCTCTTTTATCCTGTGAACAAGGAAGATGCTGTCTCCATCTGGAAGCCATCTCAGTCTGGAATCAGTTAGCTCACCTTAGCAGTAGGCTTGCTCACAGAGGGCAGTGATGGGTGTATTTCTTACTCGTTGGATGAAGGATTAGACCTGAAAAATCTATTCTTGAGCAACCCTAAATATGAATCCCTGTTGGTAGTCACCTCCCTACCCAGAGTGTCTATGTAGCAGGAACTGTACCATGTTCTAAGATACAATGGTGAATTTGTTCCCAGGAATCTTACATTTCATAGAGAGAGAATACAACTCCACGAGAACAGTACAGATAGATGTAGAGACAGATGAGGGATAGACAGACAAATAATAGACAGGTGATAGATGATAGATATAGATAGGTGGTAGATATAGATAGATGGTAGATAGGTAGACAGATAGACATGTGATTGGCAGATGATAGATGAGAGAGAGAGAGAGAGAGAGAGAGAGAGAGAGAGAGAGAGAGAGAGAGAGAGAGAGTAATATGACATGTTGTCTAGAGGAAGATTTGTTCCATGTTCATATCCCAGGCCAGCTGGTAAGGGAAGGCCATATCTGATCTGGGCTTTGAAAAATGGGGAAGAAATAAGGTTCTAGAAGAAGAAAGAGTATGAAAAAAGCAGACTGGGCGTGGTAATGCAATGGTGGGCATTTCTGTGTGGCTGGCAGGCACAGAGCTTCTGGCCACATACCTGAAGATAAACTGAGAGCTATGTAGCAGGTCTTGAAGCTTCCACCAGAGTGAAAAGAAACTGTTTTAGTAGCTCAGCAGCTACCCCTACTGGCAAGGCAAAGGCAGAGTTGGTACCTGAGGTGTTGGATGGAGTTTCTGTCTGCTTTATCTGGAGCATAGTTTGCATCTCATGTGTTGTCAGGTCTATTCCAGCTCCTATCCTACCCTGCTCCCTAGCTCATTATTGGAAAAAGCCCATGATATATCTACTAGCTACTTTTCTCATTGCTGTGACCAAACACGCAACAAGAAGCAACTTAAAGGAAGAGGGTTTAATTGAGCTCATGGTTTAATGGTAGAGTCTATCCTGATGGGGAAAGCATGGTGATTGAAGGATGAATTAGCTAGCCATGTGTGAATTAGCCATCCACAGCCAGAAAATAGTGATGAATGCTCCTGCTTACACAGCTTTCTCCTTTTTCTCATTTTTATGCGGTCTAGTCTTACAGCTATGAGGATGGTACCACCTACATTCAAGAGAGGTCATCCCTCTTCAGTTAAGCCTCCAAGGATACACCCCACACACATATTAAAAAGTGTGTCTCCTAGGTAATTCCAAATCCAGTCAAGCTGGCAATAAATGTCCAAGGGTATATTTGTGATTTAGTGGGGTGCTTGGGAAACTAGGGATTTATGGCTGAAACCATATTTGTCAATATAGAGAGCTATGATTGGGACTTCTGTGGGACTGGCTAAGGCTGCTTGATAATTTTTGGGTTCCTCTCAATTAATTCCATATGCTGTATCAATTAACAACTGCTATTAAAAACAAATGTAAAACAGAGACCCCCATGTAGAATGCATTCAACATTAATTAAACTGTCTGTATTTTCTATAGTTCAGGTTCTAGAAAAATATTATATGATATATCCTTTCCCTATCTCATTGATTGATTGATTCATTTTTGTGACTGTTTTTATCACCTATCCATCCAACTATCTACCTATCTATCATCTATCCATCTGTCTTTATTGATCTGAGATGGTCTTACTTTGTAGCTTTTGCTGGTAACCTTGGAGCCCAGACTAGCCTCAAATCTGCAGCAATCCTTGTATCTGACTCCAGGTGCTAGAATTACAGCTATAGCTACCCCGCCTAGCTTATTCATTTTTAATTCCAGTTGTGTGCTGGATACTTCCATAAACGTGTTGCTACCAAGAAGAGAGTTTTTCTTTTCAGAGCTGCAGATGTGTGTAAGAACTCTGATATTTCCCCACATTCTATCAATTCAGTCTCCAAAGGAAAGTTCCATTTCATTCCTCAAGCTCCATCATCTTACTGAGTGATGAAATGCTCAACTGTCCATGTTTAAGGTCGTTGCAACAAGCTAATGTATGAAGTGTTTCCCTTGGAGTAAGGGAATAAAACCTGGGTTTGGTTTTTCTGATGAATCCAAGGTTCAGTGTCATTCGTAATTCTCCAGCACCCACATGGCAGCTCAAAGGTAACCCCAGTTTCTCTCCTGTCTTCCATGGGTGCATGACACTATACATACATGCAGGCAAGACATTAATGCACCTAAAGTAAAATAAATAAATCTTTAAAAATGTAAGCAAAGGGTGGAGCATAATAACCCCTCCAGATGGCTCATGGTGTTCACTTTGTGAGGACCGGCTCCATGTAGCCCTTCCAACCACCTGTGTGTGACCCAGGGCAGGGGGCACATCTCCCTGAGTCAGACTCCAATCGCTTGATTGCTCACCACTTGGTCAGAACTTAGCTCAATTCCAAGTGCTGTGGAAGCAGAGTCAGTGACCAGGAGCTGCTGGGGTGTTGGCCAGTGATGATGGGAAGGTGACAGCAGCTAGAGTGGGAGGAGCCAAGGACAGGGAGAGCAGGGAGCCCAGACTGGACTTCTGTGTGATCCGCATCCTGTGGAGGCAACAGAGGGAGGTGGCTGCGGAGAGAGCAGGCATAGAGGCCCCCTCCCGTGATCCCAGAGCTCCAGACACTGAGGCCAGAGAACTGCTGCAAGCGTGAGACCAGCTTGGGTTGCAGAGTAAGATCCAGTCTCAAAAAGCCAAAAAGAAGGAAAGAAGGAATGAGAAAAAGAAAAGAGAATGGAAGGGAAGGGAGGGAAGAAGAAGAGAAGGTGGAGAGGAGAAGGAAGGGGAGGGGAAGTTGGAGAGGGAGGGGAGGGGAGAGGAGGGGAAGAAGAGAAGGTGAAGAGGAGAGGGAGGAGAGGGAAAGATGGAGAGGGAGGGGAGGAGAGGGGAGGGGAAGAAGAAGAGAAGGTGAAGAGGACAGGGAAGGAAAGGGAGGGGAGGGAAAGATAGAGAAGGGAGGGGAGGCAAGTGAGGGGAGGGGAGGGGAAGATGGAGAGGAGAGAGGAGAAAAGGAAGGGAAAGGAAGAGGGGAGAATAGGGGAAGAAAGAGGCAAGAAAGGAGAGGAGGGGGAAGGGGAAGAGGAGGGGAGGGGAGGGACAAGAACAAGGGAAGGAAAGAGGGCAGGTGTGGTGATATTTTATTTGTACTTTGATAAATAAAGCTTGCCTGGAGAATCAGAAGGAAAAGAAGCCATTATACGTAAACAAAGAAGTCAGGCAGTAGTTAGCACACACCCTTAATCCTATCACTTAGCAGGCAGGATCTCTGTGTGTTCAAGGCCACACTAGGGGACAGAGCCAAGCGTGGTGACACATGCCTTTAATCCCAGGACCAACCACAGAGACCTGGAGGTCTGTATGGACAGAAAGAAAGTGACAGAGCTGTGTAGGAAGAGGAAGTGAGGTAGCTGGGCTAAGAGCCAATGAGAGGGCAGAAAAGCAAGGCATATAATGCCTGGGTAGACAGGAAATCATGTCATTTGGAAGCTGCAGAGTTGGTGAGGTGAGGCTGACTGGTGGCTTTCCATATTTTCCTGATCTCTCTAAGGCTTAACCCAAATATCTTGTTCCGTGTTTTTTATGTAATAAGACCATTTAGAATTTTGTCTACAGGTGGGTTGGGAGGGGAGAAGGGAGAGAAGGGGAAGAGGAGGGCAGAGGAGGGGAGGGGAGGGGAGGGAGGGGAGAGGCAAGCTTTATTCATAACTGTTTCCTGTTCTTCCATCTCTGGAAGTGAACTTTGAATTCTGGCTCTAGTTCAAGTACTTTGCAAGAATTTAGAAACCATACCAGGTGTTTTAAATAAAGAGGACTAGCCTGGCAGTGGTTGCACATGCCTTTAATCCCAGCACTGGGGAGGCAGAGCCAAGCGGATCTCTGTGAGTTCAAAGCCAACCTGGTCTACAGAGCAAGATCCAGGATAAGCACCAAACTACACAGAGAAACCCTGTCTCAAAAAAAAAAAAAAAAAAAAGAGGATTGTGTGCTCAGAAAATTGCAAGCGCAAACTATTTATTATTATTATTATTATTATTATTATTATTATTATTATTATTATTTTGCCTCTTCAGCCAGAAACATCCAGAAAACATGGCTGCGCCGAGGGACAAGAGACTGTAGAAAACTGTAGCTGGCATAAAGAGGCCCATCTCTTGGCTTTGACGTTTATTAGTGCTTAAGAGGTAACAATTCCCGTGGGGACTGAGTTTTGAAAGCTTCCATCCCTGTCACTATGAGAGATGGCAGGGCAGAGTGGAAATGGGTATTGAGTACCAGAAACTCAGAGGTGTCAGCTTTTCGGGTCACGGCCTTGCCCATTGTGATGGTCTACATCGGCCTCTGCTGGGTTTTCACACAAGCCTAAGGAGTAGGTGATGTCAGAGGTTTCCTGTGGCCAGGTGAAGTGGATCTTCACTCGCCAGAAGTGTGTGGACCCATCTTAAGTAGTGTGTTGGTGACTTGACTTCGTATTTCATTTTTATTTTTCTTATCTACCTTTTCTCCCTCCAGTCCCCAGTCAGAAGGATTTAGGTAAAGTAGACTCCTGTTCATCCAAAGCTCAGCACTGTCTTCCTTGCATCTTGCTCTAGGCCTCAACTTATGATGAGTACCAATATAAACGAGGCTGGATGCAGACTGGCGCTGGGTCAACATTCACGGCATTTACGTGATCAACAGTGTGCTCTAAGCTCTAAGCTTTCTGAAAGTGAGGCAGCAAGCAGAGAAGGGCCATTTGCTGATGAGCTGTACACTTACAGCTGCCTGAATGGGGAAAAGAGCATGAGTTGGACTGGATGGAGTTGGACAGAGGAAGAGAGGAAAAGAGTGGCCAATGGTATCATTGGATGTGGTTATGCAATCATCGAAGGACCCTTTGGGAGGAGAGTGGAAAAGCAATGGAAAATTGTACTGCCAAGAATATCGGGCACTTTTGTGAAGCATCTGCATTACGTGGATGGAGGTCTCTTCCCACTGCTGCCTACATCCACGTAGTAGTTTATTTTGTTGTGTTTGTTTTCAGACACATACATAAAGACATGCCTTCAAACGACGCCAGGAAAGGGTACTAGCACTTGTCAGGCAGACATGGATCAATTTTCAGCTCTACCACCCACTAGCATTACATCAGGAGCAAGCTATTTGACATTAAGCCTCAGTTTCTACACATACCCCATGGGGAGCACAGAGGACTCTCGGGTTTTCTGAGAAAGCAAATGCAGAGTTTTTCCTGGTGCCTAGCACGAGAGCAGACATCCAGACATCATTAGCTGCCTTTGTTTTCTCTTCATAACTACAGAAACCAGCCACCAGCTAACCACATCTAGGTGGATAAGAACTTCTAAAAACCAGAATAATCTCAAGAATGACCCCTCTTAGTTCTCTTTCTCTCTCTTTTTTTCTTCAAAACCCCAAAGTTCCAAAATAAAACACATTGGGTAAAGTTTCTGTAGTTTGGAATTTTATGAACCCTGCCTGCCAGAGCTTCACATAAAGTGCCTGGATTTTGCTCTTGGGGAATCAGTGTCTCCAAGTTGCATGTAAAATGTGAAGAGCTTTCTTCTCCTGGAGCCATGGAAGACTGACTGATGTGGGATGCCAGACAGATAATTGGATGGCACAGACAATAGCTGTTATGACAAGTGTGAGCCCATGATGATTGGCAGCTGCCGAGCCTCGCTGTACCCTCCAGGAAGATGTGGGAGACTGAACATCTTCAGGAGCAAATGAGGGGGCAATTACTTCACCCCCAAAGTGAAAAGAATGGTTTGATTGCTTTAGCTTAGCCCTACTTAACCTTCTTGGCTAACCCTCAGCACAGTGTGGAAGTGCCCCCCAACACTGCTCTAAGGGTAAAGACAAAGATGGCCAAGGGTGGGAAAACCTGGCCCCTGATGCTTGCAGGTGTATTTTTCTTGGGAAGTGAGATTGCTGGAGAAACAAAAGATTTGGTTCGTTTGGCTTGGCAAGTGAAAAATGCAATCTTAAGGGAAGACTTTATTTAGAAACTTTATTTTTCCCTGTTAACTTGAATAGTTTATGGAGGGAAAAAGAACTATAAATGGTTCATAAGTTCGAAATTGTTTTTGTTTTAGAAACAAAACACAGAGTCCCCACCCAAGCAGATCCCACTATAGACTTATTCAGTGCTGGCCACTATTCTGTCCCTGACAAAGCTGCAGTGCAGGCCAGTCCACACTGTGAAACAGAAGTGTCCATAGACTGGCTCATGGCCACTGTCCTCATGCAAACCTTCATGGGCCCTCCCTTCAGAGTTATCTCCCGGCTGTATACATGCTTACTCTTTCCAGACATCTCCACACCGCTGATTTTTGTTTCCCCATCTTCCTTTCACTCTTAACCCACTGCCGTTTATCTTCTGCCCCATCCATGTGACGGGGTTTACTGAGACAGCCAGTGATTAACAAGCTCAGAAGAGACTTCTGTCTTCACATGATTCCTTTGGCCTGTTTGGTATCTTTTTAAAAGATTCATTATTTTAATTTATGTCTCTCTCTCTCTCTCTCTCTCTCTCTCTCTCTCTCTCTCTCTCTCTGTGTGTGTGTGTGTGTGTGTGTGTGTGTGTGTGTGTCATGTACACAGATGCTCAAGGAGGCTGGAAGAAGACCTACATTCCCTACATTCCCTGGAGCTAGAGTGACAGGTAGTTGTGAGCTACACCATGTATGTGTTAGAAACTAAACTCCAGTCCTCTATCAGAGCAGCAAGTGCTGCTAACCACTGAGTCAAACCCCGGTCTGATTACACACTCACCTTGAGAACACGCCCCTCCCCTTCAGCTCCTTTGCCGTTTTCCTCCCTCAATCTTGCCAGATGATTTCATCCACACTCACAACCTCAATACTTTCTTGTACCCTAGTGACCACCAAAAGAATGTTTCCAGTGCCCCTGGCTCTTACCAGCCTATTGCTTGCTTCTACTCCCCTAAAAGACAGGCTGTCTTGGATGCCGTACAGGAGTCCCTGCGCCTTGACATGTACCAGAAGGGACTCATTGCCTTCTCTCCCGAGTTTGCTCCTTCCCAGGGTCCAGTGCAGTGAGCGGCTGTCTGGTTGCTCAGGCTGGAAATCCTAATGTTATGATTTTTTTATCACAACATTTGGATCCGGTCACTAACCATTTCCTGTCCTGTGCCTCACTGCACACTTTGAACCCTTCCCTTCTGTCTTTGTTGCCATGGTCTTAGCTTACCTCATAGAATCTCTGTGGTAAAACACTTTTTCCTATCACTCTCTATCCTTTCTTGAACCTGTTCTCTATCTTATATAACCTAACTCTCTAGAGATACATTTCTGCCTGTTTCCCTACTACAAAGAAGTGGGAAAAATGGAAAAAATACAATCCAGATCACAAATGTTTAACGTCTAAAAATGTCAAGCACAGGATTCTTTTTAAAAAATTTTTGAGATTTATTTTATTTTATTTTATTCTATTTTATACATACGATTGTTTTGCCTGTATATATGTATGCATGTGTATCATGCCTGGTGCTCATGGAGAAGATAGTGTTAGATCCTCTGGAAATGGAGTTAATTAATTGTTGTAAACCACCATGTGGGTGATGGGAACTGAACTCAGGTCCTCTACAAAAGCAGAAGGTTCTCATAATTGCTGAGCCATCTCTCTAGCCCCAAAGCTCATGATTCTTTGTTTTCCTTTTATTTTATTTTATGATACCATTCAGTTCTACATATCAGCTATGGATTCCCTTTTTCTCCCCCATCCTGCCCCCCTCCCCTTCCCCCCAGCGCACCCCCCATTCCTACCTCCTCCAGGGCAAAGCCTCCCCAGAGGACTGAGATCAACCTGGTAGGCTCAGTCCAGGCAGGTCCAGTCCCCTCCTCCCAAACTGAGCCAAGCGTCCCTGCATAAGCCCCAGGCTTCAAACAGCCAACTCATGCAATGAGCACAGGACCCGGTCCCACTGCCTGGGTGCCTCTCAAACAGATCAAGCCAATCAACTGTCTCACCTATTCAGAGGGCCTGATCCAGTTGGGGGCCTCTCAGCCTTTGGTTCATAGTTAATGTGTTTCCATTCATTTGGCTATTTGTCCCTGTGCTTTATCCAACCTTGGTTTCAACAATTCTTGCTCATATAAACCCTCCTCTTTCTCGCTAATTAGATTCCCAGAGCTCCACCCGGGGCCTAGCTGTGGATCTCTGCATCCAGATTCCTCAGTCCTTGGATGGGGTTTCTAGCGCGACAATTAGGGTGTTTGGCCATCCCATCACCAGAGTAGGTCAGTTCCGGCTGTCTCTCGACCATTGCCAGCAGTCTATTGTGGGGATATCTTTGTGGATTTCTGGGCCTCTTTAGCACTTTGTTTCTTCCTTTTCTCATGATTCTTAACCAAGGGAAGACAGGAGGATACGTCTTCGTGTCCTAGCTTTCCATCCTGCCTTACTGTGCTCTAGTCCTACCCTCAGAGCTTTTCATAACACACAAAGCTCCTCTGTGAGCTGGCCTTCTATTCAGACCCTCCCTTCAACAGGGAAGTAGCCACCTCTTCAGCTGGTAAACTGCGCATTTCAAAATGCTCCCTGGACTATTGGCTCCTCAGAGAAAGACAGAGATATCCTTGAGCAGAACACACAGCACCTCGCCTCCCAATTTCCATTGCAGTTCCCTCTCTTCCAACTACTGGCCCCTGCTGGATGGTTATTATATTAAATTGCTTATGTATGTAGCTCCCACCTACGATGATTACATTCTTAAAATGAGAGACCATGTCTGGTATTTTATATCTCCAGCACTTTACCACAATTCTTGCCATGTGGGAGTTGGTGGGATGGATGAGTGATGCTTTCCATACAGTCACAGCACTTATAATCTTTGGTTATTTGAAAAAGAAAACCAGTATTCCTGTAACATTCTGGTCCCTAGGTCTTCACTCTGTCCCTGTTGGAATAATTTTCTCTGGTGGCTTGTTCATTATCTAATTATGCAAATGACTGCCTTGTGGTACTTTTACTTAATCCATTCATTTGACTTTATTTA
Source organism: Peromyscus maniculatus bairdii (assembly GCF_049852395.1). Classification (NCBI taxonomy): domain Eukaryota; kingdom Metazoa; phylum Chordata; class Mammalia; order Rodentia; family Cricetidae; genus Peromyscus; species Peromyscus maniculatus. The sequence continues at coordinate 168,328,449 of NC_134854.1, forward strand.
GACAGTGGACCAGAGAGAGCTCTCTATCACACATTACCAAGACAGTGGGACAGGAAATATTATTGTATAAATAAAAAGAGAGTTATTTGAGAGTACTCTGCATACAGATGGAGCCAGGCTGCCTCGGGCTGGCTTGATTTTGTTGGGGACACATTTCCCACAGTGACTGCTCTGTAGCCTCAGCTTTCTCTAGCTGGCATGCAGGTGGCATGTGGGAGATACTGCCAGAAGTCTGAGTACATCTACTTCTTGTAGAGGCAAGTACTGGGTTGGACAAGACTTCACTTTCCCAGAAGAGATCGTGAAATATCAATATTTCACTTCTGAAGCAAGTGCTTATTCTGTATGGGTGCAAAACCTTCCCAGGCAGCCATCTCAGGGCATCTAAGCCAGGCACACCTGTCTCGTGCTGTGGCTCCAGGGTTCTGAGGCCAGCCCTGCAGAAGCTCGATACGGCAGTGGGGATGGTCAGGTGAAATTCTGTGTAAGTCCTGAGAACACTGAGTCTGAGATAGAGCGATCTCCATGCCCAGTGACCAGCCCAGCTCAGTCTGGGGTGGCTTTGTCTCTCAGTAAGGAGGTGTTTTGGACCTAAAGCCTCTTCTTGTGTCATGAGAGGCAGGTCCAAGTCTTGCTGTGCATTTCGGCCTTTCTCAGCAGCAGCTTTCTTCCATCCTTCCGGTGAGGCCAACCTTCAGGGTATATTTATTTCCCTTACCTTCTTGAACTCATTCCTAATTTATGAGCTTAATTAATAAGGCCACTTATAAATCAATCATTATATTACTATTCCTACCTCTGTATATGATGGGTTTTGATTGTATTTTCACTAATTGAAAATTGTAGACTTGCCATTAATACAGAAAATGAGTTGGAGAGAAAGCTTTATTTATTCATAATTTAATTTTCAGCTTTTCCTTCAGTACTAAACTAAATCCCACATCACTGATAAGGCAGCTACACTGCTTGTGGGGGTGCCAGGAGTCCCACTTGGCTATAAGCAGCAAAACTGAGACAGTGATTCAAAGACTCAGAGCTGAATACAAGAGTCTACATCACCACCCTTAAGCGACTTTGGGAACTGAAAAATATAATAGAACTGCCATATTAAATTAAACCATGAAAGAAACAGAGTTATAGTGAGGAAAACTTGACACAGATGTGTCATTTAAAGAATTAACCACAAAAAAGAGAAAGAAAGGATATATTCTCAAAATAATGTGTATCTATCTACCCATGAGTTGGAACATGTTTTTTGTCTGTTTGTCGTGTGTGTGTGTGCGTGTGTGTGTGTGTGTGTGTGTGTGTGTGTGTGAGTCTTCTGGAGTTGTTAGTTGTTTACCTTGTTGTAATGAGACAGGGTCTCTTAATGAACCTGGGGCTCATAGGGTTGGTCACACATGCTAGTTCGCCTGTCTTGGATTCCCCCAGCACTGGAATTATGGGTGTGTACCACCACACCTGGCCTTTTGTTTTATTTTATTATTTCTCTTTGATGACTTTTTTAAACATTTGTTTACATTTTGAGAATTTCATACATGAGTTGTATTTTTGTATTTACATTATTTCCACCCTGCCCTTTCCCCACTCTAGCTCCTTCTGTCTCCCATACCCCCATTTCCTCTTAGATCAGACTGAACCAACTCCCCTGAACCTGTTTTGTTTCTTGACAGAAGCTAGTGTCCTGTCAGAAAGTATAACTTTTGGCATCTTCAGTAGAAGCTTCTGGATTCGCTAACCAAATTGAAAGAGCCATGATTACCAAGAGGCGTATTTTTCTGTGCTGGTTGAGAGAAAAAGCAGAAATTGATTAAGGAATGTGTCAGGCGGCTGTCTTCACCACCTGCCCACCTGCAGAGCATGAGCCAAACTGGTTTCTCTTCTCAGTCTCCAGCCTCTAGCAGGCTGTCTCTCCTTTCTTCCTCACAATCTAGAGAACTTGTTTGCTGTGGGATGGTCTGTATGTCAAATTGCTCTGATTGGTCAATAAATAAAACACTGATTGGCCAGTGGCCAGGCAAGAAGTAGGTGGGACAAGGAGAAAGGAGAATTCTGGGAAGCAGAAGGCTGAGGCAAAGAGACACTGCCAGCCGCCACCATGACAAGAAGAATGTGAAGACTCTGGTAAGCCACAAGCCACGTGGCAAGGTATAGATTTATGGAAATGGATTAATTTAAGATATAAGAACAGTTAGCAAGAAGCCTGCCATGGCCATACAGTTTGTAAACAATATATGTCTCTGTGTTTACTTGGTTGGGTCTGAGCAGCTGTGGGACTGGCGGGTGACAAAGATTTGTCCTGACTGTGGGCCAGGCAGAAAAACTCTAGATACACTTGTTTCAGTTTCATCACCTCCTCTAAACATGTAAGTTCTCATCTGTCCTGAAGGAATCAAGACTCTTCTCTCTATCATCATTATCTTTGTCAACAAATGCAACAGGGTCAAAAAGCCTATATGAGAGAGGAGGCAGGAGCAGAATCATTGCAAATAACCAAGGAAAAAGGAAAGGCATGGATTGGCCATAGTCCATTTTCTCAACCAAATGTCAAAGGCAGAGTGGTTTTCCTGACAGCCGTGATGGCAGTGTCTAACTTCACTTTCCAAATACTTGAAAGAAGCCAAGGAAGGGGGAAGGCTCCAGAATTTTCCTGGGCAAGGGTGTAGAAGGCTATGCAACATGAACTAGTTGCACCCCCAGGATAGTGAGCCTGTTTTAAGGCTTGTCCTGCCCTTCTAAGAGTTCTGAGAAACCTGGCAGTGGGGAACCACTAGCTAGGTCTTCATGAAGCTGATTTTATTATAGCACAACTCATTCACACTCAGCCCTTCTGAAGGAAGAGGTGGTTGGACGATAATCACAAAGAGACTTGCTTATTCCAGAGGAGGGCAGAGGCTGTGTCTCTGGGCTTCGGTGCAGGTGCGTGGAAGGGATGTAGAAGATCTGCAGTGGGTTCTGGCCTTCAGCACACCGACAGCGCCCTGGAACTGGCCCTGATCCACTCCCCGCTCTGTTCCTTTGCTGCCCCCTCTCTGCTAACCTCTGCCTTCTGTCTATGTGGAACTGTGCAGATCCCTCTAGATCTCCAGCTGCTGCCTCTGGATTCCCAAGTCAATCCTTGGGGAAAAAATAACAGTTTAAAAATATCTTCGCACTCTAGGTCATTATTCTAGGCAATGAACTTGAAATCTCATCATTCAACAGGGTCTGTGAAGGGGCATGACTCCATAATAAGTTTTTACTTGCTTTTGATAAAGAGAAAGTGAATGGTCCATTAGCATGTTTATAAAATGCCTGCCGAGTACTATAAACAGATTCACTGCATGTTCTGGAAAACATTTGAGTTAGATGAGAATTTCTCTACTGTGCTCTTCTTGAATATTGGCAAAAAACACTAGCAACTCAAAATCCTGGAAGGAAACTCATGTTGTGAGTTTTCACCGTGGCTTCCAGCGGCCAGGATCACAGGACAATGGGAAGGTGATGCTCAGAGACTTTTAGAACAGCTCCCAGACTCAAATGAGCCAGTGAACTCTCACAGAGAAGGCTGTGAAATCAGCTTCTAGGGGTACATGACCCTTGCATTAGTTCTACATAAGAGATTCATTCTAAGCCAGAGAGCTTCAGAAAAGAACTGGGTCAATTGCACGCTCATAATGCAGCTTTGTCACAAAACATCACCAACTAGAATTGAGAGAAGTTGTGGAGGAGGTCACCGTATCTTTAAATGTGTTTTCTGCCTAGAGCAGTAGTTCTGAAACATTCATTCATAGGATTCTGTGACCCTTATATTATTACCAGGGGCAATAAATTCTGGGGTTATTTTTGTTATGATGTAAGGTTCTGAGAAGTCCTTCAGCAGTGAGACTTATTCTTTGATTAGACATCAACCTAACTGATTTTGTGAAGGCCTATGTTGTGAACATTATTAGTACAGAGTGGGAAACATGCTGCAAACTGTGTGTGGGGGTGTGCAGGTATGTGTATGTGTGTAGGTGTATGTGTATAGGTGTGTGTGTGTAGGTGCAGGTTTGGTATATGTGTAGGTATTTGTATAGCTGTTTGTGTGTGTAGGTGTGTGTAGATATAGGTGTGTGTGTGTGTGTGTGTGTGTGTGTGTGTGTGTGTGTGTGTGTGTAGGTATGTAGGTATGTGTAGGTGTAGGTGTGTGTAGGTCTATCCTGGTGCTAAAGGCAAGTATATCTTATCTTACTCAACAGTATTTGATCAGAATTTCAGAAAGACTAGTTAAGATTCAACCATCATCTCTTTTTGTTTTAAATCTATAAACATAAGTTTATTATTCACAGGTCTGAAGCTGGGAAGTCTAACATTGGATATAAAATGTTTTCAATGTTTTTATTTTACCCCACCTCATAAGTTTGTGGTGTTATCATTTTCTTTTTTTTGTTGTTGTTGTTGCTTTATTTTATTTTATTTTATTTTATTTTATTTTATTTTATTTTATTTTATTTTATTTTATTTTATTTTATTTTATTTTATTTTACAAGACAATTCAGTTCTACATATCAGTCATGGATTCCCTTGTTCTCCCCCGTCCTGCCATCTCCCCTTCCCCCCAGCTCACCCCCCATTCCCACCTCCTCCAGGGCAAAGCCTCCCCAGAGGACTGAGATCAACCTGGTAGGCTCAGTCCAGGCAGGCCCAGTCCCCTCTTCCCAAACTGAGCCAAGCGACCCTGTATAAGCCCCAGGTTTCAAACAGCCAACTCGTGCACTGAGCACAGGACCCGGTCCCACTGCCTGGGTGCCTCCCAAACAGATCAAGCCAATCAACTGTCTCACCCATTCAGAGGGCCTGATCCAGTTGGGGGCCTCTCAGCCATTGGTTCATAGTTCATGTGCTTCTATTCGTTTGGCTATTTGTCCCTGTGCTTTATCCAACCTTGGTCTCAACAATTCTTGCTCATATAAACCCTCATCTTTCTCTCTTTTTAAAGTGATGTTGTTTTAAGTTTTATTATATAAATGAGTCTTTCTGCCCATGTGTATGCACTGCCCGTGGAGACCAGAAAAGGCCATCAGATTCCCTGGAACTAGATGTACAGGCAATTATGAACCACCATGTGAGTGCTGGGAACTGAACCTGGTTCTTCTACAGAGACAGCAATTGCTCTGAACTGGACGCCATCTCTCCAGCCCTACAATCTCTAGTTTTCAAGATAAAACTGTCAGATGATGAAAAGTCAGTGGATTTCTCAAGGTCTTTTTTGGAATAAAGCTTCTATGCCGTTGTTTTATGGCCAATCTAGAGACCTTTCTGTGGGTCAGCACTTGAAAACTGACTTGTCTAAAATATAGCTGAAGGAAACTAACCAGTTCAGACTTCTGTGACTTCTGAGATGTGATTCTGCAGAAACTGTGTTGCTCACAATCATGAACTCATCCGGTGGCCAAGCTCTGACCAGGTGCTGAGAGAGTCTCAGAAGCAAGCAGATAATTGTTTTAGCTTAAGGCGGAGTCTGAGGGAGCCCAGGCTGTCCCTTGAACTTAATATAGCTGAGGATGACTTTGAACTTCTGATCTCCCTACCCCGTCACCTGAGTGCTAGAATATACGCCAGATACCATGCTCAGTTTCTGCAATGCTTGGCACTGAACCCAGAGCCTCATGCTGTTTACATCCAAGATCATAGAAAGATAATTTTTGATACTAGATTGAAGTTCATTTTTATTTTTATCTGTAGAAGAGTTAGTTATAGGTAGCAAAAGAATGTACCATCTTGCTCAGTAAGGAAATCCATCCATCTCAGTTTCTGAACTAGTGACACTAAGGGCCACCCACAGAAAGGCCACAAGCATGATTCATTATTTGTGCCCATTTCTTCCCCACCATGATGTCAAGGTAAAGGTGACAGTGGAGATATCAGATGCCAAGAAAACCCTACTTACTGCTGTGGCCAACACTGGTAATGTCGTATCAAAAGCCAAGTGTTGACACTTGGTTACAATCACCTCAGGCTGTCTCTACCACTGCTCAGCCCATAGTTCTGAGGCTGTCAGACCCTTCCCACACTTAGCATCCCTCCTCCAGAGATGGCAGAGACAGAGAGATCTCTCATTGCCCTTTACTTGGCAGTGTAAGTGGCTGGAAGGCAGAGGGGACAGAGCCACAATGCATGCTTTCTCTTCCAGACCTGGTGGAAGCATTTTGATCCCAGTGAGTGCACCTTGGCTGCCCTTCCTCTTGGAATGAAGTCTTTCCTGAGTGGCTCCCCCTCTGCCCCTTGTGTTCTTTCCCCAATGAGTTCTTTGATTTTTCTCACACACAGGACAGAGTCTAGGATGGACACTGAGGAGGTCTGTCTGGAGCACTGACCCTGACAGCCTACACCCAACTGCTCTCATCCACAGGAAGGAGTCTGCCCCTGTCTGCTGTTCAGCCATGTAAGGTCATTAGGGGCTGGGCAAGCCCAGCTGCAAGAAGGCTATCACTTTCCTAAATAAACACCAGCACTGGGAAGAGCAATCAGCTCCCTGAAACCGTGAAGAACTCTAGCTTGGGAAATGAACATCTGGGCAGTAAGCCCTGTGAGTCCTTTATGTCTCTGGGCTTCAGCCCATCCCTTATCACATCCTCTGTGTACTGTTAGGTTACATTACAGAGCCCCGACCATGCCCTCTGCTGTTGATGAGGTCCGATGCTCTTTACACATCAAACTCTTTAATTTAACACTGTAAACCCTCACAACCTTCCTCCAATAATTTCCTGTTGGTTTTCTTCAAATCCTCTTAGGCAAATGGATTTACTCTGTATTTTCTAACCCTTTTGAATAGCCCCTTCTCCCTAACTGTGTTCTTTGCCTGACACTGTATGTATGTCTATCAAAGACAACTTTGCAGCCTATAGCAAACACCCACATCTTCTGTATCCCAAAGCTGAGACCTTGATGACTCTCTACAGCACTCCCCACTCCCTCATGGGAAGGTATCCCCTCGGTGGTATTCTCCCCAACCCTTGCATCTGTTAAAAGCTTGGTTTTGCATTTATTTCATCACTGTCTGCCTTCTTCCTCTATACCATACTCCAGAAGCACAGGGAACATTTCCATTTTGCTCTTTACTGTCCCCTGAGGGTCTAACATGATGACTGTCTCACTGAAGGCATTCAATAAGCTGTTAGCAATGGAAGAATGAGATCCCTGAAAACCCACAGCTATCTAACTCATGGGTAGAACATTGTTCCTATGTCTTGTTTGTCACAGTAAACTATTAGTGCTTTGCAAACAAGAGTGATGTCTCATCCTGTTTGGGACAATACAAAGAAAAATACCTTACATATTGATAAAGGTCAGTTATAGTTTATCAACTAGCAAGACAGTTTAAGATGACAGAAAAGGAGAGGAACATAAAGCAAGAGAGAAAGAGGAGCACCAAACATGGCAGCAATATGCACTCTGTTCAAATTCTGACACCGTAAAATTAGATGAGATCTGCTCAGGGATATTTTCCTACTGACAGCTAATAGCAGGGTTTTGTATTTGGTGACTAATGTGTGCGTGCCATCACCTGATGCTAAATAACGCATCACAGTGAGAGGCAAAGGGAAAGCAGCCAAGGCTTACAGAAGTCACTTGGCTACCAATGGCCGAAGAGTCAAATAAAGATTTCTAACTTCATGTGAACATGCTCAGTGGCAAATGTCCTAGAACCCAGTCTGCTCAGCCTCGCATTCTGTTCTGACCCGATAGTGTAGTAAAAGAAGCATGTCGGGGTTTCTGGCCTCAGGTTAGAGACAGAATGACAGCATCAGGGGACAAATCTTCAAGAGAGTTTAAGCAGTAGGACATTGCAGACAGATCTAAAGTCTTTGTCTCCAAAGTCATCTCTGCAGAACTGGTCCACACGAAACTCACTGGTTTTGCTTAAAAGGAGTCCTTCTTCCTTCCTTTCCTCTTACCTTTATCTTGTGTGTTTTAATTTGGGAAAAATTACATAATCTGGACATGAAGCGTCAATCAAATCAGGAGGAAACAGCCAGGATGCAGCTCTCTGATGATGTGGTTCCCAGAATTGAACCCCAGCCCGTGGGTCTCCCTTTCACGGGCTGCTCAGATCTGGCTTGCCTCTGCAGAGCCAGGCGAGTTATTTTTCCTGGCTTCCTACATGTGGAAGGCTCAGCTGCTGTTTCCCATACTCCAAATCCAGCCAGCCGTTTTCCTTGGTCCTCAGCAGAGGATTGGAAAGTTGTTTCCCTTAATGGGCTGAGCCTCAGCCAAATTCCCAAAGGTCCTTGCCCTTTTTGTGAGAAGTGTGATAGTTACTCCTCACCCAAGACATCTGGACACCCTGTGTGAAGATCCTGTCTGAGGGATCATTTGAAATTGGATCATTCCAATTGAAAAAAAAAATTAGGCATTTTGAAACAATTTTGATAGACCTTGGTAACTTAAGTAAAACAAAGCTCTTCCCAGTTGCAGTTTCTACTTTAATAGCAGGTGAAACAATAACAAAGATTTGAGCAAGCAAAAATTAATCTGTATCCACTGAATTTTAATAAATCATAAAAAAAATTCATGCAGCTCCTCTGGGCTTTTGCCAGCAAGTGTTTACCGAGTTTAGACATCTGTCTTTAACAGCTGGCTCCGTGCTACAGCCTCAGGCACTGCTAAGTACCTTGTGGACAGTAAACAAAAGCAATAACAATGCCAGCACAATACAGAAAGAGAGAATATGGTGACAGAAATTAATTTGGCTGAAACTCAGAATACCAGAGTTATGCTAGTTAAAAATTGAGAAAGATAATTTAGATTTTTAGATAGCTAAAAGCTAGCCCAGATGTAGTTAACAACTATACGGGAATAATGAGATTTGATTTTTCTTCTTGCCTGTTTTCATAGCCAGAAAAAAAATTCCTCAAAGTTACAGAAATAAAAAAATAATTTCGTAAAAAGACACTTTTGGTAACCATTATTTCTCTAGTTAGAATAACACCTCATTTGTCCATCACCATTGAGAGAATTTTTGTAGCTCAAAAATTAATTTTCCAATAAGAGAAAACCAGTTTCATGTTCAAAGAAGTCAATTTCATTAGGAATTTGTGTTGGAACTTCTTGTCGGTGATCCACAGAGCCTCAGCTTCCCGAGGAGTCAGTTATCTTCCTGGCCATCGATCACACCGGACAGCTACCAGCTCCCTCCCGGAGCACAAACATGCTGGTCTCTCTCACTGGCCGAACCTTGGCTCTCTATTGATCTTATCTACATTAAACTTCTCTCAGCTTTCTTTTCTAAAAACTGATTTATTCGGATATAATTTATATACCAAACTGTTTATTCATGCAATGGTTTCAGTGTATGGTCATTACCATGTTCATTTTGGAACATTTTTAAGAAGAAATCTGTACCCTTTATCTGACATTCCCCTGTCCTTTGACATGTCCCCATTACCAGGTGAAACACTAATCTACCTTCTGTGTCTATTCTGGACTTTTCTCTGAAGGGAATCTCATAGTCTGTGGCCTCTTTTTATGTATGCATTCTCCAACTTGACATATGCTTTCAAGATTCATCCATGATGCTACATATATGAATACTTAATTCCTACTTAGGGCCACATGGATGTTTGTTTATATTCCTTCCATCATTGGCTTTTCTGAGCCATGCTGCTGTGATATCCAGGGTCATGTTTCTGTATAGATATGAGTTTTCATTTCTTTTGGGTCTACACACAGGAATGAAATGGCTGAGGCAAGTAACAATCCTATGTGTAATTATCTAAGAGGTTGCTGGGCTGCTCCCACAGTGTCTGACCTCTCCCTCAGCCTAGCAGACAAGCTCATCTGCAGCCTCTGAGTCAGCAGCCCAGCCCTCCAGTGCTTTTGAAAGCTCCAGTTTCCCCATGTTCTTTTTCTGACTTCCCACTCCATCTGTCTCCTGGTGCATATGAAGGGTGTGAATGTGGGTCACTTACATTGGCTGACAATAAAGCTGCTTGGCCAATGATGAAGCAGAATAAGGCTAGGTAGTATAATCAAACTGAGGACGGAGATGAAAAAGGGCAGAGTTGAAGAAAACACAAGCCAGCCACCCAAGGAGCAAGATATCAAAGGACCAGTAAGCCATGGCCCATGTGACAATATATAGATTAATAGAAATAGGTTAATTTAAATGTAAGAGCTAGTTAATAATAAGCCTTAGCCATCAGCATTTATAATTAATATAAGCCTCTGTGTGGTGATTTGGAAAGTGGCTGATGGGTATTTGGGACTGGCCAGTCAGAAGAGAAAACTCCACCTCTGTTTACAGCTCCTCCAAGCTGATTTGCTCTTCTCTAGTGGCGATTGGTGTTTGGTGTCACTTCATGTGCATTTTGGCCACTGGTTTAAATTCTCTGGCAAAATGTCTGATAGAAGATTTTGTTTACTCTTAATTGGGTGATGTTCTTTCCATGAATAGACTGTGAAGGATTTTCATTAAGACACAAGTCCCTCACTGGACATGTGCTTCACAAATCCATCTTTAAGCTTTTCATTTTTTTTCTTCTTTTCCACTTAATTTCTTTTCTCTTTTGTTGCCCAACTATTTAAAAGAAGACCTGTGAAATACTTGTGGTTTCTAGTCTTCCTCCACCAACCATTCATTCACTGTTTTTTAAAATATATGTGTTTGCACATGCATATACCGTGTTGAGCATGTTCCTGCTCATGTCTCCAGGCCTCCTCTTTTCTCCTCCTCACCATTAGTTCCCTTTGTCCCCAGACAGTTTCATTTCTGTTTTCATGTCACATATACATATGTGACTATGTATCTATATAAAATCTAGACTGCATAAATGAGAGAGAACATAATATTTGTCTTCCTGGGACTGACTTAATTCACTTAATATGACATCTCCAGTTGCATCCACTTCCATACAAACAGCAGTACTTAATTCTAGTGGCCAACAAGAAATTCCATTGAGTACACACCCCACCTGTTCTTTCTTCACCCCTCTGTTGACAGACACCTAGGTTGGTTCCCTAGCTCAGCCATTGCCAGCAATGCTGTAATAAATGGTAATATGCATGCTTCTCTGTGTTCTGTTGATCCTATTGCTTCACAAAACCCCGGGAAACACGGCTTTGCCCCTCCCCTGCCCTGTGTCTTCTGAGATGTTTACTATTGAAGCCAAGCTCTTGTGTGTTAGCAGCACATACTTCCCAGTGTTAATAAAGGGGAGGGCCTCTACCCCGTGTTCACTGGATTTCCAGGTCATGCTTGGCAGCACCCAACTTTTAACCCTTTGAAGGTCCCTCGTGTCTTCAATCCCATGATGATGTGTTCCAGATTTGCTCTTCTTATAGTCCCTCTTTTTTTCCTGGTTCTCACTTTAACTTAATGAGTTAAATGCTGGCACTCCCCAGAACTTCATCTGTCACTATGTTTCCAGTATGTGTATTCTTCTTAAATCATTTATTTCTATGTCTCACTCCACTGATCATGCCCCAAATCAGTCTTCAGCTTCCACATTGCTCCTTAGCTGTGTCTTAACTGCTTATGAGCATCTCTCTCTTAACTGTTCAGAAACGTTGCCAACAGCTGACACAAGCTGTGATGTCTCACTGTCACTGTCAGCTTGACTGGATTTGGAACTACCTAGGTGACATGCTACTGGGCATGTCTGTGGGGCAGGGGCCTTTCGGAGAGGTTTAACTGTGGAGGGAGATGCAACCCCACTGTGGGCAGTGCCATCCCTGTGGGCTGGGATCCCAGACTGAATAAAAGGAGAGAGCCAGCTAGCAACCAGCATTCACCTGTCTGCTCCCTGACTTTGAGATGACCAGTCACACTATCCATTTCTTCCACCCTGCCTTCCCTCCCATGATGCAATATATTGCTTCTTAACCTTGAGCCAGAATAAAACCTTTCTTCTTTAAGTCAATTTCATCAAGCATTTTGTCATAGCAAGAAGAAAGGTAACTAATACACACGTCATTTCCAAAATCCATAATTCTCTCATAATTCTCACTCCACTGAGAGGAAGAGACTTAGCATCCTTCTCCAAGAAGTTTTCTTCCATGTTGGTCTCATGCTGGCCAGTGTGGGCCTCACACTATAGATCTTCCCAGCTTTCCTCTTTCATTTCCCACTGCCACCATCACTGAATGATCCCTGTAAAACCATGTGCTAGGTCTATTCCAACACAGATCTCACTTGATTCTCATCTCCCCTGCCAGTCTGTGCTTGTCACCTTTACTAGCACTCATTGTCCAAAACAAAGCTGTTATTGTCACCTTTGTCATTAACCATTTTCAGTGACCCCCAGTGATCTCTGGGGTAAGTTCAGATTTATCTTCCATCATGTTTCAGACCCCTGATTTTTTCCTACCTATATTTCCCTCTATCCTTGTGTCTACCTACCCACAACTAGGAAATGTTCTAACTATTTTATGTACCCTAGAAGTTCTGTATTCATTTTACTATGGGTGTGCAATGAACTACCAAAACAGCCACTCCGTTTTACATATATTTGTGATCTCATAGTTACTGTGAATCTGGATTTCAGCACATTAAAGCAGATCCTCCACTTAGGGTCCCACTAAGGTGAAATCAAAGTGCTGACCAGCTGCCTCCTCTCACTGAAACCTAACCAAGGAAGAGACGCTCACAGTCTCACTCAGCTTCAATTGTTCTTCATTCTCATATGAGGGAGGGAAATTACTTTCTTGCTAGCTGTTGACTGAGGGCCTTGTGAGTCAGCTTTCCAATACTTAGCAAAAACTTGAAAAAAATCAACTTGTAAGGATAAAAAATTGATTGAGTTCCTGGTTGCAAAGTTTTCCATCTGTGATTAACTGGATCTGGTGCTTTAGGCCCACAGGACGACTAAACTTCTTACATAAAAACCTTGGGCTCTGTATCCTCTATCAGGGCACATCTCCAGCCATCTAAACATGTCCCATGAGGCCTTGCCTTGTAAAGTTTCTTATAACTCTCAATGTCACAAAGTAGGGCCTAAGTTTTCGACACACAAGCCTCTCAACACTAGACCCAAGCTATTGCAAGGCTGCTCTCAGAAGGTAGAGCCTCTGGCAGTGTGCAATGCCAGTCAGGTTGAGGGCTTCAGCAGCTCCCCAGTCTGCATTCAATACCGTCATGCACAGCTCAAACGCTTTGTACCTCTGGGCTTTAAGGTTAAGGTCGAACGACTAGGTCAAAGCTCTCCAAGATGCTCTGTTTCCTGCTCTGTCTACCCCTCCATTATCAGCCGGCAAAGCTCATTGGTGTCTCTTGAAGTCAGTCTGATATATTGCTTACCCATGAGGCCTTCAACACATCAGCACCTCCCTCTGCCAATTACCTCTGCTTTCCCTAATTGTTCCCATTTGCTTTCTTAGATGGTTTGCAAAAATTTTGAGAATAATGAATACTTTCCACTGGTCTTTCCTTGCTCCAATCCAGGCTTAGAAAAATGTCTTTCCTAGCCGGGCGGTGGTGGCGCACGCCTTTAATCCCAGCACTCAGGAGGCAGAGGCAGGCGGATCTTTGTGAGTTCGAGGCCAGCCTGGGCTACCAAGTGAGTTCCAGGAAAGGCGCAAAGCTACACAGCGAAACCCTGTCTCGAAAAACCCAAAAAAAAAAAAAAAAAGAAAAAGAAAAAAAGAAAAGAAAAGAAAGAAAGAAAGAAAAATGTCTTTCCCAAGAATGAATCCATCTCTTCATTGTGTGGTAAGGCCATGATAAAGTCACAGCCTGTGAAAATCAACACAGCTTCAGATTCCTCAGTAGCAACAGAAGTCCTCATACTGATGCCCTTGCTTGTTCATTTGCTCACTGTTGCTTATTTCTCTCTTCTTTCTTTTTGATACATGCTCTTGAAACAGCACCAGATCTGGAGAACCTGGTCTTAAACTGCCTTTACCTGAATGATTGCAGCCAGTCTGGTGTGGACCTGGAGACACCTTAGCTAAATACGGCAGGACAGCAGGCAGAGGTTGAGGACAACAGGTTTTGATTGACTGTCAGAAAGTCCCTTTCATGACTCTAATGCATGATCTTTGGCACAGAAACTGCAAAATCAATTTTGAGTGTTTTCATAGGCATTCCTCCAGGAACTGGGGAACCAGCTAGCAGAGTTTGCCAAGTAGGTGATCAGAGAATAAATGAGGCTCAGCTTTACATTCACAAGGCCAACCATTTTGGAAGGTAAACTTTCCTATGAAGAACCTGAAAGTTGAGGGAATTTGTCCACCTCTTTGCCTTCTATTTATTCAATGATTATCAAATGAAGGCATTTAAAATGACCTTCAGAGAAAACCTTGAAGTAGAATAAACAATTCACTTTCTTTTGCCCCTTTGTTGATTGGCTGTCCCGAATGGCAAGGTCAAGTCCTAAGTGCATATTTTAGAGCAGTGCCAGCCCCAGAAGACAACAGAAAAGAGAAAGCACCAAAACGGACCTTGGAAGAATCAGCCATGAATTCTGAGCTCGATTCTATACCCCAAGGCACAATTTGGCACCTACTCAGGTGCCTGGGGGCCACACTTAACTTGCACATGTATTTATGTAAGATTTTAGATTATGAGCAGGAGTGCACAAGCTTGGTACTCATTTGCATGATTAATGAAAGTGATTGGGGTTTGTTTTTCTCTTTCACTAGTTATGAATCCCCCCAGATGTGCGGTTCCTGCCCCGTCTTATTACCACACAAAAGGCACCTCTGAAATTCCAGGCTCAACATTTTAATATAAAATACCAGCAAAATCCCAGTGTTTGTCTTCTGCTGTTTTTATCTCTGTGTTTAGTGTAAAACAAACTTCCCAGGAACCATGAATGAGACACAAACTGAACAGAGTTGTTCAGTTAGTTCCAGGAACAGAGAGGGAAGTGTGACTTTGTATGTGTGTAAAGACAAAACTTTGCCTTAGTGTAACACCATTCTGGAACAACAGCCTCTCAAAGATGCATTGAATATACTCTTTCACAAAAATAGCAGTGATGTCTGTACAGAATAAGATTCATGGAGTATAGTATAATATAATATGTAATGTGGACAAATGTTTTGAAGTGGGGAAGCAAAGGACTAATATATCATGCAAAGTAGATTATTCTCCTCTTGAAAAAACAGGAAGATTTGTAAAGACCTGATTCACCTGAATAGCCTAGCAAAGAAGCTAGACAATGGGAATAAAGCGATGTATAATAATTCCCCGCAAAGAGAATGTAATCTTTTGATATTGGCTGTGACTGTAAAATATGAAACAAAACATATACAATTAAAACAACAATAAGAGTTGATAATAACCAAATCCCGAGCACTTGAAGCCATAAGTCCCAATCATACTCTGCATATTGATTTAACACTTTTTTTTTTTTTTTTTTGTATTTTTGAGACAAAGTCTTCCTGTGTAACCCAAGCTGACCCCAAACTTGTGATCCTCCTGCCTCTTCATCCCAAATGCCGGGGCTGCTGAAGCCCATCATCCTGTCCCCTCAATGCCGACATTGTTAATAAAGGAAGACCCTAACTGGAATAATGATGCCTGTGATGTTATTCTTTCTTTAATTTCTTCACCAAATAGCACCCCTGCCCCTGCTGTGTTCTGTGCAGGTGGATGTGGATCCGGACCAACTTAGGATCCACATAGGAGAGGAAGCAGACGGCGCTTGTCCAGTGCACTGACCACCCTGCTCCCTCCATCTGCCCACGCACTTCCTTCTACTCTCTTGTCATAGATACACACACTGTAAATTCAGATCTGTGTGTGGGAGAAAATGCGCCACATTTGCCTCTCAAAAATGGCTTCCTTTGCTTCACATGATGATCTCTGCTTCCACCCATTTTCCAGAAGGACACAGTTAATTCTTCCTTGTGACTGAATGAAAATTGGTTGTGTATAAATGCTACATTGTTCTTTAACTGTTCATCCACTGGTGGGCATCTGTGCTGCTCCACACCTTGGTTACCATGATAATGTCAGAATAAATGTAGAAATGTAGGTAATTCTATCAGGTATTGATTTAGATTGCTGTGGGTATGCACCACCCAGGAGTGGTACAGCTGGGACAAATGGTATTTGTGTCTTCATTGGTGACACCGTTCACATTCCCACCTGGATGGATAAATGTTTCGCTCCCCCATATTCCTGCCACCATTTATTGTTTTGTTTTGTTTTTTTCTTGATGATAGTCATTCTGCTTGGAGTGATTTGGAATCTCAAAGTCATTTTCATTTTCATTTCTCTAATAGCTAAAGATTTTAAATATTTTAACATTTAGTAGACATTTGTGTTTCTTATTTTGAAGATTGTTTGTGTTGGAGCTAGAGAGGTGGCTCTTCCAGAAGACCCAGGTTCAGTTCTCGGCACCCACACAGTGGCTATAACTGTCTGTAACTTCAGTCCTAGGGGCTCCAGTGCCCTCTTTTGGCATCCGCAGACACTAGGTATATGTGTGATATACAGACATATATGCAGACAAAAACACACATAAAAATTAAATTAAATTGAAATTTGTTTGCTAAATTCCCATATCCACTTATTTATTCAATGACTGGGGGCAGTAATTTTTTTCAGTTCTTTATATATGCTAGATATTCACCTCTCATCTGATGAATAGTTGGCAAAGACTTTTCCCATTCTATAGGCTGTCTCTTCACTTTATTTCAAGTGCTGGGATGAATTAAATAATTTTGGTGGGGAAGATTCTACTGGGCAAAATAAAATGAAAATAGAATTTGTTTACTGTGGCAACACTGAAAAGGAATATAGATGGGAATAATTTTATACAGGTATTTTCTCTAAGCATAACCAATATGAATGAGCAGAACATTGATTCATGCTGGGAAAATACACACTGTAGTGCTAAAAAAAAATATTATTTTGCTCCTTTGGAAAAGCTCTTATGGGAACTTTTGCATCAGAGTTTATCCAGAGCAGTTTTAGAACAAATAGTGAGTGTGATTAGCTACTCGATAAAGACTGCAGTAGATCGATTGAAAGGGGAAGGAGGCTTATTTGGGGTTACAGTTTCTGGGGCTCTAGCTCATTCTTACTCTGCTCGGTAGGTTTGAGAATGTGGTCTGAAGGGAAATCCTGCAATATGGAGTGCACAGTGGAGCAAAGCTGCTCATTTCTTCTCTGCCAGGGAACAGAGTGAGTGAAAGGTTAGGGTTAGGGCCACTCCAAGGGCACACTTCTGGTGGTCTAATGTCTGTCCATTTAGGCTCCACCTAGTTCCTAGCAAGTAACAGGCTTGAGACCCAGCCTTTAGCATGTGTGCATTAGAGGGACATTAAAGAGCCAAGTTGTAGCAGCAACCAGACCATATGCAGAAAATCCATTATATCAGAGACAACAGACCCTGACCACTCATGGGGATTCACTTCTTGCTGAAGTCCTCAAGGGTCAGGAAGATTCAGTTTTCATCTGTAAAATGACAATAAAAATAAAGCTACGTAGCATCTAATGTACATCCTCACTCTAACATTCTAGAAGTCTAAGCCTGAATTATGGTGATATTTTATTTGTACTGAAATATGATTTTATTTGTATGTTAATAAATAAAGTTGCCTGGGGGTCAGAGCTAATAGCAAGCCATAGCAGAAGCCGGGCGGTGGTGGTGAATGCCTTTAATCCAGATCACATGACAGACAGATCTCTGTGTGTTCAAGGATACAGCCAGCATGGAGACACATGCCTTTAATCTCAATACCAACCATAGAAGACCTGGAGGTCTGTATAGACAGGCAGTGACAAGGAGATCATGTGGTTGGGTTTACAACCAATGAGAAGGCAGAACAGAAAGTCAATAAAAAGACAGCTACACAGGAAGTAGGTCTCTTGCTGAGGGGAAGGAGAGCAGTGGCAGGAAGGGTAAGAAGGTGATTTTAAGTCTCAGCTCTTACTACTGCTCTGACCTCTTGGGCTTTTAACTCTGCATTTGGCTCTGTGTTTCTTATTTAATAAGACTGTTCATCTACACTGAATTTTTGTTAGCATTTCGTTTTTGTATTCCACCCAATAAATCCACAATATACTTTAGTAATTCTCTTTCATTTCTGCTTAGAATGAATGGCTCCTGAACTGAGTTTCATGTGTCTTCTTCCTGTAGCGTGTTGTTAAGTTGGAGTTTATGATCACACAGCTAACGTAGATCACCAAAAACTAGGTGTGAGCAAAGACATGGAGGCATAAATAGGTGCCCAGGAAATCTCCCTGGCAATGGAGTAGTAAGGGTATGGGTATTAGCAGAGCTATAGGCTGGGGCCAGTGAGCCCTCCTTGCTGGGCATACAAAGTTGTGATCTGTCTGAGGAGAGTGACAGCTGAAAGGAGCCTTTGAATCAGCCTCTCCCGAAGGAAAGGGGAGAACATTGAGTGTTTTTCTTCTCAAACACGTGTAATATGAAAGAAGAGGATTATATTGTAGCAATACTTTAAATACTTCACTTAACTTTCCAAAATATATTAAAAATAACTAGCCATCTTGATGAATGAAGACCACAAAGTGGAAATGTCTGTGCCCAGGAGCTGTGGACTCTGAAACAGGATTGTGAGCAGCCCTCACTCACTAAGCTGTTTTCAGCGCCATGCCAGCTTTTGCATCAAGGAGTTGGAATATAATCTTAAAAGCCTCTGAAGATGCTTTGAGGAATGTGTTGAGCAATAAGATATTTATTCTGGGTGTATTTCTCTCAGAAATCTTGTTATTGCTTGGAATGGGTCAACTTCTGGATTCATATGTTTTTGATTGCATATCAAGTCCTTGGAACCTGAAAGGAAAAGACACATCCTACTGAAGGTCATCACACAGCAAGATCCTTCCCATGAACTTCACCACCCTGTTCCCTGCCTTGGGGGATGCCTGGGGTTCTAAGTGCGACTCTGTGAGGATGCCAGCCTTTCTGCTCCTCTCTTTTTAGCAATTACCATTTATACTACATTTTCCATTCAAGCACAAAACTCCAGAGATCTTAATAAGAGTAAATTAAATTAAATCATAGCCTTTCCTTACTGGCAGGATACACAAAGTCCTTTCAGTAAAATGACCATCCTTTTTATTAAAACGCTTTCCTCTAAACCTCCTGCTTCAATTACTCTTGTTCTTCCCTGAGGAGTCATTGCTAGTAGAAGACCATAGCAACCCTCACCATAGCAACCCTCAGATATTTATGAGTGATGTTTACAGATACAATAAAACTCTTGGGGCAGTCAGCTGCTATGTTTTGATTAAATGTTAGTTCCTGAAGATTAGGCAAATCAACATAAAGGGGTCTGGGATGACATTGCAGTAGGCATGAAGACCTAGGTTACTCCCCAGCACTCATGTCAAAGGCGTGGCATGGTGGTGTCTACTTGAAATCCCGTTGCTGTGGAGATGGCAACATCCATTTTCCCTTTATGGATTAGGAGGGTGGGTTTGTTTTTGTTTTGAGACAGAGTCTCACTATGTAGCTCTGACTGGCCAGAGGATCACTATGTAGACCAGGCTAGTCTTGAACTCATAGAGATCCACCTGCCTGTGTCCACCAAGTGCTGGGATTAAAGTTGTACTCCACTACACCCATTTTACAAGGATTTTTTTTTTAAATCATTTATAATTTAGGACTTTGCAACCACTGTTTTTTGCCCAGCTTGTCTGCAGATCTCTGCCAGGTGTGGTTTTAACGAGTGTCAGATTAATGGTGTGTTCATTACCAACAAGACAGTGGAACAGTGTGAAGTGTAGGGAGATAACTTTAATAACTGGCTTTAATGCAAATAGAGGACTTAGAGGACACAAACAAATGTTATTTTTTTCTTATCCTAGAAGAATACAAACATTAACTAAAAATAATTTCTGGAAAAAGACAACTAATTTGAGAAGTAACTAGAATGTTAATATTTACCTGTGGGAAGGTCTAGTCATAGATGGGTTACAATGCTACTGTAATTATATTTCAAAAGAGTTCTCATTTCCTCACTTCCAATCATTTCTAATTCTCTGTGTTTTAATGATTGTTGAGGGTCTCCAATAGCTTTGGTGAAGAGCTTATTTGGAAACTGGCAAGCTTTAAATATCAAATTGCTTTTGTGAGCTGAAGGTAAAAAGGAGAAATAATACTAATTCCATTAACAAAACTTGGAAAACAATCCAAACCACACTCTGTATGCAGCTCTTGACATGCAGAAAACAAGAGTCCCTTGCAACTGTGACTACAGGAGTGAGTGTTCACACCTTGGAGCAAATATAAAAGGATAAGCACAGGGCGCAGCACATCCCTCCAAAGTGGCAGCTAGCAATTGCAAGTCCCACTCTCAGAGAATAAAGTCTGTTTCAGGATGCAGACTTTAAATGCCTGCTGTTTCTTAGGCCACCCTTTGAAAAGGGACTTCACTGTGTTCACATCCATTACCTCTGTTTTTAGAGCTCTATCTCAGGGGCTGGAGAGATGGCTCAGTGATCAAGTACACTTGCTGCTTTAGCAGAGGACCTGGGTTCAATTCCCAGCACCCACATGGTGGTTCCATCCATAACTCCAGTTCCAAAGGATCTGATACCCTTTTCTGGCTTCTGTGGGCTTTGTACACACATAGCCTACATACACACAGGAGAAACATTCATACTTCTTATATTATTCTTATATTCTAATATTTCTTTTCTTTTCTTTCTTTTTTTTTCCGTTTTTTGAGACAGGGTTTCTCTGTGTAGCTTTGCGCCTTTTCCTGGAACTCACTTGGTACTCAGGCTGGCCTCGAACTCACAGAGATCTGCCTGCCTCTGCCTCCCGAGTGCTGGGATTAAAGGCGTGCACCACCACCTCCCAGCTCTCTAATATTTCTTATATTCTTATTTATTATATAAAATAAAATAAATGATCTCCATAATTATAATGAAGCTCCATCCAGGACTGAACTACCCACACCAGGGTTGGATAACTTTTTTTTTCTAGAAACTTCACTGTTCCAGATATTACTCTAAAGATATTTATGGAGTTTCAGTTGATTGCATATGTGGTGTAAGGGAAGGGTCCAATTTCATTATTCTTCGAGTAGATATCCAGCCTCCCCAGTGCCATTTGTCAAAGAGACACTTCCTTCTAACCACTAAGTGTCCTAGAGCTGTAGCTAGAGTTTTCCTGCCTTGCCCACAGTCTGAACAAATCTTTGTCACCCACCAGTCCCACAGCCGCTCAGACCCAACCAAGTAAACACAGAGACTTATATTGCTTACAAACTGTATGGCCATGGCAGGCTTCTTGCTAACTGTTCTTATAGCTTAAATTAATCCATTTCCGTAAATCTATACCTTGCCACGTGGCTCATGGCTTACCGGCATCTTCACATACTGCTTGTCATGGCGGCAGCTGGCAGTGACTCCTTCTGCCTTCCTGTTCTTTCTTTTCTCCTCTCTGTTAGTCCCGCCTTTACTTCATGCCTGGCCACAGGCCAATCAGTGTTTTATTTATTGACCAATCAGAGCAATTTGACATACAGACCATCCCACAGCACTAGAGCTTTGTTAAATGTTCCTGTAAGTATTTAGTTTTATGTTTGGCCCCATGCATTTACATGTCTGTTTCATGTATGTGCTATAAATGTTTAAATATAATAGCTTTATAATATTTTTTTAAATCAAGAGTGTGATTGCATCAAGTTGAGTTGTTTTGTGAATAGAGTAAATAATAGGAAAACAGAGAAATTGATTTCTAAACAGCAAAGGGTCATTCTTACAAAGGAGAAATAACTAAGATGCAATCAATGTTCAGCATCTCCAATCAGCAAGAAAAATAAAACTAAATCATAGCAAAGCTGGACATTGTAGTGCACGCCTCTAACCCCAGCACCTGAGAGGCAGAGGCAGGCAATTGCTTGTGAGATTGAGACCAGCCTGGTCTACAGAGTGAGTTACAGGACAGCCAAGGCTACACAGAGAGACCCTGTCACAAACAAACAAACAAACAAAAAACAGACAAACAAAATCACATCAGGACATGGCCTCATGCCCCTGAGAGTGGCTAGGAAAGGTGTGTGTGTGTGTGTGTGTGTGTGTGTGTGTGTGTGTGTGTGTGTGTAGAGGGCTCAGTGAGTAAAGGGCTTGCTTTCAGTGTGAGCACCTCAGTCTGAACCCCAAGAAGCAGTGTAAAGCGATGTGTGTTTGTAATCCCCGCCCTCTTACGGTGAGATGGGAGGCACAGACAGGAGGATCCGTGGGCACTTGGGGCCAGCTAGGTGGTGTTCCACGGGGAGCAACAAAGAGACCTTTGTTTCCAATAAGGTAGAGGGTGAGGTTTGACACCCAGACTGTTCTCTGACCTCCAAACATGCACTGTGGCATGTGAGTGCTCCCCTACACACACACACACACACACGCACGCACGCACGCACGCACACAGAGAGAGAGAGGAGAACGAGAGAGAGAGAGAGAGAGAGAGAGAGAGAGAGAGAGAGAGAGAGAGAGAGAGAGAGAGAGAGAGAATTGCTGAGAATGTGAAGAACAGGAAGCTCCTGTGCACGGTTGTGGGAAGGCAGGCAGGCTAGCACAGCTGTAATGCAAACCATTGGAAAGCTCCTCACATGAAAGCTGAACAGTCAAATGAGCTGGCAGTCCTACGTCTGCACATGTGCATCGGGTGCCTCCGCTCCACCACGTTTATCCCAGAATCCTTTGCAGCAGGCCACAGAAGGAAGCAACCTGAGAGTCCATCCACAGACTAGTGCATAAAGAAAATATGGCAGCTGTACACAGTGGCACACTACACAGCCTCAAAAAGAATGATATCTCGCGTCTTTGACAGTATGGATGCCGTTGGAGGACATTAGTCTAGGAAATGAGCCATGAAAAGAAAGTTACTGTCTGATCTCACTTATATGTGAAGGTTTTTAAAAGGAACTCACAGAAACAAAAGGTAGAAAGGTGGTTATCACAGAGGGTGGAGAGGAGGAAGAAGGACGGGGGAGGGTAAAGAAAATGTCTAAGTGACATATTTCCTTGTATGAGGACATAGAGTACAGTAATACAGTGTAGGCTTAAAGATGGCTGACACAGACTCTAACATTCTTATCACAAAAAGATATATTGTGAAAGTTATGGATTTATTGACTAGGTCAATCGAATGCAATAAGAATATGCATGTTGTATTCCACAAATACACATATTTATTATTCTTTCAACCAAAATGAAAATGGTAAAAAATTACAAAAGAACTCTTAAATCTCCATGCTGCATCCAACTCTCTCAACCTGCCAGACCTTCCACTTTCTCTTCCAAGGTCTAGGCCCTCATCAAGGAGACTCCTTTATGCAACAGATGGGCAACATTGCAGATAAAATGCAATAAAATGCATAAAACCAATAAAATGCAAGTTGTGGGACCTGACCCCAATAGATACAAAATACTCCCACACCTGAGCCTCAGAGAACATTATGGACGAGGGGCAGAAAGATGGTAAGAGCCAGAAGATTGGGGGAATTTGTCTCCTAGTGATGTCAGAAGCTACACCCATAAAGTCTTACCAACATGAGTGCCTAAACGTGAACTGAACAAGAACAATAACAATAAACATGCCCATGTGGGTGGGGAAAGGCCCCTACACAAAAATTTACAGGCAACTAGGGAATGGTGAAAGCAGAGAAAGAGTCCTCCAGGAAAATGCACACCAATTAGTTATCTAATACCAACTGATCAGCCCTAAAACATACATACAGGTAACATTATACAGAAGGAGCAGGTAGTTCTTAGGAATGCGTGTATAACAATAATTAGGGGAAAAAGAGGCCAGGAATTTGAAAGAAAGCAGAAGCAGGTATGTGGGAAGATTTGGAGGGAGGGAAGAGAAGAAGGAAATGATGCAATTATATTATAATCTCAAAAAACACAATAAGATGGAGGACTCTTTAAGCATTCCAACCTTCTTTCTAAGTTTCAGGAAGAGAGAGAAGAAAATTGAGTGAGCTTAGTTATTTTGAGGGAAATAATTAAGGGCAGAAATGCCCAATACTATTCATATTTAAAGCAGAAGAGATATTAATGGAGTAATGCTTAGAAATATAACAATGGAATCATTGCCAAGTACATCAACTACTTCCTGCCTTTTGACTAAGACCTGGACTATCTGCTCTTACCATGTTAGTAGCAGCTAAGCATAGAAAAAGACATTTAATATAAAATAGAAGATGGTAAATAGGAAAACGGGATGATTAAAATAAATCCAACTATTTCAAATATCACAAGCATAAAATATATGTTAAAATATGATTTTCATGTTGAAAAATCTCTTCTATCATGTTTAATGCAGAAACACCTAAAATAAAAAATCACTGAAAATGTTAAAAATGAAAATCAGAAAAAGAAAATATGGAAAGTTTTGCAATTATTTTAGAGGACATTTAACTCAAATTCAAAAATAAGAAAGAAAAAATGGCAAAGCAAGCTAGATACAATTTAAATATTTCCTTATATAACCACATAAAGTCTAGTGACAAGCACAAATCCAAGAAGAATAATTACAGCATGTACCATAGAAGGGCATTAAGAGTCATCATTGACTGTCCCTCCACAGCTAATTTTCCTTAGGGTAACACACCGCACAGACATCTGCAGAAAGAGTTTTATGAAAACTCAATCACTAAATACATCTTTAAATGTCTTTGTGATAGTTAACACTGAAAAAAAAATGTATAACCATAGACTAATTTGATCTTTCTAATTTCCTTGCATATTCACACATCTCTCTACATAATGTCTACTTTACACTATATTATATATATTATGTTTTACATAGGTTTTGAACTGTGTATGAACTGTATCATTCTCTTCCAACCTCCTTTTCTATCCTTGACAATATGTTCTGACATACTCATCTATATTGCTTCATATTTGTTCATTTCTATTGCTCATAAGTATCCTGCTAGTTTGCTCATAATCAATATTCATTTTCCTAGGCCTCAGCCACAAATGATTTTCAAAATAAATTAAAAAATTTAGAATCTGAAAACAAAAAAGCAAGCAAACAAATGAACAAAATTAAAAACAAAAGCTCTCTGTGCAGCTGGCTGCCTGTCTCCTGTGTCTGAACCTAGATGTGCATTGATTCTGAAGAATTACAAATACCAGTTTACAGAACTGGAGATACTGAGTGGTTAAGAGTGCCGACTATCTTGCAGGACCTGAGTTGAGTTCCCAGCACCCATAACAGGCAGCTCACAACCGCCAGTAACTCCAGCTTCAGGGAGTTGGACACTCAGGCACTCCTCAGGCACTGCACTCACATGTATATGCGTGCTGCATTCACATGTATGTGTGTGCACACACATACACATGATTAAATAAAATAACTCTTTTTAAAAGGTATACATTTACAGTGAATTACTTCTGTACCCACTGGTACTGTAGGATTATCTGTTCCAGGTATGTTTTCTAAGTTGACTTTTGGATCTGGCTTAAGAAATTTTGACAGATCTCCATCTTCCCGTCATGCTTCTGTCTAGCTGAAAACAAGCCAGATCCTGCTGTGTTCCCGAGGAAACCCTGCAGGACCACACACATACTTTCCCTTTCATGGAACACTTTAGAACCAAGTGCTCACGGTTCACGCCGGATACTCACTAGTCATGTGACTGTCATGCCTTCACTCAGAGACTGGCCCAATTCTACATCCCCTGACAGCTGTGAACAACACCATGTAAAGTCAAGTCATATGGGAAATGCCTGGCATAAATTATGCATGAGGAAAAATACTATTTTACTTTAATCAAGCCATGGTTACTTACCTGCCTGTCTTTACTGATTTTAGTCTCAATTTTTGACCAACTGAACTTAGGTGGTTAAGCCCCAAATCCAATCTTAGCAGGCCTTTCCCAGATGAATCCTGGCAGAGTAAACTTATGTTTCTTTTCTCTGGGTCTTCATAGCCAACGGTTAGTTATTATTCTCACCTCTGTGATGAAATACCTGACAAAAAGGAACTTAGGAGAATGATGGCTTTGGGCTCTTGAGGGTACACTCTATCATAGCCATGCATGTTAGCAGGAGCCTGTTCACATCTGGGCAGACTGGGAAGTAGAGGGAACAAATGTCTGTATTCAGTTTTCTTGTCTTTTTTTCCCAGCCCTTGGGATGATGTTGTCCACATTCAGAATGAGTCTCCTCCTCAGCTACCCTCTCTGAAAACATCATCACAGACATGCCCAGAGCTGTGTCTCCTAGGTAATTCTAAACACAGCCAAGCTGACAAAGCTGATTAAGCATAATGCTGACTTATAAACATCTGTTATTTAACTTCGATGAGGGATCTGTTGCAGGTGAGGCCCTACACAGGTATATACTACATGCGGGGTCCTGCACATTGGAGACATAAAAACAAATACAATTTTATTATAGTTCTTAATATATCTCAAATCTGGCAGAGTGTATACATGATATATTATATGCCTTACCAGAATACGAACCAAATAATGCATGGCTTAGACCTCATTCATCTCTGTGCAGTTAGCATAGAGCATGCCATGTAGAAGCATTAGTAAATGTGGCTTGGATTGAACTGAATTACAGAAAACATGAACTGGCATTTAGTCCTTTTAATGCAACTCTATGCATAGTCAAAGTGCCTGTGTGAAGACAGCCCAAGATGGCTCTGTGGCTTGGCAGGGCTCTGTGGAGGGTAGAGATGTCCAGGTTGGCTTTAGCCTTGCTCTGATGCAGATGGCCATTGGCTGAACTTGTTTTTCAATCATCTTCCTCTCTAAAGAGGACAGCATGTTCTTTTTTGGAACAAAGTATGGGATGCGATATTTCATCTTTTTACTTCTCTGCTCATCTTCTCCAACCCTATCTGGAGCTCTATGATCTGTAACAGCTGTAACATGGAGTTCTTCTCTGCCAGGCCCCTGGTGGACCATACACTTTGATCAGTGTAAATTGGGGGTAACAAGACCCTATTACTTGTTCTCAATAGGAAGAGAATGGCATTGAAAGCACACAAGTTATTTAAGTTCTGAGTGTAACTGTTTCATTAAAACCATGCAATCTCCTCTGTGGCTCATTTTCACACACCCTTTGCCAACCCAGTAGACTAAGTAAGGAGATACATGAATGCAGAATGACTCTGAAAAATGGATGCAGTCAAATGCTCCAACACAGTGACCCACTGAGACCAAGAACCTTCTGTCTTGAAATATAAATGCAAGGTGGACTACCTCAAGAATGCATCACAGAGAGCAGCCCCTGCCTCAAGAATGCATCACAGAGAGCAGCCCCTGCCTCAAGAATGCATCACAGAGAACGGCCCCTACAAGAACATGGAAGGGACTCTCTGGAGAGAAAAGGAAAAAATATGCAAAAAACATCACTATACCAAGGGAAGGAAGTAAGGGCATGGGGTTTATTTCCTAGTGTTGGCATGACAAAGTTTCATGAATGAGAAGCTTAAAGGTAGATGCCTATTTCTCAGTCTGAGAGCAAGGTGCAACACTTGGGGTCCTTCCAAGGGCTGCAGGGAGGTTTGGACTGCACCTAGCTCCCTGGCTTCGGGTGCTTTTTTCTGGTAACAAGTTGGCATTTGTTGATATGTAGAGATACCATCCTGCACTCAGCATTCTCCCTTCCCCGTCCCGTGTGTGTGTGTGTGTGTGGTGTGGTGTGTTATATATGGCTATCTCAGTCCATCTGCTGTAATAACAGAAAACTGAAAACTGGATATTTTTTAAGGAAAAGTGTTTCTCACCATTATGGAGGCTGCCAAGTCCAAGATCCTGATTTCAGCCTCTTTTCAGGATCTTCATGCAGTGCCTCAATGTGGTGGAAGTGCAGTGCACATATATGAGACAGGAAGAAGGGAAATGAGGAGAAACACTTAAAAAATCCACTCTCATCATAACTAACCCACTTCCTTGATCATAGTGTTAACCATTCCCTTAAATGACCCACTACTTAAAGCTGTTATAGAGAAAATTGCATTTCAATATGGTTCAAACTATAGCAACTAACTTCTGATTAGTGTGTATGAATTGTAAAAAATAATTTGTTTCATTTTGATATTTTTATACCTGTATATAAGGTGTTTCGATAGTATTTACCCCTTCCCACTGATTTACTTCCCAATCACTGACACTTCTGCTTTCAAGCCTTTTAAAACTCCACATATGGAAGAAAAAATGCAACACTTTGCTTCCTGAGTCAGGCTTATTTCACTTAACATGATCTTCAATTTCATCCTATTTCCCACAAATGATTTAGAATTGCTCATTATAATGACTAAACAATGCTTTTGATATATATACCACTTCTCTATCTATCAATCCATCCAATGATGAGCACTGAAGCTGATTCTATCATTTGGCTGTTGTAAACAGTGCAGCACACAAATGGATGTGTGTGGTCATCTTTGTGGAATGCTGACTTGGGGTCCTTTGGATGTATATCCAGGAGTGGTGTAACCGGGTTATATACTAATGCTATTTTCAGTTCTCTGAGAATTTTCCATATTGTTTGCCATAGTATAGTGGCTGCACTTTGCATTTCTGACAGCAGTCCACAAAGGCCCCTTCATCCTATGTCCTTACTGATAATTTTTGTTTTGTTTGTTTTATTTTGGTTTTCCTGTAGTTGATCTTACCCTTGCACACTGTTTTCAACTCCCATGCATGACGAGCCCCTTGCCTTGTTACAGTTGATTGATTTAAAGCACAGGCCCAGTAAGTTATAAGAGAAAGCTCATTTATTCCTTTAAACACATCCTTTTAAGTTGTTCTTAACTATTATCAGATAAAATCTTGTGCCAACTCCTCATTTTTCCAGACATTCTTAAGTCAACAAATATTCTCAAGTTTCATTTATCAAAAATTCCAAACAATTTAATAAAAAATTACTATCTGTGATTAAAACTCTAGCATTGCCCACCCCCAAACTCATGCTTAGAAACCTGACCCTTACTACCTGAACAATTAGTTTACTTCCTCTGAGATTTGTCATTCTTCCCAAATCATTATATTATTTCTGGATCCACTGATGATTGCTCTCTCTAACACTCAAGTTCTATTGGGAATATAAACAGTTATTGTACAT
This sequence comes from Peromyscus maniculatus bairdii, assembly GCF_049852395.1. NCBI lineage: Eukaryota > Metazoa > Chordata > Mammalia > Rodentia > Cricetidae > Peromyscus > Peromyscus maniculatus. The sequence continues at coordinate 168,357,433 of NC_134854.1, forward strand.
TTACAACTTATTGTGCTGTGTGTAGTAGCTGGGTAAACACAAGATGCCACAGACTCACCTAGAATCACCTGATTTGATTAGGCTTTGTTGACCAGTACTATATCCTAAAGGGATAAAAATCCAATTTGAATCCTGAAGAATCAAGAGGAGAGGAACAAACATATTGAATAGGAACAGCATTTCCTGCAAAGAGAAGCCTATTCTCAAAGCCCAATACAAGATGATAAATCATATCTCTAGAGGGAGTAAAAGGAATATCTAGTGAAAGTACAATAAAAATGACCCTGTATCTTCATGTAGATCATTTACTTCTGTCCTAAAATAACTGTTTGAGTCATTGACTGAAAATCCTTATGTATTTAACAGTGAATAAACTTGGAATATACAGCTATCATTTATGCCTTTCCAACACTATATGTTATAGTCACTTGGGTGACATATTTTTTTTTCTAAAAATCAAATGACATAGTTACATTAGTGTAACTGATGGACCTGACTTCCCAAAATGTTTGTTCCCTAAGAGAAATAATAATACTGATTAAAAAACTAATCAGAATTCATCTTTTCAGAACTGTGACTTATAAGAATATAGAACATTTATTTGAGAAAAATAATGGGATCTCAGCAATGACAAGGAGATTTGTAGCATTTTAGCTTGTCACTGTCCAATTTTCCCTTTCCTGACACCATGGTCTTTGAAGACTTACAGCCCATAATCACAGTGAAAACCAGCAATCTGCTGACCACTGGATGGGAAAGAATGGGACTGGAGAGTTTTCAAAACCTCATTCCCAGAGAATTTTTATTTCCCCTCTCTAGCGGTTTCCTGGAAGACCCCACTTGCAAGGCTGCCTCTATATTACCTAAATCTGAGCTCACTCAATGTGAATGAACAGCTTCATTCCTAAGATGACTGGAGGGGGAAAAAGAAAACAAAACACAAAAGCAATTGTCTAATGGGACCTGTCTCTTGAGAAGTGGGTAGAAGTTAGAATAAACAGGAGGTCAGAAAAAGTGCTTAAGAATAAAAAATGGAGAATAAGACATGTGTGGAGAGCTTTGCAAAGCTCTGAAATCTTTCTATGGATCTAGGAGGCCACACATAAGTAAGGGCTTTGCCATGTCCAGGGCTGTATGCATGCTAAGTCAAGGGTCCTAAAATCTCACCACTGGCTAATATTACATTTTGTGAAAGCAAAAGGTTCAGACCAAGGTAGAGTTTCAAAGTGCCTGGTTGAGTGTTGAAAGCTGCTTAAAATTCTCACAGAAGTCAGAGGCAAACACTGAGAGATGAAGTTGTTCTAGTTACTAGCCCAGTTACTAGCTGACCACTCAGCAAACCAAGTAGAGCCTTTGACTGCCAAAGGTGACAAAGATACCCTCTCCAGAACTCATTCCAAGAAGTTACTAAACCAACAAAGTGCTCCTCAATGGCAACGGCAATCATGCAGAGGTGGCAGAGTATGATCTTGAGAATTTCTGGTACTTTAAATATCTAGTTTAAAACTAACAAAAAAAATGGGATAGCCTGCACACACACACATCAACATGCAGAAATTGATCAAGAGAAAGTGACCAAAAGAAAGCTCAACTTTTAGACTTACTATATAAAGGCTGTGCATGGGATAATTGAAACAACTCTTTGAAAAGGAAGCTGTGTCCGAAGAACTAAAAGAAAGGGTGCACATGCCATTCATTGCCTAGAAAATATCACTGAAGAAATAAAAATATAAAGAACAATTTAAAATTCTGAAGTTGAAAATGATAAAGGAAAAACACTCAGAATTAGATTAAAAGATAAGGAAGAGCCAAGGGACAGGAGATCAATTAATATTGCCCAGTCTAGCGGGTGAGAAAAAGAGAGAGGGGGAAGAAAGAAGGGAGGGAGGAAGGGAGGGAGGGGGTAGGGAGAGAGGGAGGGAGGGAGGAAAATGAACAGGGCCTCTGTGAGCTAAAAACACCACCAAGATATTCACAGGAAAACCATGTATCAAGATGCATGTGATAGAAGTCCCAGGTAGCAAAAGATGAACAAAATAACATCTAGAGCAGTGGTTCTCAATCTTCCTGAAGCTGTGACCCTTCAGTACAGTTCCTCATGTTGTGGTGACTGCCAACCACAAAATTATTTTCATTGCTACCTCATAACTGTAATTTTGCTATAGTTATGGATTATAATGTAAATACTTTTGGTGATAGAGGTTTGCCAAGAGTCACGACCCACAGGTTGAGAGCTACTAATAAAGGACTAGTTGGAAACTTCTCATGTTTTATTTAAGAATCGTTAATCTACACATCCAAGAAACTCCATGAACTCCAAGCAGAATAAACTCAAAGAGCTCCACACCTAGATGGTTCAAAGCCAAACTGCCTGTGTCAAGACAGAGAGACCCTTTAACAAAACAGAAGTCACTCTCTACATGAGAAAGGCCACAGTAAGATCATTTCTCATCAAAACCCCCAAGGGCAATAGGCCATGTGCTGACATAGAAGGCTGTCAATCAAAAATTTTATTCCCTGCTAAAACAAACAATTAAAACAAACTAATGTGCTTTGAAAATATAGATGATAATAGGATAAGAGGCAGGTGGATCTCTGTGAGTTCGAGGCCAGCCTGATCTACAAAGCGAGTTCCAGGAAAGGCGCAAAGCTACACAGAGAAACCCTGTCTCGAAAAACCAAAAAAAAAAAAAAAGATAAGCTTGGACTATGACAATTTTTACTAACAAATCTGTTGTGCTGGTTAGTTCTATGTCAACTTGACACGAGCTAGAGTCATCAGAAAAGGGGGAGCCTCAACTGAGAAAAGATCTGGCTGCAGGCAAGCACTCAGCCCATTATGGGTGGGTCACCCCTGGGCTGGTGGTCCTGGGCTCCCCAAGAAAGCAGACAGACTGAGCAAGCCATGGGGAGTAAGCCAGAAGATGGCACCCACCCCTGGCCTCTGCATGAGCTCCAGCCTGCAGGTTTCTGCCCTGCCTGAGTTCCTAAAATCATCACTTTTGATGATGAACTGTTAGATGGAACTGTGAGTGAAATAAACCCTTTTCTCCCCAAGTTGCTTTGGTCACAGTATTTCATCACAACGACAGTAACCCTCCCCATCTTATAAATTCTAATACCCTGGGAATGGCCTTGGCCTTTGATGAGGAGGTAACCTGAGGAAGCTCTCTGGCCACAAGCATCTTAGTTAGCAGTAATTACCTGGAAACTCAGCGAGTGATAGAGTTTAAGGAAGCCTCCACCAATGACTAAGTTGTTCCTTGAGAATTTCCCAAGCTCTGTAAAAAGGTAGCTTACTCTATGTCAACATTGCCAAGGGTGTTTTTGTATGAAGTGAAGAGAGAAGTGTTTGGGGACATAAAGAGAACATTTAGGGAACAGCAAGACCAACTCCAAACAGGATTGTGATGATGAAAGAACGGTCCACACTGGCAGGCCAACATAGCTGATTGACAGGAGTCTGGGGGCCCTTAACCAAAGCCATGTAAATAAAACTCCCAGAAAAGTGTTTGGTAATAAAGAGCAAGGCAAGAGCCACAGAGAAACATCTAGAAATATCAGGAGGGAATTAGCTCACACTTCAAAAGTAGAGATCACAAAGATGGAGGGGCCTGGAGATTCAACTCATCTGAGAGTCTGAGGGGCAGTTGCATGACTTAGTGATGACACCATGTAAATGGAAAAGAGACCCCTTTCTGTAAGCAGTTCTTGGCCTCATATTCCAAAGTCAATGGCAAATGCTAGCCTGGAACCCTTCTCCAGCCCCAACTCCCTTAAAGACCAGTCAAAACTGGAATTCTCTGTTGAAGGCTCCCCGCCCTCAAGTTTCAGTGCCTACAACCCTGCCAGGTTTTCTTGTAGGAATTTGTTATTCAGTCTCATGAGGAGTTTCCTGAAACATCAACAAATTCTATCCACACAAGTGTGACTCACTCTGGGAATGGTGAGGGAGCCAGGACTCCCCAGGCCCCATGTTATCTGGGGCTCCCAGTGGTGGCCTTGGACTATCTCCCAGGGATGGGGACTGTGGGAAGCCTCCACACAGCCTCTAGTGGAATGGGTCCCAGTGGAGACTGCTTATGTTGGGGATGGATTCCCAGGTATGTCTCATCCCTAAGACCTAAGGATGGTGGCCCTTGTTGGCATGGCCACCCACTAGCAGTGACTGGTATATTCTCTGTCAACACCGTTCATCCACCCACACTATTTTCCATTTTGTGTCAGTCACTTGATGACTAGTAGGTAGGGACAGTTAAGCACCACTTGGACTGCTCACTGCCGATGGTGGGGACCCAGCTGAACATTTTGTTAGGAGTTACTTCACACCAGCCTGTGACTGAACACGTTGGTCAGCTGAACCCAAACAATACTACAGAGAACATCAGAGGTCATTGAGACCTAGAGCCCCAGAGTCATGGACTCTCTCCAGGTTTGAGAGATGGGTGTACCTCTCAGAAGAATAGAATTCACCTCACACCTAGACTGGTGTCCACATTTGCCAAAAGACGGGCAGGAGAGCAAGCCAGCAGGTGTGAATTTTAGTCCCACTTACCAACTGTGATTTCTTAGCTTCCTAATGTTTAAACCGTTTAACCAGGCTCAGTTCTTGACCTAAGAACTGCTCATCTCATAGTAAGGGCCATATTAATTTCACAGCTACTTGGTCACTGGTTATTTATTCCTTTTAACAGAAAGAAATGAGGCCAAAGAGACAATAATCACATTCTTCTAGGCTTTTGAACTCTGGATGAGGTAGCAGGAGGTGAATGCCCCTGCAAAGAGTCCTTTCTCCCTGGTAAAGGTTTCTTCACCCTCGGGCATCTGGGCTTCTGTAGAGCCAGCCTTTGCTGAGGAGTGGACAGTGTTTTTAAGGTACATCTAGCCACATCGTCCAGGAGCCAGAAAAGTCAGTCCAGACCTTGAGGACATGCAGCTTTGAACTCCTGAGAAAAGGGTCTCAGAAACCACAGTTTCTGACTGTGCATGCCAAGGACCTCGGATGACAAGTGTGTGGTGGGGAGAAGAGGGAACACATTCCCTCTCATTGTGGTTCTATAAGGAATGAGCAGAGGAAGGGTTCCTGGATAGTTGGTAATTGTAGTGATCCTTTTAGAATTCTTTTTCCTAATCAGATGTGATGGTGCATACTTGTACTTGCAACGTCTGGGAGGTAGAGGCAGGAGGCAGAAGTTCAAGACCGTCTTTGGCTACATAGTGAGTTCGAGGCCAGCCTAGGTTATGGGAGACCCTGTCTCTCAAAGCAAATCAAAAAGGAAAGTCCACTTGCTTTGTGAAAGGGAATCATGATGAAAGCTAATTCACTTCTATCAGGGTGGCTGGGGCATGTCTAAGTGTTTCTAGTACCTTGGTTGCCAGGCCTATAAGAATTTGCATATGGAACAAAAGGTGTAAATGAGTCACACATTTGAAGTGATCAGTACTTATAGAACATCCGTTACGTTCTAGGTGGTACACAGCAAGATTAATGAATTGTACCACAGAAAGAGACCCAGCAGAGGAAGGTGGTCCAGGAGGGAAGACCCAGGTGAGGGGTTGAGGGTTCATGAGCTGTGTGGTTGGATTTTGATATTAGTTCTCAGAGACGTGGCCTGGAGGACCAGGACTGATGATGGCTGGCTTCCTGCAGACCTCACAAGTTCCAATAGCCTTTAGCTTGAACATCCTTCAGGAGGCTGTGTTGGTTGACACAGGAGTTTTCTGGGGGGAGGGGGCTGGTAGTGTTTATGGACATACTGAAAAGTCATAAATAGGAAAAGGTGGAGGCAATCAGGGAAGCCTGGGGTAGCTGACAGAAATTACTGTGAGCACAGGTGACCTGACCACAGGAAGCTCTGTCTATAAGAAGCAGGAACTGTGCACTTGGCCAACAGCAGAGGTTCCTCCTAGTGAGGCTGTCCTACAAAGGGTCCCACACAGGAACGTGAGCTAGCACCCAGGCCTGGCTACTGGCCAATCAGTGTTTTATTTATTAACAAATCAGAGCAACTCATTTGCCATACAGAACATCCCACAGCACTTCCCCTTTTCTTTTTTTTTAAAGGAAGGTTTTAACTTTTACATAGTAAAATTATAGATAACAAAACAATTATCAAGTAAGAATTACAGTTATAATAGACAGTCTCACTCTGCCCCCACACACACTGAGGTGGCCCATGTGTGCACAGGGACCATTTTCAGTCTTACCTCTGTGTGTGTGTGTGTGTGTGTGTGTGTGTGTGTGTGTGTGTGTGTTGTGTGCCTACATGTATATAATGTGTATTGCAGAGTGTATGTGTATGTACACACACCAGGATGGAGAGAGAGAGAGAGAGAGAGAGAGAGAGAGAGAGAGAGAGAGAGAGAGAGAGAGAGAGAGAGAATGCAGCATGTGTGTGGAAGCCATAAGTCCGCCTTGGCTATTGGTCCACAGGAACCACCACCCACCTTGCTTTTTTAATACAGACAGAATCTCCCACTAGGTCCTGGAACACACCAGTTAGGCTAGCCTGGCTGAGCATCAAGCTCAAGGGATCTCCTGTCTTCAGCAGTGGGATTACAAGCATATGCTACCACCCTGGCTCTATGGGAGTTTTGGAAATTGAACTCAGGTCCTCATGCTTTCAAGGCTCCAGTCCTGTTTATTCTGTTCACTCATAAATAGTAATGTTGCCATGTGCTTCCTAGGGCATGTCTTTCAGATCCTAATGTACAGGCCCAGTGACTAAGTTAATTTTTGACCTGGGCAGCATAATGCCATCATCATCACCTAGGGAGGAGGACTAAGCCTGTCACCTCACTTTCTTTACAGAATTCCAGGTGATGTCACTGCTGTGACTTCTGGACCGTATCATGAGTATCAGCAACATAAAATCTCTTAGCCTCAGTTTTCTCATCTGTGAAATGGGGACAACAACATTTAGGTTGTGGTGAGGGCCAAATAGAATAGCCCATTTAGTATAGTGTCTAGCCTAGTTTGTAATAATATAAGTGCTTTAGTGCTACCTGTTGGATTCATTTTGTGTGACACATATTTTACAATGTGTCCTTGATGTGAGTGAATGTGTATGTATGTTCTAGAACAAATATCCTACTGAACATTTTTAAAAATATTTCCAAACATTGCAGTAATTCCTCTAAGCTGTTATATTTGGTTGTTTCCACAGTCTCTTCTGGTACAGTGAATAAATTTATTAGTAGTAATAATAAAAATAATCATGCACTTGCATTTGACACAATGTATCAACTCTCCTAGTGTCCAGGACTCTGAACAAGCTACAAAAGGGAGCAGAACTTTCTTCTCCCCTGGTGGCCTTGCCTCAGTCAGGTGTTGTCAGCCTGGTAAATGTTTGTCCTGCTGTTTGTTATAGAGTTACCTTTTACATACAGAGTAGCTCAGTTACAGACCCCTCAATACTAGCAACAAATTGCTGTGGGATTTGTAGGAGTTTGGGGTAGACAGTAAGCAAATGACAACATTGTGAATTTTCTTCCATATAAAATGATAGAAGACTCCTAATGTTTATCCCAAGGTAGCTTTAAATTTCTGTAGTGTGCACATAAATATCTATCTAACTCACTTTCCCTTTGAAGCATTATAAAGAAGTATCACCATTTTAACAGGTTTGGCTTAGCAGAGCTCTTCGTTTACATGTAATGATTATTATGACTTATTTTAAGGGATTTTTATTGCTCTTTTTTTTTTTTTTGGTTTTTCGAGACAGGGTTTCTCTGTGTAGCTTTGCACCTTTCCTGGGACTCGCTTTGTAGCCCAGGCTGGCCTTGAACTCACAGAGATCCACCTGGCTCTGCCTCCCGAGTGCTGGGACTAAAGGCGTGCGCCACCACCGCCCGGCCGCTCTTATTTTTATATCAAATTTTGTAGACAGTTATATTGGGATGTGTCTGGATAATAAATCCTAAATATCATTGTTTTTTATTTAATTTTTGAACCATGCTAATAATCTCAGCACTTGGGAGGCAGAGGCAGGAGGATTTCTATGAGTTTGAGGTCAGCCTGGACTATATATTATTAGCTTCAGGCCCGGCTGGGCTGCATAGAGAAACACGATCTCAAAAAAAGTCCTCAAAACCAAAACAATAAAATAAATCTTGCTAGCTTTAAGAACTTGGATGCATATAATTGTCACAGAACCCAAAGAGAATGTGGCCACAAAGTGGTTTCTTCTCTCTAGCAGGGTGAGCCTGAGCAGAGAGGGTGGATGAATGAACTGATTCTTTCTGAGGCACACGGATAGGCACCTTTCTCCTGAGGCTGAAGCCCCGTGGCTGTTTTCTTCCTTGGGATGGTGATCACTGATACTCACTTATCTGTGATCCAGGAGATTCAACACCAGCTGCCCATTGAGTTAACCACAGAGATTCACAGACATGACCTCCTCAGACTAATGGAATACAAATCACTGAGGCACAGACATTTGGATTTGGATTTTTTTTAATGTCCCAGTCATTTTGATGTTGCCACATTGCCTGAAAAGCACTTGCTAACATAAGTAATAAAACCAGTATATTCCAAACTACACAGATAATTATATATAGTAAGGGGAGAGTCTTCTACAATCCTCACAAGTGTGAAATTTGTGTGTTTGGTCAGAGCTCAGAGGTATGCCTGGAGAGGAATCATCTCAATCAAAGTCAAAAGGCCAGGATGAGTGGGAGATCCACAAACTGAATCCAAGTCCATGCACACTCCACTAAGCCATATTGTAAGAAGATGCAGAAGACAAATATGAAAATGAAATTTTGAAACAAGTTACTCACTTAGAATTGTAGGGATAACAACTGTTTCTTGCCTTCTAGATAGTTTTGTTGTAATCTAGGCCCGGGAAGACCTAAAAGGATAGATGTTTGTGAAGAAAAGAGAAAACAAGAAATCCTGAAATGTTTATATGCTTGATAATAAAAAACAATAGGTTAAAGAAAAAATGACAGGTGGCACCTCCTGAAATACAAAATGCAGTGAAGCGCGTCTACAGCAGTCAGGGTTCTCTGGGGGAACACACTGACTATATATTATGAAAAGAGATGTAGTTGGTTGGCTTACATGATAGACTGGGTAGTCTTAATGATGGCTGTTTACACACTAGAGAGGCTGAGAACCCAATGGCTGTTCAGCCAATGAAGCTAGATGCCTCAGAGGTCCTAATCTGGCACTACAGGCCTGGAATATTCCTGGAGAGTCCAGGTATTCAGTACATGTTGGAAGACCAAAGGAGTTTGAGTGTGGTGTTAGCAGAGTATGATGCCCTCACCAGCAATAGCAGTGACCAATATACTTGCCCAGAAAAAGGGAAAGGCAGGCAACATTGCTGTCCCCAATCTCTGGATAGTTAAGTCACCTGCTGGAAAGAGCCACCCTCACAGACACACCCAAAGCTGTGTTCCCTAGGTGATTCCAGATCCCATCAAATTGACAATCATCATTGGTCATCACACCATCTAAAGACTTTAATATCCCAAAGTCTCCTGAGACGACATTGAGACAGAGAACTTGAGAGCAAAAGCCTATTCAGAACTAAGCATGTGATGTAAGGTAAAACCGACCATCATAAAGTCTGAAGAAGCAGGTATGCATGCGTTTTCATCATGATGGAATGCCAGCACTCACACATAACACATTTTCACTTCACATTTCAGATCTTTGACTCTGAAGCTGCCCAACATCTAAAGAGCAAATCCCATCACCTACTTCAGAAGCCACACTTTTAAAAGCTGTTGCTGTGTCCACTTGACTGGGGTCTCATTTCTAACTCATGCTTTTCCATGGAAGCCTCATGCATAAGCCAAGGGTTGAATCTCAGAGAATTCATGTTTCAAATGGTGTGGTGACCATGCTTTAACAATTTGCAGACAGAGTTAAGAGTTTTAACAGCATTCCTTCACCGTCAGCTCAACAAGGAATTGCAGCAATTCAAGGAGCTTCGATCTGGGGCTTCTGTGTTGGAACAGGAAAGGCATTGCCACGTAGACCTTGTCTGTGAAGAGCCTGCGTTCATGGTCATGCAGGTCTCAGCTCAGAAGGAGCCAGTCACTCTGTGTAACTGAAGCAGCCTCCACCTCAGGATGGAGAAGCCTAGCCCTCTGCCATTCTTCTTCCCAGGCCCTGCACTCCCTAAGCCAGGCTGTTGGTCATTTAATAGCCCTTTCATAATCACCACAGGGAGGTTGGGAGGTGTGGAACTGAACTGGTGTGGAAGGAGGAGCCATGCAGGGGTCTTTGCTCATACAAGCTTCAGGTTCATCTAAGTACAGTAAGACTCCATTCAAGGATTTTGAGGGCAAGAATCATGGAGTCTTGGAATAGGCAACTACAGTGTTGATTCTTGTCACTTCTTATGTATTCTACAATAAAAGGGAAAAACTCCTATGGTCATACAACACCATAGGACAACAATGCATAATGGTACAGTGCTAAGATACTATATAAATAACTTAAATGGAAATATTTGACAACAATTTTTGTCTGTACACCCACCCAGTATTGGCCCCTTCCCTCCATGCAACTGGAGTTTGCAAGACTCTAGAACCAGAGAGGAGCTGATATTCACCTGTTCCTATGTTCTCTCTCAAGACTCTAGAACCAGAGAGGAGCTGATATTCACCTGTTCCTATGTTCTCTCTCCCCCTAAATTTGCGTGCGCACATGCACGCAGAACAGAAAGTATCCTGGAGTGTTGCTCCTTAGGAGTCCTCAGAAGTGTTGTCTGCCTTAATATTGGAGACAGGCTCAATGATTTATTTATGCTGGCCAAACCAATGATCTCCCAATCTCTGCCTCCTCAATGCTGGGATTACAAGTGTGCACCACCATGCCAGTTTTATTTGTTTCAGTTTTGTTTGTTTGTTTAATGTGAGTGCTGGAGATTGAATTCAGGTTGTTATGAGTGCTTGACAAGCATTTTACAACCGAGCTGTTCTGCCAGTCCCTACCCCTCAATTCTTTTAATCCCTTGTTTTTCATCTCTGGAATAACGTTCTCTAGTGAGGCCCCCTGTGTCCTTAGGATCCAGTTTCACCCTGTGGCTCCTGGCTTCCTTTTCCAAAAGACTTCTGCCAGGCCCTGCCCTCTTCCCTGATGCGCAGCCTGGCACCTCTTCACACTGCATGTCAGCAGAACCCTGTGTGTAGGCTCAGCCTCTAGGCTGGTGAGTCATAGCAACAGGACACCACAGCTCCAAGGGATTCTCCTGTTCACTCATTCTGATGTTTTAAAACACTGTTCTGAGACCTCTTGGACAATTAACCAAATCTCCCCATTTTCTTCCTCTGAACATTTGGCTTTCTGTTTCCTTTCCTTTGAATTTTCAAGGAAATAGTGCATTTTTTATGCTTGCATTGCGCTTTGGTATTGCTCATCCATTAAGTGAATATTCATTGACTAGTCTGATTCCATCTTGGACATCTCTAAGGAACAAGAAAAAGTGTAAGCTGGGAAGTCTGGGTAAACAGGTATCAGATAAGGGACATGTAACTCCTCAGAGCTAAAAAACAAAAACAAAAAACTCCACAGAGTTGTGTGGCCACCCTCAGCTTCTGTTCCTCTTGGTGCTTTGCTTTTGGCAAAGACAGATCTGATTGTAGTGATTGGGAGAGACAGAAAATTGTGCCACTCCGTAAGAAGTATGAGAGTGGGACAGGTTTAATTTCCCACCATCAGCAGCTTCAGACGGGACCACCTGATGTGTCCACCAGGACGATCATCACAGAAAGCTGTGTCTGTCCCTTTAGTTGTGGCTGTGACTAGACATCCAAAAAGGATCTATTCTGGTTCATGGTCTGAGGAGCTGTAACCCACTGTGGCAGAGAAAGCTCAGCAGGGGTGTGGCAGTGGGAGTGTGCAGCTGGAACTGCTCACATCTGGCAGACCAGGGAGCAGAGAGAAAGGAACGCTGGTACTCAGCTGGCCTTCTGCTTTTGATTCAGTCTGATACCTCAACCCATGGGTGTGCTCACTCAGGCTGGGTCTCTTCTGTTAAATCTCTCTGGAAGAACCTGTAGACACGCCTGAAGGTGTATCTCCTAGGTGATTCCAAATCAATCAATCTGACAGTGACTAGGAGCCATCAGGTTCTGTTTCTGCTGAGAACAGGCTTCCACTAAAGGCCCTCAAATCCTGAAAAAAAGGCTTTTATTTCTCCAAGGAATGGTTCCCAGCTAAATAGAAACTTGCTGTAGCCTACTCTGCTCTAGGTTTAGGGTGGATAGCCTTCTTCTGTCTCCACTGGATGGCATTTAGATCACATAAATCTTATGCCCATGCCCCCTTGTCATTCACCTTTTAGGAACACGGTCTTTCCTTTGCTTTTTTCATCTTTTCGAACATTTACTCTTCTGTTTCTCTTTGTTTGTGATCTATAAAATCACAAACAAAGAAATCCCTACTTCCCCCTCCACAGGGCATCTGCACTGCTGCGTGTTCCACATACGGCTTCTGCCAGCACTGTGTCCTCACCTCTGTTCCTCACTAAGGCAGGAACACTGTCCATGATTTATTTCAAAATTTAAAGCACTTAGGAAATTTTTTTAAAGATTTATTTTTATTTTCATCTATGTGTATAAGTATTTGTTTATGTGAATATATGCCACATGTTTGTGAGTGTTTTGGATGCTAGAAGAGGGTGTTGGACTCAATGGACCTGAAGTTACAGGAAGCTGTGAGCCACCCTGTGTGGGTGCTAGGAACTGTACTTGGGTCCCCTAGAAGAGCAGTAAGTGCCCTTAATTGCTACTTTATCTGTCCAGTCCCAAATACTTGGGAGATTTTAAGTCTCCAGTCCTGTTGAGATGAGGGTGGGCTCAGAGCAGGATATCAAATAAGGTGGGATCGAGCTGCAGTATTGATGAGGGTGGAGTAAGGTGGTGGTGCTGATGAGGATGGGATCAAGCTGCAGTATTGATGATGGTGGAGTCAGATTGTGGTGCTGATGAGGATGGGATCAAGCTGTAGTATTGATGAGGGTGGAGTAAGGTTGTGGTGCTGATGAGGATGGGATCAAGCTGTAGTATTGATGATGGTGGAGTAAGGTTGTGGTGCTGATGAGGATGGGATCAAGCTGCAGTATTGATGAGGGTGGAGTAAGGTTGTGGTGCTGATGAGGATGGGATCAAGCTGCAGTATTGATGAGGGTGGAGTAAGGTTGTGGTGCTGATGAGGATGGGATCAAGCTGTAGTATTGATGAGGGTGGAGTCAGATTGTGGTGCTGATGAGGATGTCATTGTACCAGTGCATTATGGAGGGACAGTGTTTGAACTGGGGACTTGCCAGGAGCAGCTCTGTCAGCATGGGAAAGATGCTGGGCTCTCAGAACCCACTGATACTGCCCCCATCAGGCCAGAGTTAGAAAACAAGATCCTAAAGCATATTCATTATCATTTTGTACCAATTGCACTCTGAAACTCTCATTTTTTTATTTTATTCCTGCTGTTCCCACTACCCTTACCATGACTGTATCAACATTGTTCCTTTCTGTTGTCCTTCCCCCTCCTGTCCTCAGAGTCTAGGACATTTACATTTAGGGTGCACTCCCATTTCATTTTAACCTGGTGGTACAGAGGGAGGGCTGATCTCATTTTTGTTTTCGCTTGTTTTTTTTTTTTTTTTTTTTAAACTGCTGATCTTCTCCACCTCCAGAGTAAGTGCTGGATTGCAAATGCGGTGCTGGGAATGGAACCCAGAGCATCATGGGTATTAGGCCAGCACTCTATAGATGAGCCACATCCCCAGTCATGCTTATGTCTGCTTTTGTTCTAACCTACAACCAATTGTGCCACATGGTACACAATCTATTTCCTTCTGGTCACAATTCTGACCTCACTAACTCACCATTTCCTTCTTTTCAGTGGGACCTGATAGACAAGCTTCCAGGAAAGGAATGTCTCACTCCAGCACCTGCTGGGCTGGGTGGAAAATGCGTTGTGTTTAGAGACCCAAGACTTTCAAAAAGTTATCACGTAGGATAAATGCTGCCATCTTGGGCATCCTGTTGACAACTGAGATCCAGTGTCCCAGGGAAGACCCTGACCTTCCATTTTCTGAGACTCCATGGTTTAGTATCCGGATAGACTTCTGAAAGGGTGATCTCAGCGGGAGTCTCTGAAGGGTGGTAGTCCACTGGATTATAAAGTCATCTTTGTAATAAGACACTTCTGACCTCTAGTGTGTGGGAGAAGTCATGGGTGAGCAAATGGGAAGATCTGAGTTTCTGCTGGAAGGGGAGCCTTGGGGTCATTCTGGGGCAGGGAGGCAGAAGCTTGGAGTCTGGCTGGATGACATAACTCTGATGATCAGAACACTGAAGGCACGGCTTGACATTCTCCTGTTCCCATAGACAGCCCCCAGGCATTAGTAGGGAAGTGCTTTAGCCTCAGCTTGTGCACCACAGAGCAAACCCCTGTGCCCTGAACCACCCAGCTTCCCCCCAAATGCTCCTCCACCATGATGCAACAGACAGAAGTAGAATTCTTTACTTTTTCTCTTGTGTCTGAGACACTGATGACAAAGGGGCTTCCAGAGAGTGGAGAGAAGGGAATGCAGAAAGCAATGATGTTACCACAGAGAATAGACTGTGCCTCCTGCTGTGCCTTTCTGAATGGGCCACAACCAGATGAGAAATGAGATCAGATTACATGAGTAACCTTTTTACTCATTTACTTTTTAATTTTCAGTATTATTAAAAAAAAAAAAAAAAAAAAAAAAAAAAAAAAAAAAAAAAAAACGAGTTTTGCTTTGTATCCCAGGGTGGCCTCCTGCCTCAACTTTCTGTGTGCTAGGATTACAGACATGGGCTAGTATGTCTGACTTGAATGCAGCCTGTAGAATGCAGCCTGTAGAAAAAAGTAATTCTTGTGTTCTGTGGTAAAGAGCCACTTAAAGAGCTCCTCTTGGGAAATGCTGCCCTGGGCCAGGAACAACTTTAAGTTTTTCTATCTTTCCCAAAGTATGGATTCTATCCTTTGTGTTCCTCCCATCTGCAGAGATGAGGAGCCAGTGAGGAGGAACTCTGGGGTGCTGAGACTCTGAGCTCAGCAAAGCAGAGTGATAGGAAAGCCTGTCCCAGGGGTCTGGATCTCTCTTTCTTGTCCCACATGAGTTGATCTCCTGGAAGCCATGCCGGTGTCCCAAGCACCACAGAGCTTCTCCTGAAGGCATTAAAAGTCTCCATGCTCCCAGCTGCGACTCCCTGGTATAGTGGGTAGCTTTTCCAGCTTGGATCTGGAGGTTCCAACCCCCATTGAGACTCTGGCAACTGTCACGCCTACGAGGCGGGGCCAAGGGAGACGTCTGGAGACCTGAGACCTGGATGGGCGAGCGCTCTCTCTGTTCCTGGACCCTAGACAGTGGAGGTTGACTGAGCAGAGCTCCAGAGAACACTGCTGGACTGAGATACACCTTCCCCAGACCCCCGCAACCTATTTATTCCTTCATTTGTAAGTCACCCACTGAATAAATCTTCCTTTTAACTACGTGGAGTGGCCTTTATAATTTCCCCAATATCTGGCTTGATGACTCACAGAACTGGAGGAAAACGTCATGTTGGAAGCTGAAATGGGCAGAGCCAACAGCCACAGCACCGTTTCAGTCTTTGAATGGTACAGTTTAAAGCAATAGGCTCAAGGTAATATAAAAAATAAGCTACGTAAAGATGGCTGGCTACCACACAGAGAATCTGGATTATGTTGTCTTTGATATTCGTAACTAAAGAAAAACATTTGATTGCAAAAACTGTTGAGTTATGCCAAAATGTATATTTTAAAGGTACCTTGACTTCAAAATTTAGATTTAAGGATATGTTGCTTTGGAAAAGAGGTTCTGCTTTTGTTTCCACAGAAATCCAGAGGCTGTGGATTTGTTCCAGATTAAGATACATCAGGTTTCACCAGCCAAGACCCCCTGAAAGGTCTCCGATGACACCATGGCCCAGATGATCCAACATCCAGAGCGGTTTCAAGGCAACTGGTTTACACAATACAGCCTCACGGACTACCCCATTGGCCTAAAATTTTCTTTGTGTCCCCATAAGATACAGCGCCCCCCTCCAGCAGGAAGTAGTAAGAGATGCTACGCCCAAATTCCCAAATATACCACGCTGGCTTTGGAGGTGGAATTGGCTCACTCCCCCTCTAAACCCAGACATATTGCTTAAAAAAAAAAAAAAAAGGTTAAGAGATTCTTGTGTCCCAAATCAGAAGAGCCCTCTGGTGTGGGACAGAGAAAAAAACAATATTTTTATTTAAAACAGGTTGATTATAAATGTGATCTCTTTCTAAAAAAGAAAAGGGGATATGATATAGGTATATAGGAGGATATAGAGATGATAAGATAAAAGGGTAGATTAATGAACCAACTTTTAAAGAACAACTTGTTTAAAATGTTTTACATTGGTATAGATTTTAGTTTATGTTTAAAATGTTTTACATTGGTATAAATTTTAGTTTATTGATACAAACTTGAAGTTAATTTTGTTATACTGTATATATATGTATATATATATGTATGTATATATATATATATATTCTTGTTTGAGGTATTATGTTTAACTCATTTAAAATTGTAATGGATAATTAAAAATAGATTAATAATTAGTCATCTATGATAATCATATTTGTAGCCATGTTAGTTAAGTCTTCTAGGTATACATATATTTCAGATAGATAGGTAATCTTCAAACACTTCATAGACCTAGAGAATATGACATTTAAATAACTTAAAATTCTGTTGACGTGAGACACAATTCCTCCTGGCTGCACCAATTGATCCCGAGAGAATGTTGGGCTTCTAAGACATTTCCATTTGGAAGTTTGTCTTCTTGGCACAAAATGGCCTACTGGGCAAAGAACTGCCCTTGCCTTGACGGCTGACAGTACAAATGCAATGCTGTCCTTTCTGGACAAGCGGGACACAAGGAAAGCGACCACTGTACTCTGCCAAGACAGGGTAAGATGGTCTCTCAGAATTCCTGCTTCTGAAAATGGTCTGTCAGATACTCTAGGCCTGTAGCCAATTTGAATGCACCAACAATGCTGAGAAACATTAGGTGACTGTCCAGGCTGCCAGCTGTCTTGGTCTACTCTTGCAAGATTCTCGAAAGTTGCTTGCATCCATCTACCATTTCTCAGGTACCATTATGTTCCTTCTCAGGTCTTTGATGTGGTTGAAAACTAGATAGTTGTAATTTCCTCAGTTATGATAAAAGATAAGTTAGATATAAAACCTTAAACTCACAAATATAAGATAGATAGGACATCTTCTTTAATATTGTAACTGTAATTCTTGCTCGATAATTGTTTTGTTATATGTAATTTTACTATGTTAAAATTAAAACCTTCCTTTTTAAAAAAAGAAGAAAAGGGGAAGTGCTGTGGATATCACTCTATATAAATAAAACACTGATGGCCAGTGACCAGGCAGGAAGTATAGGCGGGACAAAGAGAGAGGAGAATTGGGGAAACAGGAAGAAGGGGGAGAGACACTGCAGCCACCACGAGGACAAGCAGCATGTAAAGATGGCAAGCATATACCACGTGGCAAGGTATAGATTTATAAAAATGGGTTAATTTAAGATAAAAGAACAGTTAGCAAGAAGCCTGTCATGGCCATACAGTTTATAAGTAATATAATAATCTGAGTGATTATTTTATATGTGGATTGTGGGACTTCGGGGCTTGGTGGAAGCTGGAGAGAAGCTCTCCAGCAACACCCTGGACTGTTGTGTTTCTAGCTGAGCACATCTTAGTGGAACCTTACTCCACATTTTTAACACTAACACAAAATGGGACATTCTGATTTTCACAACAAGGGCCACTTCTAGAAGACACCAACCATGGGTCCCTCCTGTTGCTTCAACTCAAACTTCCAGGGCTATGACAGACGTCAATTGGGACTCAAAGGAGCTCCTGTCTGCTCCTTAAAAACACAGCTGCCTTACTCAGAGAAGAACTAGCCCTATGGTTAGTTAGAGCCTCCTTGGATTTGAACAATTGATGCAGAGCATTAATATTACAGAGACATCTTCAGCAGCTTCAGAATTTCCCCTTAATTCCATGTTATATGGAATCAATTATTTATTAATTATTAATATAATTAATTATAAAATAATTAATAATGTAATTCTAAAAATATATATTTATAATTCCATATAAATTGACACACAGCCTGGCTGGGCAATACAATTTCCTATACACAGGTACTTAGAGATGCCATTAGCTCTACCTGTACCTGGCACATGAAGTTATGTCCCCTTAGAGCTGCCTTTATTGGTGAAATTATTAAGGCCACTCCATGTAGTTAAAAGGAGATTTATTTAATGGCATAACTTACAAATAGCTCTGTCATTGTTCCTGTTATCAGCAGGATTCATTAATCCTATCAGCAGTTTGAAAGTGTGGTGGGCAGAGTTCTGCAGAGTATCAGAGGAGACAGAATAACACGTACAGAATATGTACACATTATGAAAGCATGTGTACTAGATTGGATTAAATGATAGAAGCTAGCTAGGTTAGCAGTGGCTGGATGCATGCTGTAGACACTGAGAAACCAGTAAAACTAGTAGCTGCTCAGTTCAGAAGCTGGGTATCTCACCAGTCCCAATTTGGTGTTCACAACCTGGAGTCCACATTGGAAAACTGAGAGCTGGGGTCTAATGTCAAAGGGGACGTCAGCAGTGATGTTAGTGGAGGCAGGTGGGTTCAGAGCACCTCACACTTTTATTTCTGGTCCCTGTTGGAAGGTGATTACTTTGAGAGTGGTCTTCCCTCCTCTGTTAGTCCTCTCTGGAGATGCTCATAGACATGCCCAGAGCTGTGTCTCCTAGGCTATTCTAAACAGCATTAACAAGACCAACTATCACAAGATAAGATCACAGAAAGCATACCAGCACCCAAAATCAGAGCAGATGATAAATTTTCTAGAGACAATAAGATCTCAATAGCAAAGAGGGATAATGCTTCAAGTCCAGGAGCATACTATAGTAAGAGGAAATATGCTTCTGGGCATTTCTGTGAGGGAGTTTCTAGAGTAGGTTAATTCAGGTCAGAAGACTTACCCCAAATGTGAGCAGCAGCAGCAGCATCCTGATGGTTGGAGTCCTAGCCTGCATAACAATAATAAAGAGGAGAAGGAGAGATGAGTACCACCATTCACTCTCTCTGCTTCCCGGCTGTGATGGGTTGGATGAGAACGGCCCCACAGGCTCATGTGTCGGAACATTTGGTCTCAGTTGATGGAGCTATTTGACAAGTGTTAAGAGGAGTGGCTTTGTTGGAGGAAGTGTGTCACTGGGGATGGGACTAAGGTTCCAGTGGACCATCATTCCTGGTGTGCTTCTCTCTGCATCCTGTTTACGGAGACACGAGCTGTCAGCTGTTCCTGCTGCCATACCACTGTCCCTCCATCACGAACTCTAACCCTCTGAAACTGTTAAGCCCAATTAAATGCTTTCTTTTATAAGTTTCTTTGGTCATGGTATTTGTCCAAGCAACAAAACAGTAACTAAGACACTGACTGTAGACACAATTAAGGCACCACACAAGCGTGTAGTGCCTCACAAGCTCACCACTGGGATTCTGTGTGACAGACTCTACCTGACCTTGAGCCAGAATACACCCTCCCTCCCCAGAGTTGCTTTTGTAAGGCATTTTGTCACAGTGATGAGAAAAGTAACTAACTTTTTCTAAATCCTTCAAAAGATAAGTTGAAGATGATAAGGATGTGACTAAGTTGCTTGCATACAAGGTAGCATCTCCAATGGGCTGCAAAGCACAGTGTGGGGCAAGGATGAAGCAACAGTCTGAAGTCACAGGAAAGCCAGAGAACGTGCGCAAAAGACAGTTTGAGGCAAATCGATGGCCTTTGCATAACGCTTGCAAAAGGGATCATAGACTTGAGTAAGGCTGAATACGTAAACAGCTCACGGGTGAGACAATAGGCCATATGCACTAAACTGTGAATGAGTGTCACACCCTGGGGCAATAAGAGCAGTGTGAGTCACTGGAGTCAGGATTGTTGCGCGTTTAAACAATGTTCATAACATTCTCTTCCAAATTCTTATCATTAAAAGTAATTCGGATTTATTCAACAAGCCCCAACACTTTTCTTGGCTGATAATGCTTCTTTATCTGGTCCCATGACTCCTTTTTTGTTTTGTTTTGTTTTTCATGACCAAGTTTCTCTGTGTAGCCCTGACTGTTCTGGGATTTACTCTGTAGTTAAAGGACTTGACTGGCCTCTAACTCAGAGATCCACCCGCCGACACCTCCTGAGTACTGGCATTAAGGGCATACACCACCACTGCCTGGCTCTATGACTCTTAAGATGGACAAGACACTTATGATTTTGCATATGTCTCATCGCTGTTAACTCCAGTCACCAACCCCTATATAAATAGAACTTAATCACTCCTCCCTACACACAATTTCACTCACTGGCCATCCTGTTAGGTTTTTGTCTGCGTTGTGTTCTTACCCTTTGCAAGGAAACGTCACGAAACACGACAGAATCCGCTTATAGAGTTTATTAGAAACAGAGGATAGAAAGTGCAGGCCTGTGGGAAAGACACGTGCGTGGAGAAGAGAGGGGAATATCGCGCGGACTTTTAAAACCGGCTGGGGGCGTGGTCAGGTCACGTCACTACATGGTCATGTTGCGCGCTTACATCACCATGCAATGCCACGGGACTCTGATCACGCGAGACCCCTTGGCCCGGAACTTGCTAGGCGGAGATATCCGGGACAACCGGGTATCCTAGATACGGAAGACGCTTTTTTGATGCGGAAATGGCTAGGCGGAAGTGTTCGCCCAGTAAATGTGGCCGCGTTGTGAACCCTTCACATCCTCCTGCCTGCCTCCTCAGATCCATCCATGGCTCTCACTACTTTTCACTCAGTAACTTTAGAGTCCACACAGAAAAAAACAAACAAACAAACAAACAAAAAAAAAACGAAGGTTTTAAACTCTAAGCCAAATCTTTGATCTGCTCTTCTTTTGAATTACTTCTTTTTACTTACTGTTTCTGCTCTCTGGGGTTTAGAATATGAATTCTAAAGGTTAAGCAAAGTCATGTGAGCAAAGGTCACTTGAGTTCAAATTGTATACAGTCACAAGGGCAAGGTCACATGAGTTTAGACTGTATATAGTCAGGAGGACGATTTATGCTTGGAAGCATCATTCTGAATAATAGTGAGTTTGGTGGTCTGAACAAGTATAGCCTCCATAGACCCGTGTCTTTGAATGCACGGTTAAGAGATGTGGCCTTGTTGGAGGAAGTGTGTGACTATGAGACAGGCTTTGAGGTCTCCAATATGCTCAGGCCACACCCAGTGTCTCAGACCACTTCCTGTTGCCTGTGAGTCAAGATGTAAGAACCTCAGCTCCTTCCCTAACACCATGTCTGCCTGCACACTGCCATGCTTCCTGCCATGACAATAATGGACTAACCTCTGAACTATAAGCCAAGCCCAATTAAATTATTTCCTTTGTAAGCATTTTTGTGGTCATGTAGTCTCTCACAGCAATGGAACCCAAGGCAGTGGGTGAGATGTTGAATAATGTGAAGTAAACCCATTCCTATTCTTGCACCAGGAGGGCACCAAAGCACATTCCAAGAACAAATACAAGTTATGGAGGAACAGAGGTTACAAGATTCTTATCTTGTTTACTCGTTTTCTCACAAGTTCTCAGAAATCCCACACAGTTTCGTTCATGGACGGTGTTCCAACACTTACTCAGTTTCTCTTCTCTATTTACTTTCCCATCATACCCAGTGATTTATCTGTAGATTTTGTAGTATTTGACGTGAAAGAAATCACAGAAATAATGTGTTCAGCTCCTTTCACGCTTCCATACATTCCCCCTCCTTGTTAAACTAACACTATACATATGTGGTGAGGGCCAGTGTCCTCACAGAAAAGCGAAAACTTCTCACCAATAAACTTGATGATTGTTCCAAGTATCTTTCTGGCTTCTTTACCAAGTAAAGATAATATTTTATTCCTAGCTTCCTAAATATCTTTTCATTATTATTTCAGCCCAGGATAAATAGAAACCTAGTATTTGTTAGTGATTTCCTTTGCCCTTCCTTCTTTCCCCCTCCCCCTTCCCTCCCTTCTAGAGTAGTTATGTGGCTCGGTTCCCAGTTCCATCTCCTTGTCTCATGAAGCTTCAAGGTTGCTATCTTCTGTTCCCATAAAGACCCTTGTTGGAGGAATTCCCGCAGATTTCTGCAGCTGGCTTGATTCCAGAGTGTTAGCACCCAGCTTTGATCTTCCTTTTGTGACTGCTACTTTTGTCTTGGGTACCTTCTGTTTGAAGTCTTATCTGAGAGTTCGT
Organism: Peromyscus maniculatus bairdii; assembly: GCF_049852395.1. Classification (NCBI taxonomy): domain Eukaryota; kingdom Metazoa; phylum Chordata; class Mammalia; order Rodentia; family Cricetidae; genus Peromyscus; species Peromyscus maniculatus. The sequence goes on from NC_134854.1 coordinate 168,379,776, forward strand.
TAAAGGTACAAAGTCTATGTAAAAACTTGGTTGGGGACAACCCAGAAAACCGTGGTATTCCTCAACTGAGAATTTGCATTTGGCATTGTCCCGTTGGGGAGCTTAGATAAGAGGTTTTGGGATATGGAAATTAACTTGCTAAAGGTGTAAATCAGATAAGATAAAAAAAAGTCCTTTGCTAAGTGACAGTGAGTCAGTCCACAAGAGGCTGATCCCCCTACAGCTGGAAAGGCTAAAAATCATCCTTAGAGTGCTCTGTGTCTTCTTTCCACAGATCCGCATGAACCCACACCCGATATACAACAGACCCTGAAACTCAAGCCTGTGGGTTATTAAGACTTAGTATTTCCCACCTTCGTCCTGTTCCTCACCCTGTGGGGCAAATTGTAAGTGTGTGTGTGTGTGTGTGTGTGTGTGTGTGTGTGTGTGTGTGTGTGTGTGAGAGAGAGAGAGAGAGAGAGAGAAAGAGAGAGACAGACAGACAGACAGACAGACAGATACAGAGACAGACAGATAGAGGCAGAGATAGAGATAAAGATATAGAGAGGAACAGATACAGAGATAGAGATGTAGAGAGACAGATTCAGAGAGAGAGACAGTCAGAGAGGAGAGAGATAGAGATGAGAGACAGACAGACAGAGACAGACACAGAGATAGATTTCTTTTTGTTGTTTTAAACTTAGTTGTGTGTTTAAAATAAATTATGGACCTGATCCAGAATTTGGGTATCTGTCATAAGTTGATGTTCAAGTTGTCATCTGATCCACAACGTTGCTAAGACTGGAAATTCTTCAGCTGCTTCATGGTAGCTCAAGTACTGGAGGAAATGAAGATGTATTGAGCAATGGAAGACCCTTCTACAGTTGTGAGCATGCTGGCCCCTCTTCCCTTTTTTCATGAAGGGCCCACTTGGTGCCTGATACTGGCCCTGACAGAACTTTCCCATAAGTTACCATTTTTACTTCTTTTGCATTTAGCCATGAAATGATACCTTCCCCAAAGCTTCAAAGAAGTATATTCTCCTACTAAGAGAGAGAGGAAAAAAAAAAAGCAAAGTATGGTTGAATACATCTTAAACTCTATTTCATTTTTTAAATAGGGAAGACCTTGTCACTGCCTGACTATGCACCTGCCCTCTCCTCCTGAGTGCTAAGGGCAGGTGGAGTTAAAGCAGATACCAGTTGCTTCTAGCAGATACCTCCTGCCAACTAGGGACATAGTTTAGGACATGTTGCTGTGTGGTGGTTGAAGTCTGTCTGTGCCACACAGACAGCCTGAATCATAAGGCAGGAGGACAACTCCACCAGGTAAGAAATCCTCAGAGTACAATTTGTTTCATAAGGGATTGAGATATTGAATGAATTTTGGGGAGGATACATGGGTGCAAGGAGAAACACACAAGGAAGAAGCCCCAAGTCTGAAGCGGCCAGGTAATACTGATAGATGTCTATGATGGTCTTGTCGGCTCATGGGGCAAGGGTTGAAATCAGCTCACAGCTAATGGGCACAGGTCCAAGAATTTCAAGGAATTTAAAGGTGGCTCCATAATTGTTGGGGTTTTTTGTTTGTCACATCTTTTCTTAGGTTTAGTGTTGTGGGAATATATTTCTGCCAATGGCTTTGGGGGTACAAACCCTAGGGTATGGCTTTCTGTCTGTGTACTTGACCCTTTAAGTGCAAGGCAGTTGAGTGGTGTGCTCTCTTGGGTGGTGAAGGCCAGGTCAGGCAGCTAGAAGCAGCAAGTGATTGGTCCCCAGCTTTCCAAGGACTCTGCAACTGGATTACCATATCCTGTATTCATGAGTGTATTTCTCCATCTCATATCTTAATAAATTCCTAATATCTCTTAAACAGACTCATGGATTTCACATACAGTTTATGGGTGCAAGTCTGAGCACCAAGAAGTGACAAGGTTCTAGCCTGTTGAGAAGCACTGATGACCTTCCTCCTTCCTCATACGCCAGGGCGGCTCAGATCAGGAAAGTTGCCCCACTACATGGGGTCAGACATTGCATCTTAGCTAGCAGTGCTGTGTGCTATCTAAAGTTCTTTACATATATCAGTTCATGAGACCATCACAGAGGCTGTATGAAGTAGACTCGGTTCTGAATTTCCAGAGCTCGAGCTTAATTCTGCTTTCCTGCCCCTTGGTTTGCTGGGCTGCTCACTAAATGCCGCTGATTCCTAGAGAGCTGGGATTTTCTATGCTACCAACAACTTTCCACAATGTTCAGGTTGGGCTATAGGTAAAAATATACTTTCTCCTCTGCCCTGGCTATCACTTTTTAATAGATATGACCTATTTCCTCTTTCTTTCAAGGAGGATCTATTTCACAACATCTAGGTGACCTGATTAGGATACTGCAACTGAACAGAGGTGAGTGGTGTTACAAGGAACCCAAGCCAAGGCAAACCTTCAAGCCCAACAGCTCTGATGCTTCTCCAACACAAGGCGCAATTCTGTTTGGTGGACCCAGCCATCCAAATAACTTGTCACTGCCTGGCTCACATAAGAGTGCACTGTGTGTGAACGTGTGTGTGCATAAAACTCTTTCCTGCCTCCTTGTATCCTGATCCAAGTGGCTCCAGGGAAATGACTTAAGAGGACTGTATATGGAAACAATTCCAAATTGCCTTTCTATCACATGTTTTCTATGAAGAAGTTTTTGTATTTAAAAAATCACTAGAGAAAAATACTGTCTTTATTTTATATACAAAAATAAGTTATTACTTTCTCAACTTTGAAGCAGTGAGCTGTTGTAAATTGATTATAGCAAGAGTCCTGCAAGTAATGTTAGTGAGCTCTGCTCTGTGCATACACGGCAGCTTGGGAGAATTGGAGTTAGCAGTGGGGGTGAAGAAGTTCACAATAAAAACTCTGCCTTCTTAGTTAGGAAGGACCTAACCCTTTGTGGTGGCTTGAAAGAGAATGTCCGCCGTACACTCAGATATTTGAATATTTGATTCCCTGTTCGTGGTGCTGTTAGGGAAGCTTAGGAGGTGTGGCCTTGCTGGAGGAAGTGTTCCCCTTTGCGTGGACTTTGAGGTTTCAAGGCCTTTTGCCATTCCCAGTTTGTTCTCTCTGCTTCTTTCTTCTTGTTTGGGATGTGAGCTCTCATCTTGCCGCTTCAGCTGCTGTGTCTGCCTGTTGCCAACTTTCCTTCCGTGATGCTCATATGCTCCTATCCCTTTGGAATCACAGCCCAAAGAAACCCTTCTATAAGTTGCCTTGGTCATGGAGTTTTATCACAGCCACAGAAAAAGTATAGTTAATAAACCTTTTCCTGTCTTTGAACAGAGTCCCTGTGTCTTAGTGAAATCTATAATAGCAGATGCTTTTGTCCTAGGAGGGTTTATTCTTCCATTCTTGCCCATCCATATATCCAACATGGTTCTGAGAGCCTGCTGAAGGTCTTGTTCTAGGGCAGGGGATGTAATTAGGAAACTCTTCTAGTAAAACTGAAATGTACAGAACCACAAAGTTCTTGAGTCACTGAGGAGTCAAGGAAGAGGAGTAGGTCACTATGAGGGCACAAGAGGGACAGCAATACAGAGTGCTTCACAGAAAGGGTGATTATGGAATTGCTTCAAAGGTGATTCAAACCTGTCACACAGAGAATGAGGAGGAGGTGCTACAGTCAGACCTGATATCGTGTAGAGAAAGGACCTTTCTGGGGATTGATTATGTGGTAGAATTGGAGTGACTCTGGTGTGGGCTGTGTCAGAATTGAGAGAAGAAAGACAAACATATACAGGCAGATTATGATAACTATATTCTATAGTAAAGAATATAGGTTTTCTGGGTGTGGTGGCTCATGCCTTTGACACCAGGACTCAGGAGGCAGAGGTAGGTGGATCTCTGTGACTTCTAGCCCAGTCAGGTCTTCATAGTGAGTTTCAAGTCTGCCAAGGTTACACAGTGAGTTCCAGGACAGCCAAGGTTACACAGTGAGTTCCAGGACAGCCAGGTATACACAGTGAGTTCCAGGACAGCCAGGTATACACAGTGAGTTCCAGGACAGCCAAGGTTAGCCAGTGAGTTCCAGGACAGCCAGGTCTACACAGTGAGTTCCAGGACAGCCAGGGTTACCCAGTGAGTTCCAGGACAGCGAGGGTTACACAGTGAGTTCCAGAGCAGCTGGGTCTGGGTCTCATGCTGTCTGTTTTTAAGAGTTCTGTGCATGAAATGGAGAGAGTGAGTATTGATGTAACCAACCGTCTTATTAAATAAGAAACACAAAACCAATGTAAAAGAGAAAGCCAAGAGATCAGAGCTCAGAGCTAAAATCTCACCCTTCCTCCTGCGGTGGTCCTAGCTTCCCGAAAGAGAGCTACTTCCTGTGTGTACGTCTTTTCATAGTATTTTTGTTCTGCCTTCTCATTGGTTGTAAACCCAAACACGTGACTGCCTCGTCACTGTCTGTGTGTACAGCCCTTTAGGTCTTAAAGTTGTATGTCTCCAATGCTGGCTGTATCCCTGAACACACAGAGATCTATAGGATTAAAGGCGTGTGCCACCACCGCCACACTCTGTCTATGGCTCCAATAGCTCTGACCCTTGGGGAACTTTATTTATTAACATACAATCAAAATCACATTTCAGTACAATTAGAATACCACCACAAGTGAGAGAAAGTTGGGTAGGAACAGGTAGATAGTTATGTTCTAACAGATTAACATAGCAATTTGAAGCAATGCCAATGAACAGAATACTGCTTTTCTCCTTCAACTTGAATTTCACCTTTTTTTTTACAATGAAATATAGTTTTATGAGATATCTTTCTATTTCAAAATACATATTTAGTCTCTAAAATAGGGAACTTGTAGCCTCCTTTGGTTCTAGCTATAACATTCTGCTTATTATTGATTTGTTTTCTTATCTTCTGTCTGTTATTCAAGGGATTGTCAGGATAAACAGCTTCTCTATGAGGCTGATTCATAGCTAATTTCTCTACTCTGAAACAATGCAACAAGGAAATGCCTTTCCAGATTCTCCCAATAACATCTTTCCCATTTTGGGTTTAAGAATTGTGTTTGGGAATTTTCACACTATGATGGCAAAATACCTGATGGAAACAAATGAAAAGAAAATGGATTGACTTTGGCTCACAGTTGCAGCGAGTTTGGTCTAAGGTGGTTTGGTCCCATGCACTTGGGCAGAGCATCACAGTGGAGGGAACATGTGGCTGATGAGGGAACAGAGGGCAGGGCAGGAGAGGCCAGTGATGATGTGCTCCCAGGGCCTGGTCCCCAGGGTACCCACGTCCTCCAGCCTGCTCCCTCCTCCCAAAGTCTCCACAGTCCCTCACACCAGCTCCACACCTGGGAACCAAACTTTCTAAATGTGAGGCTGTGGGGACCACTTCAGACTCAAGCAGTCACATTAACCAGTGTACCACATGTTGCCCAAAGGTGTCCAGGGAGGGCACATGCCCTGAGATGGAACGGGTGGGGACAAACAGAATGGCAGCACCTGCTACCAGAACGGCCACAGTCAGGAGCTGCAGGGAGAAGAGTGCCAAGAATGAGCTTTAGAATGTTAAGAAACATCTCCATTGTGATAAAATGTATGTTACACAAACTTTACCATTTTGTTGTTTGTTTTTAAGAGTACAGTTCTGGGTGGCTAGAGATACGGCTCAGAGTTTAAGAGCACTGGCCACTTTTCTAGAGGATCTGAATTTGGTTCCCAGCAACCACACTGAAGTTCACAACTGCCTGTAACTCTAGTTTCAGGGATCCAGTGCCCTTTTCTGGCCTCTGAGGGCACTGCATGCATATGGTATACAGACATGCATGTGCAGGTGAAACATCTGTATACAAAAAAAAAAAAAAAAAAAAAACACAAACAAACAAACCTTTTTAGAGTGTTTAGTTCTGGGAGGTTTCATACATTTGGCATTCTTGCCTGATCTTAGCCATCTACTTTCAGTCTCTTGTTCATCTCTAAATGAAGTTCTGTACCATTAAGAGCTTCCTGCTCCTCTGTCCAATGAGCCATAGGAACCACCACCCTGTACTCTGTGCCCCTGAATTATGTCACTCCAGGGAGATCAGAGTCTTGGAATCCCATTACATCTGTCCTTCGGAAGTGGCTTGTTTCATTTCCCAGCATGTCTTTGGATCAGAGAACCAATGTCCTCTCCTCCAGTGTGTTCTCTCTGCTTTACGATCCCACCAGGAGCAACAGTTTTTAGGCATCCAAGCACTTGCCTGACTTCCTACCCTAGCTCTTGAAGCCTGCCCCCAAGTCAAAAGCTTTGGGGTTAACAATGCCTGTAGCCAGCTGAAGGGGAGGTTTTGGTAATTAAAAAGTTCTGTGAATTTAAATGTCTCTAAGTAGCAAAGCGCCTTCTCCTGTGGTGTTTGTAATGGCAGCGGGTGGCGATGGAAAAGCCTGCCTTGGCAGAAAGGAAGAAATGGGTTTAGTAGTTTGAAGAGCCACAAAAAGCATTTGTAAATTAACGAATAAATCAGTCAACTTGTATTTTAATTAGCCTAGCCAAAAATACTTCTATAAAAATAAAAATCCTTGCTGGGGTTCAGGACATACTATAAATCATTCGCTAGTGTAAGGTTATATAATATACATAAAAGAAATGAAGAAGTGATGCACATACTGTGCGCAGTCGCAAAGGAATGAAGAGATCCGTGCGACCTCTGTCCAGATGCAGAAAACGTTACTGAAATCCAAGGGGGGTTCTCTTTGACCTCCCCCCTTCCACACCCCCACGGCAACTGCTTTTTTGACCTCCAAGCGCATTGATTAATTCTGTCACTAATAAAACACAGGTGGGTCACATGGCACCTTCCTGCTCAGCTTCTTTCGTTTGCTATCATTTTCTGAGATAAATTCATATTTTTTTTTAACATTCTAGAGGGTTTTTTTTCTGTGTCCTCACCACACCACACAGTATTCTGCTGTGTAAATATACTAACAGTTAATGTACATTGTCTTATTTTAATTGTTTTTGAAGATTCTACTCTACTTATTAATTAGATATATATGTGGGGGTGGGGAAGGGGCATGTGCATGTGAGTGCAGGGGCCCATGGAGGCCAGAGGAGCCAGAGTGGATGTCACAGGTGATTGGGAGCTGTGGGGAGCTCAGGTCCTCTGCCGGAACAACCAGGCTCTTAACTGTTGAACCATCTCTCCAGCTCCCACTCTCTAATCGTGGATAGTTAAGTCAGTTCCCAGTTAGAGCAATTCCTGACAGAACAGCTAGGAATATTCTAGTACATAAAGCTTGGGGACATACTTTTCTGTCTAGGAGTGGAATTTTTATGTCAAGCATTTCATGTTCAGCTTTAGTAAGTGTTGAGACCATTGTCCCAAATCACCGTGCTAATTAATTTCTATTTACAGTGTGTGGATATGGCAACTGTTCCTCGACTTTGTCAGTGTTCAGTGTTTTCTGTTTCCTTATTTCAGCCCTGCTGGTGTAACCTAGATTTCTGTCCTGACTAATAAACACCTTCCTTTGTGAAATCTCTGAATCTTTTGTTCCTTTCTACTGTTTTGTCTGTTTTATTTGTTTATAATGGCATTATATGGCAGATGTAGTAAGTAATTAGATGTGTACATGCAGGCATGAGTGTGGTGGTATTGTGTTCCCCAAAATATTGTGCACCCTAATAAACTTATCTGGGGTCAGAGAACAGGACAGCCACAATATTAAACATAGAGGATAGGCAGTGGTATCACACACCTTTAATCCCAGCATTCCAGAGGCAGAAATCCCTCTGGATCTCTGTGAGTTCAAGGCTACATTGGAAACAGCCAGGTATGGTGACACACACCTTTAATCCCAGGGAGTGATGGCAAAAACAGAAAAATATATAAGGCGTGGAGACCAGAAACTAGAAGCATTTGGCTGTTTAAGCATTTGGCTGGTTAAGCATTCAGGCTTTTGAGCAGCAGTTCAGCTGAGATTCATTCTGGATGAGGACTCAGAGGCTTCCAGGCTTCCAATCTTAGGAAACAGGATCAGCTGAGAAATTGGCGAGGTGAGGTAACTATGGCTTGTTCTGCTTCTCTGATCTTCCAACATTCACCACAATACCTGGCTCCAGGTTTGATTTTTTTTTTTTTTTTTTTTTTGATTTTTCGAGACAGGGTTTCTCTGTGTAGCTTTGCGCCTTTCCTGGAGCTCACTTGGTAGCCCAGGCTGGCCTCAAACTCACAGAGATCCGCCTGGCTCTGCCTCCCGAGTGCTGGGATTAAAGGCGTGCGCCACCAACACCCGGCTCGGGTTTGACTTTATTAATAAAAACTTTTAAGATTCCTGCTACACATGAGTTCTCTGTTAAAGGGACAGAGCTATCTTGCCGCTCTGTGGGTGACTTTTTACTCGGAACAGTGCATTTTGGTGAATATGAGCTTTAAATGTTAAAATAATCATATATTTTATTTGTGGCTAGCACTCTTGAGGTTACTTTAAATAACTTTTTATTTGCTTTATATTTAGAACAAAAGCCACTTGTGATTGGTGCAAATTTTGATGAAAGGGGTTACAATATGTACATGTATGTATGTTTTTCTTGGAGTTATCTACTGAAAAATCGTTCCCCTATTACATTGCATTGGCCCTTCTGCCATTGGTGTGTATAATATGATTGTTTACCTAGCTGATTGATATATTCCAGGTCTTTTCATTATCCTGTGCTCACTCCACACTGTCTTCTTTTTGTGCTCTCCTGTGATTGATCTAGCCAGAACATACTAGAATCACAGTTCATGAAGGTTGTATTTCCTCCATTTGTTTGGTTTTCTTTATCAATTGGGGATAAAGATATTAAATTTATTTTCTATTGATTTGGTACTTACATGTAGAAGTAGCTACTGGAGTTTGCAAATTGATTTCATAACTAGTAAACTTTACCAATCTCCTTCATAGTTTAGATCAGCAAATGAAAGCTTTGAATCATAAAATAATAATATCCTATGTCATTTTATGGGTTGTACTTTTGAAGCCTTTTTGTATTTTCTTCTGACATTCTTTCATATAGTTTTTAGTATTTAAAATGAAATATTTTTGCAGATATAAAAAGACTCCCTCATCAGTAATTTCGGATTTTTAATGCACACAATTTTGTCATTCATTCCTGAGGAATTCTATTTCTACATTTTAAAACTCTGCCTTGCATCTCAGGCTGACTACAGTTATATTCCATGTAATGGTGAACAATGGGAGTTTGTATGCTTCATTGCCAATTTCAAGGCCAAACTTTCAATATTTAATCATTCAATATGTTTGATGTATGACTTTTTGTTTTTTGCTTGCTTGATTGTTTTTTTAAATCAGATCAAGAAACTTCTCTCTGAATCCCTGAGATGCTTTTGAGTAACCATGTCACTGCAGTCAGTGTGCTGAGATGTCATGTCACTGCAGTCTGAGTGCTGAGATGTTCATGTCACTGCAGTTGGTGTGCTGAGTGAGATACCCATGTGACCACAGCCAGTGCGTTTCCTACATGTTTAAGGGTGATGGTGCTCTCTATGTAATATACTGATTACTAATACTAAGCAAATGTTCCTTCCTGGCCTGTGTGCAGTCAGTTTGAGATCTGTGCTCTTTTGCATAGTCATTGCTTCTAATTGTTCTAGCATGCCTGTGTGTAAGTTCCTGGAAGATTGATTAGTGATTTTTCTTTCTTGTAGTATCTTGTCATATGATAGAATCAAGCTGTGTCATCTTAGGAAATGGAATCAAAATTGTTTCTGTATTTCAACTCCCAACAGTTGGTTCCTTCTTAGATATCTGGTATGATATGAACCAACCATCTGAGTGAACATGGAAGTACTTTGGGGACAGGGAAGCACTCAATTTAGTTGTCATGTAGCTATGCAAATTTTCCATTTTCTTTATTTATTGCATAAAGCTCTGTAAGAATTTGAAAAGTTTTTTTTTCCTTTTCAAATTTATTGACATAAAGTAATTATTGCTATCTTATTATTGTCCCTGTAATGTCTACTTGGCTTTCTCTGACAACTGCCTTCTCATTCCTGGTAGTAACTGAATCTCTGTCTCCCCCTTTGATAATATTACACAGATTTTGCATGATATTTATCTATTTTTTTAAAGATTTATTTATTTTTATTTTTGCATATGAAGTTTTGCCTGCATATATGTCTGTGTATCATGTGGCTGCCTGCAGAGGTCAGAAGAGGGTGTTACAGACACTTGTGAGCCATCATATGGGTGCTGAGAACTGAACTCCATTTCCTTGCAAAAGCAGCCAGGACTTTGACCTGCTGAGCCATCTCTAGCTCTGTGATTATCTGATTTGCTGTTGTTATTGTTGTTTCTTTCCTTCTACAGCCTTGCATTTAATCCCTTCTTCTTGAGTCAGATACGCAGACTTTTGTCTTAATTCTTCCCTAGCATGTGACTGGGCAGCAAACATCCCTTGCAGTCACCTGTTCCTTTCACAGGATTTGATTTGCCATTCTTTCTAGCTGCTGAGCATTTTTACCACTACAGTGTGAGTTCTTACATATGTTTCTCAACTTCTAAGGACCTGGGGATTTTCTTACATTCTGTTGTCATTTTTAGTTTAATTGACTCGTTGTACTAGCCATGATTTGTAATGCTAGATTGAAAAGATGATCAATATTGTATTCTTTAAGAATTGTGGGTAATCTGTAATCACACAGAACACTAGTGAAACAGGAATGCTTAACAAGGGAGGGATTTCCTGTTTTCTGCCCAGAAGGCTGAGAATGGATTTTGTTGATGACCTTGTGACCTTTCTGCTATCTGTGGTGGCACACCTCACCCACTTTCACCCAAATCCCCCAGAACGTTTATTCAAGACTCTCCCTCCCTAGACCTTTATCTCTAGCTCCCAGTTAATAGAACCCATCCTTAGGGGAGATGTCACATATACCATGTACTTTATAGCCTGCTGACCTCTATGCTATCTCCATCAGGAACCACCCTCGTAGTCACATGTACTTTGTAAAGGAATTTTTCAGTAACCACAGCTGAAGCTTTATTGTGAACCTGGAATGGGAATGGTTCTAGCCTGGAAACCTGCAGCGGGAATGATTGCTGCCTAGAAACTTTTATCCAAATTGTTTTAAATATGTTTAAATTTTTACTATGTTTTACATATGCTCACAATGAACCAGCTGGCATCAGACTCCTCGGACTCTGATCCAGGTTAACAGATCTGCTTCTCTCCCTGGACATCTGCAGGGTCCTGCTCAGTCTTTCAGTATTTCTCCAACCAGGGTGTCTGTGGGATTTTTTTTTATTATATATGCATTATAAAGCTAAAGAAGGAGAGCCTGGAACTCTAAACATAATGATATATTCCCTCCCATCAAGTGTTTTTCAGAACATTTTCTCTTATCTCATTTGTGAGTTAAACTTGGTTTATTTAAAAAAAAAAAAAGCCTAGGGCTGGCAAACCAGGACATGACCAGTTTCTGAGTTCTCTTCAGTCCCATGAATATCTCTACAAATCACCTCATTGGAAAGAAGCCAGCTAACTTCTTCCTCTAGGTTAGGCTTCACTGAAGGTTCTGAGCTCTGTTAGTAGAATCTCTTCCCTGCAGAGACACAAGCAAATGTCTACCCTCTCCTGACAGAGCTTCAGTGACAAACACAAGTGTGGTCTACCAAAGTCTACACTGGGGAGCCAATGAGCGTATTGGGCTTACAGAGCATGGGTAAAGGGTTACCCCCACAGCATCTGCACCCCCAGAAACTCTCACTTCAGCAGAGATAACACGATGGCTTCCTCATAGCTGCCTAGATGGAGTTCCTCTCATAGCTGAATCGTATATGCACTGTATACTTGACCACCTCTCAAAACCTGACATTAGCTGAAGTTAGGGCGAATGACAGACAAATGGCTGAGAGGTGCCGGAGGGAGCAGCCAGAATCTCAGGTGGCTTTTTCCACCCCTCCTTCTAGGAGGGAATATCAGCTATCCCCATCTCTGGGATCTATTCCAGGAAGCCACAGCTGCTCTGATGGAGATGATGGCTGTTATGCTCAAAGGATTGCACTCTACAACAGGCTCCTTCATGTCTGAGAGCTTGGGGTAAAAAGGGGAAGTTTGAGAACACTGTCCTTCTGTATCACTTTTTCTGTAGCTATACATGTCTGCTCTCCCCCGCCACACACACACACACACACTTCTGCCACTAGAGACAGATGATCTGATATTAACCACTTGGCCCCTACAAGTTAAACCTTTAGTGAAGGACATTTTTTGCAGGTGCCTTTGGAGGCATACTGTTTGTTTTGGGGCTAGAAAATGTGTCACAGAACATCCTCCCCTGCAGGCTCCTGACGAAAGGTATATTCTTCTCTGGCTTTTTACAAGTGAGTATATTTTCTTTCCTGCCACCTTCAAAGGGTGGAGGAGAACATTGGCCTGAATAAAGCATGGAAATAAATATCTTCATTTAAAAATATTTATTTATTTGTAATTACATTGTATGTATGTGGACTTGTGTGGGGTCTATACACATGACTGCCAGTTCTCTGGAGCAGGTGGTTGTGAGCCATCTGACATGAGGGCTGGCAATTGAATTGGGGAACTCTCTAAGAGCAACAAGTACTTTTAAATGCTGGGCCATCTCTCATGCCCCTCACATCCTGATTGTTTTAGATGGCAAAGAAAGGCAAAGTCAGCTGACTCAGGACATCGTGCCTGGTTTTCACTGTGTTTCCAACATTTATCTGTCTTCCCTAATATCCTGATGGTGATATTAGACATTCCTTTTCCACCTCTTCTGTTTATTTCTTAACTCTCAGAGTCCCTCCCATCCAAGTAGGTGATGAGCCTCCCATGACCAACACAGTTGAGTAAAGTGTTTCCTTCCCTCTCAGGGAAGGAGTGGCCATTCCTAGCGATTCCAGGATTCCAGAGAAGGTAGAAGAATCTACTTTTAGCCTTGGCTCCCTCCTAAGGCTTGACGCCAATGGCTTCTGCCCTAGGTGATGTGACTCTACTCTCTATAGAATTTTCAGTATCTTCTTCGAATCATAAAATGTTTCAGCTGTACAGTGTGGTTCAAGGATGATCTGCTCATTAGGTATCCAGGCTATCTATTACAGAGGTGAGCAAACATTCTTTCGCAAACACTGAGTATAAATCACATTCTCCCCAGTTTCTATGAATACATTAGTAAAGTCAATCCCCATGCAAACCTTCAACTCCTCAACCAGGCCAGATTTAGAGCCACCATGGAAACATACCTCTTCGGTGTGCCTATGAAGGTATTTCCAGAAAAGTCAGTTTAATTGTGCAGGGAAGACTCACCCTAAATGTGGCGGTACTGTGCCATGGGCTAGACACAGTAAGAAGCTGGTGAGGTGGCTCTAGACAAAAGTACCCATCACCAACCCTGACAACTAGATTTCAGTCCCTGGTACCCAAGTGGTAAGAGGAGAGAACAAGGTCCCACAAGCTGTCCTCTGACCTCCAGAGGTGACAGTGGCATGCCTGTGCCTGCTCCCAACAAAATAAATAAACATAATGTTCTTAAAGGAGAAAGTAAGTTGAGCACCAGCATCTATCTCTCTGCTTCCTGACCACGGATGAATATGACCAACTGCTTCACACCCACTCTGCCGTAATGGACTGTACCCAAATCAACCATTTTTCCCCTAATTCTGTTTTGTATGTATTGTCACAACAGCAAAAGTAATTCACTTGGGTTAATATTTGTATCCCAAAAATAGTTTTAATGGAAAAACAGAACCATGCGTGCTTTTTTTTTAAGAGCAAATGTTTTGCATGAGACAAAGTGTTGCTTCTGTCCTTCCAACCGTCTATGACTGGGGAAAGAGTCCATGGTCTCCATGATGATTCTGTAGTTTGGTTCATGTCCTTGGCAAGTTCTCTCAGGCCCTTTTGACTCCTCTCTCCTCTCCCCTATCTCTCTCCTAACAAGCATTCAGGACTGTGCATATAGGAGCTGACCTAAGAAAGCTTCCCTGTACTGAGGCAAACACACAGGATTAGTATGGAACGGAGAGGCCAGTGTGAGTGCCAACGTCTGTTCTGTTCACTTCATGTGTATTTCTCAAGAGAGACACATTTGCCTTCAAGATCCTGAGACCACCCAGGCCGTGTGGGGCTGGAGATGCATGGCCTCCTCAAGTGGGCCCTCTGTGAGCACAAGACTCCTTCTTTCTCTAGAGATGGGCTGGGGCACTTCGTCATGCTGCACAGCAGCTTCTGGATACTCAGACTTCAACACAAACAGATTGAGGGCGTGGGGGAAGGTGGCCGCTAGCAATCCCTCTCAAACATGCCTTCCCAGATCCCATCTGCTTTGCCTAACACCCTCTCCCCATTTATTCCTGATCCCACACCCTCTAAGAGTCCCTGCAACAGGGCCCTGACTTGCTTCAGACTTGGTGTGCAGACTTGAGAATTGCAGCCCTGTCCAAGTCTCTGTGGTTGCCACATTCATTACTCATGAAAGAGCCAGGGAGCCCCCACTCTCCGTGGAGGCTTTGGTCTTTATTTATTTGTTTATTGATTTTGCCACAGCTCACCCTGGAGCCCAGGGAGACTCTGTCGTCTGACCAAGTCTGTGAGCTTTGCTAGAAAGAGCCGTCCAGTCTAGCAACTTAATCAAACAGACTTGAAATGTTTTATTTTCTATTTTCTTGAGATGAGCTCAACATCAACCAAAAATGCACATACAGCTTTTCCTGGTTGCTCACACATACATTGCTTTAAAACACTATTGGTAAAAGTGCAGGAAAAAGCCCTTGCATGTGCAACAAGTACTTAAAATAACAATGCTGAATGTAAATAAAAAGGGAAGGTGCTTCCTGTAAGTTGCTGAAAGGTTCTGAAAATAGCTTGGAGCCTAAGCCAGAATTAACATAGGTTCACAGCCAGAATTTGCATGAAAGCCTGGGGACCCTGACTGTTTATTCTAGTAAAGTCTCACAAATATTCACAGCCAGGACGCCTTGCTCACCAGAGCCTGACAGCTTTGCACACAGCGAAATTCCTAGGTCTGCTGTCCACACTGCTCCCCATTTAAAAGGTGGCAGTTATGTACCTTCTGATGTCTCAAAGATTTTTAAAGCCAGGCTGCACTTTACAAAAGAGCATAAAACCTGTTATGCTAGTAAGCCAGTGTCCTCTGAGTGTGTGTGTGTGTGTGTGTGTGTGTGTGTGTGTGTGTGTGTGTACGTGTGTACTTGTGTGTACGTGTGTGTGTGTGTACATGCGAGTGTGTGAATGTGTGTGTGTGCACATATGTGTGTGTCTCTTTGTGGGCATATATGTGTGTGCATGTGTCTCTGTGGTGAGCACCTGGCCCCCGGGATACCACTGCAGTAGGATGAGAGTGAGAAGTGAAGTCCTGTGACTCTCCTTTGCTTACAAAGGTGGTTTAATCAAGCACTTCAAATGATGACCTCCACTTTGGGACGGCATCCAGTTTTCTCTAACATCTAACCCCTCAAAAACAAACAAACAAAAAGGGTGAACAGACTTTAGATGAAAGAGGCTTTAGTGGCAGAGGGATAAGGCAATGTGGGTAATATATGAAGAGTGTTTGTTCATTTGCTTCATTCTGTGATACAAGGGTCTTGTTATGTATCCCAACCTGGAACTCTATGTTTTGTTCAAGATGGCCCCAAACTCAGCAATCCTTCTACCTCAGCCCCAGTGCTGAATTACAGGGGTGTGGAAATCTTGCTCCTGAGCAGGGCTTTTGTTCTTTGATGTGGTTTAGTTGAGACAGGGTCTTGCTAAACAGCCAAAGCTGAGCATGAACTCACATTTTACTATCTTAGTCTCATGCAGGTACGCTGAGCAGGGGTGAGTAAGAGTCGTAGGCAGACCTTTGATAGTGTCTCAGTGCACTGAATGTTCTGTCACTACATATAAAATTGACTCTTGATTTTAATGACATCCAGAGCATCTCCTGAGCCTCCAGAAGAGTTTCCTAAGCCTGGAGTCTTAATCAGGGGGTGTTCTAGTCCATGTGAGTTGTCTTAGTAGTGTGAGCAGAACTTACAGCATCTGGTGTTCTGGAAATTTTCTCTTCAAAGTCTTTCTTCTGCCTTGTCTGAACCAGTGGATATAGAAATTACATTTTCTGCAGCTGGCAAAAAGCCTGCACCCAGTCACACTATAATATTTCGAAGGCCCAGGGAGGATATCTTATAGCCTGCTGTGTTTGAGATTGATCAAAAGAGCAAGGAAATCCACCTTTGAAATGCAGAAATAGTTTTAAATGCAGAAAATATATTAATCATGGTTTGAATCTCATGGTTTGAAGACTCTTCACAAACTATTCTGTAACTTTTCTAACTTTCCAAGTGATTTGATTCACTTTGATGAAAATTATGTGAACTAAAGGTATATGTTAATAAGGAGGACTCTTAAAGTCCTCTGTGTGGCTATGCATCCATTAGAGCAGTGGTTCTCAACCTTCCAAATGCTGCAACTCTTTGTACAGTTCCTCATGTTGTGATGATTTCCAACCATAAAATTATTTTTGTTGCTACTTCATAACTGTAATTTTGCTACTGTTATGAATTGTAATGTTGTTATCTGTGTTTTCTAATTATCTTAGGTAACCCCTGTGAAAGTCATTCACCCCCACAAAGGGGTCATAACCCACAGGTTAAACCACTTTGTTAGACCATCTATACTTTGATTCAATAATCCCCAAAGGGACTCATTATCCTAATGACCACCTCGAGTTTTCCTCCTCACAGCTTCTTAATTCTTCCAAGATATAAGACTGATATCAGGATGACTTCTAACAGGGTTCTCTTGAGACTGAGTGTGGTAATGATCCCAGTACTTAAAAGGTGAAGTTAGGATGGTCATGAATTCAAGCCTACCCTCAGCTGCATGAGGCCATGTCCCAAAATTTAAAAAAAAAAAAAAAAAAAAAAAAAAAAAAAAAAACTATATAAATTGTTCTCTGTCGGCATTGCCTTCTATGCACATCCTTTGCCGTGACTGCTTGTGCCAAGGAGCAGGCAATGGCCTGGCAGGCACTGCCCTGTCGGGAAAACCTTTCTTCTTTTTCAGCTTCATCCCACCAGATACTGTGTCTGGGTTCTGGACTCTCAGAAAGGCCCGTCTCCTTCTGCTATTTTAAACCATGGAAGAATGTGTGTCTCCCTCCAGCTACGGAAAGGCCTCTCTCATGCATGTGGCCTCCTCAACAGCACCCGTGGTGTATCCAGACTTGGGTGGACATCTGAATCATTCACAACTCCTTCTCCCCTCCCCTACCTTTGCCACAGTCTCCCTCCAGGCTGGGTACTGCATATTTCTTCACCTCACTCATCTCCGTCTTGGTGATGCCCCTTGATTTTACCAGAAGCTGTGAGTAGAAGCAGCAAGGTGTTCATTAGAAGTGAATGCTTTCAAGGACATGGCAAGTTCTCACCAATCCTTCTAGGAAATCTTTTGTTAGTGACCAAGTCTCAGGGAGCCATCCTATAGCCTGGGTCTCAAAATGGAAAAAAAAAAATGTGTTCTGTGTCTTGAAGCCTAACCCAGTTAAGACCAGAAAAATGTAGCCAAACCCAGCAAAGAGGTTCACAATCTGAAAACTAAATAACAAGAAAAAGATAGCTCTTGTTGTAAATGCCAAACTCTGTGTTCACCTTGAACTGTCTTCCACTTATTTAACCGGACACTTTCTGCAGATGGGGAAACTTTCCCTGCTTCCTTTCTTCTTCCTGCACCCCATTCTGCTCCTCTACCTTATCCCTGGGTCGAGCCCTCTTCGTGCATGAAGACTTACCTCATCCCCACACCGATCCCTTCAGATTTCATATACACTCAAATGGACACCTCTTTCATCTCTGATTTATTTATCTTTTAAATAATGTAACTAGTAGTTGGGTGTGGTGGTGTGCACCTGTAATCCCAGTGCATAGGAGACTAAGGCAAGAAGATCATAAATTCAGGAGAGATGGCTCAGAGGTTAAGAGCACTGACTGTTCTTCCAGAGGTCCTGAGTTCAATTCCCAGCAACCACATGGTGGCTCACAACCATCCGTAATGAGATCCGGTGCCCTCTTCTGGCCTGCACAGGGACACATGCAGGAAGAACACTGTATACATAATAAATAATAAATCTTTAAAAAATATATATCCTTTAAAAAAAAGATCATGAATTCAAGGTTAGACTGGGCTATGATATGAGATCTTATCTCAAAATGAATAAATTAATGATGAATATATGTATATAAGTAATTCATATTTTAGTTTATGGCTGTATACTGAGAAAGTTGTTTATTAATGTTGTAGAAAGAACTTTGGCATTGGAATGAAAGACAACTACTCAAGTCTTGCCTCCACCATGTGCTTTACAGATAGTTTTCTCAGGGCTGTGACTGAGCGCCCAATGAGATGTTGCTTAAGGGAAGAAAGGTCGAATCTCACTCACAGTTTGAGGCGACAGTCTGTCACAATGGCAGCAGGTGTGGCTTGAGGCTATAGATGCAGGAGTCTTAGGCCGCTCACTCACAACTGTGTGGGTCAGGAAGCAGAGAGTTCACTGGGAATAGGACAGCATAGTCAACCTCAAGCCACATCCTCAATGACCTACCACCTCCAGCTAGGCCCCACTCCTAAAGTTTCCAGATCCTCCCTAAACAATGTCACCATGTGGGGACTGAACACTCAAACTCACAAAGAGCCTGTGGAATTTTTTTTTTTATTTAAATCTTAGGGGCCAGGCAGTAGTAGTGCATTCCTTTAATCCCAGCACTTGGGAGGCAGAGCCAGGCGGATCTCTGTGAGTTTGAGGCCAGCCTGGTCTACAGAGCGAGATCCAGGGAAGGTACCAAAACTATGCAGAGAAACCCTGTCTCAAAAAACAAAAAAAAAACAAAAAAATCTTAGTGTGTGTGTGTGTGTGTGTGTGTGTGTGTGTGTGTGTGTGTCCTTGGAGGCCAGAAGAAAGCATTGGATCTCCTGGTGCTAGAGTTAAAGGTGGTTGTGAGCCGCTTTACATAGGTTCTGGGATCCCAACTCAGGCCCTCCAGAACAGTAAGTGCTGTTGACCACTGAGCCATCTCTCCAGCCCCAAGTCTCTCTTCTCTTTACCCCTTCTCTCTCTTTATTCCTGAGTCTTGGAGACGTGTGGACTTCTGGTCTGACTGCAACTCTTTTATGATCCATTCACACCACACAAATGCCTTATGGTAGGACCTTTGAGTCCAGTGCTTCAAAATTCTCCAGTCTGCCACTGCTTTCTGTCTTCTGTTTTATGTGACATGGACAAGAATCCATCCTGGAAGGAAATGTGTCTTTCTTTCTTAAATCTTTGGATTACTTGTCTTGGATATTGGTAAACTCAGTGCCCACAGGGGAAGAAAGGGCAATGATAACAGAAATGTGGAAGTATGCTCCTGATGGGCATCTCCACAGAATCCACCAAAAGCAGTCAAAAGAGTATAGAGATTGGGAGGGCCAAAGACAAGAGTAGGGTGGTCTCAATTTAATGTGCAAAATCCAGAACTATTGCTTAGAAATAAATGTTTGATGGTTCTTTGAATCTCTTGGAAGCCCTTCATTCCTTCCTTACATTGTTTCTTGACAAGTGCTTGGTCACAGCCCTGAGAAAAGTAACTATAAAGCATGTGGCAGAGGCAACACTTGAGCTGTTGTCTTTCAATTGCATGCCAAAGTTCTTTCTCCAACATTAAAGCAGTTTTCTCAGTATGCAGTCAGAAACTAAGCCATCAAACTAACATGAATTAACTGTATCTCCATTTCTATTATTCATTCATTTCACTGTGTCAAAGAATTGAATTAACCTAATTGCCTATCAATATGTAATGAAAATTTGACGTGTGTGTGTATAAAGAAAAAGGAAGTCAAAAAATTTGTAATAAAATAGATGAACTTAAATGTATAATATTATTAAGAGAGGTCACACAGTCTCGGGAAAAAACACATATTGTCTCTCATATGTGCAACCTAATTAATAATATGTATGTAAACAAATGTATGAGTAGGTATAATAAAAAAATGAAGAAGAGGAGAACAGAAGGGATAAATGAGGAAGAACTGAATGCCGGTAATAAACATGATTTAAGAAAGATTATATACAGGTAATTGGTTTTCTAGTTCTAACTCTATCATGGATTTTTGTTTGTTTGTTTTAGTGGTAGATAAGTGGATAAAATATATTTGATACTGATACTGAAAGTGTAAAATTTAATGTAAAATAGGCCTCTATTTTACTTGGACATACATACTTGAACATATATACTCAAGCTGTATATATGCTTGTTGAGTTGTATAGAGTTTGGGTCTGGTTAATTTTGGTATGTGAAGTTTTTATTTATTCAAATGTTTTTACAGAATAAGGTTTATATAAATTTTTTAAAGAATATTTTAGATGTAACCAACCGTCTTATTAAATAAGAAACATAGAACCAATGCAAAGAAGAAAGCCAAGAGGTCAGAGCTAAAAGCTTAAACCTTATCCTTCCTCCTGTGGTGGTCCTACCTCTCTGAAAGAGAGCTACTTCCTGTGTTAAAGTCTTTATATAGACTTTCTGTTCTGCCTTCTCATTGGTTTTAAACCCAAACACATGACCGCATCGTCACTGCCTGTCTGTACAGACCTCCAGGTCTTCTATGGTTGGTATTGAGATTAAAGGCATGTGTCTCCAATGCTGGCTGTATCCCTGAACACACAGAGATCTACCTAGCTCTGCCTACCAAGTGCTGGGATTAAAGGCATGCACCACCACCACCCAGCTTTCCTATGGCTTGCTAATAGCTCTGACCCCTGGGCAACTTTATTTATTAACATACAAATAACATTGTAGTACAAAATAAAATATCACCATAGAATATGGATTTAGAATTGGCTTTTAGTCACTCCACAGAGGACATGAACTACTACTATCCCTGGTGTCAAATTCTTTGTGAGACAAGCTCAAGAGAAGCCTTAGGGAAGGGAGGGCCCCACACTGAATGTGAGTGGAATACGGCATCTATCAGTGAAGACACTGGTTCAGGCCCCCAGTGCTCACCTTTCCCCAGGTGAAGCCCCTCTTTCCAGCTCATTTCAGTCTGGCCTCTTCCATGACTCTCAGAAGCTCCCTCTCTGGGTGTCGCTCCTGCAGATCAGCTCTATCCTGGTCTTCACAAGGTGTAGATGACACTCCCATTGCTCTCCATCATTTTGGTTTTTAATGCATTTGCTCCAATAGCTGGTTAGAATTTGGCAGGCACAGCAGAGAGCCATCATTTCCCGAAGGAGTTGATCATCACAGAGCCAGAATGAACTGAGCTTCTTGAAAACCAACTCTCATAGCAGGCGTCTAGTCTAGACAGGACAAACAAATCCATCTACTGATTGCAGGGAAGCCAGGGAAGAAGGAGCTGTGGGGGAGCAGTTCGAGTCTCATGACAGCCAAAGAAAGCTGGAGAGTGAACCCTGGGTGTCCAGTGGCAGGCAAGACTCGGCAAATGAGGATTGACTGGGGAAGCGTTCAATACCAGCAGTCCGTTTGTCATCTTTGGGCTGTGCACACTGGGGTGAATCAAGCACTGAACTTATCCAGAGGCCGGAATCAAACATACTCTTACAGTACTCTTAGATGAACACAGGGCGACAGCTGTGGAACTTCCCCTACTTCACACAGTGAGATGCAGTGGCTCAAGGGATAGATACCAGCATGAAATAAGGAAGAGGCACAAGACCAGGGCTGCTGAGTGAATAATGGATGTTGACAGTTCATACCCTGAGTATACATTCATTATGTAATCTATTTGTGTGTGTTGTGTGAGGATACTGATGAATCTGTGTGCAGTGGAGGTCAGAGGTCAACACTGGATGTCTCCTCAATCAATCGCCACCATTTTTTGTTTTGTTTTGAGACAATTTCTCTCACTGAACCTGCAGCTCATTGATTTAGCTAGACTGGCTGGCCAGTGAGCCGCCCAAGTCCTCTTGATTCTACTGGGATTCCTAGTACTGGGATTGCAGATGTGCTCCACCACACTCGACATTTTCTGAGTGTGCTGGGGTGCAAAACTTGGTTCTTGCACTTGTATGGCAAACACTGTACTGAGCTTTCTCTAGCACCACAAGGGTAGTGAGTAAACAGTTTTCATGCCATTAGGAAAACAGAAGTCAGTGTGTCCTGAGAACTTGTCCATCTCTATTGGTGAAATTATTAAGGCCACTCCATGTAGTTAAAAGGATATTTATTTAATGGTGTAACATACAAATTAAGGGATAGGTAGGTCACGGGGTCTGGGGAAGGTGTATCGCAGTCCAGCGGTGTTCTCTGGAGCTCTGCTCAGTCAACCTCCACCATTCAGGGTCCCGGAACAAGGAGAGCGCTGGCCCATCCAGCTCTCGGGTCTCCAGGCGCCTCCCCTGGCCCCTCCTCGCAGGTGTGACAGTTGCCAGAGTCTCAATGGGGGTTGGAACTTCCAGATCAAAGCTGGAATGGCTGCCCACTACACAGCTCCTCTTTTCTACCCTCTAACGCTTAGTTACTATTTCCTACAGTCACATCCACGCTGATTGCATGTATATCATGATTAGGTTATTTCATAGCTACTGCCCTCTTGAGGAGGTACAATGCCTCTCATCATGGCAGGGTGGGACTCTGGAGTGGAAAAAGATGACTGATGAGATAGCGATGTCTGGCCTGTAGTTGATCGTCACTGCCACTGTAGGTTTTCACTGTGACCAGTTTGTCACACTAATGGAAGATCCTAGCAGGCCTGGCTGGATTCTGACTATGTAAGAACTCTGTGGTATATTTGCTGACTTTTGGGAAACCAAATCTATCCTAAAATAAAGAGTCCACTTAGAAAGAACCATGGCACAGCGTCTCGTTGTTTATCTTCTCATGGCTTATCTTCTGTAAAACCTGTGGAGCCCACCTGTAATCTAGCTACCGTTAGTGGAACATGTCTACCTGGACTACATAGTCCTTTTTTGTGTTACTGAGCTCTGACTCCTGTGCTGGTGTGTGTATGTGCACATGTGTATGTTAACTATATCTCAGGCATGAATCATGTGATCAATGTTCTAAGTCAGAAAGAGACTTTACAGTAATGATCATATACCCAAGAAGAGAAATCCACTGGTACCTATCCCAGTGATGTTACTGCCACTCCGGCGGCCTTGGTCAGGACTCTTTTCTACAAACGAAGGCAGCAAAGCTGAGGTGGAAGCAGAATTTATACTCCCAAAGCTGAAGCTATAAACACAGACAACTAACTTCTGCTCTCATCAGATAGAAAATAAATACATAAAACCCCACCACCACCCACACTGCTGTGGAGAGTGATCCTTGAAACTTGCTGAAAAGTTTGAGGTGCTAGGATGCTAAAGTCTACTAGTCTCGTGTAAAGAAAATAAGAACAGAGAAATTCTAGTCTGTTTTCCCAGAGCAGTGTATGCATGGAGGTTGTATTTATGTGCAAAAAACCCCACATAGCCTAGTGCTTAGATATTCTCTTTAGTTGTAAAAAAAAAAAATTACAGTGGGGAAGACCTTCCTTATTCATGAGGCATCGGGGGCAGATAAAGGCGCCGTTGACTGAACTTTAATGACCCTGATTGAAAAGCCAGAGCTTGGTGCCTTCATTGATTTTAGTCAGAGCCGAGATCTCGTCTTTCTCTTTAATGCCACCATGCCCAGAAACTACTCTGGGAACAGCCATTTAACAAGAGGAGAAACAGAATTTTGTTTAGAAAAAAATCAAAGAAGTAATTCCCCAATGGTTCCCACAGCTCTTTGGAGAAGCCTGAGCAGCCACAATAAGTTTATCGCACTGTTGATGGAGACAACACCAGAAACCACCCAAGGGTCTGTGGGAATCGGGCCCCACAGGGCAGGGGAGATGGGGGCTTTCTGGGAGAAATTCCCAGGCAGCTTGTGTAAGCATAGTTCTAAATGAGACTAGTGGGAATTTCCAAAGGAGAAGGCACTTTGGGGGGCCAGGGCAGGGCTGAGGAATGGGAAATCTGTTGCTTTTGGAGTGAGGTTGGTAATGTTTCTTTTGAGCTCAAGGACCCTCCAGTTGGCCTGGCTTCTTAGAGTTATAAATGATTAATTCCCACAAGGAAATGAAGCAGTGCCTCCTTGTTGAGCTTTGTATCGGGATTCTTACGAATTTGCGTAAAATATTATGTGGGCTTAGTGTGGCCAGCCAGGAACTGAGCTGTAGCAGCCAAGATGAGGGTGGGAGCTCGGCCAACAGGAGGAGGGGGAGATGCAGAGGGGGAGCCTGCCAAGCAGGCAGAGGCGACTGGAGCTACAGAAGTGCAGGAGAACCTAACCGTCTGAGGGCGTTCCTGAGAGCATGGTTGCTATTGTGTATAAAGTGAGTTTCCGTGAGTTTCCTGTTACCTCTTCCCATCAAGTGAAGTGCTGACTTTTTTTTTTTTTTTTTTTTTTTTAGTGTAGTGGAACATATATATGGTGGCTGAAGATGACAATGAGATCTGTTTGCTTTTTAGATTCAATTTGGCCCAACAGAACCACATAAAGCTTCAGTGAGCTGGGAAGTAGAGAGGTAGGAGCAAAGATGCTGTTCCAGTCCCCAAATGTCCCAAAGGCAGAAGACAGAGAAGGCAGGGAAGAGAAGAGATAGATGATAGTTAGATGAGAATGGATTGATGATAAGTAGATAAAGATGGTAGATGATAAACAGATACAGATAGATCACAATAGCTGGCAGATAGAGGCTAGATATATGATATATAAATGATAATATGTAGGCAGATAGATAATTGATAGGTAAATAGATAGTAGGCAGATGATAGTAGACAGATAATATACAGTAGGTCAATGATAATAGACAGATTATAGCTAGATATATAATAGATAAATGATAAAAGGTAGGCAGATATAGGATAGATTAGATAGATAGATAGATGATAGATAGATAGATAGATAGATAGATAGATAGATAGATAGATGATAGTAGACTGATGACAAATATATGATAGACAGGTAATAGACAAATAAATAATAGATTGATAAATGATAGGAAGATATACGACAGATAAATACATAATATGTAAATGATAGTAAGTAGGTAGGACGATGGATAGATGACAGTCCACACCCTCTGTGTCAGTATTCCATGTTAGTCTCACTGGCTTTGCCCAGAGAACATGCATGTTTCTACTTCAACTTATTGTATCCTTGACTTCTTTCTTCATACAGTTTTCCAAGCATAAACACTACTGGCAGCTTCAGCCTCACTGTCCATAATTGGGTTTCTCAGCCATATTCATTGGAATAGAAACACAAGGGATTGTAGAAAACCTGATGCTAGGGGCCACCGTCTAGTGCATATGCAAGAAGCCAACCAGTGAGTCCTAACTGGTCGGAACACAATGTATACCCACTTACCATGGTGCTGTGGTCCTTTGGGGGAAGCAGAGCCTTAGAGCTGCAGGTGTGTCCTACCCAGCAGCAGCATGGCCTTCCATCTCTCCCTCCCACAAGCTCCCTCCTGCTCTCCACTGGGCAGCCTGAACTGAGAGTGCCCCAGCAACCTGTCAACAGCAGCTCCTGCAAGGCTCTTGAAAGGGCACCTCCCCCAGACTGAGCCAGTAGGAGCTGCCCTCTGTCTCCACAGGGAATTTTTCCTGGCTCATCCTCCAAGTCCTATGCACAACATACACAGTGTACCAGTGCGAGAGGCAAACCCCAGCTCTGAGGCCATCATTCCAGAGTGGCTCCTAACTGGCGCCCCCCACATACAAACACACACACACACACCCCAAACAGCTCCACACCCTCAACAAGGACCAGAGCTGCTGAGGGTGACATTCCCTTCACCTCCAGCTGGGGTGAAACCCATGCTCTTCTCGTAAACACAAACTGAGAGATTCTTGTTTTCTGGAAAGAGACAGGGTGAAGTCTGGACTTGTGCCTTAAGCCATCATGGAGGGAGTTCCCCTTTTGGAAAAGAGCATCCTGCCAGCAAGGGTTAGCATCACAAATACTAGAAATGGATGTTTCCAACCAAAGTCTCTTTGCCCAAGACATTTTCCCCCATCTGCTCCTGCTTCCCCCATAACCTCCTGCTCTTGCCTTTGGTTTGCAAGAGTCCAGGAGGTTAAGCTTTCCTGGTCTGGTGATCCGGAGATGAGAGACCCGTGAGCTTCCTGTGAAACATGTCCCAGCCCCACAACAGCCCTGAGCAAACACTGGGACTGACTGAGGAGTGTTTGCATGTGTGAGAGGAAGCCATGATGGTCTACATACAGCTAGCTACTTACTGAGAACTGAACATTTGCTCATTTCTTGTTCATTCTTATGACAACCCATGAGATAAAAAATAGTATTTCCTTAATTTTTATGGGTATACATATGTGTATGCATATGTTTGAGTGCCTGTCTCTGTGTATAAATGTGTGCATGCCTGTCTGTGTGTGCCTGTCCCTGTCTGTGTGTATAAATGTATGTATGCCTGTCTCTGTGTGTGCATATGGGTGTGCCTGTCTTAGTCAATATTCTATTGCTGTGAAGAGACATCATGACCATGGCAACTCTTATAAAAGAAAGCATTTAACTGGGGCTTGCTTACAGTTCAGAGGTTTAATCCACTATCATGGCAGGAAACATGGAGGCACACAGGCAGACATGGTGCTGCTTGAGCTGAGAGTTCTACATCCAGATCTGAAGGCAACAGATTAGGGAGACAATGGGCCTGGCTTAAACTTTTGAAACTTCAAAGTCCACCCCAGTGACACACTTCCTCAAATAAGGTCACACCTATTCCAACAAAGCCACATATCCTAATCCTTTTAAGTAGTGCCACTCCCTATGAGCTTCTGGAGGCCATTTTCATTCAAATCATCACAGTGCCTATCTCTGTATTTGCAAGTGTGTGTGCCCATCTGTGTGTGTGCATGTGTGTGTGCCTGAATACTGAGGCCACAGGCCAGCCTTAGGTTCCATATTCAGGAAGAACATCCCCCTTCATGGTGGCATAGTTGTAATTCAGCCCTTGATGACATTGTGTTCATCAATATCCAAGCGCTCTACCTTACATGTCAGCAATGCTGGGTTCATGGCAAATAATTGGTTAAATGGGTGATTATAGAGCTTTGCTCTTTGACCAGAAAAGACCCTCAAAAAGGCAGTTTCACCCTAGTAGATACATGAGGTCAAGCTTTTCCATGTGTAGAAAAGAGTGCAGAGCCAGACTAAGTTCCTCAGGACATAAGACTTAGACTGTGAGGATTATATTTAGTTAGTTACTATTCTCATAGTTTTGAGAAAATACCTGACAAAACAATTTAAGGTAAGAAGGTCTTATTTTAGCTCCTGGCTCCAAGTATATCCATCGTGGAAAGAAAGGATGGTGCCAGAAATGGCTCACAGCCATGTGGAAGGAACTTGCTCACATCTCAGGGGGTGAGGAAGCAGAAAGGGATGCTCAGATTGCTGTCTCCTTTTCCTCTTTTTATCTGGTGTGGTACCCCAGGCCCTGAACAGTGCTGCCCATACTCAAGGTAGTCTTTCTCTTTAGTTAGACCTCTCTGAAAAAAATCCCTTGCAGAAACACCCAAGGTGGTTTCACTGATCCCCAAAGGGTGACTTAATCTTATCTAATTGACAACCAAGTAAACCATGATATCATTCCTGTGCTATGTGGGTCTTAGTTCCATTAATGTAATTGAGGGGAATGTCGTTGTGTGTGTGAGGATTATGGCTCCAACAGTAGTGTTATGAAGTCTGCAGATGAAGACCTGGCCTCACAATGAGACTTCTTCAATGATATGAGAAACACAAGCAAGAAGCCTGGTCCCTAAGTGAAACTATCTTCTGCACAGCACTTGGGAAGAATAAGGCTGCCTGGCTAGCCGGCTTCAGCTTGTCTCTCATTTGCCAGTTGTGGAGTCTGGGCCCGTGCATGGATGATATTTAGATTTGAAGTGTACACAGAGGCATGTGTGAAAGTCTTAGTTCCAAGACTATGGTGCTACAGAGAGCTGAAATAACACTGGGGAAGTGAGACCTCATTGGAGGAAGTTAGGTTTTGGAAGCCATGCCCTTGGAGAGGATACGGAAACCTGGCCTCTTCTTCTGTCAAGCTACAGTAAAGTAAGTTTCTTCACTCCACCTCACTGTCCCTGCCATGTTACTCTGCCTTGCTACAGGCCTCTAAGCAATGGAGCTAGCTGAGCACTGAAGCCTCTGAAACCATGAGCTAAAACCAGACCTTTCTTCTTTCATCTGATATTACACAGTATCCATTGACAGCAGTGGAAAGCTTTCTTATGGTGATATTTTATTTGTACTAAAATGTTATTTGTATGTTAATAAATAAAGTTGCCGGGAGGTCAGAGCTATTAGCAAGCCATAGGAAAACTGGGCGGTGGTGGTGCACGCCTTTAATCCCAGCACTTGGCAGGCAGAGCTAGGTAGATCTCTGTGTGTTCAGGGATACAGCCAGCATTGGAGACACATGCCTTTAATCTCAATACCAACCATAGAAGACCTGGAGGTCTGTACAGACAGGCAGTGACGATGCGGTCATGTGTTTGGGTTTAAAACCAATGAGAAGGCAGAACAGAAAGTCTATATAAAGACTTTAACACAGGAAGTAGCTCTCTTTCAGAGAGGTAGGACCACCACAGGAGGAAGGGTAAGGTTTAAGCTCTTAGCTCTGACCTCTTGGCTTTCTTCTTTGCATTGGTTCTGTGTTTCTTATTTAATAAGACAGTTGGTTACATCTACACTTTCTAGTGATTCTCTTTGTAGCATGAATCTTAAAAGTTCTTATTAATAAAATCAAACCTGAGGCCAGTTATTGGGGACAATGCTGGTAGATCAGAGAGACAGAACAAGCCACAGCTATCTCACCTTGCCAATTCCTCAGTTGGTCCTGTTTCCTCAGACTGGAAACCTCTGAGTCCTCATCCAGAATGAATCTCAGCTGAATTGCTGCTCAAAAGCCTGAATGCTTAACCAGCCAAATGCTTAAACAGTCAAATGCTTAACCAGCCAAATGCTGCTAGTTTTTGGTCCTCACGCCTTATATACCTTTCTGCTTTCTACCACCACTCCCTGGGATTAAAGGCTCGCTTTCTGGGATTAAAGGTGTGATGAGTCACCATGCCTGTCTGTATCCTTGAACACATAGATTTCTGCCTCTGGAATGCTAGGATTAAAGGTGTGTGCTACCACTGCCTATCCTTTATGTTTAATATTGTGGCTGTTCTGGCTCTGAGCCCAGATAAGTTTATTAGCATGCACAATATTTGGGGGAATACAATACCACACTCTTATTCACTTTATTGGTCCTGTTCTTCTCACAGCAATTAAAGTGAATTTGAAACAAGTTTACAAGCTTTTGGGTCACAGGGTATAGTTTATGTGTATGATGTGTTTAATAAACAGCATGCAGAAGTCTAAATGGCCTACCAAAGCAGGAAGGGCTGCTGTTGTTTATATTTGGCTCCTACATAACCAGAATTCTCACCATAGAGAATTGAAAGTCTAAGAGGAAGCAAAACCCCAAGGAAAAATTTCCAGTCCTTTCCTAAAATGAATACAGATTATATAAAAAATAAAAACAAAGGGAGAAAGCAAAGAATTATTAAATCCTAGGACAGAAAAAAAACCCTCCATTCATTTCACTTGACTGTCATTGTAGAATGAGGAAACCAAGGTTCATGGGGAAAAAAAACTCTCAAAATGTAGGGTGGACACAAGGTGATTGTTGATGTTTCTGCCCATAATTCCTTTTCTTTGACTTTAGCACAACACTTTCTCTTTTGCTATAGTTGCTAAGATCACAGAACATTGATTGAGCATTTGAAAGCCTTCAGAGAAAACCAAGTCAAGGGCTTAACTTACATACCTCACTGCTATGGCAAAATACCAGACAAAACCAACCTAAGGGAGGAAGACGTATTTATATTTGGCTTAAGGTTTAGAGGGTACAGTCCATTGTGGCAGAGAAGTAATGGGGGCAGAGTGTGAAGCAGCTGGTCACATTGCATCTGCAGTCAGGAATAGAGAGATGCGAATGTTGACGCTAAGTTCCTTTCTCCTTTCTATTTAGTCCAGGACTCCAGCCCATCCAATGGTACCACCCACTTTTAGTGTGGGTTTTCCTATCTCAATTAACCTAAGCCAGATAATCCTTCCCATGCATGTCCAGAAGCGTATCTCCTAATTGCTTCCAGATCCTCTTATGTTGACAATGTAACCATCTCAACAAGAGAGAGAGAGAAGTGGGGGACACCAGAAAGCTGGTGTCTGAGGGACAGCAAATAGTTTAAGCTGTGAGGCATCTCTGGCAATGAGGAGAAAGATGGAAAGAACAAGAAGGCAAAACTTGCCTTTCTTGGTCAATTCCTGCATGAAGGGTGATGGTGTAGTCAGATGAAGATGACCCTGCATTCCTTGGAGTGGTTGACAAAAAAATAGCAGAAATTGAAATTGAGAAAGGTTGAGATGGTAGAGTCTGGCTTTCCTTGGGGGTACTTCCAGACTGTGTAATCTAGAACTTCACAATCTAGAAGGAAAGAAGGGAACACCCAAACCCGTTACATGTTCTGAAGAACATTCAAAAGAAACTGGAACTCAGAGAAATGGGTTTGTTCTTTTCTGTTTTTGTGGATCTTTGTTCCTTTCTTGAACAATGAGTTTGAATAATGGACCAAAATGTCACAAGTCATGTGTAACTTTCCCCAGAACTATAAAGGTCTTTCAGGTTCTGTTTTTCAGTGTAAACCATGACTGTAAGATTCTAGAAGTGTAACTGAACAGTGGCTTAGGCCGTTGTTACGCTTTGGCTTGATGCTCCCAGTGTTTCCGAAATATGTAAGCAACATGCTTTTATTGGTAAATTGGATTTTAATTTATGTTTATGCTTTGCAGCTGATGCATTATGAGACTAGTAGTTTTCATAATTGAAGAGATTCAAGACACCAGATCTTCTAGTATATAATTTTTTATGTAGACCCAAATGCCTTTAGACAAAACAAGAACCCAATTTAGCCATTCACCAGCCACAAAAGCATCTGGGCCACATAATGTTTTTCTCTGGGGCCTGGATAACTGTCTCTTGGATTTGTTTATTTGATCTGGAAAATACAACTTGCAAGCAGCATCAAGATTTTAGAGGTTCCTATATTTGCTCCAGAGTCTTCCTCCAGTAGGTGGTGTCCAAATGATTCATCTTCAAGGTCAGACATTTGAGTCTCTTGGCAGAGACTGAAACTCAAGACTCTCTGGATGCTCTCTGTAACCAACAAATCCCACAATCTGGGGATGTGGGGCATGGGAACCTATGTGAGGTTTTCTCAAGCTCACCAGGTTGCGGGGAAGAATATGAGCTCTTGTAGCCAGATGTGGGACGTCAGTTCTAAAGGGGGTTGGAAGGACCCTAGAAGGGATTACTAACTGGTTTACTTCGTTTAAAGAATTCCCTAAAAGAAGTAAGGGTGGAGTGAAGACCAAGGAGAGGAGGTTTTCTTTTTCTTGTTTAAAAGTGTGGCTGAGAACAAGTAATTTCTGATGACATGTCTCTTCCTGAGAGTCCTCACAGTTGGAGGCTTGGTGTGAGACACTGATGAAAGTTAGTTTTCAGAGGGCTCTGAGACTCACTTCCAGAAGGTCTGCATAGCTTAGAACAAGTGAGGAAATGACACCAAGAGGCTTTTCTTGAGCCCGTGTGAATCAAGGCTAGAACAACAGTGTCAACTTGACCTGGAGCTCTGAGAAACCCACGAATTAAGGTTTTTAATCTTTTGCCTGGTCCATTATTTCCTTTATCATATGATTTCTGGAAGCAGACCACCTGCCAAGCCCACAGAAACTGCCACTGGGAATGTTAGTGACAGGAAATCAGATTCCAAGACTGATTTATTGTATTGATCCTTCCCTATGAAGACATAACTCAACACAGAAGTCTTCAAGGAACAGAAACAACTGCTGTTTTCATAAATGACTCCAGGTATACCCAAGTCTCTGTGTCTCAGGTCCCCAACCCCCATCTCTCTCTTTCCTCCTTTCTCCAGTGTGTATTTGATGTGTTCTGTGGTTTCATATTGTGTAGGTGCACAGCACATGTATGTGGAGGTCAGAGGTCACCCTTGGGTGCCATTCTTCAGATATTCTCCATCTCATCTTTTGAGTTGTATCTCCCACTGGGACCCAGTTAGGTGAGGCTAGGTGACTAGTGATCCTCTCTCTCTCCATCCTCTCTTCCCTTCTTCCTTCCCTCCCTCCCCAGTGATGGAATTACAAACAGGCATCATCATGCCTGACTTTTTTTAAACAGGGGTTATGGAGACTGATGGCATGTTTTCAAGTTTTATGATAAACACTCTCTAACTGAGCTATCTCCCCAGTGTTCTTCATTCTTACTTATAAAAAAAAAAAGGTAATATAAGTAAATGGACTCCAATTATTTTGCACTTTGTGAAACCATTTTCTAGATCTTCCTGAAGAATTTTGTGAATCTATTAAGAATTAGAATAGTGCTGCATACTCGAAATAAAGACAAGGGAATTGAGCATGGTGGCTCTTGCCTGGAATACTAGGACTTGGAAGGCTTGAATAGGACAGTTGACTCAATTACTAAGCTACCCTGGGCCACGTAGGGGACAGAGATGAGGGAGGAACAGATAAAGAAAGGCAAATTATCAGAAGGTGTTATCTACAGAACAAATGCCTATACATCCCAGTTTAGGCCTTTGTGGTGGTTTGAATAGATATGGCCCCCATAGACTCATGTGTTTGAATGCTTGGCCAATAGAGAATAGCAGTTAGGAGGTATGGCCTTGATGGAAGAAGTGTGTCACTGTGGGGGTAGAATCTGAGGACTCCTATGCTCAAGATAAACCCAGTGTGGTACACAGACTCCTTCTTGTAGCTAGAGTTTCCCTGCCTTGCCCACAGTCTGGACAAATCTTTGTCATCTGCCAGTCCCATAGCCGCTCAGACCCAACCAAGTAAACACAGAGACTTATATTGTTTATAAACTGTATGGCCATGGCAGGCTTCTTGCTAACTGTTCTTATAGCTTAAATTAATCCATTTCCAGAAATCTATACCTTGCCACGTGGCTCGTGGCTTACTGGCATCTTCACATACTGCTTGTCATGGTGGCAGCTGGCAGTGACTCCTTCTGCCTTCCTGTTCTTTCTTTTTTCCTCTGTGTTAGTCACTCCTATACTTCCTGCCTGGCCACTGGCCAATCAGTGTTTTATTTATTGACCAATCAGAGCAATTTGACATACAGACCATCCCACAGCACCTTCTTCTGCCTATGGATCAAGATATAGAACTTTCAGCTCCTTCTCCAGCACACGTCTGCCTGCACATTGCCATGTCCTGCCATGATGATGATGTACTAAGCCTCTGAAACTGTAAGTCAGCCCCCAATTAAATATTTTCCTTTATAAGAGTTGGTGTGATCATGGTGTCTCTTCACAGAATAAAACTTTATCTAAGACAGTCTTTCTTGTGGTATTCCAATTATTGGCATTTCACGAGTTTTTCATTTTATAGTAAAGTCTTATTTTTGACACCTGATATATTAGGGAACCATGAAGAGGTGAGGGGAAGCTCCTTTAGTGCTGGCACCCTGAGCTCTTAGATGAATGTCCAAGGCTCATGGACTCAAAACCCAAAGACCTCCAAGGCTCACTCGAGACAACTGGGTAACTGGGGAAAGCATCTAACAGCTGTGATCAAGCCACTTGGCCATGACAGCTCCCATCATTCAAAAATAACAGCATGAGGGCTGGCGGGTAGCTCAGTGGGAAAAGTGCTTGCTCCAGAAGCATGAGGAACTCAGTTCAGATGCCAGCACCCATGTGAAATAGCTGAGTGTGTTAGCCCATGTCTAGTGCTGGGGGCAAGAGACATGTGGATCTTGAGAGCCCTATGGTCAGTCAGTCTTGACAACATAGCAAGCTCTAGGTTCGATGAGATATTCTATCTCAAAAAATAAGGTAGAGAGCACAGAGGAAGGAAGACCTCTGAAGTTGACCTCTGACCTCCATATGTACACAAACAGGCAAGTACATCTGCACAGACACATGCATACACTTACAAAATACACACATACACACACATGCATACACACACACATACACACACACACAGGAACCACATTAAAGACGTCCTGTTAAAGTCTTACAGTGAAGATTTACCATGGCATTAATACTAACAAAATGATTTATCAGTGTTTGACCCTAGGCAAATACCTTAGGGAAGAATCTGCCATCTGGTCCATCTCAGTAACACCCTTTCTTTTCTCATAAATACTTCTGAATGTTAAAGTGAGCACTTAATCACTTTTGATGACAAGCACAAAGCACAAATTATTTGCATACTGTTCAGTATGGGGGTCTCAGTATTATTTCTGACCATACATGGGAAATGACAGTTGACAACAATCTGCTGAAGAAGAGTCTGGATGCCATCCAAGGTCATTTCAGTCAAGAAGGCCATTCCTGGGGATGCAAGCTGTCACAGCAGGCTGTGCAAGGTGAGTCTGTGTGTCTGTGTACAGAGTGTGACCTTTCATCCAAATCAAATGATGGGGCTGAAAGAACACCACGCATATGATGAGATACATTTTCTTGTCCGCATATAAAGAAATGGCAGTGAACTGCTTACTGTCTTAGTGACTTTCTAGTGTGTGACCCTGTTTCTGATTTATGTCCCCAGTTGCTCAGAGGGAAATTGGACAATTCCATAATGCTGCAACTGTTCACTTAGAGTCCCTTTTATTTGAAAATTTGCTTTGCCGCAAGTCAAAATGTTGTGAATATTATGGAAAATTTAGTTAAAAGTTTAACTCTAAAATCAAAATTACTTTATGGGAAAAGTGCAATTCTTAATGAAACAGACACCAATCTAAGACAATAATCTTACTAAATTTGAAATTTTTATCTTAGTTGTTAGTTATGACTCACAATTGATATTCATACCCAAGGAATTTGCTGTTTTCTTTTATATTGACATTTGTGGCAGGTAGTGTAGGGTTATATAGACAATGTTGTTAATGTATACCATGTATTAGACCATATCCTGTCCTTTTTATCCTTCCCTCTTCCCCTTCTTCCTCTTGCTGGTCTCCTCCCCATGCCCTCATCTTTCTAATTCCATGGTGTGTGTGTGTGTGTGTGTGTGTGTGTGTGTGTGTGTATTCTGAGGCCCACAAATTAAATCACATACACAGTAGTTTTCATTTTGCTTCTGATTTAAACATTTTTAATTATTCGTTTAAGAATGTCTCCTGTTGCACCCACTTTACAGCAAATGATATAATTTCATTATTTTTTATGACCAAATAAACTCCACCGTGTATACCACTGTGCTTTCTTCATCTGCTTCATCTGTTACCTGGCACTGGGACTGTCAACAGATGTTCACATATCTCTACAGAATGTTTTCTTAGAGTCTTTTGGGTATAGAGTTCTCTTGGTTTTAGTTTCCAAAGAAACCTCCATACTGATTTCCATAATGATTATTCCAAATATAAGATATTTTTGAAGACCCTGATATTAAATAATAAAAAATTCAGCAACACAGCAGGATATCAATGGTACCTTGGTACTTGATATCAATCAAGAATTTGAAATGTTTGAACCTTTGAGGACATGATCTGCAAGCCCACCTCAGTATCCCATAATGCTTTTGAAGTTCTTTGTAAACACAACCTCTAAAACCTGCTTTTATTTTGTTTTTTCAGATCTGGTTGGAAACCTTTAGTGAAAACTCAACAAAAGAGGCAACATGAAACTTCAGCTCTCAGAGTTGCTAACTGCAGTTAGACAATAAAGCTTCAATGAGACATGTACAGTTATTTCTTTAAAAAAAAGAAGAGGAGGAGGGGGAGAAGTAAACTAGGAAACCTCAAAGAGTATAGAAGACTTAACTTTAAAAACACTGTAATTGAGATTTGTGATATTTTAACTTGTCATGAGACTCTTTTGATGCAGTTCCCATTTTTAATTGGATAGATTTATATTCTGAATGGGAGGTAATGAAGTTGAAAGACCCACAATTCTGTAGCATATAAATTTAGCAAATGCTCAAACGAACCAAAACAACTTGTTTGATTAATTTTTCCTTGTAAAAATATTTTTTCAAAGAAATGCACTCTGCATGGAAGTACAAAGACAGAACCTGTGAAAATATTTAGTCTGAAATATTTATACATTTCATTACAAAAAAATAATAAAATGTATTCCAGAAACTTACTATGAGGTTGGCCTGAAGAAAGAATATTCCCTCAGTTAAAAATATTTTAAACTACAAAGAGACATCAGTGTTAAGTGTCAGTGATTCCAAACTTAGAAATACAGAATTCAAATATGAAGGGCTCTGGAGGCAATTACATGAAAAAATTAACACCAGGATGGATACTAATAGAAGATGAGTTCTTTGGTATAGTAACATTGGTGGTAAAGACAGCCAGAATACTAATTAAATGGCATGGATATTACCAAAAATAAAATTTAAGGAATGAAGAGATGGCTCAGCAGTTAAGTGCACTGGCTGCTCTTGCAGAGGACCTGGGCTTGGTTCTCAACACCCACATGGCAGCTCACAACCCCATCTAACTCCAGTTCCAGGGGATCTGGCCCCCTCTCCTGGCCTTCAAGGGCACTACAGGCACATGGTACATATGTACATGGGCAGTCAAAACACTCATTACACATAAAATAAAACTAAATAAATAGCTGGAAATGTAGTTTAGTGGTAGAGTGCATACCTAGCAGGCACAAGGCCCTGAGTTCAACCCTCAACTCCACACACACACAAAAAAAACTTTAAATAAAAACATACTTAAGGTGATTTTTATATACTCAAACTCCATATATAAACAAGTTTGTTGTGTGTGTTAAGAAAAACATGGCATGCTATTTGTATTTTACAAGATGGCTTTTTTTCTCCTGGAAAGTAGACTTTCTATAAAACTGTTTTACAAGCACCATAAAATAATAAAATCAATTCTAGGTCAGTAAATGAACATTTCAAAGGTTACATTATTCAACTATCTGTAGTACCCCTCTTCCTCTCAAAACTGTCCAGTGGAGATTATTAATTATATGGTCACTAAAGTTAGAAACAACTTAAAGAAAAGGAACCTTGAATTTTACATGAAAAACACGGCAAAAAAAACCCACCTAAAACATATGATTGCCAAAGATGAAAAGAGGAGTGAGAACTGTAGATGATGATGTCACTGTATCTTCAGACCAAGAGAGGTCACCACTGAATTTCAGCAAATGTCTAGGAAGAAATAATATCATTTTCAGAGTACAGAAAATATGGAAAACTTCCCATTTCTAATTTATGAGGCCAACATAACCTTGAAAACAAAACTTGACAAAGATGTGAAGAGGAAACATCACAGGCCAACTTGACTCCCACATAAAGAAGCAGGAACGAGAAACACTGAGCTGTGCTGAGGTTTACATAGTCCCAGCCGTTCCATTTACACCAAGGAGGAAAAGCTGATTTAGCTGCAGAAAATCCATCACTGTAGTTCATCACAGTAAAACAATATCGGAGAAAATGGTACTTATCGAAGCATTTGTAGAAAAATACTTGAAAAAGTCAATTATGTTAACAAAACTTGTAAGTCCTAGCTAACTCAGAATATAAGGAAATGTGTTTAAATGGAGGTGCCACAAGTCACCTGTGAGGACACTGAGTATGAATGGTAATGAATCTGAAAGCTTTCTCCTTGAGATCAGAAAGTTCAGTAATAGACAAGAAAAATAAGAATTGAAAATCAACCCTGATGTCTGATTATTCACAAATAATGTGATCACGTGTAAATGTGCAGTGATAATCCACTTTACTAGAATTTCTGGATAAAGATCAATAGAGAAAATATCAAGTGTGTTCAAGTTAACTGCAGCAAATGGAAATGGAAATCAAATGGTGGGTGTAGGGTGGGGTGGGGTATGTGCATGCGTTTTTTGTACACAGGTAAGTGTACACATGAAGAGGCAAGAGGAGGGTGCCACTTTATTCCATTCCACCCTAGTCC
Organism: Peromyscus maniculatus bairdii; assembly: GCF_049852395.1. NCBI lineage: Eukaryota > Metazoa > Chordata > Mammalia > Rodentia > Cricetidae > Peromyscus > Peromyscus maniculatus. The sequence continues at coordinate 168,417,785 of NC_134854.1, forward strand.
TCTGAGATAGGGACTGACACTGAACCTGGAGGTAAGCTGGTGGCCCAGAAGTCCCAGTGATCTTCGAATTTGCCCTGAACAACACTAAAGCTACAGACGCCCGTGGCCATGACCAGCTAGTTTAGGTGGATACACCCTTGCCAACTAAGACACCCTCCACCCCTGGAAATTAAATTTAAAAAAATGATATTCATCATTTTCAAAACATTACATTTTTCGGGATAAACCTAAGGAAAGCCAAGTAAAACCAAGATATGGGAATTCTTGGTACCAGAGAACTGAAGAAGATAGGTGGGAATGATCTTCATGATTCCATGCAACTCCTTTCAAATCCCTAAAACTTTTCATGTAATTTTGGTGGATCATAAGCAGATTCTAAAATTTACACCAAAAGTTAAAGAAAGCCCAGACTATTTAAGATTGATTTGAAAAATTGGGCAAGGGGATTGTCTTGGCCATTTATTACACTGCAAAGTGATAATAACTCAGACACTGTGGTGTCTCAAGGATCAACAGACAGGTCATTGCTGATAGGCGTCTAGGTATGTGAGCTCTAGACTTACAGTCAGTACTGTGCCTCCCTGGGAAAATGATCATCTCCTTAAGCTGTGCTTGAAGCCCCGGCTAACTGCAAAACAGACCACACTCAAACCACACCAAGTGTCTATTCCAGCTGAAATGTAGATAATGGCAAATAAGCTTTCAAAGTCGTTGTATTGAAGAGTATGCTCACTACCTAAGGAAGGGGGGCATGCACAAAACATTGAAGGAGATTACTAATAAATTGAACCACATGAAAAGAAAATATATAACTCAAAACCATGAAGAGGGTGAGAAAGACATGCAATGGGGTTGAGCATTTATGAGAGAATGGTGAAGTCCTAAATATCTGTGGTGGTTCATTTAGTGAGAGAACAGCCAGAATCTTATGTCACAGAATGGGACCTGCAGCTGGCCAATGAACACCGAGAAATACATAGCCATACCATCATCTAGGAAGTGCAAATCCATACCACAGTATGGCAGCAATGCTACAGCCAGTACCTCACTGGCAAGGATCACAGTGAAGTGGCTGGGACTGCAATGTACTTGCCAGGGCTGCAGTTCACTAAACAGGAGTTCTCTGTGCACTGGCCAGGGCTGCAGTGCACTGGATAGGGCAGATCATTGACAGGAGCTGGTGAGGTGATAGAGAATGTAGGACTCGCTGCTGGTTAAAGTGTGAAGATGGGCAGTATCTACTAAGGCTGAGAAAATGCTCCCTCTTAAGCCATGACACACAAAGACAAGCACATTTGAGTCTCCAGACAGTTAAATCCACTATTCGCCATGAATTATCAGAAAGCCTGTGTGAATGCCTGGCTCTGGCTTGTTCATCTCTGGGAGATCTGTTGCTAAACACAAATGAATTGCATCTACACACATCCCTTAAAGATGATCACAGATACAGTTTGATAGAAAGGCCAGATAGAACATGCAATGAGGCACATAATATGAGTACAGGGGTGTGTGTGTGTGTGTGTGTGTGTGTGTGTGTGTGTGTGTGTATTATACACACACATACATATATATACAACTACATACATGTGTCTGATGGGAGCAGTTTTTCAGTTGAGGCCCCTTCTTCTCAGACTAACTAAATTGTGTCAAGTGGATAGAAATCTAACCAGCATAGAGCATAGATACAATGGTGAGAAAAGGGTGTTTAACTAGTGGGCTCTTCATGAATCACACTAATGGTCTTTGCCACACTCCCCATGTATACCTATTAACCCATACCTTTCTGTTCTTACTAGAGATGGGCTTAAATTAGCCTCTAAGTGCAAATGAAAGCTTGAAGAATGACAAGCCAAAGAGCCAAGATAAAAGAAATTTAAAGAAACAGAATCCAAGGCCAATAAATTGAGTCATGTATGACCATTTTCACTTTGATTAGGAGAAAGTGAATGTACTGTTTGCTTCTAGGATAGGTGCTGGGTGTGAGCTGCAGGAAACGAGTGCTGGATGGGTATGGAGAGCTACCCAGTGGGGCATTAAAGGGACTCAGGCATGGCTTTACCCTGCAAAAATAAGGAAAAAGGAGCAGTCAGAACCTACCTCACCATGGGTAACAACTCTACTGGATGTCAACACAGAGCTGTGGAAACAAAAGGACTCATTTTTTGGTTTCCCAAAGCTCCTATAATCTCTATCTGTGGGAAATGCGAGATGTCAACTCTTTCATCCTGTATTTTCAGTAGAAGAAAATGAATCATGCCATTGATCACTCAAATTGCATAATAACTTTTAATTAAAAATAATCTGCCTGATTATTTTGTTAATAGAGTTGTAGGTATCAGAGACCAAACAAGTACTAGGTTTTTGTCACACATAAGATTAAAATCTGGAGATCTTCAAGTAGTTTAAGCCAATCAAAGCCCTAAAAACAGACATTTTCAGAACAAACAGATCAGTAGACAATTATTCATTTGACAAAAGTCTGTTTTTCTAAGGCCTCTATCATAGAATTCTTTTTGAAGTAACAGAATTTTCTAGTATATTTATGACTCATTTTTTTTTCCATACCAGGGACTCAAACCAAGTGAAATATCAGGTCAGGTCAGACTGGGTTTGGAGAGTATTTGATGTTCTGGTTTTGTTCCATTTCAATTTCCTTAGAGAAATGTGTAATATCAGTTGCAGCTCAACCTGACTCAACAAGGCCTTCGGAAGAGAGGGCTGCTGAGACCAGAGCGGGCCCTGTGGTCTGTTCACGGTGCTTTGGAAGGGATAATTCAGGGCTTCAATTTCTTTCAGGCTTGAATTTGCTAACGGAATTCTTCCTCCTCATGGTTTGATTTGGCAAACACTTGATTTACATGTAATTTTTTAGAAAAGAAATTTTATTTGCAGGAAATGAGGTCAACCTGAAACCCACATGGATCCCTCTAAAAGGTAGAAGCTGATAAAACTGCAAATTTATCATGATATGAAGTGCAGAGTGAGCAGTACCTTGATCCTTTCTCAAAAGTGATTACCCCAGGCATCACGAGCATTGCTCCCAACTCCTGACTGCAACTTCTGTCTTTTGCTAATTTTCTCTAAAACACCCTTAATGTCTCCATCTCTTCTTCATTGAAAAAAGCAGACCTTCAGTTAATCCATTGTTAAAGCCTATTGGAGTCTGAATATATGAAAAGCCTTCATTTCCTGGATACTATTCTGTCCTATGCTTCAGACCTTCTAGCTCTTCCTTGTTTCATTATCGTTCAAAAGACAATGAAGTAGTTATGGACTTTGTCCCCCAGGTCTTTGCTAGATTCGTGTGTGTCAAGTACTCATTACCTTCTAATGCCTGAATTAAATCCTTTCATTTTTCCTGTCAATTACCACTAGCCACACATTTCTCTTTTATGACGAGAATCTTCTGAGGTATTCCGAGCAATACAGAAGTTAAATACCATCCAGACATCCTTTGAGTGATTTCCTGTGCTTATCACAGGTGTCAGTGGAAAGGATCAAGTACTAGCAGCTTCCGAGTTGGTCAAGCCCTGTCCCTGCTCCTCCAGAACAGGTCAACCAGGAAGTCACAATGCTGCTGCTTCACTGGAAGAGACAGCATCTCATGCCAGAGGGCATGGAATTGGAGCGAGGAGTTCTGCATTTGAGTCTCAGCCTTAGGCATGCTCACTGTGTGTCACTGAGGCATCTGCCTAGCCGACCCCAAGCCTGTGTCTGCGTCTTTAACATGGGGTCAATGAACCACAATAATGAAGAACTTTGACCATTATGGAAATGGCTTGGTGTACACGTGAATGACCAAGATGCCCATCTGTTGTTTATAACCTTCTTTTGCTCTGTGAAAAAAGTCTTGAATTGTGAAAATGTGTAGGCTGGGCAGAGAGGAGGGATGGTGATAGATAAAGAGAAAGAGAATGAAGACAGGATGTTTTTGCTACTTTAACATGAAGCTCCCAATGGAGCTTCAGACTCCATTTCCCTGCCCAGTGATTTTCAGCAGAGAGCAGACATTTCTATTCTGATAGCTGAGTGGCAATAAGAAATTCTTTGAGTGACTTGAATAGTGAAAGATGATTGTTTCTGAAACTTTTGGGAGATTTTAAATCTTCAACTGCTCCAAAAGTGCATTTTCAAAACGATAACTGGTCAAATTTAATGTCGTAGAAATAATGCAGTATTGTTACAATTATTACAATTCAAAACATCAAGTGCGGGCTGGGAGGTGGAAGGAGGGAGGAGGGGGGATCTGTGGATAGTATGTGGAGCGAGTAGAAAATTTCTTAATAAAGAAAAATGAAAGAAAAAAAACATTGAGTGCAAATGGTGACAAAAAAAAAAAAAAAAAAAAAAAAGCTCCTAACTAAATGATGACTGCCAGATGTTCTCAGAAGCAAGCGGGAAAATATTCTTACATCTGAACATTACTGCTGGAGCACCAGACGTGACCAAAAGTCAACACACCTGCTCCTGTGAAAGGACTGAAGGGACCGTGGAAGGAAGATTAAACAAAGACACCAGCAGGAACTTAAGGTCTATGATCATCCAGAAGGCCCTGATTTGAACACCCTGGTGTGGCAGCTGATGTGGGAAGTCACGATTCTCCATCAGCTGGAGGCTGGATGGGACCATGGGTCTCAATAAGAATTGTCATCCCTCAGCCGGGCGGTGGTGGCGCACGCCTTTAGTCCCAGCACTCGGGAGGCAGAAGCAGGCAGATCTCCGTGAGTTCGAGGCCAGCCTGGTCTCCAAAGTGAGTTCCAGGAAAGGCGCAAAGCTACACAGAGAAACCCTGTCTCGAAAAACTAAAAAAAAAAAAAAAAAAAAAAAAAAAAAAAAAAAAAAAAAAAAAAAAAAAAAAAAAATTGTCATCCCTCATGGAAAAACCTGGATTTTGAGGGGCTTTCATCAGAACTACCAATCAAGAACTATTCAAGTATTTGAAAAACCTAACGGTGATGAGACTAATATTCAACAAATGTCAATTAACAGATGGACATTACTGGGACATGAAGAAGGAACTATATAGCCAATAGTGTCCAGTGATTGGACCTGATTTTCATGCCTGACACCAGGCTACACTTTCTGCTCATGGTGTGGTCTCTGGGGCCTTGGAACTGAATGTCCAAACAGTCTGATAAAGTACTCTGTCACTGAGTCCACTCCAGCCTCCATCTCTGGGGTCACACTCAGATTTTATTTCAGATTCGATACTTTTAGAATATATGATACATTTTAATTCAAATCCTATTATTTAATGAAAAAGGAAATAGAACCAACTCTATTACAGAAAGGTGTAAAACTGTGAAAGTAGAAATGCGCATCTCATCTCTTAGGGATGATAATGGTCTTCAACCTCATTTCCTTTTCTTCCTCTCACTGGTTTGTGCTGCTTTGGAGCAAAGGCCTTTGCTCTCTACCCACATCCCTGTGCTCTGTCTCTTGTGCTCCCAAGCCTGGCTACCCTTCCCTCTTTTGGTTTGTTCACATCTTGTTTATGCTTTATACTAAAAGAAATAAATGTGTTCTTTCAGAGAAACTGTTCTGTGACTGTCCCACTTCCCCAGTCGCAGAGAATCATGTTTCCCATTTCACCCCCTTTCCCACTTCTCTGACTTACACTCAGTGTCACTTGTGCCACAGGGTTCTTAGCAGTGGTGGTGAGATCTCAAGTAGGGCAGGGCAGGGAGGCTTCTTCATGTTTTGGCAATTCTTTGACATGCTAGCAGGGAAAGCTGGAGGAGGGACAAGGGAAATGCACACAAGCTTGCAACAAGAAGCCATGCCCAGGTGCTATGGAGTGATGTGAGAGGAAACAGAGTGAGGAAAAAAAGTCTTCTGAGCTTTTGGGAGAATCTTGAGCCTGTTTAACCATGGAAAATCCCAGATACACTTGCAGACTCCTTTTCCCCTTTGAACTGCAACTCTTGAAGGCAAGACACAGATTATCTGCATGTCTTTTCTCTTTTTCTGAGTCCTGTTGTGTCTATAGAAGCTGTTTAGAAGAACACCAGTTGGTCATTTCAATCATCTTCATGAATATTCAATTGTTGAGAAAGTAACTTTAATGTTTTTCTAGGAGTCAACTTAATATGAAAATCCTGTGGTGGCTTTGAACATGTCTCCGGCTTGCTCGTATCAGGACTGAGCCAACCAGAAGACAAGACCCTGCAATGCTTGCTATTCCTTCCTGTGGGCTCGAGCTTCATTTCTGATGGTCAGTGTCTTGTCTTTTCTCCCAGAATTACTTTAAGAACACATAGCTATTTTTGGCAGAGCTCTGTGTACTCAGAACTTTTTATCTGGCTATGTATACCAACCATTTTATTAAATACCAATGTTCCTAGTTTACATATCACCTTACATTTTAATGAGCAAACACATTCTCTCTTGTGATTCTCAAACCAACCTCTTCAAAGAAGTGAGGTAATTATTGTTGAGCCCATTATCTATGTGGAAAGCTGAGGTCATTAGAAAGAAGCTGGTAAGTCAGAGTTCAAACTAGGTCTTCCCTCTGCCTGTTTCTCTTCCTCCCACGGTACCAGGACATATTACATCCTGGTACTTTTCCTCAAACTTTACTCTGGAAACATCTAGAAAGCACTTGTGGGCTCAGGTTTCCTATGTACCACCATCTCTCTCTTTTTTAACCACATCCCTTCAAAATGCCCTTTGCAGATGTTGACCTCAGTGTGTCTCTGGACTTACATAATCTATTTGTTCTTCCCAGGGTAACCAAGTAAATTATAACAAATACAAGGAACAGCAGAGTAGGCAGACACAGATATGTGTTAGCCCATTAAATCATCCCCTCCCAAGAACAATGCTTTACAGAAAGGGGCTATGAAGTCATCTGACCCACCCCCACGCCAAAGCAGGTTCAAGGCCAGAACACTGACTGCCAAGTTGCCCTTTGGCTTCCAGCTCTGACTTTTGATGTTCTGAAGATCATATCTGCTGCTGGACCTGCTTCTAAACAGTGAAGTGATCCCGCAGTTGGAACGCTAGCTGTGTTCCATGGACCTTCATTGCTCTGCAAAAAGTCCAATGTGCATGTAATGGTTTGGGTGTCCTGTGACGGATGCTGCCCTCATCAGAAGTTATTCCAATGGGCTGGTTCCCAGTGAACTGGCTAAGAGTGAAAACTCAGATTCATGAAATGCTCAAGAGCTCAAATCCTTTCTGAACATAGAAATGGCCCATAGGAATGTCATAACACACAGAGTGCTTGAGCCACTAGGAAACAAGCCAACGTTATGCTCTGTTTTTTTCTCTATTATTTCCTAATTAATATCTGAGTCAGAACAGGCAGCCAGTGGGAGTGCTGAGAAATGCCAGAGGTTCCCAAGAGTCTCCCAAAGTCATCACTATTTGAAGAGCAAAATTAAAATGTTGATGTATCCATTACATGGAGCCTCTTTCTTCAACTCTCTTCCTGTGTGAAAGAAGGTTTCAATTCATGCTAGTCTTCGTGAAATGTTACCCCCCCCCAAAAAAAAAAGCTGCTGTGTGCATGAGGAAGAAGAATATGTTAAGGGTATTAAAAAAGTATGACACAAATCACTGTTACATGACAATAAACAATCACTTCCCTGTTTATGATATAAGAGCATGAATGATAACACCTCCAAGATGATTTCTCTTTCTCATACTGAATGAGCTCAAAATAACTATCTATTTTAAGCAAGGTTTGTGGAAAACAGCTTCTCTCTTTTCTTTTTGTCTCCTTCGCCAACAAACATTGAGCCTGATCCAGAAAGAGACCAAATAAGAGAATGGGCTTCCTCCGACACTCTGGCTGTCCAAGCTTTGTTTTGCCAGCCTCATTTGTGAAGTGAGACTCTGGGAAACAATGGGTTTGATGCAAGAGGGATCAACAAATGATAAGCTGGTCCCCTGCAGAAGTTAGCTCCCAGGGCTCGGCGCCATCCTCTGGCTTTCCTTTCAGGTCCCCAGCATGTCAATTTTATACCTCCTTTACCAAAATTTTTATATTTTGTTCTCTCAGATCCCTTAAGGGGCTCCTCATCAATCTCTCTTCTCCTTTAGCTACTTCAGTGTTCCAATGGTGGCCCCAGTAGCAGTCAAAATGTAGGAAGTTAAATAATCGATCTTGGATCAAAATTACATATTTAAACTCAGCTGCATTTGAAGGATAAACTGTAAATTCTTCCTTTCCCCTCTCCCCTTCCAGGTCATCTTCTCCATCTGCGAGCACCCTAAATCTCAAAGCCTCCACTCCTTCCCAGTATCCATCACTGCTTCTGCTTCTATTCTCCCCTTCCATCTCCTTCCGGGGGCCTTCCTTCCACTCACCATTCATCAGGAGGTAAGTTCATATGTACTCTATGTATTCCCCCAAGGCTCCAAAGTTTCAAGGAAGGTTTGCCCACATCAGGCCCCAAGTCTCTACTCCTGAAACCGTTAGCTGTGGCGCTCACTCTGGCCCTCCCTTCACTGGTTGTCACAGACTGATGCCTTCATCCACAGTTGTTTTTACTATAAAACAGCAAGCAGGATGGGGGTGAGAAAACAGGACAACGGGAGGAAATGGAGCTGCTGTTCCTCAGTTTTGAGCAAATTAAGAGAAGCTGAATTCATGACTTTGTCCTTGACCAGAATCCCTCAGGGATTAACAGAGATTCAGTTAACTGGGGATCGGCTCAGTGGAGTAAGTGCTGGCTGTGAGAACTCGAGAACCAGAGTTCAGATCCCAAGCACCCATATAAAAATGGCACCACAGGTGCATGTGTATCCCGGCCCTGGCTGATCCCAGGTCTATCTGGCCAGGCAGTCTAGCTGAAGCAGTGGCCTCCAGGTTCCCTGAGATCCTGTCCCAAAACATGAGGTGGAGAGCAATAGAAGACACCTGACATCAACCTGTGTCTCACACATGTGTGAGCACACCTGCACTCACATGGGCACACACACACAGGCAGCCTCCCACTAAATAAATAAACAAGTAAATAAATAAAAATTTAAAGGCATATAATGTTTTCAGTAAAGTTTCACGGACCAAAACTCAGGCAATATCTTCTATGGGGACAATGTTGGGACATGACAGGCTCTGAGGACAAAGGTCATCTTTCCCAAGTACTAAGTGTACCCAGAAATGAATTTAAAACTTCTGAGGAAAAGGGAGCTACCACAGTTGATGCTGGGCCAGGAAATGGTCTCAGCAAAGCATCTGAGTTCTGGGCTGCAAATGTCTACAGATAGTGTGGTGGAGCTGTGGCCGCATTAGCATGGCTCATTGGATGGATGTGGGAATGTTAGTACCTGTTATAGGTGGGAAGAGATGTGTGCTCTGGATTAAGACATCTCTGTCTTACTCACTGACGGGGTTGGCTGACACCTTCAACCCAGCAGAGGTTTGTGGATTAGGACTAAGAAATCAAGGCTTGGATTTTACTTTTCCAATTCATCCATTAGATTTGAATGCAATCATGCATCATGATATCATATTCTTTTAGGAAGATGGCCATAGGTTATGTTAGTAGTGACGTCAGAGGCTTGTGTGAGGGTAGTCATGAGGCAAAAATCATCCAGTGAAATCATAGCCTTATGTGAGCAGCCCCAAAAGACTATATGGTCTTGTGACATCACAGGTCTATGAAAGTGGCTCTGTAAGACTGTATCACATGGTGACAGCATAGACTTCTTAGTGTGTGCACTCCCCACAATGTGTGTGCAGTGACAGTCACCTACGATGTATCCTCAGGATGGGACCCTGGTGTGAAGTAATACATGACTTTATTTGAAAAGAAGACAGATATCAGGCAAGTGTTACCATCCCTGTTCATTTACACGTGCACACGCGCACACACACACACACACACACACACACACACACACACCTGCACAAAAATACCAACATGCACATGCATACACACATGTGCGCACGCTTGTACATATATACACACCCTAACATATGCACACATACAGGGATTGGTTATGCTCCACTTTCCATCTAAAAGTTTGTCTCTGGACCTGAGATCACATGGCAACCTGTTAGCTATGCAGACAAACTCTTTAACCTCCTAGAATCGCAGGCTCAGAATCTGCACCTGAAGCCTAATTGAACTATTTAAGAAGAACTACCCCAGAGCCACCTTCAGAAGGACTAGCTAGAGGAGGTACGATGTGCCGGCATGGGAGAAACCTGTAAACCAAGAGTGGAAAGAAGGTGATGCTGGAGAGCGCCTCCTTCCGAGCTGAAGTTCTGATTGACTTGATGCTCCCTATGCCACTGACTCCACAGTGAAGCAACCATGACTGGTGCTTTAACGAAGGGAAAAACCATGTAGGGTTCTGGAGTTCCCAGGAGGTATTTCACAGCCAATAGGGGGCATGTTGGCTGGACTTGCCAACATGAGGACATCTCACACTGAGGCTCCCCAGCAGCCTGTTTGAGGGCATTGTGTGCAGGACAGCCTCACACATCCCATAAGCTTTGGACCCTGGCTACTGAGGATTTCCCAGATGAAGACTGGGGTTATTTGTGAAGTGAGTGTAGGTTATCTGTGACTGCTGTGCTGGCGTAGAGGCTGACAGCTGGCTCTATGTCCAAAGAGAACAAAACAATCAGAGTCGGGGCCTGGGCTGCACTCCTTCCTCGGAGACCAGACAGCTCACAAAGCCATGGTGGGCTCTGGAGAAATGACCCGGACAAGTTTCTCTTCGAGGGATACAAAGTTTCACTGTGAAATGTCCTCCCTGGGCCCATGTGTTTGAACACTTGTTCTCCAACTGGTGCTGCAGAGCCCTTGGACAAAGAGCCTCCAAGTGGAAGGGTCTCTGCAGGACAGGCCTCTGTGTTTAGCCTGCCTGGTTTCCTGTTCCATCTCTGCTTCCTGAACTATCAAGACGTGATGAGTCACAGTCACACCTTCCCTGCCACCAAGGACTCCTCTGCCTTCAAACCATGAGCCAAAAGAAATCCTTCCCCATGTACGCCACTTTTGTCATGTATTTTACCAAACCAATGAGAAAGGTAACTGATTCGCTGAGATCTGTAAGGTGAGGCCCACATGTCAGGAAGACCCCTGGCCTAGTCCTCTAGACATTTCCATAGCCTCCACTTGCTGCAGGAACCTTCTAGACCTGTGTGTTCGGTTATCTTACCCTCAGGTGTCCCTCTGAAGAGCATTCTCCTAGTCAACCCCTGTCTGGCTGCACACTCCTCCGAGAAAGGGAAAGACAGTAGTAGTCAATATGTTTGACACTTTGTATTTTTAAAGCGGCTGTGAGTTATCACCATCTCCTGCGGTCACATAACTACTTTGACAGACAACTGCAAAGAGCATTCAGAGGGTCTCCTCAGACAACGTAGCCACTTACCCAGCCCAATCAACGCTACTTTCCCAAATATGTAGGGATATGTGTAATTTCATATAATCAAACATAAGCATTGCCCTCTAGTTGCTAATTAAAATAATAATGTGCAATTTAGTGTAAAATGAAAAGAAATGGTACTTGGTATCTTTTTCACTAAATAGTTTTCAATTGCTATTTAACCTAATGGTTCTGTTTCCATAGAAACAAAACTTAGCACAGGCTTTTCCATGAAGTCAACACAACTTTCCAGAGATCTATGGCTGGAGCATCACTCAGAAGCTGCAGCGCAGTTTGCCAGCCTCCTTTAGTCTTCTTATAAGGAAGAGCTACTTGTGAAACTTTATCGGGGCAGGGCTGCACTTACAGCAACCAGGTATCCTCAGTGTTCCTCCTGCTTCTGTTTAGAAGCTCAGTGTCCTTCTCTGATGAGTGGAAATTCTGTGGCCAGAGAGAAGGGGGACAGACTGGATGTGGGCCTGGGGCCTCCCAATCTCCTTCCTCATAGTGTGGACAGGCCACAAGAGGCTCTTTATGGATGATGCTGGGAGAAGACCCTTCTGAAACAACCTGACCAGGAAGACACACGTTTGCCTGTCAATCATGCAGTAAAAGCTCCTAGAGAAGCCTGGAGTCTTCTCACCCTCCGTGCCCTCCAAGAGTCTGAGCCCTCTGAGGTTCCACTGCTGATTTCTCCACCAACTTCAGTAGATGTCTGCAAACTTCTCCGCTTTCTAGATACTTTGTAGGTCTACATTTAATGAAGAGAGACGAACTGCTCCCCCCCAATGAGTGTTGTAGGCTTTCACAAATCAGCCTACACAGTAGCTTTTCCACGCAAAGACAAAGCCCGTTTGTATGAAGACACCCCTGCTGGCAGCAAATGTAGACATGGCAAATTAGAGGGAAATGTTTTTTGTGTGTGATTTATGTGATTTCAACATAATTATTTGCTTGTAAAATACATGAGAGGAAGGAAAAGGCATGAGGGTATTTTCAAGATCAGAGGAGAAAAACCAGAGGCGGATTGGATTGTCCAGCATAGAGATGAAAGCACTTAACTGCCTAGGTTCAAAGCCTGGCTTTGCCAAAGTATGTTGGCAACTGAGCAAACTACTTATCAGTGCCTTGGTTTCCCCATCAGGTTAATAAAAGAACCTACTTATTAATGGTGTTATGAAGACTGAATGAATTAGATGCATAGAAAAATCTAGAAGTGCCTGGCGTATGGTAGGCACCACAGCCTAAGTAATGACTATTATTATGTGTAGACAACCAGGAGGCAAGAACAAGGTAAGTCGCCCAGCGTTCTCTGAGCTGCGCTTGATTCCACATAATTCAATAGTGTGGTTTATTATATTTTTAAAAATCTGACATCATTGCCCTTAAGGAGTTTGAAGCATTCTGAATTGCCCTCCCAGAAGTTATTTGGTAATATTTAAAAGCATCCTTTCTGGAATATGGAGAAACTGAGGAACTAATTGTGCAGATAGGTTAATTATGGGGGGAAGGCCAAATGATCCCCCATCTCTTTTGATGCCCATCCTTCCAGCTGAAGCCGCTTTGGCTTTCAAGCTATTTCAAAGCCGTTTGCTGTGGAAGTTCTGACTGTTTTGGTTTCAGCTTTTATTTTATTTTTTGTAGCCCCAACACATGATGGAAACTTCTGGAAATACCTCAGAAGACCAACAAGGAGCTGAAGAGACCCAAATAAGTGCCAGGCCAAGTCATATCAGTCCACACATCAGAAGCCATCAACATTCTTTCATCCATCCATTTATCTGCAAGACACTGGCTGGGTTATCGATAACCAGGAGCATAGCGTGTAGCTGAGAAGAGGAATGTCTGAGAAGACCTGTGTCGTCTTCCAGGAACGCTAACAGGTTGCAAGAGAGGACATCTTTCTGGCTGTGGATGTCCTAAGTTCACTGAAAAGAGGGCTATGTGCTGCCCTGAACTCCTTGCTTCCTTTCCAAAGCAACTGTTTTCCTTTGGATCCACTTTTCCTAAGGTAAACTGCGAGTTTCGGGAAAGACCACTGGCCCTCTCACCCCTGCAGAACCATGAAGTTCTGTGACATCTAGCAGAGACTTTGCCCTAAAGACTGGAATTGTTAAGTCTTGCAAGAGCACACTTCTGAGATGGCTTGTTTGGGGTTGGTTGGTTGTTTGGTTGGTTGATTGGTTGGTTGGTTGAATTTGAGACTTTTTACTTCTGTTCTAAGCAAAGACCACATGGAACAGAAGCAGGAACATGATCATGAAAAAACCAGAGCCCTGTGCATCTGGGTGGACATTCCTATTTCTGGCAATTGGTCCAATTAGGGTTGGAGTCCAGGTTTCAATTGTTTTATTGGGATTTGTTTTCCTGAAGTCTGTACACAAAGTACCATATTTTGGTTTGATAGAGTATTTGCCCTGGCATGTACAAGAGGCTCCAGCATTGCATAAACCAACTATACTGGTGCACACCTACATCCTCAGCACTTGGGAGATTAAAGGTCATCTTGTCTACATAGAGAGTTCCAAGCCAGCCTGGGCTACATTAGCACCTGGGGGTTGGGGAGGAAGCATAGGTTGTTGTCAAGTTCTTAAGAGCACAGGCAATGGGCTGTTCCAAGTTTGGACAAGCAATGCTTTGTTTCCTGTCACAGTGAAGCATCTGGGCTACAAGAAGCCTGCCTATGCAAAGACCAACACTTCAGGGAGCAGGTGTCTGTCCACATGTGAGCTTACTGCTGCCATCCTGGGTGGGCCAGTCCCATAGGTTTGGACTTAAACACCTCCCAGTTCCTTTTCAAGTGTTTGGGTTTCTAAAGTGTGTCTGGCCTGCCTTCTTGCATCCCACACTCAAACCCTGAGTGTTTTAAGGGAAATCCAATCCACATGTCTCTGATATGCTTATACTTAACATATCAAAATATTGTTTTATGAAAACCACTGGGCATCCAGGTTCTTCAGCAGTTCTTTCAATGGACCTTTTTAAAAGCTCACCCCTCCCCTAGAAACAGGAAGTCCTGTGTGTGCCAAAAGTTAAAAAGAACTTGAACCTCAAAGGCAAAGGGAAAAAAAGTATTTGGCATCCTCTCTGGAGCTCCGAGTCCACAGGGTTCCAGAGGGTTCTACACTGGCAAGTCCTGCCATGTTTCTCAAGCTGAAAATACTCCAGGCACACCCACCTTTACATGAGGTGAGCTGTGAGACACAAGCAGTCAGGGAACCGTGGATCAGGCTGCACATAACAGAAAGCCCTTGGTGCTGTGGTAAGACATCAAAATCTGCAGTAGGAGCCAGGCTGCATCCCTGCCTTGGGGTGGATTTGATGACTCTAAGTGCTTTGTCAATTACAGGCTTCCTAGGACTCTTAAGTCCTTTCTTTTTCAAAAATAGAAAGGGAGAGGTTTGGGCCAAAGGTGCTGTGTTGCTACAGAACCCAAATGAAAGCAAGGCCAGAAGACTTAGCTGTAAACCCGGGGCTTACAGGGTGCAGGGAGAGAACAAGTCCCTTTCCTCCCAGGACTGTAATTACAAGGGCTTTACGTGAAGACCTCGCCAAGGGTACAGCTCAGGGCCCTGCCCTCCCGTGCTCTTGCTACAGGCTTTACTTTTCTGCCCAGGGTCTCCAACCTAAGCCCATCAGAGAGACGTTGAGTCATGAAAGTTCCCTTAGCATTCGTGGGTCCTCTGCCAGTTTTGTACTTTAAGAATCTCATAAAAGCTTTCTCCTGTACTGTCTTGACATGATTTTCTATAGTCACCTGGAGATAAATGCTCTCCATAATAGCCTAACACTGGTGAGTCCTAGCTACTGCCCCCTGGGGTCCATGAACTTTGTATGTCTGCCTTGGTGCTCTTCAGGCCGGCTCCCGCAAACGATGCCTTGACAAAGATGCAGTTGATCAAGTGCCTGCTGTTCAAGCATAGGGACCGAGTCTAGTCACATGGGCGGCACACTCGTAACCCCAGCTTAGACAGGAAGATACTTGGGGCTCACTGCCAAGCCTAACCTAATTGGTGAGATTCAGGCCAATGAGAGACGCTGTTTCAAAAACAAGAATATGACTTGAGAAATGACACCCAAGGGTGACCTCTGTATGAGTGTGTGTGTGTGTGTGTGTGTGTGTGTGTGTGTGTGTGTGTGTGTACTTGCATGCTTAGAGAGTGAGGGGAGATGGAGAAAAAGGGATGTGTCCTCAGTGTGCTATTCAATGGGCCTTTCTGTTTACAGGCTTAGACTGAGGCAGTTGAGTGGCAGCCTTGGGAGCTCCCAAGTTCTTGGCTCCACCCTGTACTCTCCACAATGTTGAAGGTCAAGTTTCTTGCATAACAAGTAACTCTCCTCTGTCTTTAGGACACAATGTTTGCATGCTCCATGTGATAGACTTAGCTTCCTGGTCCCATGTCTCATCCTCTCCCACCTGTGACTCAATACCACATGTGTGGTCAGTCCACAAGGTGTTTCACTGTCCCTCAGCATCCAGGCCTTTTTACTTAGTGCAGTGGTAGCAAGCATCGTCATGCCAGGCCTTGGGTGATACCAACATCATTGTTCACACCAATTCTCATGCCTCAGGCTTTAAAACTGAACATACCGCAAACAACTCTAGAGCCATGATGTTCTGAGGACTCCTCTAGGAGTGTATGTGTGTGACTCCACATGAGAATCATTCTCATGTGCACACAGATGCCTGGACTCTGACAGGCTTCGGTTTGGGAAGTCTCTGCCTGGGAGACATCCCTGGCACTGGGGCATGCTGGAGTTAGAAAAGATGTTCAGCTTTCTATTGGCTTCCTTCCCCACATGCAGGGCCCTAGTGGCTGCCCATAGAGAGAAAAGGCCTATCTAGGACTCGAGGCACCTTCCTGTTCCTTGGCTGCATTTGCAAAACCTCTGTGAATAATCAACCATTTCTCGTTTCAGCCTCCTCTGGGGAAGGCTCCGGCAGTCCATGGAAGTGTAGTCATGGGGTCTGTAAGGGGAGGGGAGAACCGGGGGCACAGTTTTGGCTCAGGCTGCTTTCTGTTAACTTTGGGTATGCGCTGCTGATATGAAAGCAGGAAGAAAGAAATGTCACATTACCCCCCACCCCCCACCCCCAGCTTTGCCTGCCCTGCTTGGCATGGAGTCTGTCAGCTTAGACCACCTATAATGCAGACCTGCCTCGGAAGAAAACACTCTCTGATGATGAACACACCCTGGAATCTGTGAGGCAAGGATGCCCTCTAACGGAAGCACAAAGGACATCTGGGGTTCGCCCTGTTTCTACTTCACTGGCAATGATTCTGCCCCCTGTTTTACATCTTGGACTCAAAGCTCACGTTTATTTTCAACTGCTTCTATCAGGGTGAAGACTTAAAATGTTCACTACCTCCTCCCGCCTCAGGCCCTGGACCTGGTAAACTGTGGAAAGATTCTTCTGTGGCTCTGGTCTCCTATGAATCCCAGCCTCTGTAACGGGCAGGCTGTGTGACCATGTTGTGATAAAGTGGTACTACAAACCAGCAGGGTAATTTCTCTAATACAACTGCACAAGCACAAGCCTTATAGCGAAGAATTTCATCGCCCTTATGTAGATATTTCCTTAAAGTTTTACCCTTATTTATGGTTGAGAAACGTAGGGTTTTCTGGGATTAATTTCTCTCAGGTTTTGCTTTCAGCCCCATCTTCCTTTGAGAAGTGCCCATGCTCTTTCCTAAAGGCATGTGTTTACCATTTAGCCAATTCTACTTGGCTCAGAGCTCCTTGAAGCCCTCTTATGATGATGCAATGTCACAGAGCAAGAGTCCAAGCAGAGCTGCGTGGGTCGGCATAGGCAAGTTCTGTTCAGACTTGCTGTCTGTACTCACTGAGAAAAACCCACATAGGCATGTTCCTGGAACACTACGATTAGCTCAAATTGAACCCAGGATAAGGCTAAGCTTGTTGGGCATTCCATGCCTCTCTCCTCAGCAAGTGAATTAAGTCATTAATACTTAGAGGGCACAGACAGCTGCTTGGATGCTGGCTATGTCTGAAGGGCCTTTCCACTCGTCACTTGACTGTGAGGGTGGCTCTGACAAGAAATGAGATCCTGCTAGCTTTCCATGCCACCCAAGCAGAGCCAGGTCATGTGTAGAACGTCAGACCATGGGCTTCCAAGAGCTACCAAGATTGGTGTTGGGAATGTACTGTCATTAGAACCAAAACAAATAGACCAGAACTTCTGCTCACTTCTCTGTTAGACTGCAAATAGCTGTCTGGCCTATAGGTGGGTGGGCTTATGGTGAATTATAACTGGACTATTAACCTGAGTCAGAAGGGACATCCACTCAGTTGTCCACTCTCAAGTTTTGTCTCTCACTTTTGTGTTTCATAACATTAAATCACCATGGGGCTAGGGAGATGACTCAGTTGGGAAAATACTTATACCATAAGCATGAATACTGAGCTCGATCCCCAGCACCATGTTAAAAAAAGGAAAAAGGGCACGGGGGGGGGGGGAGCTGAGCTCAGTGACACATACCTGTAATCCAAGTGTGGGGGAGACAGGGGCAGCAAAACCCCTGGAACTGGCTAGCCAGCCAGTCTAGCCAATCAGTGAGCTCCAGGTCCAGTAACAGACCCTTGTCTCAAAAAAATAAAATGGAGCTGGGCAGTAGTGGCACATGCCTTTAATCCCAGCACTCAGGAGGCAGAGGTGGAAATCTCTGTGAGTTCAAGGCCAACTTGGTTGACAGAGTGAGTTCCGGGACATCCAAGACTACACAGAAAACCCCTGTCTTGAAAAAAAATAATAATAAAATAAAAATAATAAAATGGAGAGCAACTGAAGAAGACACTGGACACTGACCTCTGGGGTCAACATGCATGCTTACACACACACACACACACACACACACACACACACACACACTTCTAGTAACTGAGACTGATCTCATGCCATAGTCTGTCTTAGTACAGTCTGGAAGACTCAGAATCTCTTTATGCTTAGATACAAAACTCTGCTGCTCACGTCTCTTCTGTGGTGCTCAGAATTGCATATCTCTGTATTTTAAACTGCAAATGCCCCAGGCAAGGTAGATGCCCATGAACCAGCAAGAGGGAGGTGCAGAACACTGAGAAGTCCATGTGTCTATGACCCTAAACCTTATTCGCCCTTCTTGTGAGTGCTCCCTGCCTTAGGACAGAATGAGACTAAAAACCCCTGGCAATCCCCTTTGGGGGATATTCCAAGGCTTCAGCAGGGAGTAAATTCAGTCCTTGCCTGGCTTCTGGCACAGAGTCCAAGGTGAAACTAGGGAGGGGCTGGTGATCCGTGCAGCTGGCATACTGCACATACAGTGCTGTGGGTCAAGGGGCAAGTGGATTGAAGGAGGTATGTGTGGGCAAGACATGTCCACAAAGCATGGTGTGGGTGGAGTGGCCTTAGGGTTACATAGAGAACTGTGTGGCAAGGTCCTCATGTGACCTCTGCTCAAAGTTGACTCAGTCTGTTTCAGCCAAATGTTATTCATCTCTCATTCTTAAGAGTGACGTAGCCACTCACCAACTCCCCAAATGCCTGGAGCTGATCAAACTTCAGAAGGAGCCAAAAATCAAACAAAAAATCATGTTTAAGTAACACCTGGTGACTGTCTATAAGCTTACCTTTGGGGCCCTCCAGTGGTTGCCAGAAAAACTGAGCTCAGGCTCCAGTTCTTCAGAAATGTTCAACCTCACTTACCTGCTCATTATCCCAATCACGTCACAGTAGCTAAGATGAAATGTCTCCAGAGGAGAAAGAAAAGAGAGTCTTGCTATCCCAAGGCTGTAGGGAGACCAAGGAAGAATACATGGGATGATATACATCCCAATTTGTTCTGCTTCTGCCTCTTCTCAGATACAAGGCTTCCATGTTCTTCTCTAAATGCCCCCCAGGCGTGTGTGTGAGTGTGTGTGTGTGTGTGTGTGTGTGTGTGTGTGTGTGTGTGTGTGTACGTGCACTCATGCTTGAGTGCAGACATACTGTTTGTTGAGAGCTCAGTGAGACGTAGCCAGGTATCTGGGACGACTACTTCTGCCTACCTTTCCCACAACTATAGTTTATAGTCGCATTTATGAAGCATGGTTTTGTTAGTTGTTTTCTTTTGTGGCGTTCTTCCCCATTGTTTGGTGGCTGCCTCTTTGGTCTTCTTTGAATTTCCTAACTGGTAGTCTCTCTCTAACACATAGTCTATCAACACTATGTTGATTACATCCAATGATTTCATGACTAATGTTTCCTTAGGACCTGCTATGTTCTCCTGGGGTATAACACATACAGAAACAGAAAGCAGAGTTAATACTCCCTTTCCCTTCTTCTTCTGCCATGTTTATATTCATAAAAAAATCTCTCACTTCATATTTGTCTGTGAAGATTTGCCAATTGGGATTTTCTTTTCCATTTTCAGGACTGAGCTGGAACCCAGGGCTTTTCAAGCTTTTCAAGCACTTGGCCATATCCAGTTCCATTCAGATTTCTCACCACAAAATCATTCCTCCAACATTTTGAGTTCTGAAGCCTTTTCCATGGTTCCCCAGTAGAGGTGACATTTGGATACTGGAATACTCTGAGAATGCTAAGGAGAAGTAGAGTAGACAAGAACTTCTTGGTGAAAGGACAAACAGGTGAGGCAGGGAACACAGAGAAAGAGGAAAGAAACCAGAGTGAGCTGAGAAGAGAAACTGAGCACTGCCCAGCACTGAGCCAGCGTCCTGGTGTAGCTCTTGAGTCAAACCTGCTGAGTGTCAGATCCAGTGTAGAACCACACAGTCCAAGTTCAAGGTTATAGTTTCTTTTTTTTTAAAGTGAAAGTGGTCTGGTGTGGGGTCTCATACCTGTCATCCCAGCACTGTGGAGGCTGAGCCAGGAGGATCATCATAAGCTCCAGGCCAACATGAGCTGTAGAATGAGACCTTCTCTGAAAAGCAACAACAACAAAAAGGTGGGTGGGTGGGTGGGTGGATGGATGGATGGATGGATGGATGGATGGATGGGTAGGTGATGGATGAGTGAGTGATGGATGAGTGAGTGGGTGGGTGGGTGGATGAGTGAGTGGGTGGGCAGGTGGGTGAGTGGGTGGGTGGGTGGATGAGTGAGTGAGTGGGTGGGTGGGTGGATGGGTGGATGGGTAGGTAGATGAGTGAGTGGGTAGATGGATAGATGAGTGAGTGGATGGGTGGGTGAGTGGGTGGATGTGTGGGTGGATGAGTGAGTGAGTGAGTGAGTGAGTGAGTGAGTGAGTGAGTGAGTGGGTGGAAGGGTAGGCGGGTAGAAGGGTGGGTGGGTGGGTGGATAGATGGATGACTTTAGCCAGGTCATCATCCTGCTACTGGTCCATGCATTGTTTTCTGTCTTACTTATAAGGGGCAGATTGCATTTTAAGTTTTTTATCCTGTTACTGTATCATTTTCTCTTTTGCACTGTGGCTCGCCCTCCCTTATCAACTGATGAAATCCACTTCCTTCCTTTGAATGTGGGTTAGCTCATGACCACAGCCAGGACTGCACTGGGCTGCTAAGGCCAAGTCATAAAAGGCAGCACTATTTCCACCATCTTTTGGGATCTATCCTAATGCGTATCTCTGAACAGCATTCCCACAGAGACCTGTCAAAGAATCCAAGTAGGGTATGTTCTTGTAGTGGGGACACTTTAGGCCACAGATGGCTAGCATGTGGATTTTCCCCCTGTCCGAAGTAGGGCCTCTTAAACTTTTCCCAAGAATGACCCCTTTTTGCATGATAAGTTTTATATGACTCCAGGTATATATTACAAGTATATAAAAATAAATATATAAATTAGTGGGGTGGGGGTAGGTGGGGAAGGTGGGAGGAGGGGAAGAAGGGGGAACTGTGGTTGGTATGTAAAATGAATAGAAAAACATTTAAAAGAAAATAATAAATAAATATATAAATTAAACATTAACTAATAACATCATAAAATGTATTATTTTAAAGTAACCCTTTGAGATTTACATCTTTTAAAGATGAAGGCAATTTTGCATGCTAACAGGAGAGATGTGCTTACTCTTTACATAAACAAATCTTGGCTGATATTTGATGCTGCAAGACACAGAGCATCAATATTTTTTCAGAGTTAATCAATATTTTGATTTCAGAAATTATGAGTAATAAGGGCATAACTTCATGCCTATAGCTCTTACAAAACAGCAAAAGAAGTTCAGAGCTATTTTGGAAATGGTTGGAGATTCTGTCCTAATCCCAAGCCAAAATTAATGATACCTTGTAAAACTCTAGTCAGCATCTTTAACAATGATTTTTTAAAGCCCTACATTCTAGCATAACAAGACCCAAATATATACAATTTGATAAGTAGGAAAATATAAAAAGCTTTTGTTTCCTATAATTAAGTCATTATGTTCCCATAAGAGCAGCAAATTTTGTATGCACAGTAAACACATTGTAGTTTGTAACATGCAGTGTTCTGGGGTCTGAGCTGAGGTGTTTCAGACCGGATTCATCAGTATTATGTGGTGTGAGGCATATACACGGGGAAGTATGTGTGGTGTGTGTTCAGAACCAAAGTTGTGGTGAAGTCATTTAATGCCACATGGGCAAGTGCAGTCAGATGCACCTCGGACTCCTTAGGTGCTGTATTTTGAATTAATGTTTGGTTATTATACATTCAGAAGCCTTTTATTGTTGCCGAACTTTTCATGACCCCTCACTCAGTTGCCAGAGTCCACATGAATATGACCCACAGTTTAAGATGTTAAAACACCTGTCAATAGAGTCGCTGGCAGTCCCCACAGAAAGAGCACCAGGCCTTTGCAAATGCCCACATCTGCTGAAGGATGCTGCTTTCCTTGCAGCATTTGAAGGTGGTGATTTCTGGGGTTTTACTGTGAAGTTTGGACTCTGGAAATTGCTACTGTCCTGCTGAACTCCCATTGAAGACCCATGGAGTGTCCCATCCTTTGCTTTCAAGAGTTTACTCACTAAATGCTTATTTTTACAACAGCATAATCTTGGTTTATTGTTGCTTGATTTTCTAAGATGATGGCTTAAAACTTAAAGGCAGTTTCTATTACACGGGTAACCATTTGGTTCTGAAGAGCAATTTCTTCTTCCACACTTGTTCCCCATCTTGAATACATCCATCATAGTACTCATTACTTCATACCATTAAATACATGTCCACGGCTTTCCCTAATCTGCAAGAGAAGTCAAAGAACCAAAAACAATGACTTTTTCTAAAATTAGTGGTAATATTCAATGCATAGTTCAAGCTGTTTGGTTTGCTTTATGGTTCGTCTTTCTTCAGCTATAAATTTAACTTATTCATTCAACAAAAATATCTGAGTATTATTTTTATGACTTACTGTAAAAATTTATTTTAAATTTTACCAATTCAGAAGAAAGTAAGCAGAACAGGGAATCACAAAAAGTGCAAACAGTTGACAGAAGCAGTATGTATTTCTCATGCAAAGAAAAGGAGCCGATGGACATTAGGCACTGTACAAGCTTGAGAAGGACTTTCATATGAAAAACACATGGACAGGACAAGTTCTTTTTGACCCAAGTGGAGAGATGATCATGAGGACAGATGCAGATGGGCTGACTAGTACAAACCAGCTGGAGAAATGATCATGTGATCATGAGGAGCTGACTTGTGCAAACCAGCAACCCAGAGCAAGCTGCTTCTCAAGAATCTCAAGTCCAAACTCAAGCTGGGATTGTCAGAAGGATGGGAGGAATCTAAGGATGGGCATATCATTCTTTCAAGGTCCTCTTGAGGTCCTTTTGATTCTGAAACTCGTGTGATGACAGGACTAGATTCCACCTCACAGATGTCTTCTGGGAAATCATAATTTGATTTACAGTGTTCATTAACAGTATCTTTGCATTTTGCCTAGAGCCAACAGGTGTCATTGTTAATGACTATACAATGAGGTTCTGTCTTGATGGCATTCTGTTTTCTAAATTAGTCACTCCACTCGTAAATCAACTTTAATGAAAATATATTCGAAATATTAGCGACATATATTTGAAAGATTATATTAATTGCAACTTTAAGTCAAGGAAAATGGAGTAGATTTCAGAGTCAACTTGCATAAAGTTTGATAACTCGGGAGAATTTATACCATTGGGTCAATACTTTTTAAATTGTAATTGAGATACAAACTGAGTGGGGTGAATAGAGCTGAAGGAGTAAAATGAGAGACTCGTGCAGAAAGCTGCAGTAGCTTTGAGACATTGTCATGTCTGAGATTATAGACCTGTGTAGTATCCTTCTCTCCATGTGTGTCTTTGACACAGCTACAAAACTTAGAAAATGGTGATGGTTGTCTCCATTTAAAGAGCAAAGTAAATCAGAAAACAGCTTTGTTTCAAGATCTGGCCAGAAATCAAACTTAAGGTTGTGGGTAGAGTCTGAAATGCTTCAAGCTCTGTTCAAATCTGTCAACTCTTTTTAAGTTGTTTTGAAGCAAACACACTGACAGAGGAGAGGAAAATGTGGAGCCATCAAACTGATGCAGAGGCGCTGATCAGTGAGAGCCAGGGATCCTCTAAGGCAGCGGTTCTCAACCTGTGGATTGCAAGCCCTTTGGGGACTAAGCGACTCTTTCGCAGGGTCGCATATCAGACGATGTTTACATTACAATTCATACCAGTAGCAAAATTACAGTTATAAAGTAGCAACAAAACTATTTTATGGTTGGGGATCATCACATGAGGACCTGCACTAAAGGGTCATAGTATTAGGAAGGTTGAGAATCACTTCACTAAGGTTCGTAACATCTTTGTCTATCTTTACCCAGTAGTCAGCCACCTAAGCCATGAAGCAAAGCAGGATCCGTGGGGTTTAATGACTTCATAGCTGTTCCAGCTTACTCCATAATGCTTAAGGTTGGTCATTAATAAACACTTAAATGTTTCACTTTTGAAATCTTCATCCAAAACATTCAAAGTTTTTTTCCCTTTTCCTTATAAGCATTGTTAGTAGAGGGACAGAATTAAACATATAAAACCCATCAAAAGAAGACTCTAAAAGCACCTATGTTGTCTATATTATCCTAGTACTAAAAGACAATATGGTGGCACACACCTATAGTTCCAGCACTTAGGAGGTAGAGGTAGGGGGATCAGGAGTTCAAAGCTAGCCTTGGCTACACAGTGAGTTCAAGAACCAGCTAGACCACAGGAGACCCTGTGAAACAACAACAATCAGCCCAAGAGAAATGGTTCCTCTTCACACGGAATCATAATAGAATCAAAGTGACACAAATGATGTTCTTTATTCAAATGCATAGATTGTGATGACTTGTGTGGGAGCTCCTGTCCTGTATAGCTAAGGGTATATACACTTGGCTAACGTCCTTAATTTGTAGCTAATAGAATGGCTTTTATGAGCTTTTCTTGGGTATCACGAGACCCTAGGATGACTCCCTGTTATTTGCATAGAAACTTCCATGAAGACATGGAAAAGAAGTAAAACTTCCTTTCAAATTCCTGATCTAGGTGTTTCTTACATTTCAATTCTTTAGCAAAACCTCCAGGAAATTGTATAAAAATGCAATCATTCACATTTTGGTATTGATGTTTAAGAAGCATATCTCCATGGGGTGTGAGCAGGAGCTCACACTTTAAAGCTGTCTCCCAAATACTTCCTCAATTGTCAAAGTTGAAGATTTTCTGTATGAAAATCTAACACCCAAGGCTGAGGAGATGCATGGTTGGTAAAGGGCTTGTCATGCAAGCGCCAGGTCCTGAGTTTGATTCCTGGAACCCATATGAAAAGGCTGTGTCATGGAAGGTGATTAGTCCCAGCATCAGAGAAGTGGAGACAGATGCCTCACTGGCCAGCTAGCCTCCATGGAGAATTCCAGGGCATTGTGAGGCCAGAGACCCTGTTTCAAAGAAGTGTGTAGTGCTTGAGGAACGACCACATGTGGTTGACCTGGCTTCTACACATCCTGGGGCACACCTGGCACACGAGTGTGCATACAGACACTAACATGACTTCCATTTTCTTACCTATGTAGAATCCAAGGTTACATTTATCCTTTGACATGTATCAATGCTTAAAAAAAAAGAATAGAACATATACTTTCCAGACCTTAAACATCAACAGCAAGGTGATCTCTGAGAAGGCTGCCTTCTGATTGCCCAGATAGTCTCCAGGAGCCTACACAAGCCCGGAGAATCCGGAACAAAAAAGCTTAGAACTCTCCCCAAGAAAGATAAAGTCAGAGTTCTAGAAAAGAAGACATTCTTTAAAAAAACATTGGCTTTCAAATTGATTCCTAAATCCTCAAGTGTGTATAAAAGACCCAATTTGGCTCAGAAAACCTTAAAAAAAATGAATGTTGGAAGGCTTTCAGTTTTTAGTTTCAAGACTTACCTAAAGCTTTTAAAAATCAAAATCATGTAGCAGCATTGGCATAAAAATAAGCAAATAAATCAATGGAACAAAAATTAATTCAGTAAGGGTAGTCATGCATATGGTCAGTTGAGTTAGAACAAATATTACAAAATCACTCAATGGCTCAACAACCTATTCAGCAGTGTAGGAATATCAGATTTCCACGTATGAAAAGTGACCCTTAGTCCTCCCCATGCTTTGTATACTAAAACTAACTTGAAGCAGGTCAGAGACGTGAATGTAAATGCTAAAGCTCAGAAAACACCACAGAGATGATGCAAAGGAAAGCCAGAGGAAAACTATTTTCAAACCATATGACTAACTAATGACATGTGTCTAGAGTATATTAAGACCTTTCATATCCCAGTGAGAAGACAAATGACCCAAACCTAAATGGACAAATTATTTGAGCAGATATTTCACCAAAGAAGATTTATAGGTGACAAACAAGTCCAGGAAGAGGTTCAACACCTTTTCTCATCGTGGAAGCAAGGTTATAGTTTGTACTGTGCACCTGCATCTGCCAGAAAGAGGGACCATGCATTGACTCTATTGAATATAGAGAAGGGTGTCAAACAACTGGATCCTTCACCCACTGCTACTGTGGGCACATCCATACATAAGATCTAGTCATTACATAGATGAAAATGTGTTTCTACACAAATACTTAGACATGGATATCCACACTAAGTCTAATTGTACTATCCCAAACTACAGATCACTCAGGTATCCACCTCATAAAAACATAAGCAAACCATGACTGCAACATTTCAGCCATAAAAATGAGTAGCCAATTCTATGTGCAGCAGCATGTAGGCAAACTAAAATAACCATTTCCAGCACAGCCATCAAGATAGAAAGGAGTGGGAGAGCAGAGTTGTGTTATGGAGAAAGAAGGCTTTGGTGACAGACATTTCCATTGTCTTGATTGTGGTGATGATTCCAGTGTTAAGCTCATATTTAATGTTGAACTGAACCATTTAAAATGTGGATAGTTTATTTTAATTAATTAGACCTAAACACCGTTGGGGGTGTGTGGGAACCAACAAATCCCACCACCTACAAATCCAGGCATGTTGACTGAGTTGTTCTGTCTGGAATTCCAGGATTCCTTAAAGCCTATTGCTGTTCTCTCACTTGGTCTTTATGTGTCTCCACACTTTCCCATTCTCTATGTCCACATCCCTCATTAGTACTGCTGTGGTCACCACATTCATTGACTCTTCTTTCAATGCTGATGATGGTGATGAGTCAGTTAATGACAGTATCTGTGACCTAGCCTTCTGATGTCATGAATTATTGTATTCTCTGTGTTTAGGTTTTCCTTGACTAAGTCTGTCTCCTAGTTAGACTACATATTTATTGAGATCTAGCAGGAGACTTTTTACTCTGTGTGTTTTTAGAACATCTAGAAAAAAATGTTTTGTATAAAGGAAGAGGTCCATAGCATTAAAGCAAGGAACAAGTAAGAGCTATCACTGTTTACATGCAGAAGGGCTTCTAAATGCCCAGCCAGCCACTCCCATGATTAAACTGTCTTAACACAATGACTGCTACATGGCAACAATACCACTGAGTTCCACTGGCACTGCACTGGGCAAAAGAAATCAGAGGCGAGGGCACTGGTGGCGCACACCTTTAATCCCAGCACTCAGAAGGCTGAGGCAGGTGATCTCTGTAAGTTCAAGGCCAACCTGGTGTACAGAGAAAGTTCCAGGATAGCCAGGGCTACACAGAGAAACCCTGTCTCAAAAAACCAAACCAAGCCAAATAAAACAAAACAAACAAACAAACAAACATCACAAAAACTACTAAGGAAGGAAGGAAGGAAGGAAGGAAGGAAGGAGGGAGGGAGGGAGGGAGGGAGGGAGGGAGGGAGGGAGGAAGGAAGGAAGGAAGGAAGGAAGGAAGGAAGGAAGGAAGGAAGGAAGGAAGGAAGGAAGGAATCAGAAGCGAGTTGTATAATTCCATTGTCAAAATGTCATGAAGAGGCAAAATTAGCCTATACTTCAGAACAGTGGCTGTAGTTTTGGGTTATTATGGATGAGGTAATGCTCTAAGCCCAGGCTGCCAAATTCATCTATGTTTGTATTTAAGTTGTGGTGCATTTTTTTCTTTGTTGGAGCTTGTTTGTGAAATTACCCAAATGAGAACTACATAATGCAATTAGCTGTCTCTTAAACCTCTTAATCTGAAAGCCCTCAGTCCATCGCTGACCTTGGAATTTTATGTTGAAGGGAGTTGATTGTCTTGTGATTTTCTCACAGTCTGGGTTTCACTGATTACATCTCCCTGGTGGGAGTAACAAGTTCTTCTCTGGCCTGGATTCCATGAAAGCTGTTTGTTCCAAATGTGTGATCCAGTCAGGCTCAGTATTTGGGGGCAACACAGAAGATGCATACTCTGTTAGGAGTCACACAGTTAGTATATGTGTGTATGTGCATTTTCTGTACGTGTGATCTTCTATGTGTGCCCGTGTTTGTGCACATGGGTATACATGCATGTGTCTTTGACTATGAATGGAAGCCAGAGGTCAATGTCAGGTGTCTTTGTCAATCACTCTTCACCTTATTTTTTTGAGCCAGGGTCTCTCACTGAACCGGGAGCTCATCAGTTTGGCTAGACTACTGGTCAATGAGCACAGGGTCAGCTTGTTTCTGTCTGCCCATACTGGGGTCACATAGTCACATCCAGCTTCTTATGTGGGCTGTGAGGATTCAACTCCAGTCCTTGTGCTTTTACAGCAAACACTAACAACTGAGCCACTTCCTCAAATCCAAGAGTGACACACTGCTTCCCTTCCCTTTGCTCATCAATTAGTATTCCCAGGAGTTGCTGGGAATGTAAAATGAGGATGTTGTTAACTTATCCTTTATTTGTTAAGAAAATTACTGTACTTCCAAGGGGGAGCTTATCTTTTTATTTCTTGAATCCATTGGTGAATGTTCATGTATGTCGCACCTCGACTGTAACCTATTAGGGATGGGTGAGAACAACATGGAAAAGTAAAGGGACTGATCAGCCTCTGGACAGATGCAGACTATGTGATATTTGCACACTCAATCTCTTGACTCATTCATCCTTATATGGAAACTCTACATCTTTTGATCAAGTTCATGTATATAGTTTTAACCATATGGTTTCTTTGTTTACCTTTTATTCCCACTGTTTGCTTTTTTGCATGAGAGTCTCACTATGTTGACCAGGCTGGCCATGAACTTAAGGCAATCTTCCTGCCTCAGCCTCCTCAAATGCTGAGATTATAGGTGTAAGGCACCATACCTGATGGCTTTCAACCTATTTTAAACGAGATATTTAATCCAATAAGTAGGCTATGGATGCATCAGCCCCATCTTAAAAGCCCTAGAAAGTGTGTGAAACACACCCATTCGACCAGAGCAGTGCCCCCCCACACTTTTCTCCACTATGATCTTTAACTGTCTCTATAAGCAGACACTAAGACACACAGTTGGTGGCCTCAAGGACAGTGAATTTTATATTTTATATTTTTACTTATATGTATGTGTGTATCTGTATGAGTGTACATCAAGTGTTGGGGGCATATAGGCCAGCAGGACATCAGATCCGCTGGAGCTAGAGTTACAGGTGGGAATAATTTGAAAGAAAAATCCCCATGTAGTCTCAAGCATTTGAACAGTAGGTGGTGCTGTCTGGGAGGGTGGTCTTGGGAGATATGGTCTTGTTGGAAGAAGTAGGTCACCAGAGATGGGGTTTAAAGCCTTGCCCTACTTTCATTTCTTTCTGTTCCATGCTTGTGATTACGGATGTGAGCTCTTAGCTTCCTGCTCCAGCTTCCATGACTGCAACTTGCTGCCACATCTCCTTGCCATGATAGACTCATCCCTCTAGAACTGTAAGCCTAAATAAACTTTCTTTCATTAGTTGGCTCAGTCATCACAGCAACAGAAAACTAATACACCAGTGGTTGTAAGCTGTCCAACATGGATGCTGGGAATAGTACTGGGGTCCTCTACAATAGCAGCAAATGTTCCTCACCTCCAAGTCACCTCTCTAACCCTAAGGTTTGGATTGGTTTGAGATAGAGTCTCATGTAGCCCAGACTGGTCTCAGACTTACCTTTGATTTGTGATCTTCCTGCCTCTACCTCCCAAGTGCTGAGATTACAGGTGTGCATCACAATGCCGGGTTCATGCTGCAAGTACTCTATCCACTGAGCTACATGTCCTGCCCCATGGATCCAGGTTTATTCACATAGTCCCATTGTTTCAACACTTGGTCCCAGTTCATAGTGCTGTTTGGGGTCGGGGGGGGGGGGTATGGAACCTTAGGAGATGCAGGCTTTCTAGAGAAAGAACATCATTGGGCACTGACTTTGGGGGTTTATAGCCTTGTCCCAATTCCAGTTCATTCTCTTGGCTTTGTGTTTGTTGTTGAAGATATGATCTCTCAGCTTCCTGCTTCCCCGCAGTTATGGGCTCTCCCTCTGAACCATAGACCAAAATAAACTCTACTTCCTATAAGTTGATTTGGTCATAGTGTTTTAGCACAGAAACAAACAGTTACTAACACAAACCCCTTAGTATAGCTCGTGCTCCACTGAAGCCACTTAGCTTTCTAATCAAGCCTGAGGCATATGTCTGCTGTGGAATATCATTTTAACTAGGCAAAGATGTGTTGCATTTGTTATGCTGTGGAATATCACTTTAACTCACACTTATTATTATCACTTGATGAGGAAACCAAACAGAATGATTAAACACAGGATTCTACTTTCTATTTTATACCCTAATTAGATGTGAAGCGTATTACATTTGGTTCTGCTGCCTTTGTTAATTATGTAAAGATGTGTTACATTTGTTTGTGCTGCATGTGTCTAATTATGTAAATATGTGCTGCTGTTTCACCTTGCCTGCCTAAAGCGCCTAATTGGTGTAATAAAAAACTGAATGGCCAATAGCTAGGCAGGAGAGGGACAGGCAGGGCTGGCAGGCAGAGAGAATAAATTGGAGAGAAATCTAGGCTCAAAAAGAACGAGAGAGAAGAGGAAGAAGGAGGAGAAAATGAAGGAGAAAGGGGCAGGCCTGGGTCTAGAAGCCAGGCAGCCACCAGCCAGACATGGAGACAGCAGGAAAGTAAGATATACAGAAAGATAAAAAGATAAAAAGCCCTGAGGCAAAATGTAGATAAATATAAAGAGATTAAAATAAGAGCTAAGCTAAGGCTGAGCATTCAAAATTAATAATAAGTCTCTGTATCATGATGTGGGAGCTGGTTAGTGGCCCAAAAGAAAAAGCCTGATACATTTGGTGTTTGAATTTCCACATAGGGCCTGAAAAAAGAAAGGAAAAAAGAGAAAAAAACAAACAAACAAATGGATACGGCTCCTTTAAGTGGCTCTGCCATACAGCGAGTCTTTGAACAGCTGGCACTCTAAGTAGAAACAAAAAGCTAAGTGAAAAATGCCAGCTTCCTAGAGCTGGGGTAGTAGAATGCAGTCCCTGGTCAAATGCAGCTCCCAGCAGTGGGCTTAAGTTTGGCTTCCAGGGACCCAAGAGGGGGGCGGGGTCAGCCACCAGAGGGGCAGAGGGCCTAACTGCTGCCGCTTAGCAGTTTAAAGTTTGAGAAAGTAGGAAGTTGTCTTGAACGCATTGGCATAGGAGATCACTTCCTAAATATAACACTAGTAGTGCAGACACTGAGATAAACAATCAATCAATGGGATCTCTTGAAACTGAGAAGCTTTTGTAGAGCAAAGGATACGGTCAACAAGGCAAAGCGACAGCCTACAGAATGGGAAAAGTTCTTCACCAACCCCACATGTGACAGAGGACTGATATCCAGAATATATAAGGAACTCAAGAAATTAGACATCAAAATGACCAACAGTCCAATTGAGAAATGGGCTTTAGAACTAAACAGAGAATTCTCAACAGAGGAAACTCAAATGGCTGAAAGACATTTAAGGAATTGCTCAACATCCCTAATCATCAGGGAAATGCAAATCAAAACAACTCTGAGATACCACCTTACGCCTGTCAGAATGGCTAAGATCAAAAACACTGAAGACACTTTATGCTGGAGAGGATGTGGAACTAGGGGAACTCTCCTCCACTGCTGGTGGGAATGCAAGCTTGTACAACCACTTTGGAAATCAATATGGCGCTTTCTTAGAAAATTGGGAATCAATCTCCCCCAAGATCCAGCTATACCACTCCTGGGCATATACCCAAGAAATGCTCAATCATACCACAAGAGCACTTGCTCAGCTATGTTCATATCAGCATTGTTTGTAATAGCCAAAACCTGGAAACAACCTAGATGCCCTTCAACTGAAGAATGGATAAATAAATTGTGGCACATATACACAATGGAATACTAGTTTTCAAGAACTAGAAATTTAGGATAATTAAGAAATGCAGGTTAGTAGTTAGTCATCTATAACAATCAAATTTGTAGTTATGTTAGGTATGTTTTCAAGGTCACACAGATATATTTTAGATAGATAGATAAATGGTCTTTAAACATTCAAAGACCTATAGAATATGGCATTTAAAATGTTTTGTTAACATAGGGCTTTTCATAACAGTGAGATATGTGTATTCCTGGCAGCATCAATCTACTTCATAAAAGGGTGATGGGCATCAAAGAAACTCCATATGGAGTTTGCTTTCATTGTGGCAAAATTAGCCACTGGGCAAAGAAACTGCCCTTGCCTCGACTGCTGACAGTATGCTGTACAAACTGGACAAGCAGGACATAAAGGAAAAAGACTGCCAAACTTTGCCAAAACAAGGCAGGACAGTCTTTTAAAATCCCTGCTTCATGGAAAAGCCTGCCAGATATTCTAGACCTAAAGGCCAAAAAATAGATGCCGCAACATTGCAGAGGAACCTTGAGTGACTGTCCAAGCAGCCAGCTGTCTCTGTCATTTCTATTGTTCTGGAAGTGGCTTGCACTGTACTTTCTGTTTATTCAGGTAATATTATATCCTTTGGGGTCTTTGATGGAGTTGAAGACTAGATAGTTATAGTTTTCCTTAGTTATAATAGAAGGTAAATTAGGCACAAAACTTTGGACTCATCAAGATAGTATTAATAATGGAGTATTTTCTCTGAATTTGCCAAATACAAATGAATAAATGTAATTCTTATTCAATAACTCTTCTTATAGTATATAGTCTTACTCTGTTAAAGTTTAAACCTTTCTTTTTATTTAGATAAAAAGGGGAAAATATTGTGGAGTATATTTTAACTAGGCAAAGATGTGTTACATTTGTTTATGCTGTGGAATATTACTTTAACTATGTGAAGGTGTGCTACATTTGTTTCTGCTGCCTTTGTTAATGATATAAGAATGTGTTACATTTGTTTATGTTGCATTTGTTTAATTATGTGAAGATGTGTTGCTGTTCCACCTTGCCTACCCAAGGCACTGGTTGGTGGGATAAGAAGCTGAATGGCCAATAGCTAGGCAGGAGAGGGACAGGCATGGCTAGCAGGCAGAGAGAATATATAGGAGAAGAGAGAAAAAGAGATGTAAATGCCCAGGACCAGAAGCCAGGCAGCCACCAGCCAACTAGCCACAAGAACAGTGAAAGTAAGATACACAGAAGGAAAGAAAGGTTAAAAGCCCTGAGGCAAAACATAGATGAAGAAAAACAGGTTAAATTATCAGAGCTAGTGGGACAAGCATAAGATAATGCTGAGAATTCATAAGTAATAAGAAATCTCCATGTCATGATTTGGGAACTGGTTGGTAGCCTGAAAGAGAGCCTGTTACATAAGTCAATCTGGTGTTACAGCTTGACAAAAACACTTGTCACTTATATACCTGTCACACTGTGGCTACCGTCCCCTGTGGGACCCTGTCCTCCAGGCCATCTTGGTCTGGAGCCATGGCATATTTGTTGGGGCTGTGATTCTTTCAGCATCCCTCCTGTGTCTTCTTGGGCTTCCTTTTGGAAGGTTCTCAGCTGCCTAATGCTGTGACCCTTTAATACAGTTCTTCATGTTGTAGTGATCCCCAGCCATGAAATTATTTCATTGCTACTTCATAACTGTAATTTTGCTACTGCTAAGAATCGTTTTATATTTATATATGATACGTAGGATATCTGATTATCTAGTACGCAGGATATCTGATATGCAACCCCCAAGAGGTTGTGACGCACAGATTGAGAACTGCTTGGCTAGAGGCAGCCATCATCTTACATAATGTTCTGTTGAGCTAAGCTTGCATTCCTCTTTTTAAAAACAATTTTATTTTACATGGCTACCTGTCCACTTATTATTGGGCATCTGTTTCAGTGACTACAAAGTAGAACTTATGTATTGGCCATTCCACTCCTCTGCCAGTGACAGTCTTTGACAACACTTATACTGTAAATATTCTGTTAAGGGAATGAACCCCTTGTCATCTGGTTCAGAGAGTGAACTCCATTTAATGGGGACAGGAGTAATACATTTGGCTGGCTGAGGGACCCAACCTTTCTACATTCTCCTGCATGGGCTAGCCTGCTGAAAGGCTTTCTTGGATGTTCTACTTGGCCATCCAATGGAAATGTCATTGCCACAGTCCTACCTGTGCCTTTTGCCCAGCACACTACAATTCTCAAAAGATGTCGAGTTCTGTTCTAACCAACCAGCTATATCCCTAAATTGAAACCTGTGCACAGGGTCTGACCAACACCCCTGGAGACCTGGCAGGAAGCTGGGGCCACTGGTCATCCTCTATCCATACAGATTTTTCTCTTTGTCCTTACACTGCCCCTAGACTTCTTATTGCTTCTTATTGCTAACTAACACAATGTTAGTCTCTCTTGTGTATGGGTACCTACAAACTGCACAGGCATGGTTCTTTTTATTTGAAGAGTACATTTTCCCACAGGTCACAATGATCACTTTATGAATTCGTGTTCTTAAGGAGATGAAAATGCTTGCTACCTTTATAAGCACACACGTGCTCACAGATATGTGTGTTTTAGAATAAGGCTCACTATGATGAGCCTTCCAGATTCCCTCTTTTCTATTTTCAATGTGATGGCTATCTTCAGTAACCCAGGGAAAGCACAAAGTAAGTAAATTTTACAAATTTTTCAACGTTGAGGTTCCATGGGCTTGTGATATGGCTCAGCAGGTAAAGGTGCTTGCCACCAAGCCTGATGAACTGGGTTCAATCCCTGGGATCTACATGGTGGAAGAAAAGAACTAACTCTTTCGAACTGATCTCTGACCTCCACACATGGCACATGTATGCCCCCATGACTACAACCAAATAAAGACATAAAGTTTTTTTGTTTTGTTTTCAACAGGGTCTCATGTAGCCCAGACTGGCCTAAAAACTTACTGTGTCACTGAGGATGGGCTTGAACTCCTGATCTTCCTGCCTGTATAGCTCCCAAGGATTGTCAGACAATAATCCTATTCTTCAGAGTCAAGAGCCTTCTCAGAACTGAGGGAGAAATGTCAACTCTCTCTGAATACACAATCAATGTTCACCTCACTAAAAGCCTGTTGTCTTAATCCTTAAACTGAAGCCAAACTCAAACTGGAAGAGTTGGCATAGTTCTCCAAATTGGGCAGTGGTCCTTAGAAACAGCAACATGCTGCAGGTACCAGTCACAGTGAAAACTACTGTAGCACTGAAGCCCACAGGTTCAAAGACTGGCAAGACCTATGCTGTTCTTAAGTTGTGTGAGGCTTTCAGGGTTGTGTGTTTTACTTCAGGCTAGAGAGTGAAAATTAGTTTCCTTGCTCGCTCACATTCTGACCCAGCTAAAATTAAAACACACAGAAACATTTGGGCACCAATGCAGCAATAACTGGTATATTCATGCATTGCTAGTGGGTGGGTATGGTGGCACACATCTGTAATCACAGCCATTGGAAGGCTGAGGCAGGAGGACATGTGTGCGTGTCTACTTCTGGCTGGAGTGGTCAGTTCCTGGAGTCAGAGTGGACAGGTAGCTCTGATCTCCCAGCCTGCCCACTTCCGCTCCTTTTCTACTGTCCTTTGCTCATACATATTCTGCCGATCTTTTTCTTTTAAAGTGTGTGTGGTTTTTTTTGAGACAGGGTCTCATTCTGCAGCCCGTGTTGGCCTGCAAATCATGGCAATCCTCCTGCCTGGGCCTCCTTGTACTGCCCTATGTTGTTAATCTTTTTCTAGAGTCTCAGTTTCAACAGAAACACTGTAATTGTCCTCATTCCAAAGTTTCCATTTAGGAAAGCTTTCTCTCTCTGTTCCCCTTTGTTCTTACTTCATGTGTCAATGCACTGGGTGCACGCAGTGCCTCTGGAGGCCAGAAACAACATCTCACCCTGGAGTTACAGGTGTTTGGGAAATGCCATGTGGATTCTGGGAATTGAACCTAGGTCCTCTGGAAGAACAGCCAGTACTCTTAACCCTGGAGCCATTTCTCCAGTCCTAAAATGCACAGACTCTTAAAGCAAAGAGCAGAGTGGTGATCACCACGAAGGAGCAGAACAGGAAGAAGTGAGTCTAGTGGTACAAAGCTTAAATTATGGAAAGTTATTTAGGCTCTGAAAATCTAATGCACATTATTAATATAGTATTGTATATGTAAACTGTACTGAGTGGGCAGATAAATGGAATCACTACTTAAAGAAAACACAAAACATTAGCTAGGGGAGGCAATGGGTATAGATTGCTTGTGGTAAATATGTGTGTGTGTGTGTGTGTGTGTGTGTGTGTGTGTGTGTGTGTGTAAAGTTATATGTCTTAAATATGTCCTAAATATAAACAAAACTAACTCAATGATATCTCAGTATAATTTAAAAATAGTTAAAATGCAAAATGTGTTTATTATTGGTATTTTGGTTATATTGACCATTATAATTAAGTACTTTACTTTAAAAGTTATTTCAAGGGTTAGAGATGGGTCAGATGGCCCAGCATCCCTGACAGGCAACCCACAACTTCCTGTAACTCCAGCTCCAGGGGGTCTCACACAGGTCCATGAGCAGATCCAAGCCAGCTGATGAATTTTGCAAACCTGGACAATGTGGTGCAGTAGTGATCTTATTCCTCCTGTGGGGTCAACTGTGATCTTCATTGATTGAGTTAAGGCTATCAAGACCCATGCAGCTGGGAATAGGAATCCACTCATCAGTTTCTACAAATGAGTGCCAAGGTGTAGATGCAGTTAAAGGATGACCAAGGGTACATGCGTTCGTACTGTGTTCATATGGGGAAGAGTGACACCTTTAAGATGTGAAGTCTAGAGGTACAGGGATGGCTCAGTGTTAAAGTGCTTGTCACACAAGTCTGAAAACTGGGGTTTGGATCCTCAGAGTGTGTGTAAGATCTGTATGCATGTAATAAATGTATGTCAGATCTATATGTATGCAAGAAATGTATGTCAAATCTGTATGTAGGTAAGAAATGTATGTCAAATCTGTGTGTAGATAAGAAATGTATGTCAGATCTGTGTGTATGTAAGAAATGTATGTCAGATCTGTGTGTATGTAAGAAATGTATGCCAGATCTGTGTGTATGTAAGAAATGTATGTCAGATCTGTGTGTATGTAAGAAATGTATGTCAGATCTGTGTGTATGTAAGAAATGTATGTCAGATCTGTGTGTATGTAAGAAATGTATGTCAGATCTGTGTGTATGTAAGAAATGTATGTCAGATCTGTGTGTATGTAAGAAATGTATGTCAGATCTGTGTGTATGTAAGAATTGTATGTCAGATCTGTGTGTATGTAAGAAATGTATGTCAGATCTGTGTGTATGTAAGAAATGTATGTCAGATCTGTGTGTATGTAAGAAATGTATGTCAGATCTGTGTGTAGATAAGAAATGTATGTCAGATCTGTGTGTATGTAAGAAATGTATGTCAGATCTGTGTGTAGATAAGAAATGTATGTCAGATCTGTGTATGTAAGAATTGTATGTCAGATCTGTGTGTATGTAAGAAATGTATGCCAGATCTGTAGCACAAGCAGCTGTAACTATATTGCTGTCAGGAGATGGGAGATGATGTCAGGAGACTCCCTAGAAGCTTGAGGGTCAGCTAGGCGTGTACAGTAATGAACATGAACAGAGACCCTGTCTCAAAGTAGAAGGTAAGGAGCAACACCTGAGGTTATCTTCTGACCCACAACACACACTATGGCACTTGCACACCTGTACACACACACACAAAAAAAAACATATCAAAAAGAAGAATAGGAAGGAGGAAGAGGAGAAGAGAAGCCTAGTGAGCTGACTGGATGAAATGACCTCTGGAGAGATTAAAGTATGGATAGTTCTTATGCCATCCCAGTTAGTTCTTGCAAGAGGGTGGTTATAACAGAGCCAGTCTGGCCCCTCCCTGCACTCTGGCATCATAGTTGGCAGTGTGGTCTTCCGCCATTGTGATCCTGTCTCTACAATGTTCTTACCACAGTCTAGTCAGTGTTAATGCCACATGTCTGAATCTCTAAAATGCTGAGCTGAGCAAACCTCGTTATTTTATCCAGCCTCCAGTACTTGTTAGAGCAACATGAAACATTAATATGACGTAGAAGAGGCAGTTTCTCCAAAAGGTATGAGACAATTACCACGAAAGAAGATGTGTATGTGCTTGCGTGTGTGTGCATGTGCATGTGTGTTCAACAGCTGTCTACTCTGCCACACAATCTGTCAGACAAGAGCTTACAAGTTTCAGTTGAAGTCTTAAAGGTAAAGCACACTAAAGGAATTTAAAAAATGTTAATTTTTAAAAAAAAAAACTAAAGTTGGAACAAATATTCAACTCCTTTATTTTAATTTCTTGGTACATATTCATTATTTTGTATATTAGCATGCAAGTATTAATCATCTCTCCTGCTACAAACATGAACAATGCTAAAGATAGGAGTTAAAGCAGTCAACACCACAGATGAGGCCTCTGTTCTAAACAAGTTTGTAGGCTAGAGCAAAAGACAGATGACTAACTACTGAATAAGTATTAATAGGATGCAATGTTTAGACAGAAACAAATTGATTTTAAAAATAAGGCAGTGTGGGTGAACAGGGAATGGCAAAGCATAATTTTGTATGAAGGATTCATAAAAGGCTCCACCAATAAGAGCAGGTAAGCAGAGACATGAGGGTGTGTGTTGGAAGCAAATGGCATGAGGATGGAACAGTAGGAAACAAAGACCTTGAGGTGAGAAGATACAAGTGTGTGAAAGAAGAAGAAAGTAAAGCACAATAAGATTAATGCATGTTGTAGAATCTTGGAAAAGCCAATCAATGTCTACTTGGTAAAGTCAGGACTGTACCAGAAATAGAAAAGACCACGTATGTAAAGTCTCTGGCACGTAGAAGATGTTCAACCAAAGATCAACTTTCTCTGAACACCATTCACCCCTCCTTGGGTCTGGCATATACTAAGTCATCTTAGGACACACACTAACCATACCTCACTTTGCCTATGTAAACCTCTCAGTCAGAAGGCAGCTGTAGCTGTGAAGTCTTCCACGCCCAAACACAGTGGTTTCAGGACCCTTTGTTCATGACCAATTGCGATGACCACAATCCACAAAGGACTCTACAAAAGCCATCTTCTTCACTCTTGTACATCCAAATGTTTGGGTTATTTTTTCTCTAAAGGAGCTGTGTGGGTGTCTAGTCATCTGAGTCAAAGGTTCCAACCAGAATATAAATAAAATCCTGCTCTTGGTCAAAAGAAGCCAGTGTCAACTGGTGTAAACCAGACCACACTATGTACCTAAAACCCTTGAGAGCCATTGAAATCCACTCTCCACGAGCATTTTCAAAAACATCAGAATAAATATGCAGTGCCTGTTCTAAACTGCCTGGCTGGCTTACTTCTAGTTCCTTACGTATGCATTTTCTTATACATTGGTGGGTTGTGCAAACAAATCAGTCTAAGAATAAGCATTTGCCTAAGATTTTATATATATTATTATTTTATGCATAGAGGTGCTTTGCCTGCATATATGTCTGTGTACCATGTACATGCCTGGTACCCAGGGGCCAGAACAGGGCATCAGATTCCCTGGAACAGAAGACAGCTGTAAGCCAGCATGTGGGTGCTGGGAATTGAACCCAGATCCTCTGGAAGAATAGCCAGTGTTCTTAACCGCTGAGCCGTCTCTCTAGCCTTTGGCCTAAGACTTTTATATGGTGTGGTTTAAACCTTGGCCACAGACTTTTAAAGCTGTAAGGATCACAGGACCATCATGACCTCAAATAACTTTCACTAATTTTTCAAAAGAGATTTCCTTTGAGCAAAAAGAGTCCTAGTCCTAAGAATTAAAATGGAACATGTTGCAGAGCCCAGAACAAAGTCAGAAGGAGATCTGCCTAGATGTGTAATTAAGCAGGGTATGCCTTGTTACCAAATGGTGAAGAGAAGACAACTTCAGGCTGAGGCTTTGCCTGCCAGTCTGCATCCATGGTCAGGGACAAGAGTATGTCTTTTCTCTCTCAGCTGTTGCCTTAGGTGCATGGTGTGTGTATATAAGGTACATAAGCACCGTTAGGAAACAGCAGCTCCTGGGACAAGCAGGCAGGAACCCAAACTGACCCCTTTTCCAATTTGTCAGTTGCTCTACTGGAGAAATGTGTTTACATTTAGAGACACTTGTTCCAGAGTTACCATGCTTGTTCAAAGTTCCAAAATTAAAACTATGTGGTACATTTTATATGAGTTGTTAAGATCTAGTCACAGTAAAATTGTTGATAAATTCTAATTAATTTCCATGGTGAAGCATCTAAAAGTATTTTATAAAAATGACTAGAATTCTTCCCTTTAATGCAAAACTAGAAGGTCATTTGTGAGAAATAACCCACTCATTTCCTAATCAGCAGTTTTCCAGTTGCTTCCATCCTGTGGGCCTCTTTGGGGCACTAGTTTAACACCAAGCCCTGGTCCACTTGATCTTGTCTTCTCCAACTCAAAAGCTGTTCTCCTGGGGCATGTCTTGCAGTGGTTGCCTCGCCTCCCGTGGTGTTTGTCCTGGAACACATTAGCAAAGCAGAAGCAGAGACTTTCTGTTCTTTTACCTAATTTTTTTTTTCATTTCCTTCCACCTGAATTCAGAAGAGGACAGGGATATTTTGAAACATTTTTTCTTTAAAAAAAAATCTGTTCTTCAATGGCTCTTTAGGAAGAATATCTT
Source organism: Peromyscus maniculatus bairdii (assembly GCF_049852395.1). Lineage (NCBI taxonomy): Eukaryota > Metazoa > Chordata > Mammalia > Rodentia > Cricetidae > Peromyscus > Peromyscus maniculatus. The sequence goes on from NC_134854.1 coordinate 168,458,618, forward strand.
CTTATGAGGAGCAGTGTGTGTGTGCGCGCGCTTGTTTTCTACATGCAGTGCCAAGTTTTCAGAGTAGGGAGAAATGAATTCATTGTGTGAGACAATGGCAGTTTCCAGGTAGGTACAGCCAGCTTGTGCTGATAAGAGTTGGATTCTACTGGTTCCCAAGATAGCAGCCATTTCCATTTGGTTTCCAGGGTAATAAACTCAGCTTCCATTCCATGCTGGCCATTTCTCTTACAACAAAGTCTACACTAACAGAAAACTAAGACCTTCTGTGAACTGAGACCCTTTCTGCTGCTGGCCTCTGCTGACAATGAGCTTCTTAAAACAGACCATTCATTTATTTGTTCTATGTGCATGTGTGTGGACATACATGTGCAGCCTGAGGACAGCTGCAGGAGTTGGTTCTCTCCTTCCACCACGTGGGTCCCAGGGAGGTTTGGCGATAAGTGCTTTGGAGGCTAAGCCCTCCCACCAGCCAGGCCAGGAGCTTATAAGTTTCTCAATTGGCCTTGCTTGCTGGCTTCTGGTTCTTTGGTGTGCATGCTGGCCTAAACATGCATCTGTGTTCCTTTCCACTAATACACTGACTGAGTACTGCCAAGCTTGACTGACATAGCACCTTGACCTCCCAAATCTGAGAAAGGGCCTTTCCTCTACTCCCAACCACCCCACACTTTCCTTATCATCTCATTAGAACTGACCTGTGAGTAATTCACCTCACTTTGCCCTACTGAGATCATAATCACTGAGCAGGCAGGTACCTTATCTCTGTGGGTCACCAGTACATCCTCGGAAATTAGCACACAAAGAGAGTACTATAGATTCCCAATAACTGTTATGTTAATGAATGATTCAATGGACATGTCTGTACAGTCACTGAAGCCTTCAAATACACATATAGCCAGCCATACTTTTAAAAGTTAAAAATACAAATGCCATTCACACATATTGGTTAAGGTAATAAAATAATATCAAACTTTATCAGATGAATGGAATGTGCCAGTTACTGACACATGCTATGTAATGGTGTTGTTATCATCTGTGCATCACAACGGCATACAGTGAGGCAAAGGAGGGCTCAGTAAAGTCTCTTTGTTTGGGAGGCAGGTGGAAGGAGCTTGCCTTGAAGCAGTTGCATTCATGAATCTATAAAATACCATTTCTTCAATGCAGCTGTTTATTGTGAGAGATGCTTCCATATCTGCCAGTTTCTAGCCTGTCAGCGTCTGAAGTGGAAAGAATTTGTGGCCCATGGTAACAGGAGGGCAAGCCATTGTCTCTTAAGGTTTTCACACCTCAGTGTGCATGTATGAGATGGAGGAAGTAGATAGAAGAAGGAAGAAGAAGAGAGGAGGAGGAGGAGGAGGAGGAGGAGGAGGAGGAGGAGGAGGAGGAAGAAGAAGAAGAAGAAGAAGAAGAAGAAGAAGAAGAAGAAGAAGAAGAAGAAGAAGAATCTTCTGAATATCCAAAAAAAGCCTGTGACATATTCTACCTTCAGAAATAAAATTTATGAAAATGTTTATGCCTACCTGGGTTTATCTTTGTTGCTTGAGACAAGGTCTCTAGCTCTTTACGTAGCCAAGCGTGATCTTGAATTCCTGATCCTCCCGAGTTCTTCAATCAAAGGCATGTACAAACCCCCAATTTATGTGGGGCTTGGAATTGAACCCAAGACTTCATGCTTGCTATATTAGCATTCTGCCAACTGAGCTACATCCCAGCCCCTAGCTGAGTTTTGAAGGCCATAAGGACACAAGAATGAGCATGGAGGCCTTGAAGGAATATAATATTCAACCCAGCATAGGTGGCATCCAGGGCTGCTGGCTGTATTTGTAGAAACCATGGGGCTTATTAAAGTATTGAATGTCTTAAGAATTTTCAGGATTACTCTGTGGTAATAATTAGGAGAATCAAGCTCTAACTTCACCTTTCCCTAGTTTTGTGAGTTTGGGTAAATCATCTAATCTTTTCAACCTAGTTTCTCATAAAATAGGACTCAAACTAATATCCACTACACAAGATATATAGATAGATGGTGATAGCTAGATGATGATAGATAGATAAGTAAAGAGATAGAGAGAGAGATAGAGAGATAGATAGGACTGCAGTAGATGATTACATACACATTGTGCATACTGGAGCATTGTCTGGCACACAGTATACCCTATGCACAAGGTATCGTTATAATGTGACTCTGAACTCTTTCTTACGAAACCTAATGTGGAATCTACATGCGGGAAACCAATGCAATAAATATCCTGCCTCTGGACTTTCCACGGTGTTCATGCCCTGTGCTCTTCCTGCAATTTCAGGAGAAGAGTTTAAAACCTTGTTGAAGGAGGGACTTTCCTGATCCTTCCCTCTGAGATCCAGACACCAGACTTAAACAGTTACTTACCTGTGTAGTCAGTGTCCATCCAATGGCATATATGAACTAAAAGAGTCAAACAAACATCTCCTAGTCCCTTACCTCAAGCACCTTTGCCTCTACAGCCAACAGAAACCACTTCTCTCTGACTTCCCTGAGTAGCAAATACACCACTTTCATTGGCTATGAAGCTAAACCTTTGAATATCTCCTAACTCTTACTTCATACTTATTCTGACCTGCTTAAAAACCCTCCCACTTTATTCCATGGCAGCACAAAATTCTATCTACCACAGTTATTTACAGACTCAAGTAACATCCCATTATTCCAAGCCTCATGTTTTACTCTTAGAACAAGGCCTTCCTGTTCCCTCCTCAGTGCTCTGTACTTGATATCCCTTCTCTACTTCAGCCACTGAAGTAGGCATTCTACTATTTGCAGCAAAAATTTACTACCATCTGGCAATCGATGGGCTTTCCTTTCTGACAACTCTATGGCTTATGAATTGTCAGTCATTTTGCTGTGCAAAGACTTTAAGAGTTCATTCAACAAACTTTAAGAGGAAACCAGAAGCCGGACAATGGTTCACTTAACAAGGGAGTGGAAGTGGACGTAAGGTTTTATGCACGGGTATCTTGATCAGATTTGCATTTTAAACAGATATTTATGTCACTCCTATGCAGAATAACTTAATCTCTATTTTACAAATGAGAAATTTTACCATTTAGAAACCTGGGTAAACTAAAGAGTTTAAGGAAGGGAAGCCAAAATCCCTAATTCCTAACTTCCACCTCAGGATAATCACTTATTCTCAGAAAGGAAGGAACTTTCTTAGACTAAATTTTTGTTTGTTCTTAAATGGTTTATTCTTAAAGTACAAAAATGCCTATCTTGTGTTTTGCTAGGTTCTGGGAATGTAAAACTAACACCCACTGGGCCTTAGTTCAGTCTTGTGTATCACCTCTAATCTGATCCCCATTAAGCATCCATTTACCTCACTGGATCTTGTCTTTCCCCTCCCACTCTTCCCTGGTATGAAGGGTTAGGTTGATGAGGCACAAAGTTGGCTTTGTATGGAAATTGCCCATGTTTAAGTTTTAGAGAAGCCCGGCCATGCTTGTGGTGGCTAAATTGGGTTGGAAGACAAATAGGAAATTGACCAATACTACCACTTGACGTTGTTTCTACCTCATGAGCAAGGATTCCATTACATGCCCCATCACAAAGTTTCCACAAGGGAAACCAGACCAGGTTCCCTCGGAACCTCACTGTGAAGGAAAGCTCACACAAAACACACCATAGCTTCTCGAGCATTAAAATGAAGGAAAAGACATTTATACATTCTCAGGGGGTTAAACATTTTTATACTGCATCATCTCTAAAACTATTGCATTGACCCCAGGGATAATAATGACAGTGTAGGCTTAAGAATTATTTTGACTAATCGAAAGATGATCTTCCACTATAAATAGCACTGGCCCTTGCAACAGATGCATAAGAAATTCAGCAATGGAAAATCATGATTAATAGCACTAAACACTTAAGTAGAGTTTAGCTTTCTCAGACCACATTCATTTTAACCTTGTAAGAACTCTGTGGTTAAATGGGTGGCAGATACCCAGGCGACAGACAAAGAAACTAAAACACAGGAGGCTAATAACTCATTTAAAGTATTGATGAGTACACAGGGATGAAAAGCCATGACTCTAAACTTCCAGTCTCCATCCTTTTCATTAAATTCTGCTCATGTGGCAGGCAGGGCTTGGAGCTCAGTTGGTAGAGGGCATGTCTAGCATGCAGGAAGTCCTGGGTTTTTGATCCCCAGGCTAAACTAGGCATGGTGATGCAGGTCCATCCTGCCAACACTCAGGGAGTATACAAGAGGACCCTGTCACACACACACACACACACACACACACACACACACACACACACACACACACACACAGGAAGAAGTCCGCCTCAGGAAACTACCTACTGAAGTATACTATTGTGTTATTTGAGAGAGACTCTTGGCACTGTTAAAATGTGTGTCATGAGAATCCAGGGCATAAACATGAAGAATGTACTCATACCTCCTTGATCTGTTCAGGCCAAATCTCAAATGCATACAAAGACTTGCCTGTTTGCCCATTCATTATTGTGATTTCATGGGTCTGAGCTATCCGGTTCACAATAAGCCCCTCAAATTTCCCTGATGCAACTTGCTTGGTGCCCCTCGACATTGACTTTCTGTAGCATCCAGTAGGACAACAGAAGCTGCTTCTCAAATGAGGTGTTTTCAGCTACACAAAACATGGCTTGACAAAGATGCCACACTTCTATATACAGGTGAGACTTTATTCTAGTCCTTGCCATTTGCTGTACAGAAAAATACCTCAAAACTCATCTAAAGTTATTTTACCTTCTTTCCAGCTATAATTTATTTTAAATCAAACACCCTGATGCTCAAGTAAATGTGTTAATTTCTCCATACCACCAAAAGCAGTAATAGTCCTGTGGATGTATTTGGCTTTACTCATCTTCATTTAAATGAGTTGAGAACTGACAAACAGACAAGGAGCTCTCTTACCCACTAAGTAGTAATCACGAGCCACTATGTGGTCAAGTTTATTTCCTGTGGTCTAGGAAGTTCTGCACCTGCTCTTTACAGGTGTGAATCCAACAGGTTTAACGATTGTCCCTGAAGCATATTGTAGGTGTTGGGTTAACTCCAAGAAACTCCTCCATATCAAGAACCAGGAAAAACATTCAGGAATAACCCCAAGTGACCCCAGGACATCAAGCATGGCTGAGCAGTCACAAGAGTGTTGGCCATAGTTCCCTACAGAACTCACTCCACCATCAGTGAAGGAGTTCAATTTCATAACAATATTCTCACAGTTATCCCATTTTCTCTTTTTACAGCATGCTGATGTGCACTGTGGATTGTTTTTAATAACTAAAGACAGCTCTTCCAGAAGACCTGGCCTCTATTACCAGCACCCACATGAGAAGTCATGATGGTCTCTAACTCTAGTCCCGGGGATCCAATGCCACATCTGGCCTCAGAATGTAGGTGGTACACAGACATACATACAGGTCAAATGCTGATATACAAAATAACATAAATTTAAAATATTATATGTGCTGAATTTCTTTTGATAGGAACACTAATTGCTAAACCAAATGCAAAAATTTAATCTTGATTGTCTTATGACTAGGCTTCCTTTAATTTTGCCAAAGTAATTAAGCAATAACAGAACACTTTTCTATTTTGATATCAACCTATATATTTCTCTTAATCCACTTGCTATTCCCTGAGGTCCAAACTTACCATCTCTGGACACTAGTAGTAAGTTTTCTCCACATCATGGATCACAAAGATTTTAGATTTAAGACCAAGGATGAGTTGTGGTCATTTAGACAGGAAAAGGTCGTGTGAATTTGTTTCTATTATTGTCTCTTTTTTCCCCTCAAAACCAATCCAAACCATCTCTCTATAAAAGAAACTAGGCATCGTTTCCAGCAATGCTACTTCAGATACCAACAACACTAACTGGTCCTGTGACAGGGGCCTTTCATAGGCATTGTTTATGGTTGCACACTCCAGCATATAACAACCTCCAGAATTGGGACTCATAAGTGATGTTACAGCCAATGCAGAGTGATAAATCTAAAACATATCCAAGGCATGTTACAATACTAAACAACCCCAACAGGTGGCTGCCTTCTTCTCACAAACACCTTTCAGAGCATAGGTTGCAAAACACCAGTATCTCAGTTACTACATTCTGGAGCTTTGGTCAAGGGTCAGTACCATGCTTCTGGTAACAGTCCAGCTCAGCATGCAATCAATGGATCCAGTCTAGCTGGGTTTAACTTATGCAATATGCTAGAAGTAAAGAAATTTCCATGAGGAAACAGAACGTACATATGTGACTTTTGAGGACATAGATAGTCTGTATTTCAAACACCAAATTCTATTTTTGCTAGAAAGCAGCACGGACAATTCTTAAATAAAGCTGTCTGTGTTTCAATAAAATTTTAACCATAAATTAAGTAGTGGCCCATAGTTTACAGATTATAGTCTCTGTGCAGCTGCATCTCCTCCAGAGGCAGTGCTGGTAAATGCGTTAGCAACTGAACTGAGGCAGTGAGCCCACAGTCAGAGTTTACTGCCCACTACCCAGAACAACAGTGAGGGAGTTTCTGCTCCTAACCGGTGAGAGAACAAATTCTAAAATCCAGTTCTAACTGGCTTCTGGGAAGCAGCCCTATGGCAACCTGGTTTGCATCCCTTAAAAACAGACAGAATTGAACATGGGTGAGAATATCATGGATATGGTCCCAGGAGAAAAGAGTAAAAGGATAAGGAAAGGAGGATGAGGGAGGAAGAAAGGGAAACAAGTCAACTACCTCAGCTAGCTCTGTCCCCATGTGTGGACAGTTACTGAGCTCTCTGAAATTTCGGATTTCTTCAAGGACCTAGCAGGATTGCGAAGGCCCCTGAAGAGCTTAGAAATCTCTGAGGGGAAAAAATAGATGTAAAGACACAAGGCATATTTTTAAAGTGGGATGCTGTCATTACTAGGTAATTCTACGGTTGTTTGAATTATCAGCCTCGTTGTGGCTGGAACCTGACATGGGCCAACAGTAGTTACTCAGGATGCCAAAGGTATGGTTAAAGGGACAAAGGATATCTAAAGAAAAAGTATTTCATGTCTGGAGATTATGCCTCAGCAGTTTAGAGAATGTACTGTTCATGAAAAGACCCAGGTTTGGTTCCCAGCCTGATGTGGGTCATCAGGCCATTCACAACTATTTGTACCTCCAGGGATCTGGCACCATATTCTGGCCTCCAAGGCAGTACCGCACCTACATAGTAAACCTATATATGCACACATACACATAAATATTTTAATATATATTAAGTATAGTATTTTAATATACATTAAATATGAAACAATATATTACTATAATATGCTGTTATTTTATAAACAAGATAAATCAAATATAAAACACATATTAAATATATAACTAACATATTAAAATATAATATTAAATTATATGACACATAATTTAATTTATGCATATAAATATTAAATATGTAATATAAATATGTAAATTTATATGTGAATATTAAATATGGTCATTTATATATATTTAATATAGATGGCTCTGTAGTTGAGAGCACTTAGCCCCAGGAGATCTAGTACCTTCTTCTGGCCTTCTCATGCACCAGACATACACATGTGCATACACATACATGAAGACAAAACTAATGCACATAAATTTTTTTAAAGAACTAAAATGTATTATTAGTGTGAAGAAAGAACTGTTGAAATGTGTACAAGCTCCAGGGTGCTGAGCAGAACAGGAGAGGAGCCTCACAAACAATTGCATAAAAAAGAAAAACCTGCATGCTGTGGTGGGGTCCACACTGCTGGCTTATACTTTCCACATCACAATTATATTCCAAAGAGCCATCTGAAGTTTGAGCTGTTTGAGCCCAGGAAAAATCCTGAGAGATTCCACCTCTGTATGAAAAATGAGAAGAGTCTTACAAGCCATTCAGCAGTCTCTAGGCAGGCCTGCCCTTCTCCAGAGGACTCTGACCCTGAGCAACACCAAGAAAGCCAGCCTTGAGATGCCATCAGATTCCTCCTGCCTTGTTCCGTGTAACCAGTAAACTCCTGCTTAGAGAACCAGAAATCCAAGACTGTACTCATTTGAGTTCTACTCTCTAGCATCTTCAGCATAAATATGAAATGAAATAAAGTGAAAGTTACGAAATTTCTCTTGGCTGGGCAGTAGTGGCACACGTCTTTAATCCCAGCACTCAGGAAGCAGAGGCAGGTGGAGCTCTGTGAATTTGAGAACAGCCTGGTCTACAGAGCGAGTTCCAGGACAGCCAGGGATACACAGAGAAACCCTGTCTTTAAAAAAGAAGAAGGAAAAGAATTAAACATACCAAAAGTGAATAGTCTGTTTTCTGTTCACTAGGGGCCTGGCCATCTTATTCAAGGCCAACCAAGAACACTGTGATGAGATGGAAGGACAGTGTTTTCAACGTGGTCCCACAGAAACGTGAGCCCAGCTTCCAGCCGGTGGATTCACAGGCTCGTAGGCTCCTGTATTAAAAACTCAGGATGTCAGCAGATTGCAGATGAGAGGAGCACAAAGCTTGGGATGATTCAGATCAAGGACTTCTGAAGGACCTTGGCCCAGAGAGTGTTTGTGGTGTAGAACGGATGGTAGTGTAGGAACAGGAAGATTTGCTGCTCTTGGGGATGAGGGGGGAAAATAGGAATGCCCTTCAGTACAGACACATAAGTAATACATTCTTCATAACATAGGAATGCAGCTAGCTGTGACTAATGTCTTGTGGTTCTTTCTAGTATAATAAAATATAATAATGTCTATGGAGTTTGCCTGCAACATTATTTTAGTCTATTTCAGAGCTAAGTCTTGGATAATATACTGATATCCTGACAAAAGGAGAGCATTCTCCTGGTCAGTACCTCAGTCTCCAGCAAGCAAGGAGTCAAGACTCAGGGTTCCATAGGTATAATTGCAGACAGCATCACAGATTTGAGAGGAACCTCAGCCCAAGCAAAAGGCATCATGGCTTCAAGGCTTCTCCCATTTGTGGGACCAGATTTTGGGACAAGATTGGATGGAAAATGTTGTGACTGGAGTCTAATTGCTGGTGTGGCCGTGAATTCTGGAGGTTTCTAGGATGCCCCCCCTTACTGTCTTCTTCCAGATTTCTACTCTCAAGCTGTCCACAGTCTCAGGAACACCTGAAGTGTCAGAAGGTGAAAATTGGAGCCCCACACCTCTGAAGTTATGTCTGGCATCCCCTTAGTTCAATAATATTTTTAGACTTTGGTTGAAAATTTAGCAATTATTTCATTCCCAGACTGGGGCTGCTTCTGCTTATGAGATCACAGGATTCCTAGGCCTGTGAGTAAGAAAGTGCTGGGTCAGAAGCAACACCAAAAGGACCTGTTTGTTCTTTATGTAAAATATGGGGCACCTGAAACTGGAATTTTCAGAATTGATAGAATACTCACAGGGAAGAAAACTGGGCTATGGTGCTCTCACCTGCAATCCAAGTATAATGCCAGATTAGGCTACAGAGTGAGTCCCAGGCCAGTCCAGGCTACACGAAATCTTGGTCCAAAAATAAAGAAACAAATAAACAAACAAATAAGTGGAAACCACTATTTATATTAATATGCTGTGGGATGATCTGTATGTCAAATTGCTCTGATTGGTCAATAAATAAAACACTGATTGGCCAGTGGCCAGGCAGGAAATAGGTGGGACAAGGAGAGAGGAGAATTCTGGGAAGTGGAAGGCTGAGGCAGAGAGACACTGCCAGCTGCTGCCATGACCAGCAACATGTAAAGAGGCCGGTAAGCCACCAGCCACGTGGCAAGGTATAGATTTATGGAAATGGATTAATTTAAGCTATAAGAACAATTAGCAAGAAGCCTGCCATGGCCATACAGTTTGTAAGCAATATAAGTCTCTGTGTTTACTTGGTTGGGTCTGAGTGGCTGTGGGACTGGTGGATGACAAAGATTTGTCCTGACTGTGGGCAAGGCAGGAAAACTCTAGTTACATTAATAGTAACAATTCTGTCTTCTTCCAGATGTATTTGTTCATATGGATTTGATCAGAGTGCCTGCTGTGTGGTAGTGCCCAGTGATGAACTCAGAATACTCTTACCTTGAGCTACAGCCACTGGAAACCCTTTTTCTTTGGTTAATAGTCTCCCATCTTTCAACAGATGTACTCACCTCTCTGTTGTTGCACTGTTTGGAGTTAATTTCTAGAGACAAGCAGGCAACTATCTGTGAATCTCCTTGCCTGGAGCAAATGACTTATCAGGGAAAAAAAACGGTGACATATTTTTAACATTATGAAGAGGCACCACAATTTTATTAAGTCATCCACTCACTTGGCAAGGGATGGAGAGCCTAGCTCAGCTGGTGGGTATCATTGGATGGAATGGTTGCTACAACAGAGGGGCAAACACCAGTCATCACAAGTAACCAAGGTGAGCCGCTGAGTTCATACAACAAAAGAAAATCACTGGAGTAGATCACTGGTCATCAGATTCCTTTTGTATATGAAATACTCAGAATTCTTGTTTTCTGTCTATTTCAGTGAATATTATCTCTCTTCATTTGTTCTTTTCAATCAGGTTTCTAGGATATAACAACAACTCAAACACAGGTTGTTAAATCTGAGCTCTTCTTCAAAAAATAAGCAATTGCTGGCACTGGAATTAGAAGACTTTCAAGTTGTTCAGACCAAGAATTTTTCAAGCCACCATGTATGATTTCTAGTATTCAATTGCTCAAGCAATCAGTTCTGTTACAAATAGAATATAAAACTCAACAAATATGGAAAAATTTAAGCACCAATAATGTGAAAGTCTTTACACTAGGTACTGTGGAGACTGTCATTCTCTAAGATAAAAGACACTATGGATTAATGAAGATATAGCTCATCATTTAACATACCAAGCAGTTCATGATAGATAACATGACATTCTACTGAAATATTTTGAGATAAATGAGCAAAGAAATGAGTATTTGAAGATGTCACTGGACAGTAGGCAGAATTTTTTTAGTGGGCAGGGATGGCATCCTGAATGGGAGGCACACTGAATAATACTAAAAGCAACTGTGGCAAGGAAGGGCCACTTGTTTTCACCAGAATAGTAACAAGATAAACTGGGATATGAGCTCATACATGGACACCCTCTGGAAAAAAGGAGCAAAGAATCCAACTCAACCAGTGGCTGCTATAGGTCTAGGCAATTAATAGACCATTATGGTCAGTTACAAATAAGGATGAGTTCAGGACAAAATTGTGATTGTGATGAGGATGAAATCTTTCATTCCCATATTCAACTCTCTTCATTGTCATAATGTATCATTCAGTTTAAAAATGTCTTCTTGCAAGAAATTGTAAAATCCTGATTGCCCCCTTCAACTGTTACTTTTGAACAGTTCTGTACATTTTTAAACTATAAATAATGGCCAATGAATAGAGAAACTAGACATTTAAGCATAAATCAATACTTAATTACAGAAGACTGAGATAATTAGTCTTCTCAGGTTTCTAAAGCCAGTTATGACATGCACAGTTAAAGCTGACTCTAATAGTTTGTACCTTAAAGTCCCAGGTACTAACTTTTCTCCCACATCATGTAAACACTGCTAATAAAATTTCAACTGTGGAAATGCCTCATGAAGGAGGCAGTTCTAAGTATCTGGTAACAGGACCTACAGCACCATTGCTGATCACTTAGACAGCATCCTATGAACTAACCTTGCTCCTTTCTCATCTCTGACACAGAAGTTGAAAAACCTAAAATGATTTATCTAGTTTCCCCTGAAGATTCATATGAATATGTTCCATCTTTCTGGCCAAAGTAACTGAAATAGAATTCTGATAAGCAACTTCTAGAAAACTTTCATTCACTTATAAAAGAAGTGGTCACAGTTGGAATTGCCTCCTCATGGCTTGAATATACCTGGTCTCTGAAATATAGGAAGTATGGTATGAAAATAAATGTCAAGGGAATTTCAGAGACACAAAATTGCTTATCTACAAGCTGCTGAACCAATACTAATTTCCACATATATCTTGTTACGTAATAACCATTTTAAAATCAAAGCCAGTATTGACTGGGTTTTCTGTTAATTGATAGTGAAAAGCTCTAACAACAAAAATTAGATATTAGAATCAATTGACAATTTCTACTTAAATATATTTGCCTTAAATGTGAAAATCAGAAGGGAGTGAGAGTAACACATAATTACATATTGTATGTTTCAATTGATCTATATTAAATACCTTTTCCTCTCTTTGGAATAATCTGGTTATCACAAGGACAATGGAATCCTGGGGCAGTCCTAAAATAAGACATGACAATCAGTGGAATAGAACAGATAATCCAGAAATAAATTTGTACATGAATGATCAACTGGTCTACCTTCTAGTACAGTGGTTTCTCTTCTAATTGATCTCTTCTGTAGTTGAACTCTCTGAATTCATTAATTCAGTATTCTACTGTGCTGTGACAGGGTTAGAACACTTTCTCTTTCATATAACCTGTGGTATACTTTTGTATTGCTGACCTGATCATGGCAAGCATCTTGGTGACTGTTATTTTGAAATCCGTATCAGGTAACCCACATATCTACATTTCACTAGGGTTGATTTATAGATATGTATTTTTCTTTTATTTGCAGCATGTTTCCCTGTGTCTTCATTTTTGCTTGACTCTCTGTATTTTATTAAGCGACAACAATTTCTTCAGTCCTGTCTGACTGACCTCATGTAGAAAGAACTCACCAATCAAATCAAGCACTGATGCTAAGTCATCACAAGATTTTTATCTTGTGTTTATCTGTTCTTAGTAGCTTCCACTAGATTAGGACATGTCAAACCCTATCAAGTGGTGATTCAGGTGAAGCAGAAGCCTATCTCCAAATGTGATGAGTAGAAAGATCAAGGTGTTCTGTGCGTGCTTCAGTTTCTATGTTCAATGGAAAACTGAGGACGGGTGTTTATCCACTTCCTACTGTGTCTGTATTAAGCTAGGAACATCTGTGGCAAACATCTGTACTGGTTCCCACTAGCTCCTTGCCAGTCTTGGTGAGGTTTCAGCCATAAGTGAAACACAGTGAATGTCACCTCTGTGTTTTAGAGATCTAGGGTGTCTCAGGCATGTAGAACCTAATTCTCTGAGCTAGGAAGTTAAGGAGTTCACCTCTTGGGTGGCAGCTGTACAAATTGTGGTGCCTGACAAAAATCAGCAAGTCTGACTTTACTGTTGCAACAAGCTGAGTTGAAGCTTGGGAAACCCTAAGCTCTGGAGCCCCTTCTCAGGCGACAGAGGTCTGTTTTCTTGACTCCCCAAAGGAGTCAGTTACAAGCTGGGCTATCAAGAAGACCCTAGAGTTTTACCTCTGAGGGGAAACTGGGATCCTGGCTAGTCAGTCCCTTGTCCACAGTGCTTCCTTGTGGTTTAGCCCAGGGAAGTTTTTAGGACTTCATTTAAAACCGTCTCTCAGTGCTAGTTCTATGGAGATCTGTGTCTGGTCTCCTTTACTTTCAGAGCTAGGAATTTTAAGATACAGTGCCTCTAGCGGGCACTATGAAAATTAGAGAACCCAATACCAGTATGTGAAAATACTTTTTCTAAGAAGAATTTGTAGCCATGTGAGATTCTTCTGCTGAGAATTCTCTGTTAAGCTCTGTAGCCCATTTTTTAATTGGATTGTTCAGTATTTTAATATTTAGCTTTTTGAGTTCTTTATATATTTTGGAGATCAGATGACCCCACCTTGGACTACTGGCAATAGTTGAGAGGGTGCCTGGACTGGTCTACTCAGGTGGCCGGTCTAGTGAATACCCTAACTGTCATCATAGAGCCTTTGTCCAGTGACTGATGGAAGCAGATGCAGAGATCCACAGCACAGTGCCAGGCTGAGCTCCAGGAATCCAATCAATGAGAGGAGGGATTCTGTGGGCAGGGAATGTCGAGATCATGATGGGAAAACGTGCAGAGATGACCAGCCACACTAGTGGAAACCCATAACTGTGGACCAATAGCTATGGAGCCCCCAAAAGACTTGACTAAGCCCTCTGGATACAGGAGACAGTTGTTTAGCTCGAACGGTTTCAGGGGCCCCCAGGCAGGGGGATCGGGTTCCATCCTGGTGCATGGGAGGGCTTTTTGGAGCCCAGTGCCTAGGGTGTGATACCTTGCACAGCCTTGGTGCAGGGGGCGGGGACTGGACCTACCTCAGGTGAGTATGCCAGGCTCTGCTGACTTCCCATAGGAGACATTGATTTGGAAAATGTGGGGGTGGGGGATGGGTTGGAGGAGAAGGCTGGGGGGGCGGGAAAAAGGGCAAGGGGGGATCTGTGGTTGGTATATAAAGTGAATAAAAAAATTCTTAATAAAAAAATGAAAAAAAGAAAAAATATGGTAATACCTTCCATCTTACAAGTTTACTTGGGATAGTTAATGAAGAATTGTAGATGGACAGAATTTAATGTGTAGTAAATGATAAATAAATGTTATTTTTACCACCAAAAGAAAAAAAGAATTTGTAGACCTGGATTTTATCTCTGGGATGTGTAGGGAAGAATTCACAAGAAGTGCTGAGTCTTTATTCAGGATTGAAGATTCCTAGAGATTTTGGGTCTTGATAATTCCTTTATTTAAACTAAGTAAAAGTTTAATTCTCAGCAGCAAGTGCATACACATGTAAGCCCCTCTGGTGAGATACATGGAACTGTGCTTTTTAATGCCCACTATGCACTATACCTGGGTATGTAACCCCAGGACGCATTTTAAATTAATGATATTATTATTGTTATTATTATATATTACTACTACCATTACTATTACTACTTTGGAGACAATGTCTCCCTTATCTCAGACTGTCCTCAAACTCACTCTGTAGCTGAAGCTGGCTGTGAACTGCTAATACTCCTGTCTCGGCCTCTATAGGGCTAGGTGTGTCCCAGCACACCAACACCTCTATGTACTATGGTCTCAGGAGATTCATGATGTCTAGTCCTATTTCCTTCAAGAAAGAAAAAAATCAACAGTCCTGTATTTGTTCCTGGGAGGTGCTGAGGAAGGAGGTCTGGAAGGGTTTGGTTCCCATTCAGGTGTCCAGGCTCCAGGAAATCTAGTATTTGTGCTATTAACTCCAGGTACAGTTTGGTTAGCGGCCCTACTGTCCATCAGCACTGTGGAAAGGTGTTCAGGGAAGTTGCTAGGAGAAAGTGGAGGCTGTGCTTTTAAACCCCTTCTCTGCATCCTAAGGGTGTGAGGTCTAACGAAGACCCTGTGCTGTAGTAGGTAGCCGTTCCAGCTTGGATCTGGAAGTTCCAACCCCCATTGAGACTCTGGCAACTGTCACGCCTACAAGGCGGGGTGAGGGGAGGCGCCTGGGGACCCGAGAGCTGGATGGGCCAGTGCTCTCTCTGTGCGCTCGCTAGGTGCCGGGACACTGAACGGTGAAGGTGGACTGTGCAGAGCTCCAGAGAACACCGCTGGACTGCATTACACCTTCCCCAGACCCAAATTAAGTAATGGGTAGGTCGCAGACCCGAATTAAGTAATGGGTAGGTGGCAGGGTCTGGGGAAGGCGTGACAGTTGCTAGAGTCTCAATGGGGGTTGGAACTTCCAGATCCAAGCTGGAATGGCTACCCACTACACTGTGCACCTGCTGAAAATCAACCCTCAGAAGATAACATGTGCCTAGTTGTTTCTGTTCCAAATAAAGTGAAGTAAAACTCCTTCCAGAAGGGACTAAATTTACAGAAGTGATACAGGGGAGAAATCTCAGGAAGTGCAAAACTCACTTTTAGGATAAAGAAGTCTATAGTTCTCTGAGCATCAAGTCCCTGGTGAAGGCTGAATCCAAGCTCAGTGGTCAGCAACCCAGTGGGGAAAACGCCTGCCAAGCAGAACCTAGAGACTTGAAAACTAGCTCAGCTCTTCCCTGACCCCAACATAAGAGACTCCTGGAAGATCTTGCTTAGCTGAAGAAAGCGATTTGCTTGAGTGCCTTAGCCTTTTCTACCTGGTTAAGTTGGGTACTCTCTCAGCTGTCCCGTGTGGCAGTGTCTCTTGACTTGTTCACTTTCTTCAAGAGAACTGACTAATGCATGAGCATTTATTCACTGCACCTGCCAGAGTAGGAAGGCAGGGTCCTCTGCCAGCAGTTAACACTCCTCAGCTTCTCGGCTCATTACACAGGCAGCATTTCACTTTCTACATGTCACCCAGAAATTTCACTCATAATCCTGAAGAGATGGGAAAAGATCCAAATGTTTTTTAAATGTCATTACAGCCAGGAATTCTGTAACAACAGAATACTCCTCAGGAACAGAAGACAACAGATTATTGATTCCCTCCAATATGGGTGATGTCCACACTCATTGTGCTTCATGACATAAGCCAAAACCAAATGCTACATACAGTGGTGCTGTGGCAACCTGACAGAGCCACGGGATAAACAGTGTGCACTTAACTATAGATAAATCACTCCCTATAAATCTAAAGCTATAGGATTTCTAAAAGACACATAAGAAAATGCTTCTGAAAGTTTAAGGTAGGCAAATAATGATTAGTCCTAGATCACAGTAATGCCTAAAATGCAATATACTAGACTTCATCAGATTACAAACTTTTCCTCATCAAAAGACATCTTTAGGAAAATCATTATGCAAGCCAGAGATGAAAGGAAATACACTCATCACATTCTCCTGATGAAGGATTTAGAATCAAATGATTATAAAAACAAAAACCCAGGAGCTGGAGAGTTGGCTTAGTTAGTAGTGAACTGGGCACACAAGCAAGAAGGCCTGAGTTCCCCAGCACCCACATAAAAAGCTGGGCTTGGTGGTATGCACCAGTAAACCCCATTCTGAAGAGGCAGAGACAGAAGAGTATCTGGGGATTGCTGGTGAGGCAATCTTTCCCAATCAGTGAACTCCAGGTTCAATGAGAGACCCTGGCTCAAAAAATAAGGTAGAGAGAGATAGATGATGGGTGATGTCACTCTGTATGCTGTGAATGTGTTGCTCTGATTGGTTGATAAATAAAATGCTGATTGGCCAGTAGCCAGGCAGGAAGTATAGGTGGGATAAGAGACAAGGAGAATTCTGGGAAGAGAAAGGCTGAGTCAGGAGTCACCAGCCAGACACAGAAGAAACAAGATGTGAAGGCAGAACTGAGAAAAGGTACCAAGCCACATGGCTAAACATAAATAAGAATTATGGGTTAATTTAAGTGTAAGAGCTAGTCAGTTATAAGCTTGAGCTAATAGTCATACAGTTCATAATTAATATAAGCCTCTGTGTGTTTACTTGGGGGACATGAGTGGGAGAGATTTGTCCCAACTGCTGGCCAGGCAGGACACAGGAAAACTTCAGCTACAAATGGCACCAAAACGTGGGGCAAGAGTTTCCACCTAATACCTGAAAAGCTTTAAAAAAAAATCTAAAACAGAGCTCAAAACAGCTTTCTAGTTGTCTCTTTCAGGCCAGCCCCAGCCTGCAGGCTTGAGCTACTTTATGGCAGGTTCATGGCATGCAAGCTTGACCTGCAGCATGGCGGATTCCCACCGTGGTACACAGAGGTGTCTCCAAGCCAAACATGCTACATGATGGATTTAGCCTTTTCTAGTACAGACAAAAAAAGAGGTTTTTGGAGTACACACTGCTGGATGGAAGTATAGACCCACTGCCTCCCAGAGTTGGTGGACAGCATGGTTTCCCCAGAGCTGGCAATAAACTTAGTTCTGCCATGTTGGAAAGCCAAAGCTGCCATTCCAGCCCTCGTAATGCAGTTTAAAGCAATAGATTCACAATATGACAGATTCAGATGGGAAAAAAACCCAAACAGTTTACAGTGTGTGTAAAAATGTACATAGGTTTGGAAGAGAGAAGAAAAGGAATGTAGACAGTTATAGAAATAGAAACTTTTAAAAAATAAAGTCTTTAAAGAGACAGTAAAGGTAGTATAAAAAATAAACCATGTAAAGATGGATATTACACAGAGAATTGGGATCATATTGTGCTTGGGATTTTTAATTGCAGAAAGACATTTGATTGTAAAGGCTACTCAGTTAAACTAATATGTATATTTTAAAGGTATCTTGACTTCAAAACTTTGATCTAAGGATATGTTGCTTTGGAAAGGAGGCTCTGCTTTTGTTTCCACAGGAATCCAAGAGGCTATGGATTTGTTCCAGGTTAAGATGGATCAGATTTGATCAAGTGAGACCTCCTAAACCTTAGGAGATGGTACCTATCAATAAAGGGTATAGCCAGTCTTCCCAGGACTTGACCATTATCTCGAATTTTCTCAGGATCCCCATAGGACTACCAGCACCCCCTATCAGCAGGGAGTAGCCTAAAACACTACACCCACATTCCCCCCAAAAAATGGATTATGGATGTTTGTCTTTCTTTAGATTGTTGGCAGCAAATTATTATTGGTCATAGTCAATCTCTTTCTAAAAGAAGAAAAGGAGATATAATACAGAAATGTAGGATATAGATATGGTAGGATGAAAGGGTAAATTATTGATTCTACTTTTAAAGAGCAACAACTTATTTTAAATGTTTTATATTGCTATGGATTTTAGTTTACTGATAAAAATTTAAAGTTAATTTTGTTATACTTTATGTATATTTCTACTCTTGTTTAAGGTATTGTTTATGTAACTCATTTAAATTATAATGAATAATTAAGAAATACAGATTAATAATTAGTCATCTATGATAATCATACTTCTAGTTATGTTAGTGTAGTTTTCTAGATATACATAGATATATTTCATAGGTAGGTAATCTTCAAACACTTCAAAGACCTACAGAATATGGCATTTAAAATGTTTTAAAAACTTGGACTCTTCTGGACAATGAGACACATCTGCTCTTGGCAACACCAAATACTTCAAGAAAGATGATGGGCATTGAAGAAACTCATTGTGGAGTTTGCTTTCTTTGTGGCAAAAGTTAGCCACTGGGCAAAAAAGTGCCCTTGTGTTGACTGATTGACAATATGTTCTATAAACTGAACATGCAGGACCCATAGGAAGGTGACCACTGAACTTTGCAAGATGAAATGGTCCTTCAGGTACCTGCTTCGCAGAGGAAACTGCCAGATATTCTACAGGACACATGGAGAAGCAACTAAAAATCTCTAGGCCTAGAAGCTGAAGATGGATGTCTCAATGTTGCAGAGGAACTTTGGATGACTGTCCAGGCAGCCAGCTGTCTCTGTCATTCTAGATTTTTGTAAGTTGCTTACAATGCACTTCTTATTTACTTAGGTAATATTATATCCGTCTGGAATGTTTGATGAAGTTAAAGACTGATAATTAAAATTATGGTTTTCTTTGGTTATGATAAGAGATAAAGTAAATATGAAACCTTAGACTCACAAATATAGGATAAGTGTAAGAGCTAGTCAGTAATAAGCTTGAGCTAATGGCCATATAGTTTATAATTAATATAAGCCTCTGTGTGTTTACTTGGAGGATGCAAGTGAGAGAGATTTGTCCTGACCACTGGCTGGGCGGGACACAGGAAACCTTCTGACTACAGGGATCTAGCTTAAGGGGTAAGGTGATTGATACCAATTCTGACAGCCCATGTTCAATGCCCAGGGTTCACATGTTAAAAGGAGAGACCCAATCCCCACAAGTTGTCCTCTGACTGATATATGTATGTAAGTGTACACACACACACACACACACACACACACACACACACACACACACACAAATGTACATACACTAAATAAATAAAATTTTAAAAAGAAAAAGGATGAAGTTGTGTAGTGGTTTGAACAAAAAATGGCCCCCATAGGCACATAGAGAGTGAGTGGTACTATTTGAAGATGTGGCCTTGCTGGAGGAAGTGTGTCACTAGGGTGGGCTTTGAGGTTCCAGAAGCTCAAGCCAGGCCCAGTACCACACTGTCTCTTCCTGCTGCCTGTGGATCTGGTTGTCGAACTCTCGGCTCCTCTCCAGCACCATGTCTGCCTACATGCCACCATACCCCCCACCCATGGTGATATGGACTAAACCTCTGAACTGTAAGCCAGCCCCAATTAAATGTCTTCCAAGACAAATGTTTTCGTCATGGCGTCTCTTCACAGCAGTGAAAGCCTGAGACAGATAAACCGAGGAAGGCATCTGATATTGACATCTATCTGGCCTACAGACACACAGGCAAACACATCTTTATATACATGAACATGAATATACATACACCACACATACATAAACACAAAAATATCCTCAATAACAGGATAATAAACAGAATATAATATTCAGAATTAAAGAATTCACATTTTAAATTAGCCAATGTCATACACAGACACTTATTTCAAAGAGATGTACAAGCGGCTAATAAACACATGGGAAATGCTGTGCATTGTCAGAAGCCAGGGAATGGATTTCAAAAGGGCTGAACCCCCAAAGACTTGTGTAAGAGTGTCTCTAGATGCTTCAGCCACAGCAGCTCCAGCTGGACTGTCCAGAGTCCAGTGACAGGATACAAGATGGCTTGTCCCCACAATGTGCTACTACTTAGCAGTGGAAATTGTGCTTGTGCTGACACATGCAGCATGTGAACTGGCCCTAAAGATGGTTCATTTGTGTAAAATTTCTGAAGGTGAAAAATTATCCTACAATTAAAAAAAAAAAAACCCGCATAGTGACAACCTCAGGAGTAAGTGGAGAACAACAGGACAGGAAGAACTAGAGGACTTTCAGCTGATGGGGATGGTCTCTCCATCAGCCCTGTGTCCATCAGCCCTGTGTCCATCAGCCCTGTGTCCATCAGCCCTGTGTCCATCAGCCCTGTGTCCATCAGCCATGTGTCCATCAGCCCTGTGTCCATCAGCCCTGTGTCCATCAGCCATGTGTCCATCAGCCATGTGTCCATCAGCCCTATGTTCATCAGCCCTGCTTGGACATGAGGATCTTCATAGTTCACTGTATCTAAACTACACTCCATCTCACTTTAATTGATTAGAAAAAAAAAAGACACCAAGTTAGGGATTTTGTTCATCTCCTGGGTACGATTTACTTTCCCTTGCTAAAATAGCAATTAAGTGACAACAAGAAATTTTTCTTTCAGTTACTGCCATGTTCATTTAGAACAATGCCCAGGACAAGTTGGGTTTCTTTAAGCAACTGTTTGTAGACTATTACTTGTGTTGCTTGGAACTCTTATGCCATCTGGGATCCATGCCTGCAAAGCCAAAGGCAGGCAGAGAGAATGATAGGGTCAGGGGAGAAGAAAGGAAGGTCGGGAGAAGGGAGGGAGGGAAGACTTGAAACAGTAGGACCATTGTGTTATACAACTTGAAATTTGTCCTACACCAAGTTTTCTGTTAATATAAGATGAGGAATTTTATTTCTCTGTTGTTTGATTGATTTCAGTTGCTCTCAGAACTGCAACATTGGCTTCATATATTTGTTGAGAATATTAAAGGCTATTATAAATATAAAATGTTGTATGTCAAGGAAAGGCCATCCATGCAAACTTAAGACACCCAATAGTAACTATTTGTCATAAGGTAGCATGTCTTCTTGAAAGAGTACGGCAAATTATGCAATTCAGACATCATGTAGAGAGATAAGAAAGTTGGATAATTTCATTTCCTTTAATTTACAAGTTTGCTGGCTATTTTCTGTGTCCAACTTTCAGGCACACAAGTATCAGAACATCTCACCGAATTCAACCCTGAAGTCTCCTGCAGTGAAAATCATCCCCAGTTGTACTGCCCAGGGAATGCCCGCCATTGCTCAACCTTGTGAGCCCAGGACCATCTGCAGTGGCACTGACAAGAGTGTCAGGGTATGAGATTGGCCAATGTCCTGTGGCCTCCAACACGGTCTGACACACAGGCTTCTGGCTCACTGCTGGCTGCTGGCTGAAGACATCTGGAAAGGAGAATATCGAATGATTTCTATTTTCCAAGAATTAAAGCAAGGTGGAATATTTCCGAATGGAGCCTGGATGTTGTTCCTAAAATCTGGGCCACATAAGGTTAGAGGCATATTGATTTTCAGTTTCAGGATAAATTGGCCATCTTTGGCCTTTCAGGAAAACAACCACAATTTTAGGTGATGAAGAACAGATGGCACAATCTGAAACCTCCATTAGAAAGCTCCAAGCAGGCTTAATTGTCAAGGTAGCCACAACCACTGTGTCCTGCCACAGATTGACGGAAGAATGACAGATGCTTTAATGTGGTGAGGATGAGTCCAGCTGCTTCTCAGGGGCAAAGAGTTGAAGCAATCTCACTTGCCACATTCCAGGGCGGCCTCAAATCTGAGCAATTTCATGTTGGAGTCAGGTTGAAGAAGAAAAAAAATATTTTTAAAAGTTTTCTTAGAAGAATTGCTTTATGATAATGTCCATGCCTAGCGGACCTGAAAGGATGGGTGTAGATCTACCTTGGTGAGGTCTTCTGCCCTCCCGCTCTGGACCTCTCCCTCTTTTTTGATAGCTTGTTTCAAACCACAGCCCCAAAGCTATGTCCCCCTAATTAAAACATGACTTCCTGGAGGGATTAAGAGCCAGTAAGCTACTGAAACTCAGAGGGCCCAGTGTGCAAGGCTATCTATCACAGAAAGGTGAAAAAGCTAAGTTCACAGGACTGTTCCTGGTATCACGTAAGCAGGAAGTCATCCTAAGAAAGAGGAAACTCTTCAGTGGAGCTGCCTAAAGCTGTGTAAAAGCTCCAGAGTTCATCTTTCAGAAATTATCAACTACTCTAGGAAGGGGAATTTTGGTTATAAGCCACTTGAGATTCACCTGTATGCCTTGTAAGTGTCCCTTTAAGCATGGTCCTTTAAGCAAACAAATTAAGCTTATCGGTTCACCAAGATAGACTCTGGTGAGACCATTTCTTTAGTCTGTCATTGGTGTCCTAGGTGCAGGGAGGAGATATTGGCTCTTACCTCCCTAGGAAATGTATATTTATTATCATATGTACATAAATCCATACTAAGTAACCAGTAAAAACGGGCTGTTGGACTATTTGTCATACAGATAAATAATGCTTAAGTTTGGGACATGTACCACTCACTGATGGTTGAATTTCAGGCATATATGACAGGTTGAGGAACCTGATTTTGGCTCTGTTTAGAATTGGTTATTAAATATTGTCAGGTTTAAGGTGGAAACTTGAGCCGTTGGGCGCCATTTGTAGCTGGAGAATTTCTCTCCAGCTCCCTCTAAGTCCCGCCAGTCCCGGAACCCACTTATAAAATAAA
Organism: Peromyscus maniculatus bairdii; assembly: GCF_049852395.1. Classification (NCBI taxonomy): domain Eukaryota; kingdom Metazoa; phylum Chordata; class Mammalia; order Rodentia; family Cricetidae; genus Peromyscus; species Peromyscus maniculatus. The sequence continues at coordinate 168,481,824 of NC_134854.1, forward strand.
CACACAGACTCTTACATTATTTAAACTGCTTGGCCATTAGCTCAGGCCTATCATTGTCTAGCTCTTACTCATATATTTAGCCCATTTGTATTAATCTTTACTTTGTCACGTGGCTCGTGGCTTACTGGTATTTTACATCTTCCTTGTCCTGGCAGCGGCTCCAGGTGGTCCCTCTTTTCCTTTCTCCTTCCTCAATTCTCCTCTCTGTTAGTCCCGCCTATACTTCCTGTCTGGCTATTGGCCAATCAGTGTTTGTTTATATAGAGCGATATCCACAACAGGTTGGAAAGATACATTCAGCTCAGAGTAGCTTGTTCTTATAGTAGCTACTAATGTCCTCTCTTTGAGCATCCTTCCTCCTATAAGGAAATATAGGTCAAGTCTCTTGCCTTCCAGTTACAATATACACACAAATAGTTGTTCAACAGCTGATATCCATTGTTTCAAAGGAATATATACAGGCTCCTACTCTCTCCTAGATGTTTAGGGAATGCAAATCGGACTTCTAAATAATGGGTCCATAGAAGACCCATTATTAGTGGGCTCAATGCATGAAGTTAGAACAAGTAAGACAATCTGACATTGGTCATCATCAGAGAATGTGCCAACTTACACCGGTCTTCTGTAGAACAAACAAATGATAATTTTGGAACAAGCCACAATTTCCTACGAGTTTTTTTTTTTTCCTTCAGTACTGTGGATTGATCCCAGGACTTAACGCACACTAAGCAGGTGTCTTCCACTAAGCCACACTGCAGTCTTCCTGTTCTGTTCTTCATTCTCTCTTTTTTTCATATAAAGCTCAAAATAGACTGGGAGCAAGTCATGCCTATGTGCTGTGTGAGTTATGTTTTAAGTGCAGCAGCAGCCCTGGGAGACTCTAGCTTTGTTCAGCTTTCTTTCCCCTTGCTGCAATAAGATTAAATTCTGCCCACTCCCACTGGAGTTATCTGGCACTTTGCTTTATTTCTTTAATAAAGTAAAAAGTGTTGCCCATAACTGCAGCCTCAACAGAATCTCCAGGGATTATGCCCACAACACTTCTGCTTCCAAGCATTTCTGAGCTTATTTTCATAATAAAGTAGTTCAGCAACATCTCTGTGTCTGTAGAGAATGTACTTCAAGTCCTCAGTAAATACCCCAAACAGTGGATGACACCAAACTCTACATATAACATGGTTTTGTCCTATAAATTCATACTTGGGATAGAATTGGATTTATAAGTTAGATAAAAAAAATGAGGTTAACAATAATGTTCATCAATTGTAGCAGCCTCAACATATATTTTTTTCTTTCCTTATTAAGTCAAGAATGTTTAGGTTTTCATGGAAAAGATGCACCATTACCTTCTCTTTAGTGTGCCTGAATGTGTGACATCACCACCCTTGCACTAATATTGAACAAGCACTGTGATGTCTATAGTCATATAGCCAATATGCCAATATGCTTCCATGTAACTAGTGGGGCGTAACACGCACAACATGGATACACTGAACAAAGGAGGCATCACATACCAGACAAGATGGAAAAGAACAACGATAGATTTTATCATACTGTGCAAAAAAGCATCCCATATAAAGTTTATGAATTGTTTAGTTCTGGAATTTTCCAAATATTTTTAGACCATGGTTAACAATGGTTACCTAAAACCAGGGAAAATTAAAGTACAGATGAATGGGCAGAGGACCATACTGGTAAACATTCACAATCTCATGAATTAACAACTTTTGAATAATCTGGTCTTGATATAGGTGTATGGAAATTAATTTACAATTAGTATCACTAACCACACTTCATTGATTGCCTTAAATTATTAACTGTTTCTTTAAATGTTGATTTCCTATTTGTGTGACAAGAATTTAGAAATGTTTCCCCTCCTCAAATGGATACAGAAATATGGGAAATCTCTTGAGAAAGTCATTATTATTGGTATTACTAGTACCTCTGGAAACTTCCATGAATCACTATATGTAAGACCGCTATGAAGGAAGAACTCATTTGCTGAAAAGAGCCGCTCCCAGGATATGTGAGTCTTCCTGGCCCACACATGTGGGCCCCACATGCCAGGATGGGCTCAGGTGGACTAGAAGGAAAACAATTGATGTTGGCATCAGACACTCACTAGATGCTTGACCTTTGGAAAGTGACCTCATTTCTCTGAATCTCAGCATTCTTGAATGCAAAGTTGAGTCACTAGACTGTGAATCACAAACACATCACCCAGTGTCAGGTGATGCACTTTATGTACACATTTGGAGATGTTTTTCACTTTGTGGAAGAAAAATAAAAAGGACTAAACATGGTTCTTACAAAAGGAATCATCTTTGCCTTTGCAGAAGACCCCCACATGCCAAGGTGCTGCTTCCTCTGCATGGTGGTATTAGTGCTCTACCAAATACTACTGTTTACTCACCCTTATCTTCATCGATTTTCAAAAATCATTAATAAATGTTCAAAACTTTCTAAAATGCTTCTATCTTCTGGGACAACTTTCTTGTTTGTTTGCTTGCTTTTTGAGACTGGGTTTCTCTGTGTAGCTCTGGTTGTCCTGGAACTTGTAGACCAAACTCAGAGACACATCTACCTCTCCTCCCAAGTGCTGATATTAAAGGTGTGTGCCACCACCACTCGACTTGGCTTTTATCTTCTCACATAATACTTTTGTTTTTGTTTTGTTGTTTTCCTAACAAAATATTTATGAAAGAGAACTTCAGACTTACCCAATTTATCAGATTGGTTTGGAGTCTCCCTTTTCCACTCTGATGAACGTCAGCTAATAATCATCTCTCCAATGTTCCCTCCTAGACTGACATGTTGTACATGTGTCAAAGTGCAGTCATTTTCTTCAAAATCTATATTTATTATAGCATCAGAACTTAATGATATATTTGAAAAATATATAAACCATGAATGAGAAAATAAAGCTAGTATTTCTGTGAAAATAACATGTTTTGGGAAGTCTCCATAAGTACAAATGACAATGAATACCACAATTACTTAAATGGAGACAGATAAATGTAAGCAAATTAAGATTAATAATAATAGTAGTAGTAGTAATAATAATAAATTAGGATACAACATTTACAATATTTTTAAGTTCTTTTTTCATAGCAAAGAAATAAGTAGGCGATGGACAGTGATGCATCATTGGTTAATGGAAGAACTTCCTACAATGGGACTCACTTTGCTCTATAAAAGAAAAAAAACTACATGTAAAGATCCATTTGTGTGTTTTAGGTTAAAATAAAATATTCAACTTCACTGATGTTACCAGTTAACTAATCAATTATAATTTCAATATGCTTAGTTTTGGAAGCTTTAGTAGTGTTAGGTACTTCAGTATTCAATGGGATTTTACAGAGTGAAGACTCAGTGTTATAATGCTACATCCAGTCAATAAGGAACCCCGTAGTAGGTATTTGTTCCACCCATGACCTTGAGCTATCTGGCCTGATCGAGGTGGTGCTTCTTGGCTGCCTATGTGCCTCTTTAAAGGGAAGGCAGAGGGCGTTCTGAGCTCTCTCTTGGCCGTGGAAGGCTTCCTGGCCCATGGCTCAGCGACCTGGTCTGGAGTTTTCCCCATCTTTCCTTGGGAGATGAAAGGCAACCACATTGCTTCATTTTGTATCAATGAGTCTGTTTTCCCCAATATATTAATAAAGTGATATATATAGACCATTGAGGCTCGCATTACAGAACCCCAACACATGAAACTTAAATTTGAAAGTGAACAGAAATCCCTCCATGTGAAGAGACTCTTCCACATCTCCCACCCTATTCATGGCACACCACCCAACGCAGCACCTGACATAACCCTTGGGAAGCTGGAATCTCAGGAGGGAGCCATGCTAAAAGGAATGTCAGATTCTCTGTGTCCTTCCTTTTCTTGCTTTTGAAGATGGAAAAAGAAAGAAATCCAAGTTAGCACCAAGACCTATCACCAAGCAACCAAAATGATAGTGTTCAGCCCAGCTGGAAAACACGTTTATTTAAAGGTCATACAATGAATCTAATCTTTGAAATTATTGGTCATTGTGTTGAGGGGCCTGTATTTCTAACATTTAGTCTTTACAATCTGTGTGGGAATTTTATAGCAATTTACTTTAGACAAGACAGCTGCTTAAAAATTAGACCTAATCTAATTGGGGGTCTGCTCTATAGGTTTTTACTTCCTGTTAGCCCTACTGCCTCAGTCATAAGTTGGCCTTATCATCATCAAAAATAAAATTGTATTGATCAAAAGCAATCAATTAATTATTCACTAAGATTTATTTATCTAACTTGAAATATGATTGAACTGTTCAATGTTAATTTGCTGAACATTGACAGTATTCTGCTGTCTTAAACGCTATTAAACTCTATTCAATGCCTTACAATACTCTACTCAATGTCTTACAAGCAGACAGCCACTTCAAATAAGCAATATCAGAAAATAGAATTCAGAGGATCTGGGCTTTCCTCTTAAGGAGTTTCAGTTGAAGTGAAGGCATAAAGGCAGGGTTTTAGCTAAATATCTACAATATAAATACATTTCACCTCCTTTCTTCAACCCTACCCTCTCTTTTCTACTAAAACACTGAGTTCCTAGTCTCTTGGTCACTTCTCACTTAGAGTTACAAGAAAAATATGTCTTATGTGAGCAGTTACTTTGTCTCTAGCTCGTAAGCAGATACTTGATGAGCTTGTGGTGTCCTAAGCTGACGTGAAGCTGTGGGGAGGGTAAGCAGCAGCGTCTGGTCACCTCGCTTTTCTGATGTTACCCTTTGAGGTTTGAACTTCACATTTTGGTCTGTGCTCCATGCTAAACCGGTTTTCATGAAGGGTACATTTTTGCATGTATGGGTGGTCAGTTGTTACAGAACCTTTTGTTGAGAAGACCACTGTTGCTTCCTTGTACTGCTCTCATCAAAGACTCATTGGCTATCCTTGTAGTGTATTCCTGGCTTTCTAGTTTGTTCCGTTGAACTTTCTGTCTGTTCTTTCATTCTTCCTTGATTACCACAGTGTCTCATCCGGGCTTCTGGAACAAATCACTATAGCCAAAGGAGTGTCAACCACACATGTTAATTTTTCAAAGTTCTGGAAGCCTAAGAAAACAAGGTCAGAGAGAGCTAGTTGGTATCTGGTGAGGGCCCTTCTTTCAGTCTGAAGACAGCCAGCCCTTCTGTTGCATCCCACACAGTGGAGAAAAAGGTCATCTCTTCATGTGGCTTCTTTTTTTTCTTTAAAATAGCTTACTATTTACATAATATGGTACAGATGATTAAGGTACACCAGGAACAATGTATATTTACAAATTACAAGTAATATTTTAGGACCACCCGTGGTGTGATATGAAGATAACACTTTTTAGATGCAGTTCTTAATTCACCCCTTTTGACCTCCCTTTCCCATCCCCCCACTCCTCTCACTTCCACTCATGTGAGAAAAAAAACATGTGCTATCTGCCTTTCTAATTTTGACTTATTTTATGTATAATGAGATGACCTCCACTTGTGTGTCTTTTCTTGAAGGAGGGTTTCACACGTATGACATCATCACCACTCAAATGTTCCACCTCCAGATACCCTCATCTTGGGAAAGATGCTTAATGTAGACGTTATAGAAGACACAGCCCCAAACCCCACACAGCTGTAGTATGGAGCCTGCTGAGCACCAGAAGTCCCCCGACTTTGTTCTTTGATGTTGACTTGGCTGCTTCTTGCCTTTTCATTAAAATACCTGTTACTATCTACCAAGTAACTAGCTAGGACTTGGATAACCCAGCACTGAATCCATGAATCATACTGCAGATTCTTGACTCAATACAATATTGCATCTGCCTATCCATGACTATGAACTACCTCTCTGTCTATTTAGTTTTTCTTTAGTTTCATTCATCACAATTTTGTGGTTTTCCTCAGAAAGATCGTGTGTGTGTGTTGTATTAGTTTTATATCTAAATATTACATTGGTCAAGTGCTAATATAAACAATAATGCTTTCAGTGTCCTTTTCACTTATTTATTCCTGGTATAATATTACTTTAAAAAGATTTTGTTATTACTATACATAATATACAATATAATATCAGACCCACTGGAAACACTCAGAAAATCATGACAGATAGCCTTTGCTTTATATATACCTACCTAAATATCATAATATTATCTATTTCTTTCTGGGCACTGAGTTTCTGAGATGGTAACTATGAACTGATGAGATATTGATATCAATTACTATAGTCTGTCAATATTAAAATTGTAAGAATTCTGTCTATTGACGGCTAACAAATTCATTAATTTTTAAGAAATTCTTCCAATTATGACAAACTTGTTTTATGCTATAAATAAGAGGGCCTGAGGAAGAGCAAAGCAGAACACAGCTTTGGAGAGCTCAAGGCAAATGGTTGTTCTGGGTCTAGATGCTCTTTGGTATCCATGGGCATCAGCTGTTTCTCTGTGGACATGCACCAGCATCTCTTCATTTGAACCAAAAGCTAACACAGACCTAAGCTACCTACACACAAGGGACAGATGCAGGAGCTGACCTGGATGGATAAAGACAAAGGTTATCAGAAGGGCTGTGACTGTCTGTCAGGAACCACTGGAGACCTCTGATAAAGTCAGAGAAGCTGGTTAATTGGAAGGGAAACTGTTCACCGTGAGTCTTCAACTGCAGTGTGGTGTGGCTCTTTCAGAATACGACAACATGGTCAGAGAACAATAGGGACAACCATGTTGACTACAGACTGGTTCTACCAGTGCTTTGTGCCAGATGTTAAAAAAAAAAAGTACTTGGAAGAGTCAGGGTTGGAATTTAAAGTTATATAAATAATATGCAGTACATTTGGTTATCTTGAATCTACTTACTATATAAATAAAGATGTCAAGAACATGTCTGTATGTCAAATATGGCTTTGTTGTCTCAGCACATTGACTGGGGTATTACTAAGTTTCTAAGGTCCTATATACTCACCTGGTGTCTGATTGCATGTCATTAGCAATTGGTGCGCATCCTGAATTGGACATAATTCATTTCGGTGCATTTGCAGAATTTAGTTTTTTTAGGATTGTGTAGATGGTTTTTTAAGACCTAGCCCCATGGTGCACTGCAATCATGCTTCCTTCCTTCCACTTTGTCTCTGGCACTCATTCTGCATCTTCCAGAGCCATCTTCACATCTGATCTGACAACAGTGTTCCTTGTGATGCCTTTCGTCATCTTTTAAATGACATTCTTAGTCATTTCATCTGGGGAGGAATTCTCATTGCTAGAGAAACTGAATGCACCTGAATCCAGCACTTAGGGTTAGTTATTGATCTTTCTCTTGAAAGCCCTCAAGACAACCCTTCAGTGTGATTCATTTAAGTTATCAGCAAATATCATTTTTGAATTGCGTTTTAAAAGAACAGATGCGAAACCTGAAAATCTTTTTTTTTTTTTTTTTTTTTTTTTTTTTTTTTTTTTTTTTTTTTTTTTTGGTTTTTCGAGACAGGGTTTCTCTGTGTAGCTTTGCGCCTTTCCTGGAACTCACTTGGTAGCCCAGGCTGGCCTCGAACTCACAAAGATCCGCCTGCCTCTGCCTCCCGAGTGCTGGGATTAAAGGCGTGCGCCACCAACGCCCGGCAGAAACCTGAAAATCTTGTGAACTATCAGAGCTAATGAGCTACCCCAGGCCAGCACAGTTCTCGTTAAAAGCTCCATTCTTCCTCTCCAGGACTGAAATGCTCTGAAGAAATGTAATTTCACAATTTAAAGTGACATTGGTAGGCTAGGGAGATGCTCAGTCAGTGAAGAGCTTGCCAAGCAAGCATGAAAACCTGAGTTCAACCCCTAAGATCCATGTTTAAAAAAAGGAAAAAGAAGAAAAAGAAGCTGAGTGTGGTAGCACATGCCTGTGATCTCAGCTGGGAGATGCAGGCAACAGGATTCCTGCAGCTCGTTGGCCAGAAAGCCTAGCCTACTTGGTTTTGGTCAGGCCAATGAGAGACCTACTATCAAATGTAAATCTGAGCAGCACCTGAGAAATAGCAAAGTTGTTGTGTGGCTTCACATATACACAGACACATGTGCACACACATGAGCATGCACACATTGACACTGGTTGGAGCACTCAATAAGCGTTTCTCCAAAATCTGCCTCTCTGAGAGTATCTAAATTAGTTTCGAAGATCATGATTTGAGCCCATATTTCACTATCCCACCCTTTCTGAGGACTTTTATTCCTACTGTTTCTCACTGAGATATCAGAGTAAGTTCAGTAATCAAAATCAAAGTAACATCACTATCAAGTAATATCAGAATACACTAATCACAGTGATGACACAAAGCACAGAAGATATTCAAATCCACGAGAAGATAAAAAGTGTGTGCCTGTATGTCACAGGCACAGAAGGTGTGAGATACACTGAACATTCCAGCACACAAGAATCAACCAAAGTCCCCATGTTCAATTAGTGGCCACCAGAGTGGACAGAATTGGACACCTCCGTAGCCCATTAAAATAGCACACACTCCTCCTGTGTGCTCATGAAACAAATGTGGTGCTGATGTTGTGGGCATGAGAGAGTCACTCTCAGCGGGAAGCAGAGGACAACGATAGAGTCGCTCTGTCCCCGATTTACAGGAAAACTCTCTTTTATGGTTCATTTTAAAGTGAGTGTTATGACCCTTTGTGACACTGTGATTTCAGCTAAGAAACTGTCAGAGGCCACCAAGCTTCTGTGGGGTGAGTACATTCATGAATGTACCATGAGATGCCCAGATATTTGGGCAAACATTTTCCTGGGTCCACTGTTACAATGTTTTATATGAGGTCATGATTAAAATTGCACACAATTAAAACAAAAGCTGACCCTTCCCAAGTAACAGGTAACCACCTATCTCCTGCCTGCCTTTAAACTTGGAACTGGATTCTCTGTCTTCAGATGTGAATGGAAACCCCAGCCCTAGCATGTGTCCATGCCCACTGGCCTTCATTTGATTCGTCTCCAGCTTCCTGCTTCCCCTACAGACCCTGACGCTCTTCTGCCTCCATCAGAGCATTAGCTGAATCCTTCTCAAACCCCCGAATCCAGATACACACAAGCTGTCAGCTTCGATCTTTAAAGAATCCAAAGACAAGTCCACGAGAAGTAACATAATTTTTTCTTTCCCCTTCCTTTCTTCAAAATATACAGATAGTTTTATTTGTCCCCTGAACATCTCTTGAAGAGTTGATTTGATTTCTTGGGCTATTTTATTTTTTATCAAATCACTATATACAATTTTCTATAATTTGAATACATATTCTATCTCATGTATCTATCTATTTACAATCCTAAATAACTCTTTTTCTCAATAAGTAGTCCTTAAATCATAGTACCATTCTCTTTTAATTATTGAGATTTTATTAATCCTAATATATCCCAAATCTTTATTGCTTTTCTTTTTCAGAATTATATCAGGTGTTTTTTATTCTTTTGGGGAGGCATCTAGGCAGTGGTACCAGGTCCTGTGCTCGTTGCATGAGTTGGCTGTTTGAAACCTGGGACTTATGCAGGGACGCTTGGCTCAATCTGGGAGCAGGGGACTGGACCTGCCTGGACTGAGTCTACCAGGTTGATCCCAATCCTCGGGGAGACCTTGATCTGGAGGAGGTGGGAATGGGGGGGATGCTGGGGGGAAGGGGAGGGAGGCAGAAAGGGAGAGAACAAGGGAATCTGTGGCTATTATGTAGAACTGAATAGTATTGTAAAATAAAAAATAAAATAAAATATAAAAAAATACAAAAATTAAAAAAAAGATTCATGTCAATCCTGAATCTTTAAATAAAACAATCTAAACCATTTGATAGAAAAAAAATTGAGTCATAGTTTTAATATACTAAAATGTATATATTTTAATATAAACATATATTTTAATATGAATACATATTTAAATTGGCAATTTTACTTCATTGTATAGTCTACACCCATTTCACACATTGGATTTTGTTTGCCTGTTTTGTTTTGAGTAAATAATGCCCTTTATTTTTCCGACCTGAGGCTAAGGATGGCTCTGTCTTCTACATGACCACAACTCCCTTGTGTCATTGGAGAGCTGCCAACCTGAGCAATGGCACTGTGTTTAAAGGTGCAAAACAAACCCTTCTGTGAAGCTGTTGAAACTTGGGGGTTGGGTTGTCAGAGCAGTTAGCATTCCCTGGCTGGTGCTTAGACTCAACACCAGGCAGTTTGTACCCAAGATTCCAAAGAACTTGTTAGTGTAGCTGAAATTCTCCGAAGTACCACTAGGTGTCCTCTAGCAACAGCTCCCCAGGAGCCGCTGCGGTGCAGACAGCAGCTCCGCTTTACCTCTTCATTGCTGCTCATCTCTTCAGCCCTGCCAGCCGAACTGGCCACGAGCTGAATAACCACTGCACCCTCCTGCCATTGCTGTTAACACACAGGAAATCTCCTCAGAGGAAAAAGAACCACGTGCTCATTTTAAAAGCACAGCTGAGCGTTATCACTGGGTAAATAGTGTAGATTTTCCTCATGTTGCCACAATAACCCACTGTAGAACATATTGTGATAGACCCGAGAGGGAAGAAGACATTGGATGGTGCAGACCTGCTGTCCCCCTCTCCAATGGACAGCTTTAAACTCCACCCCCAAATAAAGGTTTGAGCTACATCAAGGATACTGATCGTTACAAAGCTGCAGTGTCATAGAGACAGCAGTGATCACAGAACAGAGACCGACTTTAGAGCCTCATGGAAGAAACAAGGAGGATGGATGAGGCAGATCGTAGGATGGGGAAGGTGCCTAGAAGTCTCCAATTCTAGTGTCTCTGACACTGGGCTCAGTGATACCTCCTGAGACAGAAAAAACTGAAGACACGGAGGAAAGAAGACATATATTTATGCTTTTACCATGCTGGTCCAATGTGACGATCCTGTGCACATTCAAATCATTCTAAAGAAGAATTTCAGTTAGAGAAGCTGAGGTGGAAGATTTTGTGTGTGCGTCTTCTCCACTGAAACTCCATGAAAAGCAAACAGCAGAAAACTACAGGGGAAGCATGACCTGCCCTCAGTGACACATGGGAAAAAGACATGACCACAAGCCAGCAGAGATCCAGCTGCTGCACCTGTGAGGTCGAGTCAAAGCTAACAGTGGAACGCATAGCCAGCTCAGCCTCCTGAGATGACCAGCACACAGCATCTCCCAAGTTTACACCAGCAAGAGCCTGAAAACACTTGGATTAGAATGCTGGGCAACAGGTAAACTATGAACTCAGGAGGCATCTCAGGGAAATCAGACAGACATCTTTACAGGGACCCAGGGTGACGTCTCAGAATACAGGGGGTCACAATGGAAGGGTAAATCTCATTAAGTAAATAGGTATATCTGCCTTGAGAGAGAGAAGGAAGTAAGTGTTGGGGAGTGTGTGAGACCAGAGACAGGGGTAGGCAAGGGCAGAGACTGGGGGCAAGACGAGGAAGACTGGGGGCAAGTGAGGACAGGAAAGGAAGTTTCACAACACAGTGGTTTAGCTAGGGAGACCTGTGAAGGTGCAATGGGGAAGGAGAAAGGGAAATCATTATGTTTGGATGAACACAAAGGTAGTGGATTCAAATGTAATAACCAGGCCCCCTTAACTGTACTGTGTGTGCATGTATGTGTATGTTCATAAGTAGCTGCCTTCTCATGCATGTATGTATATGTTTATAAGTAGCTACCTTCTCATGCATTCATGCATGTTTATAAGTAGTTGTCTTCTCATGCATCTATGTGTATGTTTATAAGTAGCTGTCTTCTCATGCATGTATGTGTATGTTTATAAGTAGCTGCCTTCTCATGCATTCATGTATGTTTATAAGTAGTTGTCTTCTCATGCATCTATGTGTATGTTTATAAGTAGCTGTCTTCTCATGCATGTATGTGTATGTTTATAAGTAGCTGCCTTCTCATGCATTCATGTATGTTCATAAGTAGCTGTCTTCTCATATGTGTATGTTCATAAGTAGCTGCCTTCTCATGCATATATGTGTATGTTTATAAATAGCTGTCTTCTCATGCATCTATGTGTATGTTTATAAATAGCTGCCTTCTCATGCATTCATGTATGTTTATAAATGGCTGTCTTCTCATGCATGTATGTGTATATTTATAAATAGCTTCCTTCTCATGCATCTATGTGTATGTTTATAAGAAGTAGCTGCCTTCTCTTTAAATATGGATAGTAGCTATAAAAAGCTAATGCATGAAAATTATGCCCAAATGGGACTTGAAAGATGACTTAGTGAGTGAGAGCATGAGGACCTGAGTTCAAATCCCCAGTACCTATGTGGGAAAAAAGCTGGGCATGACTGGGGGGTGCTTATCTCCCAAGCATTGGGAGCTCACTAGCTAGCCAGTCTTCCCTCAAAGGTAAGATTCTGATCCAGGGAGAGAGTGGGGGAGGGGTCTCTGCAAATAGCACAACAGCAGAGTATTAATCCACAAGAGATAAGAAGACAGTTTGGTTCAACATGACTCAATAGCTGGTATTGGTTCAAACTTCTAGTGTTTGACCCCAAGTAGTTTGTTTTAGACATATTGAAGCACAGCACAATCTGGGGGAAAGTTTCCTGGTGATAATTAACTCAATCCCATGTGTACGACAAAACTTAAGACATGGCAACATCTAAACTCTTTGTAAAGTACAAGTGGCATCTTTCCTAAAGATGGGTTCTATGGTTAACTGAAAAAAGAAGGGCTCAGGGTATGGGACTGGGGGAGGATCTGGTGTGGACTCACCACACAGACAGCACAAAGGTCACAGGCTATTAACCACTTCAACTCCCAGCCTTCTGGGTGGAAAAGAGGGTATACATCTCTCCCTTTGAAGACACAATCCTGTGCGTTTAAGATTGCTTGTTTCCCTAGCGCTTATCTGTACACCAAGCTTTTTCTTTTGGGCCACCAACCAGTTCCCAAACCATGATGCAGAGACTTATTCGTTATGAATGCCCGGTCTTATCTTAGCTATTATTTTAGTCTGTTTCTCTCTATCATATTTTGCCTCGGGGCTCTTTACCTTTCTTTCTTTATATCTTACTTTCCTGCTGTTGCTGTCTCTACGTCTGGCTGACTGGTGGCTACCTGGCTTCTGGCCCCAGGAATACCCCTCTCTTTCTCCTCATTCTCTTCTTTCTCATTCTTCTTAAGCCTAGATTTCTCCTCCTCCTATTTATGCTCTCTACCTGTCAGCCCCACCTATCCCTCTCCTGCCTAGCTATTGGCTGTTTAGCTTTTTATTAGACCAATCAGATGCCTTAGGCAGGCAAGGTGAAACAGCAACACATCTTTTCATAATTAAACAAATGAAGCATAAACAAATGTAATACATCCTTACATCATTAAACAAATACATCCAAGACAAATGTAACACACCTTTCACAGTTAAAGTAATATTCTGCAGCATAAACAAATGTAACACAACTTTACATAGTTAAATATTCCTCAACATAACTGTGAGCCCAAGGACCTACATGCCTCCCACAGGAGAGATTCTGTCTCAAGGCAGTAAGGTGGAAAACAACACCAGAGGACTCCCTGACATCCTCCTCTGGCCTCTGCACCCACATGCTCATGTGCATGCAACACACACACACACACACACATACACACACACACACACACACACACAGACAGAGAGAGACAGAGACAGAGACAGAGAGAGGCACAGAGAGAGAGATAGACACACACACATAGAGACAAAAGAGGCACACACACAGAAGCAGACACACACAGAGACAGAGAGACAGACAGACAGAAAGACAGACAAAAAGAGAAGAAAGAGAGAGAATGCCAAAAAGAAAAAAATAATTCAAGGTCAATTTTAAAAGTATACTCTGCCCTATTACCCATGAAAACGGGTGACGAATGCTCTGCCTGAGAGCGAAGAGACCTCACGACTTCTGTTTAGAGGACGGTGCAGGACGCTTGTCATCTGTCCTTGCTGCTTCGGCTGTGGGTCCTCCACTTCCCTTCTCGGTACCCACAGGGGAATTTTATGCCGGCTGTCACTCAGTCAAGTTGATTTGGAAGACAGTGACCCAGGAGGAAGAGTTGCTGACGGGACAGCTGGCGCCTGGACTGAGGAAGAAACCCAATCCTGAGAGAACCATGTTGAAAACTGAGCTCTTACTTGTTCCTTTTGCTGGGGCTTGAGAATGAGGAAAGACACGTTTGAAATATCAAGGCCACCCGGAACCACGAGTCTACTAGTGTTTGTTTTATGTTTAGAGATGGGGTCTTGTGATATAGCCCAGGCTGGCCTGGAACTTGCCATCCTGCCTTAGTATCCAGAGCACTGGGTTACAGCCATCACCACCACACTCTGGCTTCAGGGGACTTCAGAGAGCCTGAAGACTTTCAGAGAAGAAAATAGAACTTTCCCTATGTGCCCTAGGCTAGATTTTTCAAGAATATATTGGTAAGCCAGGGCAAAGCTATTGAGACACTGATTCTGAGTTTAATGTTTTTGTGTATGTGACCGAACCTTTCCTTGTTTGAACAAATACTGAGAGAATGGTCAGAAATTTGACTAATAAAAATGTTTGTAAACAAAGTCAGAGGAATTCTGGGTTTTATCCTGTGCTGTTTCTAGTGTCAACTGATCATGTGCTGTTTTTATGAGCTGAACTGCTGAAGAACCTCATGATATTAAAATTTCCCATCTCATTTTACTCTGCCCAGGATAAATTCAGTGGATTATAAAGGATAACCACTCATTCATTCATTCATTCGTTCATTTATTCCCTTTGCTCAGTATTCAGCTACACTCCACCTTGGCATCAGAGTGCAAAGTACCTTTGTGAGACTCTTCTCCCAGGCATATGCTCAGTTTAGTGTGTGTGTGAGTGTGTATGTGTGTACGCGTGAGTGTGTGTGTGTGCGCGCGCCGCATGCGTGTGCATGTGTGTGAGTGTGTGCATGTGTGTGTGCGTGCATGCGTGCGTGTGTATGTATGTGTGTGAGTGTGTGTGTGTCTGCGTGTGCATGCTTGTGTGTGTGTGTGTGTGTGTGTGTGTGTGTACGTGCATGTGTGTGTGTGTGGTGTATACTTGTTTGTAGGTTTGTACATATATATATGAAGATATATGGGTGAATGGTAGCCAGACATGAATGTTGGATGACTTCCTGGATCACTCTCCACCTTATTTTTTGAGATGGGATCTTTCAGTGAATCTGGGGCTCACCTGATTAGTTAGACTGGTGTGTACTGAGCACTAAGAAGCTATCCTGTATTCTTAGTGCCAGTTTTTACATAGGTGCTGAAAATTCAGACTCAGGTCCTCCTGCCTGTATGGCAAGCTTTTGCGGACTGAGCCATCTCCCTGACCTTCTGTCTATTTTTTCATTTTGTTATGTTTATCTATCAATCATCCATCCATCCATCTATCTATCTATCCATCTGTCATCTCTCCCTCTCTCTTGCTCTCTGGCTTTCTCTCACCTCTCTATATATGAAATATATGCTCTTTCAGAGCAATAAAGCCCAAAGCCCTTAAACATGCATTGAACGTAAAGCTTTCACCATAGTTAGGTGGAGGTGGCAGCCAAGGAGCTGACAAGAGCATTTTAAATATAAAGTTAATTATGCTGCCTTGTTCATTTGTGGAAGCTACTAAGCAGACCCCAGACACAGCCTCCATATGCAGATCAAGGCTTGCTGAACCAGCTGTCCACACACCCACGATGAGGGCTGGCCTAGGCAGGACTGACATCTTAAACACTGGTCCCTTTCCTGTTTTGAGATGTGAATCTATGTAATAAGCCTCTGCTTGTTTCTTGGCACTTTGAGCATGAGGTAGAAAACTACTTTTGCATAGAAAACAACCCTGATACAAGGCTGTGGCTGCCTCAGGCATTTCTGGGTTTGAGGAGTCAGGAAAGGAGGTCTCAGTGGATGCTCTGTGGTCTTTTTCGGGTCTTTTTATCCTATGCTACTTTGATCAGGCTTCTGTCTGAAGCCAGGGTTCATACACTCCTGCAGAAGCTAAAAGGCATCTCTCTCATTCACAAAAGTGTTTCGTAAGTTGCCTTTCACCCCCATTCACTCACCTCACTTTTCTGCAGGCAAAGTCACAGGCAGGCAGAGACCACAGACAACTGTTTCCTGAAGCCAGTAGTCTGCCAATCCTTTGTCCACTTAATCAGGAGAGACAAAAAAACTGCACAAGGAACAAAGATTTCGCTGTTGTGTCTGGTTATGGATGTTACACTCACTCACAGAAATGAGAATTGGGAGTAACTGTTTCAATGCACTATTGAGCCATGTTGGTATTGACCCAAAGGAACCGAACGCAGGGAAATAGGTATCTGTATGTCACTAGCGATAGCAGGGATATTTACAACTATCAAGTGGTGAAAGCTACCCAAAGGTCCATTGGTGGAGTAGTAGATGAATGGATAAGCTGTTGTGTTGTGGGATATTTGTACACTGTGTGAAGATATATTGCTGTGATTGGTGTAATAAAGAGCTGAGTGACCAAAAGCTAGGCAGGAGAGATAGGTGGGATTTCCAGCAGAGAGAGAGGAAGTTAGAAGGATGAATCTAGGCACTCGCGAGACACCAACAGGATGGAAACAAGTTGGACATACAGGACAGAGGAAAGGTAACCAAGCCATATGATAGAACATGGCTTTATTGAGCTATAAAAGCTAATTAGAAAAAAAGTCTAAGCTAAGTTCAAGCTTTCATAATCCATAACAAGTCTCTGTGTCATTATTTGTGGGCTGGCGGTCCTGATGAAAAAGCTTACTATAATAAACAACATGCACTGTGTGCAAAACACATACACACACACACACACACACACACACACACACACACACACACGCACACAGATATTATATGCCTAAATATTCACTGCAGATGGATCTTAAAGGAGCTTTGCATGCGTGAGTGTCCTATGTTCAAACATTATCACCACAAAAAAGAAAGAATATTATTTGCCTAAAAAGGAAATGAAATTCTGACATATGGAGACAATGAGAAGACAAGCCACAGATTGGTGGGGGGTCAGGGGGAACACAGCGCATGTATTCAAATAGCCAAGACCTCAAACAGGTGTGGAACAATTGAAATGAAAAATATCCCAACAAAAAGAACTGAGCAGGAACCTAACCAAAGAGGGACAGCTGACAATGAGAAGATTGTTAGTGTCTCTACAGGGACTTGGATGCTAAAGCAGCAGTGAGGTACCCCTCACTGCTCCTATCAGAATGATTGAATCCTGGCAAGGCTGTAGATGGGGTGTGCTCACCATCACAGGTGGGAATACAAAATGGTGAGGCCACCATCAGATAAGACTTCTATTAAGTCAGCCTGCTCCCACCACATGAGCTGGCCACCCTCCTGCACAGCACTTAACCACAGCAGGTTTGTTGGGGATGATGGGAATGCTCTGGAAGTCAGCAAGGTGGTAAAGGAGAGGGTCTGTTGAGATACATTGCCCACTACGTATTTTCCACAACTGTTTATTGAGTGTTCTGGAATGAGACCAATGGGCTGGGTGGTGACTAGAGCACAGGATGACTGGCTTTTGTTTTTGTTTTGTTTTGTTTTGTTTTGTTTTGTTTTGTTTTGTTTTGTTTTGTTTTGTTTTGTTTTGTTTTGTTTTTATTCAAGACAGGATTTCTCTGTGTAACAGCCCTGGCAGTCCTGGAACTCACCTTGTAGAAATCCACCTGCCTCTGTCTCCCAAGGGCTGGAATTAAAGGTTCACACCACCACTGTCGGGCCTGGCTTTTGTTTTTAAGTTGGGTTGTTTGTTTGTTTGTTGTCAGAACCTTTGTGTTCTTCTTTGTATTTGATGCTGATTTTGCATCTGGTCTGTGTCTGATGAAGTTGCCTCTGTGGCCATTGCATCCCCCCCCCCCATTCTCTTAAGGCTGGTGGTGTTGGGGTCAGAGATTGTTGTCTTGTTTAACCTTTGAATCTTAATTCAATCTATCATTTCCATTTTTTCTTTTATCCATTATGCTTCTTGGAATCTAAGAAGTTATAAACAAACCCAAGGCCACCTGGATGTTTTTCTGCTGCCTTCCAGGAGGTTTGTAGTTCCATGTTTAACACTTCATTCCTTAAAGTGCTTGGTTTTTGTTACATTTGTCCCGACATCCAAAGCTGTTCTGGCAGGAGTATTCTTAGTAATTATCTTTTTACTGTCTTTTTTATTCTTTAGATGATTTTAGTCTTGCTGTGGGATGTTCTGTATGTTAAATGTGTTGCTCTGATTGGTTAATAAATAAAACACTGATTGGCCAGTAGCCAGGCAGGAAGTATAGGTGGGACAAGCAAAGAGGAGAATTCTGGGAAGTGGAAGGCTGAGGCAGGGAGACGCCGCCAGATGCCGCCATGACCAGCAAGATATACAGTACCGGAAGGCCACGAGCCATGTGGCAACTTATAGACTAATAGACATGGGTTAATTTAAGATGGAAGAATTAGATAGCAAGAAGCCTGCCACGGCCATACAGTTTGGAAGCAATATAAGTCTCTGTGTGTTTACTCGGTTGAGTCTGAGCAGCTGCCTGGCTGACGGGTGAGAGAGATTTGTCCTGACCATGGGCCAAGCAGGACTTGGAAAACTCTAGCTACATAATCTACTCATCTAATGAAAATGAGTACTTTTTGATAGGAAAAAAAACTACTCCCTTTCATTTAATTGCCCAATCTAAAAATAGACTACAGAGAAACTAAAATTAGAGAGAGCTATTGAGCTCATAATTATAATAGAAACACATCGTGGTGAAAACAACCCATGTTAGTCATCCTTAGAAAGACTGGCAGGCTCACACAAGGGACTGGAGAGACAGCTTGGGGCTTAGCAGCAAGTGCCACTCCTGCCTAGGACCTGAGTTCAGTTCCCAGCACCTGTGTCAGGCAGGTCACAAACAGCCATGACTCCTTCTCCAGGGACATGACACCCTTCCTGGCCTCTGCAGGCATGGCACTCCTGTGCAGACAGACACACAGACACACATTCATCCATAAATAAAAATAAAATGAGGATGTTTTTAAAAATTACTTTGCCAGGAAGATTATAGCTGCCCAGAGCTTCATTTCTAGTTAGGACAGTCAAGGCTGGGACAGGAGGACAGAAGGGGGAGGTGACAGACTGCCACAGGCAGAGACAACAGTATTACACCCCGAGCACTCCAGAAACTTTTCATTGTGTGATGCTCTATTTCCTGTGCTTTCTAAACTGTGACTACATGCAGATAAACCATGTGTGGTGTATACACAAATAGAATATTAGTCAACCACAGAGAGGAGGAGCTCCCTGATGTGCAGCACCAGGGATGAAATTGCCGATCATTATGATTGACACACGCAAGGAAACCAAGAGCTTTGATCATGATGCAGCAAAGGTGCCTTGAACGTTATACACACAGCATATGCAAATACTGCCTTAGTCAAAAAAATACAGAAAATGTTAAATATAGCAAATCAATTAAGATTAGATACATAAGTAAGTGATTGCATAAAGTGAGCTGGCTCATGCCTGTGCTCCACGCTGTTGTCGTCAGCCAGACAAGGAGAGGCACAGTGTGGCCTTCAGACAGCCAGAGGAACTGGGATTCTATTAAGCAATCCTGGAAGCCTTTCAGTGGGGATGGGATCCGTAGCTGCTAACTGCGTCACATGTTTCTGTTATCAGTGGACATGCTGCAGACATACTGAAGCCGTTTTCAGTTTAACACTGAAATCAGAGTTGGTTAAAGTACGGCCAGGACTAACTTTACATAAAACAACTAAATTCATTTTACCATTTTAACCCTGATGATTTTCATCTTGGTTAGTTATTGCTTGCTAAATCCTGGCTGGAATAAAAACAATTAAGGTTTTAAATTGGAAGAAGTCATGGAATTTCTCAGGAATGCCGTTATCAATGGGGCTCATCAATCCCCATGTTGTCACCTACTTTTCATTCTTCTCTTCATTGTATGATAAAAATGTCCACATCTGTCAAGTGCTAAACAACTCCCAGCCAGGTTGTGTTTATCATTTCATCAGGAACTAGAGGAAGAGTTTTACCTCCATCCCAGGTTCAAATGAAATGGGGCATGGGGGACAGGGACTTACCCAGGGTCACAGCGTGGGGCCAGAATTCAAACCCACCTCAGTAAGCTCTGGGGCCTAACCTCATGGGGTCTCCCTGTGGTCTGTGTTTGCAGCATCCTGATACTGAGACTCAATGACTGCCATCAATATCTCCAGATTGTTCTAGATAGCCAGCTGGTTTACTGTTCCTTCCTGTGCTCAGTTACCACTGTGGCTGACAAAAAGGGAAACCACTTGCTACTTCCTGCCCCAACCCATGAAATTTCCTCCATCGCCTGTAGAAAAAGATCTCAGACCTTTAGCCCAGTGCCACCCACCCTCCTGCCGATGTTCACCCCACAGCTCTCCCTTGCGCCTTCACACTGCAGTAGCGGAGTGGCCTGTGGATCCTCACATGCCCCTCACAATCTCTCATTTTGAAAGCTCTCACACTGCTTTCTTTCCTCCGTGAACCGTTCTTCCCTCACACCTTGCCAAAGCTTTGATCTTGCAGAGACACTTTCCCTACTCTTCAGTGCCGACAGGGCTCCTTTCGCCAAACTCTCTTGCATCCTTCCCTTGTCCTGGGACATGCTTTGAATGCACCAGCAAGCTGGGCCAGGCACGCTGGATCACAGCTTTGCATTCTCGTTCCAATGCTGCCTCTTCTGCAAGACTTTCATAGCTTCTTTGAAGGCAGAATAGACCTGTCTCCTAGACAGACATTGGATAATACAGAGAACCATTTCTCAGCCTGCCCTCGTGTGGTTCTTCACTACTATTTGTGAGTCCAAATGCTTTTGAGACACTGATGCTAAGAAATCTTGTATCTTTATATGTCCTGAGCCTAACTGGGGCCAACAGCTCCTAGTGTGTCACCAAGCCCCTGTGTGGTTTTGCTGTAGATAGGACAGACCCTGAAAAGTGGGGCATGAAGTTTATCAATCTGAGTTTGTAATCTCTGAACAGAACCAGAGACAAGGCACTGATCTCACGTGGAATCTTTGTCTATGACTGTTAGAGAACTGTGAACTAAAAATGCTGCGCTGTTTCACTTTGTGAAATACCTAGAGATAAATCCCCACACAGCAGGCTTCCTGTTCCCCAGCAAAGCAGAGTGCTAAAGACAAAGCAGCCATGTTTTGTAATATGCAGGGTCCTGTCCCCCTCCATCTCTCCTCAGGAAAAAGTATGACAATGTCACCTGCTCCCTTTTGTAAAATGACGCAACCCCTTTCCTTTATCCACTGACCTTAACAAGGGACTTGTTTCCATTTGTAAGCTTTCTTTGGTGGAAGACTGCCTGTCACAGAACCACTTTGATGACTAAAAAAGAAAGTCCTCTTGTGGAGGAAAAGCCTTGCTATTTTAGTTTCCTTGTAGATGTGGAGACAAACCCTGCTATTGGCATGCACTCAGCTGATTTGAATATCAATTTATCCATCCCACAAGTGAGCTTTGAGTCCTCACATATCTATTACTATAAGATAGACTGGAAGGCTTGTTGACAAAGACCTTGATAAGTAATCTCCCAAGATCATCGATTTGGTTGGCAACTCAAGCCTGGTGAATGAAGTGACTGTTTAGAGTTTGAGTGTTTACTCATTTTCCTTTCTACTCTTCTGAGAAGGAAGTTGACCTTCCAGCAAGAAGTAATAGACCTGTAAGACGGCAAAGTTATGGACTCAGCCTCGGCACCCATCAGCTGATGAGTAGATAAAGAAAACCTGCTATAGGTACACAGTGGATCCCATTCAGCCATGAGGAAGAACAAAATTGCTGTTGATGGGGAAGTAGATGGGACTCAAGATTATTATGCTAAGCAAAACAAAGCACACTCATACAGGCAAGCACTGCGTGTTTTCTCTCATATGTAAAATTTAGAGAAAAATAAGACACAAAACTTAACAATAAGATTGCCAAGGGTGTGGGAAGAAGAGGAAAGAAGAGGATGAGGATGAGAGAGGGTAATGGGGGAATGAATGCGATCAAGTGTATGTGTGTATGACGTCACAATGAAGCCAGTTACTCTGGAGTGTTAATGTCTTCTAATAAAAATAACAGAACAAAGATATGGATAGATGTCTCAGTAAAGTGCTTGTCAAACATAAGGACCTGAGTGTAGATTCCTAGCACCCACATAAAAATTCAGGGGTGCTGTACATGCCCATAACCCTGCTGCCATAGGTGAGTAGAAAGGAAGACCCCTGGGGTTCTTGGTCCAGAGAGCCTAGATGAATTGGTGAGATCCAGGGGCAATGAGAGGCTCTGTCTCAAAAACTAAGCTCGATCCCTAGCTTCTCTGGGATCTCACTTGCCTGTGCTGCCTGGTAAGTACCACTCCTACCCACCCTGTAAGCACCCTGGCTCCACGCCTGGCTACCTCAACCTCTGCTTGATCAACACTGACTCAAAGTAGGGCATTCAGGCATGGAGAACTACTACTAGAAAATGACAAAGGAGAGGACCATCCAGGGGTGTGTTGCTCCTTGGACAGTGACTTCTGGAGCAGACAGTAGTAGACAATAACTAGAGATAGAATTTGCAGATATCAATACCAACCTCAAGAGGGAAACACTGTCTCAGACCTCTTACTGCTTAGTTCTCGCTGGAACATTGTATGCACCACCACAGGAAGAAGGAATGTGATTTGACCAAGAAGGAAGACTGCTAACAAACTCCTTCGATTATTCAAGTCCCAATTCAGAAACAAAATTAACATGAAAAACCAGGACATGTCTCTCAAGAATCTGAATGAAATAAAGAAATCAATCCAAGATATGAAAATAGAGTCTAATTTTAAAAAAAAAACACAGAATTGATGAAGGAAACTCAACCTAAAATCATAAAGGAAATGAAAAACTCAGTAGTCCAAATAAAAATCTCAGTGTAAGCCTCACAATTTGAATGGATCACAAGGGAAACAGTGTCAGGATCTGAAGATAAAGTAGAATTGAATCAGTCATTAAAGATTAATGGTAAATTAAAGAAATATGGACAGAACAAAGGAAAACTTTGGGACACCCTGAAAAGATCTAACGTTCAAATTATGGGCATAGAAAAAAAGAGAAGAATGCCATAGTGAAAGCAGAGAGAATATTTCAGTAACCTAATGAAAGAAAACTTCCCAAACATAGAGGAAGAGATTCCCATCCAGATACAGGAGGCATACAGAACAAATAGACAGTACCGGAAAAGTAACTCCCCACAACATATTATAGTTACAAATACTAAAAACATAAAATAAGAAAGGATATTGAAAGCTGTAAGAGAGCAAGCTGAAGCCACTTATAAAGGCGAAACAGTTAGAATAGCAGTAGATTGTCTTCTAGAAATTTTTAAATCCAGAAGTGCCTGGAAAGATGTATTCCAGGTTCTAAAATACCACAACTACTACTCCAAACAGTTATACCTAGCTAAACTATCTGTTAAATTTGAAAGCTAAGTGTGGGCTGGAGGGATGGCTTCATTGTTAAGAGCAATAGATGCTCTTGCAGAAGACCTGGTGTGGTTACTAGCACCCACACGGTGGCTTCTAATGCCCTCTTCTGACCTCTAGGACACCAGACATACAAGTGCTGCACATACACATCTAAGTGCAGGAAACACACACGCACACGTAAAATAAAAATAAACGAATCTTCAAAAGTATTTAAACTTTTTGAGAGATCTCAAATTAGTAACTCATTGATATACAATAAGACCTTGAAAATCAAGGGAAAACTTGATCTTAAAAGAGTACAAATGGAAAAAATATCAAAATCAGGGCAGATTGAAACAAAATCAATACAAAGAATCAATTAAACAAAAAGTTGGATTTTTATAAGATAAAAAAGATTGCCAAACCTATCTATACTAATCAAAATACAAAGGGAAAAGACACAAATTAATAAAATTAGAATTGAAAAAGAAGACATTACAACAGATACCAATGAAATTCAAAAAATCATAAGGATATTTTAAAAATCTTTATTTCATTAATTTGGAAAATCTAAAGAAATTGATGAATTCCTAGATATTTACAATATACCAAAATTAAACTTGGAATAAATTAATGATTTCAATAGATTCATAGCTAGCAATGAGATTGAAGAAGCAATTTTTAAAAACTAAAAAAAAAAAAAAAAAAAAAAAAAATCCAAGGACCAGATTGACTCACTGCAGGATTCTATCAGAACTTCAAACAGGAATTAACATCATATTACTGAAATTATTCTGTGAAATAACAAAGGAAAGAAGGACCTTAAATTCTTTTTATGAAACCAGTATTACCCTGCTACTAAAACCAGATAAAGCCAAAAAACTAATGCAGAGATTTTGGAAACTAGTCCAGAAGGCCCTCGAAAACTTCAAATAGAACTACTGGCTGTACCATTCTTATACTACATACACAAAACTCTTTATATCCTACTGCATAAACACTTGCACATTCATGTTCACTGCTGCTCTATTCAAAATAGCTAGGAAATGGAATCAACCTAGACACCCATTGACTGACAGATGGATAAGGGAAATGTGGAATATATACACAATGGAGCATTGCTCAACTGTAAAGAAAAACAAAACCAGAGTATTGACAGATATGAATGAATGAAACTGGAAAAATTATACTGAGAGAAATCACCCAGGTTTAGGAAGAAAAATGCCTGTTTTCTCTCATAAGTAGACCCTGCTTTGAATCTTGTGTGTGTTTAACGTTAAGCTCATGTGGAATTCAAGTCATTAGAGACAGGGCATTGAGAACAGATGCATTAAGGGAGGGAGATGGTAGAGTACAGGTGAAATGAAAGTAGAGAGGGAGACTACTGGGGGGTAGAAAGATTCAACAGGGAAGGGGTCAGGGATGAGGAAGTGGGAGTGGAGAAGGATTAACGGAACATGAAAACACTGTATGGAAACCTGCTGTGGATATGTATAAATAAAATGCTGATTGGCCAGTAGCCAGGCAGGAAATATAGGCGGGACAAGCAGAGAAGAGAATTCTGGGAACAGAAAGGCTGAGGCAGAGAGACGCTGCCAGCCACCACCATGAGTACCAACATGTAAGATACTGGTAAGCCACAAGCCATGTGGCAACTTATAGATTAATAGAAATTGGTTAATTTAAGATATAAGAATAGTTAGCAAGAAGCCTGCCATGGTCATACAGTTTGTAAGCAATATAAGTCTCTGTGTGTTTACTTGGTTGGGTCTGAGTGGCTGTGGGACTGGTGGGTGAGAGAGATTTGTCCTGACTGTGGGCCAGGCAGGAAAACTCTAGTTACAGAAACCTACAATCTTGCAACTCAAGTAAAAGATACAGTCAGAGGGGATAGTAGAACGTGGGGGACATGAAATAACAGGGGCAATATTCTGTGTTAAAGGTTTAAGTGGAAATAAGGTCAAGGTGATAGGAAAAAGTAGAGTAAGATGCTAACTAAAACTAAGGATTATGAAGAAGCTTTATGTAAACCCACGAGTTCATAAGCTGGTAAATATATGTGGAGTTTAAACAGAATTTCCTTCCATGGGTGAACAGTACTGTACCAATAAAGCATGGGTTACTAAATGAAAATCTCAGTGCCAGACATGGGTACTTCTCTATGAGGTATGAACCGATAGGTCATAGAGGCTTTAGGGGCACCCAAAACAATACAAGCTAT
This sequence comes from Peromyscus maniculatus bairdii, assembly GCF_049852395.1. Lineage (NCBI taxonomy): Eukaryota > Metazoa > Chordata > Mammalia > Rodentia > Cricetidae > Peromyscus > Peromyscus maniculatus. Next base: position 168,507,509 of record NC_134854.1, read on the forward strand.
TGCTATTAGTCTTGGTTGCCCACCAAAACTAAATGGCAAGACCCAATTGTTGAAGATACTGCTCTGGCTGCATGACATAAAGAAATCAACCTCAATGGACCAGGAAACTCTCTTCATGCTAGCTTACACAGTGCCAGAAAATGCTTTGCAGGCTACTAGAAAAGACTTCAAGTCTCACCCAGTGCCAGACTCTGAATGTTACAATACCAACCTGGAAAATATACCAAGTGTTACAACAGTGGCATGATGGTTGTGGGGGTAACCAGCAGCTTTCTGATTGGATATGAAGACTGTACCACAGAAGGGATCTCATGCCAGCTCAAAAGTCCATGACTGGGAATATCACAGGCCCTTGCAGGGAACCTACTATTGTTTTAAGGGATTATTTATTGCCTTTTAATATTTATGTTTATACTTATACATTTGTGTTGCTCTCAACTTTGGTCAGAGAAGCTTCTTTTGCAATGTGGGTCAATACAGAGACTCACCTATGATGAAAGTTCTAAATGTATGTAACCATGATGTTCAGCTGTGGATGAATCACCTGTACTAACCTTCCCATCCAGGGTTCAGGGAACATTGCAGAAGAGTGAGCAGAAAAGAATGTACAAGCTGGTGGGTGAGGAGAAGAGTTGGGAAATGCTGACAACTAGACATGGTGTGGCTGTTTTACACATCTGTTTACAGCAGATGAAGTTGAATGAATAATCACAACCTGTACAAGATAAAGCCCTTATGATCCCAATATGGATAGAAGAGGAGCCCTGAGGCTCCACCCTTGGTGGAGAAGCATCCAAAGTGAGTAGATGGTTCCTAAGGGCGGAAGAGCCATGCTTCTTTGGGGACATTGTTGCTGGTAGGTTGCTCATAGCCAAGTAGATGGTCCCACACCTGTGCACATATGGACAGCAAAATTGTACTCAGCATTATTAGTAACCAAAACTAAGAAGAATGTGAAGCTGGGAGAATGACTGGGTGGGGGCAGAAGGGAGAGTTGGAAGGAGGCAGTGGTGGGTGGATTAACCAAAATACAGTGTATAAATGCTTGAAATTTTCAAAGAATAAATTAAATTTTCAATAATATTAATAAGTGGAAGGTGGATCATGATGGAGGAAAATAGTATCAACCTCTCTCTGTCCTTCACAAGCATATGTATATATGTACACATGTGCACATGTATGCATGTGTACTCTCTCTCATGTACACACACACACACACACACACACACACACACACACACACACACACAGACCTTAAATCTCTTTGGTTCTGATGTCTGATATCTAGCACTCAATGATCTCACAGTGAAAGGGGCAAATGTGTTATCAAGTGTGTCCACTGTTCATTTCCTTACAGTGAAATCTCACAAGGTAAACGCCATCACAGCCAAATGTATTGAAAAAAGAATGTAAGGCTTGATCTTCAAATAAACTGAGTTCTTAATTAATTGTTCTATTAGATCTGCTTTATCTCTTATTTATGGAGTAAAAAGTTCTTATATCATTCTCTGATTGATCAGGTATTTCAAAACCTTGAAGAGTGAAAAGTAGTTTCACTTACATTCTTATCACATACACACACAGAAACACATGTGCACACTCACAGATACATTCACACACACAGATGTGCATACACACACAGAAACACATGTGCACATTCACAGATACATTCACACACACATATGTGCATACACACACAGAAACACATGTGCATACTCACAGATACATTCACACAGAGAAAAACATGCACACAGTCACAGATATGTTCTCACACACCTACATACAGAGAAATAAATGTGCACACTCATAGATAAATTCACAGACACAGATGTGCATACACACAGATACATTCAGAGACATAGACACACATGTACACACAAATGCATTAACACACACTTGTAGATGTAACCAATCGTCTTTTTAAAATAAGAAACACAGAGCCAATGTAAAAAAGAAAGCCGAGAGGTCAGAGCTCAGAGATAAAATCTTACCTCCTGCAGTGCTCCTAGCTTCCCCGAGAGAGGGAGGTACTTCCTGTGTCTCTGTTTAAATAATCTTTCTGTTCTGCCTTCTCATTGGTTGTAAACCCAACCACATGACTGCCTCATCACTGCCTGTAAGTACCGCCCTCCAGGTCTTAAAGGCGTATGTCTCCAATACTGGCTGTATCCCTGAACACACAGAAATCTACCTAGCTCTTCTAACCACCATGCTCTTGCTATGGCTCTAATAGCTCTGACCCCAGGGCAACTTTATTTATTAACATAAAATCAAAATCACATTTCAGTACAAATAAAATATCACCACATTTCCCCTTTTCTATTTTAATAAAAAGAAAAAAGGCAAAAGGTTATAACTAACAAAAGAAAAACTATATACAAAAGTACAATAACTATATACAATATATACAGGTAACAAATACCTAAACGATGTCTAGTCCATTTGTATTTGACAAATCAGAGAAAATAATTCCATTATCTATCCTATTTTAGTAAGTTCAAAATGTATCTAATTCGCTTTCTATCCTAATTAATCTTCAACCATAACTAACTAATCTTCAACTCCCTCAGAGACCCAAGAAGGAAATAATATTAGCCAACAAAAATAAAAACAAGAAGTGCACAAAAGCAGCTTCCAAAAATTTTGTGAGTTCACAGAAACAGCCAGCTGCCTGGACAGTCACCTGAGGTTTCTCCACAGTGTTGGGGCATCATCTTCAGCCTATAGGCTTATGGTATCTGACAGACTCATTTGTGAAGTAGGTTGTACACAAGGTCAACAGTTCAACCTCACATTGGGTGAGAGCAGTCCATGTACCAGAAACACCTGAATTCCACTAGTGTCATGTCATGATTCAGGATTTTAAATTCTGGAAATTGTTGATGGTTTTTGAATTCAGCTGTCCATTCTTCTTGGCTGTGTATATATGGCTTCATCTCAGCATCCCCTTCTTCTCCACATCCCTCTATTAAATGCCAGTCTACTATTGAGAGGCGTGAGCTTTCAGTTGCTGTTCCATTGCACAACAGAAGCCATCGGCCCACTGCCTGTTCAGCTGCCTTCTAAGAAAAGGGCACTGTACCTTTTCCAGATTGTGAAGGCCACTTTAGGGATGGTGCCATATTGTCCTGGCCTCAGAAGATGCCTTCTGATAAAGCCATAACCACATTTGTTTTGGCAGGAATCGGTAGTCCTTTGTTTCGTGTTCTGTCTTTCCATCTTGTCCTGTTGATTTGAGGATACTTTGTTGTCCAGGGGCTAACTTTTGCCACAATGAAAATTAACTCCATATGCAGTTTCTTCAATGCCCATATTTTCTCTGAAGTAGATTGGTACTGCCAGGAGCCGACATGTCTCAAAAAAGAAAAATTTCTAAGTTATTAAAACATTTTAAATGCCATATTCTGTAGATCTCTGAAGGGTTTGAAGATGACCTGTCTAAAATACATCTGCTCAATTTTTAAAACATATCTAATATGACTACAATTTCTATTGTAATGTCTAACTACTAACTTTCATTTCTTTATATCCTAATAGTTGGTAATAATGTAAACTAGTAATTGTCTTTTTCTTTTTTCTTTTCTTTTCTTTCTTTCTTTCTTTCTTTCTTTCTTTCTTTTTTTTTTTAAAAACAAGAACCTTAAATCTAATCTCCTTTGCTTAGCCTTTTTCCTAACCCTTGACAACTTGTAACCTACCCCCCTAAATAATGAAAATTATCCCAGACCCAAAACCCATTAAAAAGAACCAAAAAACCACCCGCCCCACACCACTTCTTTGGCAATGTGGGTGTCATATTCTTAAAATTGCTTCCTGCTGGGTATGGGCGAAGTTATCTTTATCCTGAAAGAAAATTTTTTAGGTTAATTGTCAAATTCTAGGAAAGATAACTATATCCTTCATTATTATCCAGTCTATGTATAAAGCCAAAGTTCAGGGTTTATCTCAAGTCCTTATTCAAGTAGTCTTTGAGACTGGATCATCTCAGCTAGTCATCTCAAAATTGCTCTGAGCACCTTGTAGTTCAAAGCTGATCTATAGATGATGTTTGTCAGTTCAGTGATATTATTATTGTCCACGTGGAATTGTTGTTGTTGTTGTTGTTGTGGGGCCCCATCTTCTTTCAGGAGACTTCAGTTGATGTTAGGCCTGGCCGTGATTTCCTGCAGAAAACTGATAAGAGACTCGAACACAAAGACATATATATGCAGCTAATTGAAGCCTTTTTTCTAGAATTAGTTAGTACTCAATGTGACCATTCATATCTTAACAAAGTTTAAAATGTATATGTATCTATTAATCTTGTAAATTTTGATATAAAATTTATACTTTAAGAAAAGTTTAAAGAATCAGAATAGAATCAAAGAGTTGAGATTAGTAATAGAATAGTCCCTTAATTAATTTGGCTTTTGTCCTGTCCCATAGCAGAAAATGGCTCTTTCTGGCATGATACAGGGAGTTTGCATTTTCCTTTTAACAACATGCTTGAGTTTAAAGAAGGAGAGAGCCATTCTCCAACTCCAAAGTCAGCTTTAAATTTTAATTGAACTGGGACTATTAGAAAACCAATAGTGTTAAATCTTTAGAGAAAAGCAGAAACAAACATTTAAGAAGACATAAATTTTTTTTAGATTATATATACCCATACGCCGTTTCACTTTGTTTCCTGGGATAGATGATTTGTCCCTTTTCTTCAGTTGTCTCATTTGTCTTGTGTTCTTCAGATTCCTTAACCTTCATTCTCCTAAAAGACAAAAACAAAAACCTTCCCCCAAGACTAATTTTGGGGATGTTCCTTTTTGGCAAGTTATTATCTGATTAAATGAAAAGACATGTGTTATAGGTACAAGTTAGTTTAAATTGGATGTTCATGCTGGTTGATGAACTATCACCTCCTCTAATTAAGAGGTTTCTCTTGTTCAAATCGAACCTTTATCAATTTTGATGGTACCCACAGCTTATCTTCTCCTGTAGAAACAAAAGCAAAACCTTGTCCCCAACGTAATACATACCCTGACTTCCATTCTGAGGTCAGCACATCCTTAAAGTATATAGGCTGATTTAATTCTGTAGTTTTTTCTATTACCCAATGTCTCTCTGCAGCTGTTGTTCCTTTCTCATTGGCATTCAGAAAATTCAAAGTTAATAGAGCATTATGCAGTCTATTTCTGGGGGTTTTTGTTACTCCTTTCTGTTTATTTAGCATATCCTTTAGAGTTCTGTTTGACCTTTCTATAACTGCTTGACCTGTAGGATTATGTGGTATACCTGTAATATGCTTTATATTGTAATAAGCAAAAAACTGTTTCATTTTAACAGAGACATATGATGGAGCATTGTCAGTTTTAATTTGTGCAGGTATACCCATGATGGCCATAACTTCTAGCAAATGAGTGATTACAGAATCAGCTTTTTCAGAACTCAAAGCAGTTGCCCATTGAAAACCTGAATAAGTATCAATGGTGTGGTGTACATATTTCAATTTTCCAAATTCTGCAAAGTGAAACACATCCATCTGCCAAATTTCATTCCTCTGAGTACCCTTTGGGTTACATCCTGCTGGTAATGGCGTTTGATTATAGAAAGAACAAGTAGGACATTTCTTTACTATTTCTTTGGCTTGTTGCCAGGTTATGGAAAAATCCTTTTTTAAACCTTTACTATTGACGTGATGTTTTTTATGAAAGTCTGAGGCCTCCAGCACATTTCCTATCAATAATTTATCAATCTCATCATTGCCTTGTGCTAGAGGGCCTGGCAGACCAGTATGAGATCGGATGTGAGTTATATATAAAGGATGACTCCTTTTCCTGATTGTATCTTGTAATTGAATAAATAGTGAAGTTAATTCTGAAGCATCAGGGATAAATTCTGCAGTCTCAATATGTAACACCACTCTTTCAGCATACTGAGAGTCAGTTACTATGTTGAGAGGTTCTGAAAAATCCATTAATACCAACAGAATAGCATACAATTCTGATTTTTGCACTGAATTATAAGGACTTTGTACCACTTTACTTAAATTTTCTGATTTGTAACCTGCCTTTCCTTGTTTATTGGCATCTGTATAAAATGTACGAACTCCAGATATGGGTTTTTGCCGTACAATTCGAGGCAAGATCCAATCAGCTCTCTTTATAAAATCAATTCTGTTGCTTTTGGGATATTTGCTGTTAATTTCTCCCAAAAAATTACTGCAAGCTCTTTGCCAAGGTTCACTTTCTGTCCATAATTTTTCAATGTCCTCCTTAGTTAAAGGTATGACAATTTCTGCTGGGTCTATTCCTGCTAATTGACGAAGTCTCAATTTTCCTTTCCAAATCAAGTCAGAGATTTTTTCCCCATAAGTTTTTAATTTTTTATTTGGTTTATTTGGTAAAAATATCCATTCCAATATAATATCTTCCCTCTGCATTAATATTCCAGTAGGGGAATGCCTAGAAGGTAAAATAACCAAAATGCAATCCAGCTTTGGATCAATACGATCCACGTGCCCTTCATGTACTTTCTTTTCTACCAAGGCCAATTCTTTCTCAGCTTCAGGTGATAATTCTCTTGGACTATTTAAGTCCTTGTCACCTTCTAAGGTTTTGAACAAATTAGTCAGTTCATCATTTTTTACCCCAACAATAGTTCGTAGATGAGAAATATCTCCAAATAATCTTTGAAAGTCATTAAGAGTCTGTAGTCTATCTCTCCAAATTTGCACCTTTTGGGGTCTAATTTTTTGTAGCTCTATTTTATATCCTAAATAATTAATAGAATCTCCTCTTTGTATCTTTTCAGGAGCAATTTGTAATCCCCAGCAAGGCAAAATTTTCTTTACTTCTTCAAACATTCTTTCTAAAGTATCTGCATTTGAGTCAGCTAGTAAAATATCATCCATATAATGATAAATTATAGATTTAGGAAATTTTTTACGTATCACTTCCAATGGCTGTTGTACAAAATATTGGCACAGAGTTGGGCTATTTAACATTCCCTGTGGGAGGACCCTCCATTGAAATCTTTTAACCGGTTGAGAATTATTATAAGTAGGCACTGTGAAAGCAAATCTTTCTTTGTCTTTTTCTTGTAAGGGTATTGAAAAGAAACAGTCTTTTAAATCAATAACTATGAGAGGCCATCCTTTTGGTAACAGAGTAGGCAAAGGAATTCCAGATTGTAGAGAGCCCATCGGCTGAATTACTTTGTTAATTGCTCTAAGGTCTGTTACCATTCTCCATTTACCAGATTTCTTTTTAATAACAAATACAGGAGAATTCCAAGGGCTGGTTGACTGTTCAATATGCTGAGCATTTAACTGTTCTTCTACCAGCTCTTCTAAAGCCTGGAGTTTCTCTGTTGTTAAAGGCCATTGCTGAACCCATACAGGCTTGTCTGTTAACCATTTTAAAGGTAGAGCTGTTGGTATTTTTGGAGGATCATCAGTTGTTGTGCCCTGTTCTTGTATAATATGGATGGCTGGTGACCACTCAAAATAATGCCTTCTAATATTTCTCTCAGAAACATGTGCTAGTTTATGATTTGTTTCTGAGATTGGAGGGATTTTAATCTGAGTATTCCATTGTTGCAACAAGTCTCGACCCCACAGGTTCATAGCTATGTTAGCGACATATGGTTTTAATTTTCCTCTCTGTCCTTCTGGACCTATACATTCGAGCCATCTTGCACTCTGTTTCACTCCAGATAATGTCCCAATTCCTAACAGTTGAACGTTTACCTCCTGAAGAGGCCAAGCTGGATGCCAAAATTCTGGTGCAATTATGGTAATGTCCGCACCTGTGTCTACCAGACCAGACAACAAAACACCATTTATTTTTATCGTTAATTTTGGTCTCTGTTCATTAATAGAAGTTTGCCAAAAAATTTTCTTTATGTTTTCTCCTGAATTTTCTATTCTCTCTTTTTCATCATCCTGACCAGCATGATTTATTCCAATAGTCATTTGGTTATTTAATCGCTCAGAGCAGGGATTTCCTCTACAGCTGCAGGAAAGGTTTGAACTGGTTTTGCTATGGGGGCCTGCATGAGGCCCCTCCGGGAGTTTCCCGAAAACTGAGGCAAAGGATTACCCTGTCTGTCCTTTGTTGATCTACATTCGTTGGTCCAGTGTTTTCCCTTACCACACCTTCTGCATACTCCAGAAGGAAGGGGCATTCTGTTGCCATTATTCCTTGAAGAAACATTGCTTCTAGGAATGACCTGTTTACAGTCCCTTTTAAAATGTCCTTGCTTTCCACACCCAAAACATCTAACACTCCTCAAACCTTTTGAAATTACTTCTCCTACCCACGTATCATCATGCTCATCAGCCTCAACATTAATTGTTTCTCTAATCCAATCTTCCAAAGGTGCAGATCTTGCCCTTAACGGCCTGATTATTCTTTTGCATGCTGCATTCGCATTCTCAAATGCCAAAGCTTCAATTATTGCCTTACTAGCTTCTGATCCTGAGACCATTCTGTTTACTGCTGAAGCCAGTCTTTCTAAAAAATCTGTGAAAGATTCTTTTGGGCCTTGCATCACCTTTGTGAATGACTCAGGTTTTTTTCCTGGTTCCTCAACTCTGTCCCATGCATTCAAGGCTGCCATTCGACATAAAATTAGGGTTTGAACATCATATAAACATTGTGTTTGTATTGAAGCATATTGGCCTTCTCCAATAAGCTGATCCTGACAAACTTGTATTCCTTTATCCCTCCATTGTGTTTCTACGTTTCTAGCTTCCTCCTTAAACCACGTTAGAAATTGAAGTCTCTGGCTGGGTTCCAGAACAGCTTGTGCAAGGTCCCGCCAGTCCTGTGGTATAATCCTATTATATGTTGACCAAGAGTTTAACATTTGCTTTACATATGGGGAATGCATGCCATAAGATACTATTGCCTCCTTAAACCTTTTAAAATCCATCAGTTCAATTGGAGCCCAGATATTTTGTGTAGCCATTTGATCAGGCATCTGCTGTACGGTTACAGGATAAATTAAGGGTGACTGTGTGAAAACAGGCTTTCTTTCTGTAACCTTATGATCCAAACTTGAACCAACTTCACTGTTAAAATTAACAGGTTTTTCTAAAGCTGTTATCCTGGCACTTAAATCGACTATCTTTTTAAATAGTAAAATGAGAATAAGCATGGTGATAAACTGCATAATTCGATCAACATTAATCTTCTCATATAGTTGTTCCATTGTCAGACTGCCTAAAATTTCAAAAACCCAATTTTCTTCCAATGTACACAGAAAACCCATTTTTTCCTTTATGACTTACCAAATCTGCGTAGAACAGTAGAAATCCGAGCGAATTTCAAAAGAGCCACCTAGTGTCCTAGGTGTGAATCCAGAGAGAGAGAGAGAGAGAGAGAGAGAGAGAGAGAGAGAGAGAGAGAGAAACAGAGAGACAGAGAGAAAGCAAGAGAGAAAGCGAAAGCGAAAGTGAAAGTGCAAGTGAAAGTGAAGGGGTAGCCGGCTAAAGCTTAAAGCCAGCCACTTGTTCCCTCTTGAGCCGAGTCAAGGCTTGGCTTTACAGGCAGGGGCCCTGTTTAGCAGGGCAGGCCTGAGCTGTCTGTAGCACTGGCTTTAAGCAAGCAGCTCACAGTCCAGCCTGAGCCCAAGCAGACCTGGGCCGGGGCTAGGGAGCCGGCTGCTCCGGCTAGGGAGCCGGCCCCAAGCAGTTTTTAATGGATTCTTGTCACCTTGGGCGCCAGATCTCATTACAGATGGTTGTGAGGCACCCTGTGGGTGCTGGGAATTGAACTCAGGACCTCTGGAAGAACAGCCAATGCTCTTAACCTCTGAGCCATCTCTCCAGCCCCCATGTGTGAGTAACACACAGTGACAGAATGGTTGAAAGCAGGGGATGTCTACATGTTAAGTCTCCTTACTATTTCAAGCATTAGTGATGCATCCTCTTCTCCAGTGAGGTTCTTCCAGTGGACACTGCAATGGACACATCTTTACAGGGAACCTTGGGGCTTCCGGCTTCACTTTTAACTGGTACAGCCAAACAAAAAGAAACACTGAGACATTGACTCAGCCGCCACGATTACTGCTGGGTGCCTTCCCAAAGCCCGTCACGTTTACCACCCATCAGATCAACGATCACTTCCAAGAAACTGATTCCACCATCTCCAGCGGCTCATGTTTCCGTCCCAGAAACTCGAAACAGGGTGATCCCGTGCAGCCATCACCGACGACGGATGGGTTTGTAGACACAAAATGCCATAAGGATGACGGTCACCAGCAGGATGCTGAAAATGGTCCCCATCAACACCAGGTTCTGCCCGCGCAGCACCGCGTAGGGCCGGCTCCGCTCCGGCGGCACCCCGGGGCTCGGGGTCTGGGCCTGCCCCAGCAGGAGGCTGCAGAGCGCGGCCAACAGCCGCAGCCACCCCGCAGGCAGCATCGCTGCAGCCTGCCCCACGTTGGGCGCCAGATGTAGATGTAACCAATCGTCTTTTTAAAATAAGAAACACAGAGCCAATGTAAAAAAGAAAGCCGAGAGGTCAGAGCTCAGAGATAAAATCTTACCTCCTGCAGTGCTCCTAGCTTCCCCGAGAGAGGGAGGTACTTCCTGTGTCTCTGTTTAAATAATCTTTCTGTTCTGCCTTCTCATTGGTTGTAAACCCAACCACATGACTGCCTCATCACTGCCTGTAAGTACCGCCCTCCAGGTCTTAAAGGCGTATGTCTCCAATACTGGCTGTATCCCTGAACACACAGAAATCTACCTAGCTCTTCTAACCACCATGCTCTTGCTATGGCTCTAATAGCTCTGACCCCAGGGCAACTTTATTTATTAACATAAAATCAAAATCACATTTCAGTACAAATAAAATATCACCACACACACTTATTTTAAGTTATGAATACAACCATTCTCCACCACCACTAATTTTGAATCCTGTTTTCTAAACATGGTCTATTAATTAATCTTTTTCATCATTATTTCAGCTAGGAACGCCAATAATGTCTATTTCCTAAGACTGTGTCAGAATCAATGAGCAGATATACAAAAGGGCAAGGGTAAAGGCTGGGCTGCACACCTTCAGGGGACAGACCTGGGGTGGAGGCTGGACAGATAATCTTCAGAGTATGCAACTGGGTGGAAGTTAGACCAAACACCTTCAGCAGGTGGATAGAAGTTGGACAGCTCACCTTCAGGGAATGGGGCTGGGTGGAGGTTGGACAGTCTGCCTTTAGGAAAAGGAGCTGGGGTGGAGGCTAGACTGCAACCTTCAGGGGCTGGGGCTGGGTGGAGGTTGAATTACATCTTTCAGGGTTGGGGCTGGGATAGAGACTAGACTGTAGCCTTCAGGCAATAGGTCTGGTGGAGTTTGGACTGGGTACCCTCATTAATATGGCACACAGCAGGTGTCATCAAGTGGTAGCTATTCTCACTCATCTGAAAGCTGTAGTCAGAAACTGGTCTTTGCCCACAATTCAGATGACATGACAACATGGGCTGTAGGAGACCAAACCAATCTCATCAATAATGAACCGCAGTATAGGTAGTATACAAAGAAAGTGCTTCTCCATGAAAAGATGATGCTAAAATGAGGGTAGAGCTGTCTATGTGGAACTCTTTGTGTGTAGACTATAGTCTGATCCAGGCTTAGAAGTGGAGTCTATTTGTGGGATGATTGAGATGTCCCAAACAGTAAAGGCACTTGCCACCAAGCCTGACAACATGAGTTTGATCCTCCTCAGAACCCATGTGGTAGAAGTAGAGAACTGACTCCAACAAGTTGACCTCCAGTCTCCACACGCACTCATGCAGACATCTGAGCACACATAACAAATGAATGTTAAAAAGTATATTTGTGCTGTCTTGAAAATGAACACATGTGCCATGGAAATAACATGCTAATGATATAGGTGATATGGATTTAATGGGTCATTTGGAAGCCCTGGACTTAGAACTAGTGTCAAAAAGCTAAGTAAGGCCAGTGAAAGAAACACAGTTTGGCTCAGATCAGAATCATCTCTGCCGCTGGCCAACAGACCTGTGAAACCAAGCAATCACATAGCAGGAAAGTGGCACCCTGGCCCTGAAGACCAGAACCAGGGAAAGAAACACAGCCTGGGTCTGGGACCTGATCCAGAGAAATGAACACTTTATCCCCAAACCCAGAACCAAGGAAACATGCCCTAACTCTGAAACCAGTACCAAAGTAACATTCTTGGTCCATAGAATCATCGTCAGTGAAAGAAGTAAGCCCTGACTTTAGCATTAGTGTCAAAAAGCCAAGAAAGGCCAGGGAAAGAAACACAGTTTGCCTCTGAAATCAGAGCCATCTCTGCCCCTAGCCCACAAAACTGACCAATCTCTGGGCAGAAAAAAAAACTAACCAATCCTGGTTGACTCTGCCCCCAAGAGATCCTATACAAACCAGCCTGCCTGGTCAGTTGTGGGCTGTTCTTTCCACCCTAGTAGAGGCAGCCACTCTCCTGGACTCCTCCTTCTCAAATAAATCTCTTTCTCAAAAGAGTTTTGAGTGTGAAGATCTTCATTCACTGGCACAGAGAAGAACCTTGCTGAGACGTCCCATAGTGGACTGAGCAAGGGGGAGCTGAACAGAAAAACCTTGCTGAGATGTCCCTCAGGGGACTGAACAAGGGGGAGCTGAAAAAGTAACACTTTTCTCTGGAGCTGGAGGAGATTGCTACATTTCTATAGGGGTTTTCCCTTTTGCAGGGTGAAGAAAAAAAAAAGCAACATCTTAGGCTGGAGAAGAAGCAGAGCTCTGCTAGGAAGCCCCCTTAAGTGGGGGCTGAGCAAAGCTCAGCTGTAGCGGCTCTCCAGGAGAGGAGCAGGATTGTGATATCCTGTGGGGAGACCATCTCCCACCACACCAGGTATAGCCTGACTCCCGAACAGTCAGGATACCATTCCCTGCTGAGCTGTCCTAACAGCTCCAGGCCTGACTTTCCCAAGCAGTCAGAATACCTTCCCTTCCAGGTCTGAGCTACTCGAGGTATCCAGGATATCTCACCCTCCAGGGCTGAGCTGTCCTAGCAGCTCAAGGTATCTGGAATACCTTGCCCTCCAGAACTGAGCTATCTCTTCACAGCTCCAGTCATTAGAGCTGTCCTAAGCAGGTTGAGGTATTCGGGATACCTCCAGGGCTGAGCTGTCCTAGCAACTAGAGGTATCCAGGATACCTCTCCCTCCAGGGCTGAGCTGTCCCATTGCAGCTCCAGCCATCAGAGCTGTCCTAGTAGTTAGGATACCTTTCCCCAGGGTTGCAAAACTCACATTTTGGTGCTGAAACCCAGGACCAAACCCACAGAGTTGCAACACGGTTACTTACAATTGCTCCCTTTTAATACTGAGCTGACTGTTCTGTTTTTGCCTTCTAGTATAAACTTCAGAGTCAAGTTGTCAGTACCCACAAGATAATTTGTTGGTGTTTGCAGTGGTATTTCACTGAATTTATAGATTGAGTTGGAGAGAGCAGCCATCTTGAAGTGTTCCATTGCAGAAGGAAGGCTCTCATGGATGCCACCACTATGTTCCTGGATGTTCTGGCATTCAGAGCTGTAAAGAACAGATCTTCTTGCTTTATAAACTTTCAAAACTCAGGTGCTATCCAGGTGATATGTAATTATACATTGTTTTATATTTAATATTCTATTTCCCTCCTCCTCTTTCCCTTTCTCCTTCCCTCCCTTCTCTTCCAACTGGAAGGTCTTCACTTTATCTATTTACAGAACCATTTCTTCATTTTGTTGGCCTTTTCCATTTCGCCATTTTCACTCACTGACTTTAATTTCTATTATTGCCTTTCCTCCCCTTATTTTGGACCTGGCTTAATTTTCTGTTCCTTCCTAAGGAGGAAGATTAGATTATGGACTTCAAAACTTCCGTGTTTTCTGCAATGGTGTGATAAATCTCTCCATAATTACTGTCTTTGCTTCATACCTCACATATTATTAAGTAGTGTTTTTATTTTCACACATTTCAAAATAGGTTAATATCTCTTGACATTTCTTCTTTGACCCATGTGTTATAAGTCTGTTAACAATTTGGAGGTTTTCCAACTATATCTTTCTGTTATTGGTTTCCAGTTTAATTCTCTTGTGCTCTGAGAGCCAAATGTGATGTCTATGCTCTTTAGTTATATGGCTAGCTTGTGTGACCTAGATGTGGTCTATCACAGTAAACATTCCATGTGAGAATGTGGATGGTGGTCTTTCATTGGACGGAGCACACTGAAGATTCCATTTATATCCATCTTATCGATGGAGTTCCAATCTGAGTTCAACCAACTTCTGCTTCTCTTCTTCTTACTAAATCTGCCGATTTCTGAAAAATCAGTGTCAAGATCTCCAGCTCAGGGTGATTTGGGTATTCTTCTTTGGGTCTATCAGTTTTTGTCTCAAGTATCTGAATATTCTATAATTTTCCCCAAACACAATCTTCACATGGTTAGGTCTTCTTCACACACTGGCATATCCTTGCTACCTGTTGTCCCTCTATTCACATGGTTAGGTCTTCTTCACGCACTGGCATATCCTTGCTACCTGTTGCCCCTCTGTTCCCATGGTTAGGTCTTCTTCCTGCACTGGCATGTTATTGTTACCTGTTGCCCCTCTGTTCCCATGGTTAGGTCTTCTTCACGCACGGGCATATCATTGCTACCTGTTGCCCCTCTGTTCCCAAGGACTTTCCTCAGTCTGAGGCCTGCAGTGTGACAGGAGCAGCACGAGGGCACAGACCTTATTCTGGCTCCTAGGTTAAGGGAGTCAGTCACCATGTGGGGACTCATGGCTACAGGAGCATGAAGTAGTTGTAGTGGGTAGCCATTCCAGCTTGGATCTGGAAGCTCCAACCCCCATTGAGACTCTGGCAACTGTCACGCCTACGAGGCGGGGCGAGGGGAGGTGCTGGAAACCTGAGAGCTGGATGGGCAAGCGCTCGCTCTGGGCGCGCTCTCTGCGCCTGGACCCTGGATGGTGGAGATTGATTGTGCAGAGCTCCAGAGAACACCGCTGGATTGCTATACGCCTTCCCCAGACCCCCGCGACCTATCCATTCCTTCATTTGTAAGTCATCCACTAAATAAATCTTCCTTTTAACTACGTGGAGTGGCCTTTATAATTTTCCCCAATATCTGGGGATGGTCTCTCAGAATCCCTGCTTCTAAAAATGGTCTGTCAGATACTCTAGGCCTGTAGCCAATTTGAATACACCAACAATGCTGAGAAACATTAGGTGACTGTCCAGGCTGCCAGCTGTCTTGGTCTACTCTTGCAAGATTCCTGAAAGTTGCTTGCATCCATCTACCATTTCTCAGGTACCATTATGTTCCTTCTCAGGTCTTTGATGTGGTTGAAAACTAGATAGTTGTAATTTCCTCAGTTATGATAAAAGATAAGTTAGACATAAAACCTTAAACTCACAAATATAAGATAGATAGGACATCTTCTTTAATATTGTAACTATAATTCTTGCTCGGTAATTGTTTTGTTATATGTAATTTTACCATTTTAAAGTTAAAACCTTCCTTTTTAAAAAAAGAAGAAAAGGGGAAGTGCTGTGGATATTGCTCTATATATAAATAAAACACTGATGGCCAATGATCAGGCAGGAAGTAGGTGGGACAAGGAGAGAGGAGAATTCTGGGAAGCGGAAGGCTGAGGGGAGACACTGCAGCCACCACCAAGAGAAGCAGCATGTGAAGACGCCAGTAAGCCACCAGCCACGTGGCAAGGTATAGATTTATAAAAATGGGATAATTTAAGATATAAAAACAGTTAGCAAGAAGCCTGCCATGGCCATACAGTTTATAAGTGATATAAGCGTCTGAGTGATTATTTTATATGTGGATTGTGGGACTGCGGGGCTTGGGGAACCTGGAGAGAAGCCCTCCAGCAACAAGTAGTCATGTCCTTGAGTCTACATTTTATTAACAAACCAGTCAGTGAAGTGCTCCCTGCATTCTGTGAGGTCATTAACATACTAATTAAACTCTAGGAGGGCATAATGAGTGCTCTCCCACTAGACTGTAAGGGACAACTTACTTCTGGCTTTTGTTCTATCATACAGAGAGCACTCTTGTGGACTAAGCCGTTAGCACAAAGGCCCTGACTTCAGCTCCAGACAGACAGTGTCAGCACTGAATTGGAGAGCATCCTGTTGGTGTCTTCTGGAGAACTGTCTGATGTGTGGGGAGGGACATGCATGTCCCACATCAGAAATGTGGTGTTAGTGCGTGAAAACATGAAAAAGTTTTTTTCTGTTACTATACCGCCTTCTATATTTTGCAAGTGATTTCCATGAAATATGGAACAAATTTTACAAACTTCACATCCATGTTCAAACATAGAACATTGACATCCATGTTCAACAACACAACACTAGTGCACAGATGGTGTGAAATTTATACTGACAAAATATTCTTAATTTCTCCCTCCTGTCCATCATTTTATTGTTGTAGTTCATTTCATGTACACACAAGCACACACAAGCATGTAAGTGTATATGTATATATATATATATATATATGGAACATATATATATGGGATATATATATGGAACATATATATGGGATATATATATGGCTGTTGAAAACCTCACTGCTAGCATTATTGTACATGAAAATTTGTTAGACTAATTAATAGAGAAAGTGTTTTAACTTTAATTCACCAGTGGTCTTCTATTCTTTATGTAGATGTACATTTCTCTCTAAAAATTTCTTTTAACATTATTTCCAAAGCAGAGCTACTGTCAACAATCACAACAAAAACTCATTTATGTTTGAGTGAGAAAGGTTTCCCCCCTTTTTAAAGTTGGGGAGAATTATTTTCTCCAACAATGTAAGTATTTTTCTCTACTTTTTCTTATAGCATTTCTTTGAAGATGTCAGATGGAACTCTTATCTTTGGTTCCTTCTTCATACGGAGTTTTTCACCCCTTTTGGCTTTGTCTAAGATTTTTATCTTGAATGTTCTAAAGCTTAGATAGATGTAATGAGCATAGCAATGGGTCCTCCCTGCTTCCAGTTTTTTTTTTTTTCATTTATCTTGCTTAAAGTTTTCTGTGCTTCATGATTCTGTAATTTGATATCTGACAATAACACAAGGGTGGATTTCGTCATTTCTGCCCCTTTGTTCTTTTCCTGTGATTCCCATCGCGCAGGTCTCATGTGTTCCATAGTCCTGCAGTCCTTTGCGGTGTTCCCTTTTCTCTGCTTTTCAGTTTTGATGGCTTCCACAGCTGTGTTCTCTGGCTCAGAGACCCTTTCCTTGGCTGTGCTCAGCATCCCGACACAGCCTATCTGCTAATGCATCTGAAATCTCTAACACTTTGGAGAGTCTTCCCTGGTCATTCCACCTCTGGCCCACAGCGTCTATATTTGCTGTCTTCTGCTGTTTCCACTGAAGCCCTTGGCATTTCACTCACACTTTAAAGTCCCTTTCAGTGTGACAGGCTCAGCACGGTTGCTGTGTCTGGCCCTGGTTGGAATGCTCATCCTCATCTTAAGCGGTTGCCCTGTCCTAGTTTTGGTTTGTTTGTGTTTTAGTATGCTGTACAGTCTTGGTTTGTAACACGGGCACAAAATGCCTTTTAAATGTATCTGCTTTGGCAATGTGGTGGTAATATTGTGAGCTTTTGAAACTTTAAAGCTCTCCCCCAGTGACACACCTCCTCCAACAAGGCCTTGCCTCCTAATCCTTCCCACACAGTTCTACCAACTGGGGACCAAGTCCTAGAAAGCCAATGACTGAGCCTATGGGGCTCTCAAACCACTGCAGTCCACATAACTATCAGCTCAGAGGTCACACAGTCAGAAAACTCAGGCACACTCTTAGTTTGTTACATGTTCATACTTACCAATAAATTTTCAGAGAGTTATCCATGTCCCTAAGAAAAAGAAGACAAGAAAAAAGTTGTGGAAAACATACAACTAGAGCTGGGGAGAGAGTTCAGTGGTTGTTACTGCACAAGCATGTGGACTGAAGCAAGCAGAGGCTGGGGCCCAGAACCCACATGTATGCTGCATTGGCGTACAGGCTTACCCTACTACCATTTTAGGGGGGCAAAGACAGGATCTCTGCAGAAAACTGGCTAGGGAGATTAGGGTCTGGGTTTGACTGAGGAACCCTGTCTCAATCAATAAGGTAGAAGAGTAACTGAGGAAGATTCCCAATATCAACCTCAGATCTCTGTATGCGCGCGCGTGCACACACACACACACACACAAACACACACACACCTCTCTCTCCCTCTCTCTCTCTCTTTCTCACACACACACACCTCTCTCTCTCTCTCTCACACACACACACACACACACACCTCTCTCTCACACACACAACCTCTCTCTCTCACACACACACACACACCTCTCTCTTTCTCTCTCTCTCTCTCTCTCACACACACACACCTCTCTCTCTCTCACACACACACACACCTCTCTCTTTCCCTTTCTCTCTCTCTCACACATACACCTCTCTCTCTTTCTCTCTCTTTCTCTCTCTCTCTCACCTCTCTCTCTCTCTCTCTCTCTCTCTCTCTCTCTCTCTCACACACACACACACACACACACACACACAAATATGTACCTACACATGGATGGGCAGGCATACATGCCCATGCCCATGCACGTGCATGAACACACACATACACAATTCTCTCACACACGCACACACACATACACACACACACATCTCACACACATACACATTTTTGAAAAGACAAAAGAAACCTCCCCACATATAGCTGCTTCACAAATGGTTAGGTATGAAAAATAACTTTCCTCGTGCAGAAGAAAAGAAAGTCACTAACGAAAGAGAGAAGACCAGTGGGTTTCTCAGCTCCAGTGGCTGTCACCCCAAGTGACTATGGTAGGAAGAAATCTGACATGGACCAGTTTCACCCCAGCATCATCCATACCCTGGAGTGGGGTGCAACCGATGGTACGTTACACACTAAACATCAAGTTTCCAAATCAGTAGATTAAAGTTACTCAAAAAGGGAGATTGTCCTCAGTAAGCAGGGCTCATTGAGTGACATTTTAAGACATTTTAAGAGAGAAAGAATGAAATTTTTTTTTTTGCTGATTTTAAAGAGGCAAACAACCATGGTGGAACAGGACATAGAGCTGGGACCTGAATATGGTCTCAGCTTGGAGCACCCTTGGCCAATAGCAAGCAAGAAAATGAAGACCTGGGTCCTAGAAAAGCAGGAACTCGCTATAAATTCTACCCACCACCAATTGGGGGAAGGCTCCCAAGAGAACTCTGAATTATAAATCACTGATGAGCTGGAGCTGAGATGGCCACCTAGGAGCAAGGACTCCAGTTACACATTGCTTTTCGCCTGGAATGCTTGATTACCTGCAGGTCTTTGAGAGAACAAATATGCATTCCCTTAAATAGCAATGTGATGGTAGTCATTCAGCAACAGAGAACTAATACAGTCGCCTTGGACAAAAAGTAAGTCCAGTCTTACTGCCGTGAAATGAGATAGACATAAATCACCAGGTTTCTGGTTATAAAACACTACATTTTTATCATGCTGTGTAGATAAAAATCAAAGCTGTTTTGTGATAATATCAGCGGAAACTGCATTACTGAAACAGAAAACACTGGGGAGTAAGATTCCTTTGGAGCACTGGTTTCATCCAGATCTCAGGGTGTTGGCAGAATGATCTACCATACAATTTTATGTCTAGAACATTTTGTAGGTATTTTGTACCATAAATAAGAACCCCGGGGCAGATTTACAAAGAAGTATTTGTTTTACAGGCTTGAATGAAATAGTAAGCCATTGAGCAATGGCGATGGAGAAGGCTTTGAAGGTGGAGATTAGTCAGTGTGATAAATGGTTTCCCAATGCTGGCCAGGAGCAGCATGGGGTATAAGATCAAGTCTTGCACTGTCATCTTATCAAGCTTCTGTGAAGATGAATTTGTGTTGGGAGAAATTGCATATATGTGGGGACCCAGAGCAGTGGAGCCCGCTGCCCAGGCCAGCATCTTGTCTCAGACTTAGCTATTGGAGAAGATGGTTTGCAAGAACATGACAATATTAACATCTCTACTAGGCCCTTCAAAAGCAGATTAAGAATCTTAAGACAGCAGCTAAGAATTCTCACATAGTACCTGCATTGCGCCTTCACAAGACAAGGCCTGTCAATAATCAGACATGAACAGAGGAGGGTTTGCAGAGGGAGGGGGAACCCCGGCTATTTGCTAATGATAGATTCACGGAGAGGCCAAGGAGGTGGGGGAGGACAATTGTTGCTTCCAGTTGTGAACCTACTTGTCACTCCACTTTGCCAATCCAATGTTCACTCAGGTGTCCTTGGTTAAACTAAATGGGTGGGTCATAAAACAAACTCCTAAGTGTGAACCTGGGAAAGGACAGATAGGGATTGGAAAGGGGTTGATAGCAATGGGAAGAGGGTAAGAGAGAGTGGGAGAGAGTAGTCCGAATACATTACATACATGTATGAAACTGTCAAAGAACAGTATTAGCCAATCCAATAGGTAAAAGTTGGTGAACTATACAGATTTCTTTAAAAATAAAAAGTTAGTGCATAGAATTCTACCCCAGGAAAGTTACATGTATTAATTTCCTGGGCTGACCAAAATATAAATGGCTTAAACAACAGAATTTATTCTCTCACATTTCTGGAGTTTACAAGTATGAAATTCAGAGAAAAGCCATACTACCTTGGGAAGCTGTAGGAAGGGCATTCTTTGGCTCTTTCAGCTTCTGGCAGTCCTTCATATTTCTTGGCATCTTTGGGATTCATGTTATGTTAATGTCAGGTATTCACTCTTCTTCCCGGGTCAGTGTATGTCTGACGACTGCTAGCCTTTCTCTTATAAGCTGATTTGCCATTCAACTTAGAGTCTCCCTGTGTAGTTCAGGATGGTCCTACTGCACGATCTCTAGCTACCTGGGCAGAGCCTCCATTTCAAGTAAGTCAAATGCACAAGTTCCATGCATTTGCAAGACCATATGCCTTTTCTAGGCCTCCACTCAGCACACACACATGGAAAGTTGTTCACCTCCTTCTCAAGTATTTGTTGAAGCTTTAACCACAGCAATCCAAAACATGACCTTCTTTGCAACAAGGTTGTTTGTTGACAATGTCATTACTTAAATCAAATGAAGGCACTGGGGTGAGATCTAACTCATTATAACCTACAGGGGAAACTTGGATGAAGACCTGGGCACACAGAAAGTGGCACATGAAGATGAAGGCAGATGCTGGCTGTGATGGCTTGTCTTGGAGTCACCTACACTACATCTGGAATAAACTAACATTCAAGTGGCTGGGCACACTTGTGAGGAATTTTTTCTTGGTTGGATCATTTGAGGTGTGAAGACTCACCCTAAATCTAGACCACACCTTCTGGTATCATCTCACATAAAAAGACACAGAAGAAGGAAGCTTTTGCCTTTCCCCCTGCTTGCCCTCAGTCTTGCTAGCAAGTCAATCTACCTTGCTTCTAAGGCATTCCTTTACTGGTTTTAAAGAACACTTCTCCAGGATTATAACCTAGACTGAAGACCAGCAGCTCTCTTGGAATCCTCTGGGGTTCCAGCACCAGACTGTGACAGCTGAGGCCAGATTCTTGGCCTCTCCATCAGGAGAGTCATTGTTGAACTAGTCAGATCACAGCCTGTAAGCCAGTCTAATAAGTCTCTCTCCCTCCCTCCCTCCCTCCCTCCCTCCCTCCCTCCCTCCCTCCCTCCCTCCCTCTCTCTCTCTCTCTCTCTCTCTCTCTCTCTCTCTCTGTGTGTGTGTGTTCTCTGTTCTCCTTTTTCTCTCTCTTTCTCTCTGTTCCAGAGACTTCTAACACAATGCCTTTATATTTCTGCATCTTAGGATTATCAAAAATTGCCAGGAGACCACCAGAAGTATGCAAGCATCATAGAATCAACTCTCCCCCACAGCCCTCATAAAGAATTAGCCCTGCAGATGCCTTAGCCCTACAGCCTGTAAAGCAGAGCTGTGATGATGATGTTTGCAGTTGCAAGCCACTCAGCTAGGGTACTTTACAACAGTGTTTCTTGCAGACTAACCCATCATATAGATGAATATCATTCACATTATGATATTTAAATTATGATTTTTATTTTAGTAATGTTGCATTCACTTATGAGCATTCTCCAGAAAGTGGCCCTTTTTATTTCCTACTTTACAGGTAACTGTAATGAGCAATTAAGTCTCCACACATTTCTCATTTTGTGCATTCTTTTGGATATGCCCTAATAAATAGAAATCCTTGTCAAAAGGTCTAGAAAAATAAAAAGGAAATGTGCTACTAAATTGCTTTTCAAAAAGTTTTGACACTTCCCCTTTTGTTATCTATTTGACTGGTGATTTTTGCATTTTGTATTTATTTTGTAACACTCCAGGTTGTGTGGTAGGCAAGAGCCTGGTGTGCCTCTGAGCTACATTCTCTGCCCATTTTTTATTCTTTCTTTCTTTTTTTTTTTGTTTTTGTTTTTGTTTTGTTTTGTTTTGTTTTGTTTTTTGAGACAGGATCTTCACTTTATTAGCTAGACTGTCCATGAACTTTCCAGGTAGCCCAGGCAGGCCTTGAACTTGCCACCCTCCTCCTGGCCCAGCATACTGAGAAGGTGGGGTTGCAGGTGAAAGATTTACATACCTTGTATTATCACTTTCCTGGATCATTTCAAGTACACTCACAGGATTTGAGTCTGAGAACACACTCAGATCTTTTTTAAGTGGTGTGTGTGCATTTGTGTGTGTGTGTGTGTGTGTGTGTGTGTGTGTGTGTCTGATCCTACCCATTTCTTTCTCTTGTTCTCACACAGTCACCTCTGCAAAACTGCCACTACCTCCAGGTTACACTTCCCTTAACACACTTAATTAAACAGAGTTCAGAAGCAGAGAATTCAAGAGAAGAGTGAATTTTTTAAAGGATGAAGTCACTCGCTTCATTAATTTCAACTTTTCGTGATTCAAAATTGGTGTCTTTAAGTGCAAGCTACCCTTCATAATGAGGAGAGCAACTTTGGGGTCGTATTCTTTCCCGTTTTCCTTAACTGGCTGTAAATTTGGAAGACTATCTTCCACATTGTGCAGAGAACTGGGGTGAGCATTGGCCATTTTCCCTTCTCCCTGGTTGAGGGGGAATTCTGCTCTCCTGCCTGCCCATCATTCTCCGACTTCCTGGCAGCTGTGGGGTTTCTGTCTACGATTTATCAATAACTAAATATAAATAAAAATTTAAAATGTAAATCTACCAAGAGGAGAAAGAAAACATTTTCTGGGGAAGTGCCAGAGATTGCCTCTGCCTGCTTCTCCCACAGTCCGGAATCCTTGATCCCTGCCCACCAGATAGGAAGAGCTGGGTTTCTGCTATCCAAACCCGACCTGGGAAGGAGGAAATCAAACCCCAGCCCTCCCTCCTCCTCCCCCCCCCCCCCCCTCCGCGCGCCCCGCGCCCTTGCCCGCACCTAAGGACCCCAGACTGTTTAAAAGCCGCTGAGCTGGTGGGTCCCTGCAATGCTCCTCCACAGCCTCCATCCACCTGGAGTGTGGTGCGGAAGAGCCAGATAAATGGGATCTGGGGCGCATTTTGTCAGTGCAACGGGGAGTGATTTTTCCTGCAATGAATCAAATCAGACTCTTTCTCTCTCTTCCCCTCCCTCCTTCCTCGGCTTTTCCAGACAGGGGCGCCCTCCCAGCCAACTTTCCCCTCACCCAACGATGCACACCAAGAGGGAACCACCCGAACGAAGCCCAGGCGATGCCATCTTCAGGGCCTGCGCGCCCGAGGCCCCTGCACTGCTCCCGCCCCGGGCAGAGGCCGCGGCTGGGTGCCCAGCGGCGACCAGGAAGGTCGGAGGGAGGGTGCGCTCCTCCCGCCCCACACCCAGTCTCGGAGCCGGATATATAGAGAGTCACGTTTGGGAGCCCCGAGAGCAGCAGCGCGGTTCAGAACAGCTTGAGAGACTCCAGCATCTCAGGGAGGATCCTGACCACCAGCCGGTGAGCCACCCGCACTGAAGCAGCAGGTACCTAGACGCGGGCTGGGAGGCCAGGAGGCTGGACTGGGGAACCTGAGGACTGTGGCTGCACAGCAGGCGGGTGCCAACAGAGAAACGGTGGCCCTGCAGGGTCCCTGGCCACTCATCAACCTCTGGGGTCCTGTAGGCGCAGGGCATCTGAGTCCTCCTAGGTGACATGGGCAGCCAGTGGAGAACTGGGAAAGGCTGATCAAGGTGAACATGGGGACCTCTCCAAGGGGCAGAGGCATCTGACTTGTCCCACCCAAGCCTTTCTGGTCTAGGAGCTATTCCTAGAGACAGTGTGGATTTCCAGGCCATGTGTGCTATGGCATGGTCTCCTTTCTTGTCCTCCCTTGTCCCACCCCAGGCTGTGAATATCCAGACCCTCCCACTCAGACTTTCCAGGGTCAAGGACCCCAGGTTGGAAAGGACTTGGGTGTCCAAGTAGGGTCTGTACCCTGTCAGAAGTTTCTGATTTCCCCAGGTGACTTGGGCATCATGGAGAGAACAAGGGGACAGGTGGCTTAAGGAAGCTCTAGTGGGTGACATTACCCCCAGGCAATTGCAGTCAGAACAACTCATGCCCAACCTAGGATGCCCTCTACCTGCCAGGCTCCTGACCCCAGTCTCCTTTCAGGATAAGATTATGAACATTTTTTTTTGTCTTCCATACATGATTTAGCGAGTGCCGAGCCACCACCATGATTCTCTCTTTCTCCGCAAGACTCTGGCTACCCTTTGAACCTTGTTGAGTGCTCTACTGTTTATGAGCAAGGGACCAAGTGAGCAGAGAACTCAAGAACATTGTGTGTTTCTGCTTGTTTGAGGCTGTACCCAGAGTTTGACACTGCAATGGAAATGTAATACTCAGCCTGTAGTTCCACAACTTGTCTCTCTGCATCTCCATTATGTGAGCTGGATATTTATTTCACTTGGGGCCATAGTTACTCTAAGTCACAAAGTAGGGCAAAGAAATTAAATAATATTTAAGGCAGCTTACAAACTGTTCAAGTAGTCAATTTCAGCAAACTTCACATCTATGGGTATTGGGGTGTCTAGAGATAGCCAAGAGGTTTCTCCTGAGCAAACTTCAAGGACAGTGATTTCATTCATAGTATTTCTGAGGGTCTGTGTCTTTATCTTACCCTTCCTTTATTTCTAAGGGCATCTTCCACGCCTGTCTTGAGAGATTCCCCCACTCACTCCAAGCCATAATGTTGGGCTGCAATTGTCTGTCAGCTAGAAGCAGCTCACAGTGAGCTGGTCAGTATCAACGCCACTAGGAGGAGGGTAAGTGATGACAAACCCTCCCAGGGAACCAAAATGTGACCCAGCTGCTGAAGAGAGATTGCTTCAGAGGGCTGAGAAGTCAATAGCTCGTCTGTGTGTATCACTTTAAGGTTTATCAAGAATATAGACATCTTGGGGGCTGCAGAGATAGTTCTGTGGTTAAGAGCACTTGCTGCCTCTCTTAGTCAGGGTTTCTATTGCTGTGAAGAGACGCCATGACCATGGCAACTCTTATAAAGGAAAACATTTATTTGGGGTGGCTTACAGGTTCAGAGGTTTAACCCGTTATCCTCATGGCAGGAAGCAGGGCAGCACGCAGGCAGACACGGTGCTGGAGAGGAAGCTGAGAGAGAGTTCTACATCTGGGTCAGCAGACAACAGGAAGAGGGCGACACTGGGCCTGGCTTGAGCATTTGAAACCCGAAAGCCCACCCTCAGTGACACACTTCCTCCTAATGCCTCTCCCTCAGCATTCAAATATGAGTCTGTGTGGGCCATTCTCGTTCAAACACCACACAGCTCTTTCAAGGACCTGCGTTTTCAGTTCCCAGCAATCACACGGGAGCTCACAACCATCCATGACTCCAGTTCTGGGGGTATCTGATGCCCTCTTCTGGCCTACTTGGGTACCTGGCATTATTACAATATACATGATGTAGGCACAATGCTTATGCATATAAATAAATTTAAATAAATAGAATTAATGTGTTAAAAAAGATTGCAGATACCCTGATCATATCATCATTTTCCTTATTTTCTCTTGAAGATCCATATTATATTTCTTTCTGGCAACATTTGGTCAGCCATAAGAATTCACTGTCTCAATGTATTCACTCATTCATCCATTCACCTTTGGCAGGGTCTCAATGTAGCCCAGGCTGGCCTTGAACTTTCTCTATAGCTGAAAATGACTTTGAATATATAACCTTCTTGTTTCTACTTCTAGAGTGCTGAAATTATAGGTATGTATCACATGACAAGTTTATTCAGTGCTAAGGGTGAATTCAGAGCTTCTGTGTGCTAGACAAGCACTCTTTCAACTGAACTATATCTCTAGGTCCTAAAGGCTTCACAAGTACCATCTCAGAGGATCATACCAGAGATCACTAGCCTACTTGCTCCTGCCAGCATGTCCTGATGATGTGGGCTCTGTGGGAACATTCACTAGTTGGCAAGGACACACTCTTCATGTTTTGTTTTGTTCAACAGACCACTCTGGGTGTCTAATAAAGAGTTATAAAATACAAAACCAAACACACTTTTAGAAAGTCACAGTTTCCTGATGCCCAAACATCCACATTCCATATGTCTAGCCACTTTTCATGGGACTAGTGTTGTGGAATTCAGACTCAAGAGTTGAGCTGAGCCCCACATCTAGAAGGTTACTTGGCTTAACCTTGGAGCTGTCACTACTGTCTTAAGAAGAGGTGTCACATCTTTATTTTGCACTGGGGTCTCATTCTAGAGCTTATGAGTATGGTGTTTTCTCACAGCAACCCTAATTCAAATGAGTTCCCTATAAGGGCTAAAGTTAACTTGTGGGCCCCACTTACTGAAGGACAGATGAGTTCCTGAAATGTTGGGGGATGTGGCTCTTGTGAAATAACAAGTCATGTATTTTCACTTCAATAACAAAGTTGCTTGCCCTAACTACACAGGATGTGCTTGATCACACTTAGGTAGGAAATATTAAGACAGGAAGTACATCATGATGTATGCTTACCCCCGATTGGACAAGGGCAGAAAGTACCATAGCCTTGTGGGGGTTTGCCTTTATGAGTACCTGACTGACCTAAATTCGGGGACCTTTCTTTGGGAATCCCAGGTATGGACCTTGCCAGTGTCCATCTTCCTGGCCAATACTAAATAACACTTGCTTCAACTTGATAATTATGGAGTTAGTCTTTCTCCTCACGATTTTCAGGTCGAACATTTCCCACCACAGACTGAGAATTTAACTGCTTCCTTGGGTACCTTTGAATACATCATTAAGCATCTCTTTATCTCAATTTCTTTACTGGTATGAGCATGACAAACTATTTATCTTAAAGGTATATGTATTACCTTTGGGCAAAAAAAAAGAGATAATTAAGCCATGCATGGTTGCATGTGCCAGTAACTCCAGTACCCAGGATGTGGAGTCAGTAGGACCATGAGTTCAAGGTCATCCTCAGCTACACAAAAAGATCTAGGCCAACCTGGCTAGCTAAGAACCTGCCTTGATTGAAAGGGAGAGAGATAATAGCTGCCGATGGGCCTACTGACCTTGAATAGTTTCATGTTAATAGAGATGGTATGAATGGGGACCTGTTTACTACATTTTTATGAGTAGCTTTAGGAATATTGATCAAGCTCTTTTAAGGGATTGTGCAACCTTTAGACTGCTTATATTTTGGTAATAAGAAAATCAAACGAAGAGCAGCTACATGGTAGGGTTTGATATTTTAAATATTGACTAAATGTTATGTATACAAGACTGGAATTGCCAGCTGAAGATAAAGGATAACTTCTTGGAAGATACTTGCTAAGATGAACTTAGCCTGAGTGATCCTCAGACAGAGCAGAGACTGAACAGTGAGTTACTGGTAACATTTTCTTTAGTAGTGTTGCTGTCTTCTTTGGATCATTTGATTACCTAAGAGCTGTCAATCAATTCAAGGCAACTTTTCCCAAGTTGTCCTCTGTAACTCTCATGCCTGCTAAGGGGGCATGAGGAGACCCTCCTTTGACAACTTGTCTCTGGTGTGGGACTTTTTAAAATTTCTTCCACAGAGCTTCCTGAAGCTTTGAGTCTGCTCTGGTGGGGACCATTGAAGGCTCTCCAGCTGCAGGCTATGCTAATCTATATTTTAAGGAAGTAAATCTATGAAAAATCGATAAGGAGAAGGGGCTGGAGGAATGAAGGATTAGAATCAGGGAGTGTTCAAGGCAAGAGTGCTGTGAAAAAGGCAGAGAAACTTGAGCCTTGAGTGCCATTGCAAGTCTGAGTGAGTTAAGGGGTGAGGGACTGGAGGTGGGATGAGGTAAGACAGCTTGAAATTAATTCTTCTGCACATACTTACTGCTGAGGGTTAAAGATTTCATTTACGTATTTCTATTTTTAATTGTGTGTGTGTGTGTGTGTGTGTGTGTGTGTGTGTGTGTGTGTGTGTGTTTAGGTATGCATATGAGTGCCAGTGGAAGCCAGAGCATCAGATGTTCCCTAGGGCTGGAATTACAGGTGGTTATGAGTTGCGCTCTCTAGGGACTAAGGTCCAAACCCTGCAAGAGTAGTGCCTATTCTTCCACTGAATCTTCTCTCCTGCCAAATGCTTAAATTCAAAGCAGTGGGTTCGCTGCCACTGCATTTCCAGTGCCCATAAGAACAGAAAAACAAAACAGAACTGTAGCAAGAATCTTAAAAGTTCTTATTATTAATAAAAATCAAACCTGAACCCAAGTATTGGGGTGAACACTGGAAGATCAGAGAGACAGAACAAGCCACAGCTAACCTCACCTGGCCAACTTCTCAGCTGACCTTGTTTCCTCAGACTGGAAGCCTCTGTGTCCTCATATCTGAATGGCTCTCAGCTGAACTGTGCTGCTCAAAACCTAAAAGCTTAACCAGCCAAATGCTTAACCAGCCAAATCTTCTAGTTTCTGGTCTTCACGACTTATATATCTTTCTGTTTTTGCCATCACTCCCTGGGATTAAAGGCTCACTTCTTGGGATTAAAGGTGTGTGTCACCATGCCTGGCTGTTTCCAATGTGGCCTTGAACTCACAGAGATCTAGGGATTTCTGTCTCTGGAGTGTTAGGATTAAAGGCGTGAGTGCCACCATTTTCTAGCCTCTGTATCTAGTGGCTGTCTGTTCTCTGACCCCAGATAAATTTATTAGGGTGCACAATATTTTGGGGAACACACTATCACCACACAGAACTGATGATCCCTGTTAGTAACTCTGAAAAGGACACTGGCTGAACAGGTAAGTGTGTAAGAAAAGAGAAGAAGGTTGCATTTCAGGCTCTTCTGCTGTTTAAATTATTTTTAAATCCACACTTGCATTTTATAACTTTTAAAGGTTATCACCACAACAGATATAGCTCCTGTTCTTCTGGCTTGAGCTTAGATGGGATATGTTATAATTTCCTAAAATGGCAAGAGCTAGGGAAGAAAGGACTGAGCCTCATCGGAAGGGTTTGTTCTAAAACACTGTTCACTTCCTTACTTGAAACCCTGCTCTCCTTTCTGTCAACAGAAGTGCCCCCAGACTGCCACCGGTAGGACAGCAGTTTCTTGGGATATTAGCAGTTAAGTGAAAGAGAAGAGGAAAAAGCTTTGGTGGTCAGATAACTCTGAAAAATATTTGATTTAACCCAGTTAAGAGGTTTTACTACAGGAATCCTGGGAGCCCATGATATCCTAATGAAGATTGAAAATCATCAAAGGCGAAGCATATCTCCTGTGGTATTTCCTAAACCTATGCCCTTCAAATGCTTCTGGTGGAGCATCTAACAGAGTCAGCATTTGAGAAATCTCAGCGTGAGAAATCCTGTGGGAACCACTGTCCTATATTAACAGATTAGTCTTTAACATCCACCACTCGATGTTAACTGTTAGCAGCTCTCCACTCTTTAATGCTTCTTCCTTGGGCAAAGCAAAGGCATGGAATCCTCCCTGTTAAGTGGATATGAAAACACTTCCACATGAATGAGCAGGTCCTGCAGTCTAATGAGAAGGAAACTGTTTTCTTCCAACATTGGTGAGTCTCATTTGGTCTCATTTGGTCATTGACATTTAAGGGAGGGACTAGGAGCAGTGAAGTCTTCTCAGGCAGGGTTTCTCACAGTCATGTTTTCATCTTCTGGGCCTCATCTGAGACTTAAAACCTACCAGGTTGATGTGGTGTGAGCGTTTAAGCAGCAATGGTTTTTGAAGTCTTGTACCTCCCTTTCCCTATTATCTGTAATATGTTGGTGGTGGGATGCAGGCAGGAGCACAGTCTGTGACTGCAGAATCTTGCGGTGGTGACAGTTCTTAAGGGGACCATGCAGCTTTGGACCCTCCAGTTTCATCTGCTCAGAACTCAAGTACTGAGCCAACAACAGCTTGGGGGGTCAAATTTGACTCCTGATTTTGTATGTCTTTCAAACTAGAAATGGTTCTTTTATTTTTTGGAAGTTAAAAATAATCACGACTATTCTGTGGCATGGGTAAATTACATGAAATTAGAGTTGATTTCAGATGAGGTCTTTTTCCACATGCTTGTCCCCACTGTTCCTGGAGTTGTTGACCCTGGAGTGGGTCAGAGCACATGCTCGTATGGATCTAACAAGCAAGGCTTGGCAAACCATCTTCAATGTGCCCAAAAAAGAGACAATAGTGAAAAGCAGAGAAGAGAGATTTAGTTAATGAGGCTGATCTGGGAAAAGGAACAAGAGAGGTCAAGAAATGTCTCTAAGTCCCTGGCTTGAAGGTTAGGTTTAAAATGGAAGATAGGAAGTACAGCTAAGAGAGCCCCAATAAGGTGTGGTCCCACCCATCCTCATTGTCCCAGTTCTAGTCTCTCCTGTAAGGTGACAGTCTGACAAACTGTAACAACTGCATCAAGTCTTTTCTTGGGAGGCAAGTTCCTCTTCTGGTTGGCACCAGGCTTCAGCCTTTTCCTTCTCCCAGCATGAGATTCCTAGGGAAATTCCAGTTTCTTGGAGACCATTGTTTCAATAGTCAGATAGCCAAGGGGAGCGGCACCAGAGTCTGCTCAGGACATCCGCATCCCAGCCAGGATGGTTATAATTCTGCACTTGAACCAGAGCAAAGGGTGCGACATGTTTCTTTGTGTAGCCAACAACATAACTAAGTAAATAATGAACAAAGTAGTCTTGCCTTAATTGTCAGGCATGGAGAGTTACAGTGGTTCACAGTGGTGCAGATTCAGTTGTGGTTTATGGAAAGTTTTGTTGGATGTTGCACCCTTAATCTCTGAGTGGAGCAAAAGCATTTTCAAGCTGCGGTTGATACAATATGTTCCTTATGGCTTTGGGACTTAATACCGTTTGGGGTTTGTTGTTGTTGTTGTTTCAGAAACAAGTTTTATGTCATTCTTTTAACTTTTTTCATTTCTTGAGATATTTTATATATGTATCATATAAACTGTATTATATTATAAATACATTACAATAATGATTTTGAGATTATATCATCTCCTCCTACCCTTTCCTCCTTCCAAACCCTCCCATATACCACTCCTTATTCATTCAAATTCATGGCCTCTTTTTTCATTAATTGTTGTTATGTACACACATAGCACATACATGCACACACACTCACTACACATACTCACTACACACACACACACACACACACACACACACACACACACACACACACTCCTAAATGCATAAATACAATCTGCTCAGTCTATATAATGTTACTTGAATGTATGTTTACATGGCTGACCATTCAGTATTGGGTAACAGTTGGTGTGAACTTCCCTGGGAAAGAGTGTTCCTCCCACACTCGGCACTCCTTGGTTGCCTGTAGTTATTCCGAGGCTTCATAAGCTTCCACTATTTGTGCTAGCATATCTATGGGTGTCTTCATTGCTCAGCCCATGTTTGGAAGGTAGAGTCATGTTGGTGAGAATGTATAGGTGTAAGCTTCTGACATTCCTAGGAGACACAATCTCAGTGAACTGGATCTGACCTGAAAGCCTCCTCCCTGAGGACCAGCTAATATGGTACCAGAAGATACCACGCAAGCTTTCAAAGGAGGGAAGCAACCAACATTCTTACTCAACTATGATGCCCATAAACCATATCAATGACCAGTATGGCACACTGACCCTAAGGGTATAGTAGTGGCAAATATATATTAGTGGAAGGCAATATCTTCCTAATTGGATGGAAGACCTGCTCAACAAGAGGGAAATCACGCTTGGTCCTGGAAACCGAGCCAACTACCCAGGACTAGTGAAGTCATGAATCTTGGGGGAGAAACCACAAGCACTCCTTTACTAACCCAGCATAATCCCTAACTCCATTCTAAATATCTGTCCTTATACCCACAGATAGGTGTAGTCCTCATCCCTCATCAAGAATACTGTTTTTGTTTTTATGACATTTTAACTTCCCAGACTTCTCCAAAGATGACCCCTAGTATAGCACAGCAGAATCCTGAAGATGGGAAGGGTAGGTAAGGAATTCCTGGGGATTTGTTATGAAAAAGCAAAGATATCTGCTTATCCTCAGTAGAACCATTGTTAGGCCTGTAGCTTTACTGGATAAAAACAGGATAACCGCAGGTGGCAAAGCAAATACTCTGAAAACCAAGGGACTGGACAAAGTCATTGTGGAAATGCCCTGTGTTTTAGGTCATCTTTCTTAATGGTACATGGTTCATCATAGGTCACCGAAAGGATGCATTCCACAAAAGTCAGCACAAGCCCAGGTTTATTGAGGTCGGGATGCTTGGAAATTAGGAAAACCATTAAATTATGTGTGCAGTTATGCCAGCAATACAAGAAAACCTACAGCAGTTTCTGGTGGTCTGAAGGTGTTTATTTCCCTCAACCAAAATGAGTGCCTTTATTATTGTTTCACCAGCAACTGACGCTTGTCAATCTCTCTCCTCGGAGGGATTATACCTTTGCCTCTTCCTTTTTCCTCTGCCGCGATTTGGGTCCAGTTCTACCCAGGCAACAGCTGTACCAGTGCTACTGGGTGTCTGTAAGATCACAGGATCTTTGTGCTTTGGATAAATTTAGGTCTCGGATTCTCTTAGGATGGAACAATTTTTTTTTTCAAATTGAATTTCCATGAGTCCCTATTACCCTGTATCACACCCTCTTGCCTACAATACATAGCACACACTGCACATAGCTTGTCTTAGCTAATAATAT
Source organism: Peromyscus maniculatus bairdii (assembly GCF_049852395.1). Classification (NCBI taxonomy): domain Eukaryota; kingdom Metazoa; phylum Chordata; class Mammalia; order Rodentia; family Cricetidae; genus Peromyscus; species Peromyscus maniculatus. The sequence goes on from NC_134854.1 coordinate 168,540,680, forward strand.
TCACACCCCGAAAAGTAGATTGTTTGAGGACCATATCTTATATTTGGCTCAATTCTCTTATCTTATCTTATAGAAAAGAAAAGCCTATCCATTTAATGCATGTGCATGTAGACTACAAAGGAAATCTTGTGACTCCAGAAGACAGGAGCACTCCACCCCATTCAGCTATTTATTCTTTGGTAATATTTACTAAATATTTACTGTGAGTCAGACAAGTTCCTTAGCTCTGCATTCGTGGTGAACTAGTTGTAGAACTTGCTCTCAAGCGTTAGTGCCCTCTAGTTTTGAGACATGCTAGTCATCAATACAAAAACACAGAACGCTGGTAGAACCTTACCTACTCTTCTTCAGCCTCCTGCCTAGCATGCATAACATGCTGGTTTGACCCCTAGTGCTGCCCAAAGTGTAGTGGCAGAGATGGCACTATAGTGGCAGTATAAAAGGAGTTCAGGGTCATCGCTGGCCACATGCATAGTTGGAGCCCCGCCTAGGCTACGTGAGACTCTGTTTACAAATCAACAAAAGGACATGATGGAAGGTGAGCTAAAATGCAATATGAGAAATTCCATTGGGAAGAATTCTCCTTTACCCAGAACAGATTCTGATGGTTAATTTGCCTGGGTTCCTGTCCTCTTATCTACTCTTTCCCAGTCTCCTTTTTCTCCAAATCTGACTAATACCTCATATTCTCCAACTTCCCCCTTCATGTCTGTCTTTAAAGATAAGCACAGAAACCCTCTGTGTCTATAAGTAATTTTCTGCTAATAGTGATGGGAAAAGTGAGAGAGGAAGGACAAAATTAATGCCTGTGGGGAAGTCACAAAGCTTCTGGAATGGTGCCTTTGCACACTGGCAGAGGGTGAGCACTTAGAAGCTGCCCAGTGAGAGGACAAAGGGAACTCTATTACCTGAAGTCAGCCTTCTACACTTCTGGAGACTAAACAAAAACAAATCCTCTGCCTTAAACATCCTTTCCTATATGGGCATCTGTGAAAGTCTGTTAGTATAGTCCTTAGAAGTCTTCCTCTATAAGCTAGGGGACAACTGCTTCAGGAGCTTTGAGTGAACAGATGTGGATTGGCAATACAAGGCCATGGGAGTATTTTCATCATCATTAGAGGCAGTCCACCTGCTTGAAGTATATCCCACTTAGTTCATGAGGTGCAATCAGCAATTGCCCATGTCACCCTCTTCCTTCCCCATGCTGTCATGTAGACAGTCAAAGCCTGGGTGGGGCAGCTAGTCCACAAAGGACAGCTGTGTTCACCTTCATTGCTGACACCTACAGCCATTTTCTGGTTTCCAAAACCTCCGTCTAGATAGGCCTTGGTTTCCCCTACAAAGGGATATTTACACCAAAATTCCTGGGTTGAAGCCAGCTGCTTCTTCCTCCTCTTTTAATTCTACCTCTGCCCCTTCCCCACTGGGCTTTGGTGTCAATAAGCCCTGTTCCCACACTCGTTGTGGTGTATCATTGATACACACTGGCATGAACTTCTCAAAGCTGCTTGGCAGCCTCCCCGTTCAAGCCTCAGGAAGGGAGGCAGTGATTATAAGTGGTCCTGAGTAGAGGCTCAAAAGGGAGGCTGGGGTGGATGGAGAGGACTCCAGGCTCAGCCAGAGGTTGGAGAGTTGTGCACATGGAAGCTGTTGAGGAGGCAGCATGGTTCAGCTTGTGACCACCACCAAGTGTGGTCAATGTCATGGAGGTGTCAGTGGGCACGAACTGATCCGTAATAGTTGGGAGGAAAGTAGGCGAAAAGATTTAAAGTGTGCTTCTCCTGAGGTTAAAAAAAAAAAAAGCAGTACTCTGCATTTTCTTACAAAACTGTTGCCAGCTGCTGCTCAGGGCCAACACCTATGGCCATTCGTCATATTACCAGAGCAGGAAGTGTGTCCTGGCTCCCCTTGCTTTCGTGGTGCTGGCTTGTGAAAGACAGAAGTGATTACCACAAAGATGGACTTACCAAACGCTGCCAAGGTTATCTCCTGTGTGTTCCACGTTTGAGGCCATTAACTGTTGACCTGTCCTAAGTCACGCTGTGGCCTCAGACTCATGATGGTTATGGTCCATCCCCGTGGTGGCACATTTCACAGAAAGGAAGGAGTGGAGCTAGCAGTGATTGCTGGCTAAACGCACCCCTAATGCTCAGAAAACATTCACCAAGTACAAGTCACTGTGTTACAAAAACATTAGCCCTAGAGATCCCATATTACACACATGTGATAACTAAAACCCATGAAGTTTTAAATATAGTTACAAGACAGATATTACTATTAGAATGCAGCCATTGTTGAAGCACAGCTTCACAGAAGAGAGAGACTTCCAACTTAAAAATCTACCTTGAGAGTTCTAGCATGAAGGATGCCTAGGTTATTAAAACACACCAAATATATTTGGATACTATGATCATATTTACCTTTAATGTAGCTCCCTGTTTCCATGAAAACTTACTCTATGTTCAGTTCTAATGAACCAACTTCTCATGGATAGAGCTATGGGTTTCTTCTTATTACTAAGAGTTTTGAAAATAATCATACTAGTAGATAAAAATGTGGAACTTGGAAGAAGAAAACTAGCTCTGAGGTTAGTCTCCTTGACAAGCCCGTACTTTTAGATTGTCAGAATTCTGCTGCTGTGATATGTGATGGGAAAGGAAATAAGGGAGGGAGGGAGGGAGGGAGGGAGGGAGGGAGGGAGGGAGGGAGGGAGGGAGGGAGGGAAAGATGCACACCTTTAATATTAGCACTAGGGAGGCAGGGGCTAGAAGATTTCTGTGAGTTTGAGGCCAGCCTGTTTTACATAGTGGGTTCCAGGAGAGCCAGGGCTATGTAAAGAGACCCTGTCTTAAAAAAAAAAAAAAAAACAAACGAAGAGTTGAGAATTATCAACTGTGCAAAGTGCCCTAGGTGCTGTCATATAAAAGAAACAGAAAGCTTTCTCATTACTGACAGTAACTGGATGACTTCGGTGTCTTTCAGTGAGCAAACTGGTCAGATCATAGAACATGGCAAGAGCAGAGAGAGGTGAACTAGTGCATGCCTGCTAGTGCTCAGCTCACTTTCTCCACACGTTTTTGTTGTTGTTTCTGAAACAGGGTTTCTCTGTGTTGTTTTTGGAGCCTGTCCTAGAACTCACTCTGTAGACCAGGCTGGCCTCGAACTCACAGAGATCTGCCTGCCTCTGCCTCCTGAGTGCTGGGATTAAAGGCGTGCGCCACCATGGCCCAGCACACTTTCTCCATTCTTAAACAGTCCAGGGGTCCAGGCAATGGTGCCACCCACAGTGAGCAAGTCTTCCCACATCGTTTAATGTAATCAAGACAGTTCCCCACTGACACGTGCGCAGCCTAGCCTGACATGGGAAATGACTCATTGGGACTCTTTTCCAAAGTGATTATAGACTGTGTCAAGTTGGCAATCATCACAGTCCCTGACCTTGTCCTCAGCCAGTCACTAAAATGTCTTCTTTCCTCAGTTTGATTGGTAAATGATAACCACACATTTTATATCCCAAAGTTCTTGTAAGAAAAGACTAAAGTGTGTACATGAAATGCATTAAGCTTGTTAATGTAAGAGTTGCTGGTGTGAGTAGGAAGTGGAACTGAGGGTGGGTGAAGGTTTGTGTGTTTGCGCGCGTGTGTGCACACACACGCACACATGCTCTACACAGATAACAGCCACATAACCCCATGCTTCACAATCCTCCCCATTGTGACTGTGTTTTGCACTCCTTGGAGGACTTTTATGTGCACCCCAGAATATGAGTCAGGGTAGTCTTCCTTGACCATGATGCCAACACAGACTTCTGCTTTCTCTCGCAAATGAGATCTGCTTGCTGTCAGCTGTGACTATTCCTTGATGGTTGGTTTTCAGCTCCATTACATTCCCACTCCTGAGAGTACCCTGACAGCAAGTTCCAGAGATCCCCAGCACTGCAACCTTACATCTCTGCCCATTTTTATTTTGAGCACTAAAGATTCCTATTTTTGGAAATCTACATGAAAAGACAGCCCTCATCTCAGCACCATTCTGCACGGTGTTCTATGAAATCTCTAAATCGGACAGTCACACTTGTGCAAGGACACTATTTTCAGACGTTTCTTTCTCACTCTGTTCTAGGTCACATACTGTCATTCATCTGACTCCTCAATACACACATAAACACATAGGCAAACACACCTCTCTCAGAACCGGGATCTTCCTATTGATCTTAGCCCCACCCCCACCCCCACCCCGCCTCTGTGTAGCCTACATGAATCCTTCTTTAATGAGGACCCTATTCTTTTCCATTCATTCTCTCTAAATTCGGATGTTTTAAGATTTATTAACTTGCATGTGTGTATGCCTATGTGCGTTTACACACAACACGTAAGAGCAGGTATTGTCAGAAGTCAGAAGATGTCAGATCCCCTGGAGCTAGAGTTAGGTGAGTGAGCTCCTGCTACAGGAGCTGGGACCCAAACCCTGACCCTCTGCAAAGGAGTGTTGTGTATCTGCAGAGCCATCGCTACAGCCCCTGAATTTGGATCTTGCCAACCATCTGTATTCTCTGCTCCCACTTCATAGAAACAGTTGGGTGTTACTAGACAAAAACAGATGAATATTCATTGGAGACTGAGACAGTGTAAACACATCTTTATCCTCAGATGGACTTTAGGCTGCTGTCAGCTTCTTCGCCGGTTTCTGGCATGTTTCACATCTTGTTTGGAGAAGTTATACAGACATGTACCCACCTCCAAGCTTCCTTTATCCTCAGCTCTACTGGCAATATGGGATGCGTCCCACCCTCCATGGAAGCCGAGAGCTATGGCAGGTTCTGTTTAGTCCACACATTTATTCAGCTCCCCCATCAACCTCTACTTCTTTTCCTTCTTATTGAGAGAAGAAAGTTACCTCCTCCAGTCCAAGATTGACATTTCTCTTGTTTCCTAAAGGTTGTGTGTGTGCGTATGTGTGTGTATGTGTATGAGAGAGAGGGGGAGGGAGAGAGAGGGGGGAAGGGGAGAGAGAGGGAAGGGGAAAGGAAGGGAGGGAGAGAGAAGGCCAGAAGACAATTTCAAGTGTTATTTTTCAGGAGCCTCCCATCATGTTTTTTTTTTTTTTTTCAATACAGTTCTCTCACAGCCTAGAACTTTAAGTGTGCTAGTTTCTAGCCAGCAAGCCCCAAAGATCAACCTGGCTCTGCTTTCCCAGCACAGGGATTACAAGCATGCACCACTGCCCTCAGATTCTTCCTCTGTGCTCTGGAAATCAAACCCAAGTCCTTGTACAAGGCAATGACTGAGCTCATCTCTCCCCAGCCATCTCTCCCCAGCCCATCTCTCCCCAGTCCATCTCTCCCCAGCCCATCTCTCCCCAGCCCATCTCTCCCCAGCCATCTCTCCCCAGCCATCTCTCCCCAGCCCATCTCTCCCCAGCCATCTCTCCCCAGCCTATCTCTCCCCAGCCATCTCTCCCCAGCCCATCTCTGTCCAGCCATCTCTCCCCAGCCCATCTCTCCCCAGCCCATCTCTGTCCAGTTCTCTCTCCCAGCTATCTCTCCTCAGCCCATCTCTCCCCAGCCCACCTCTCCTATAATTTTATTCTGAGATTCAGCAGAACCTCAGCTACTTACTCTTCCCCTTTCTATCTTGTCTATTCATCTCAATGTATAAACTCTTACATCTCATTTTACTAACAAATGACTTTCCATACACCTTTGTATCCTTTTATTCTTCTGTTGTTACCACCCCACCCCACACCACTTTTCCTCCTGTAGCTGAATTCTCCCAGAGGTGATTTCCTCTGGCTGTTTTGATTAAGTCATCTGTTCACAGAGTTGTCAAAAAAATACTACATTCAAAATATAGCCTATGAATTATTCTAACACTTAACATGCTGATTTATTTAGTGACTTTCCTCTACATTGACATGTGTTGACTTACTCAATAAGGACATTTACTGTAGATGAGTAAGGGAGCCTGATGTGTGGCTGTAACCTGTGACCGGAGATAGTCAGCTTGCACATGGTTAAACTTCTTTTAGAGAGCAAGGTCTGCTGGGATAGTGCTGGAAACTGGGTGACTAACGCAGAGTTCTTGAAGAGGTGACGCATCACAAAGTCGGAATCCACAAGTAGTTCTTTATGTAGGATTCCAGAAAGTACCAGAAGGTAGGATCCTGATAATTGGGTCAGTGAAGAGCAAACATAGATGTTGGGGAAGTCCCCTCCTCTGATCCTGGCTTAAGGCCAGACCTCCCAGGAGTTAGTGAACTTTGGTTCAGCTCTACGGGAGGAAAGAGTGGTTAGATGTGCCCTGGATTGGTGGAGGAAAAGTACTGTGATTGAAAATACTGTGAGGGGACAAGAGGACCTTCGGCTACTGGCAGGTGACCCTGGGGGTGTCCGGGTCATCCACTTCTGGACACGGAGAACAGGATCCTGATGATGAAGTGGCCACCAGAGACTCCCATCTTCAACCAGAGATTGTCTTAATGTCTCAGAAGCTCGGGTCAGGACTGAACAAATAGTAAGTCATCTTGATTAAAAACAATGGGATTTCCATGTTCACCCAACTGAAATCCAGAGTGAAAATTAAAAAATGAAACAAAATCCCAAAATGTAAAATCTAGCTAACCATGGCAACTGGAACTTTTAAATGATGGAGATTTCAAACAGGGCTTCCTAATGCTTCCTTGTCAGCTCTGAAACTGCTAAACACAGGAGGTCACTGGTTTTAAACTTTTCTAATCTTATGTGTATGAGTGTTTTTGCCTGCATGCATGCCTTCTGTGTACTACCTGCATGAAATGTGCAAGAAAGTGAGAGGAGCACATTGGATCCCCTGGAACTGGAGTTATAGGCAGTTGTGAGCTGCCATGTGGGAGCTGGGAACCAAACCCGTGTCCTCTAGAAGAATGGCCAGTGCTCTTACGTGCTGTGCCCCATCTCCAGCCCTGAGATAATTGTTTAATATCTTCATCTCTAAAATTTCTCTCAACTACTGTTTCCCTATATGAAGGTTTGAGGGGAAGCTTAGCAAATTTGTTTAAAAGGAAGGTTTGATTCCCATTAGATAAAAAGAATTTTGGGCTTCAGTAACAGCAAAGCAGATTACTATTCCAGGAAGGAGTCCAGGCCCAGGGTGGGAGGGCAGTTCCATGAGTAAACCTCTCGCCACACAATCATGAAAACCTGAGCCCCCATGAATTAAAAAAATGGGCATGGCAGTGCACACTTGTAATTCCAGTGTCGGGGAGGTGGAAACAGTTATCTTGTAGAGCTTTCGTGGTCAGTCACTCTAGCCAAATCAGTGAACTCCAAGTTCAGTGAGAAACCTTGTCTCAAAAAACTAGGTAGAGAGAAGCTGAAGACACCTGTTGTTGACCTCTGGCTGCTACATGTATGTGTGGTATGTGTGTGGGGGCGGGGGTGTGCACACTTGTGTGCATTAAATACATGCCCACAGAATAAATTTTTAAAGGAGGAAATCCTTTTGTTTTAATTTTGCACTCTGATGTGTCTCTCAGAGTCACCTGACATTACACCCTTTGAAGCTCAGGAATCAGAATTCCAGCTGAGTTTAAACATGAACAGTGAAACACATCATTCACCAGAGGCAATAACTGGGAACAGTTTGGTGTAGTTTGCCTCATGTTTCTCAAACTTGAAAAGAGAAAAACTCTTTGAGGGAAAAATAACTATTTTCATGTAGACAAAATAAAGTATAGGTGGTCTAGCTAAGGACCCGCCTAGAAGCTGAAGTCAGAATGCTGAACTGCCCTGCTTCTCAGCTGTCACCACCATGTCTGAGGACATTGCAGTGAACACATTCCACATGCCACAGACACGCTGGGTCCACACGAGCATGATGTCGCTGAGACTGTTCATCTGACGTGCAACCACTGAACTGGTTTGCACTCTACCTTCCCTGCTCAGCGTCCATTTGGGCTGTTTTTACCCAAGAGAATGTAACAGAAAACAATGGTAGAGAAAGGGCACATAGGGAGAGGGGGAAAGAGGCAGGAGAAGATTGAGTTTGCATAAATCACATTAATATTTTTTCAAAAATACAAGTGATAGGTTTGGCTATGGAAGGGGCAAAAACTATTTGTTATTATTAGTATTTTTGAGGTTTTATTTTATTTTTATTTATTTATTTATTTATTTATTTATTTATTTATTTATTTATTTATTTTTGAGACAGGGTTCCTCTGTGTAGCTTTGCGCCTTTCCTGGATCTCACTCAGTAGACCAGGCTGGCCTCGAACTCACAGAGATCCGCCTGGCTCTGCCTCCCGAGTGCTGGGATTGAAGGCCTGCACCACCACCGCCCGGCTATTATTAGTATTATTATTTTTCCTCAGTTCTGGGGCTTGAACCCAGAGCCTGTGCAAGCATAGCAAGTGCTCATCTCCACTGAGTATCTTCAATCTTTAAAATTGTATTCTTGAACAAACTACCAGAGATCCCATTTAGCCATGCTAACCTCTTATCCTTCCTTAGCCAAGTTTTGCAAGATTGACAGGTAGCCTGTTTTATCTCACCAAATGAAGCAACAGTCTATCTTTCCTGGAACAGAGACCTTCTGAAACTAGTGACCTTATTCTACTGACCCAGGCCAAGAGCCCTAGGATCTTTGTGAGTGATGCAGCAGTGAGTGAGCCAAACCATTTAGAGAAGGAACTAGAGGCCTTTGGTATGAGCTGACCCAAATCTCACTCACCATATTCCAGCTGCATTGAATCTGGGTGAGGGAGCCAGGATGAGGCCTGCTGAATAAACCCCAATAATCTTCTGTAGATTATTGCTCTGTGCAAATGAGCCATCTGGCTGTGGCCGTGGCCTTCACAAGAGCTTTCTAAAGTGTTCTATCCTACTCTCTGTCTTTACTAAAACAGACTATTGCACAAATGTCTTTGTGGGCAAATGAGGACAGACTCTGCCCAGGCACTGCTTACCCCAGATCCATTGGTATTTTTTAGGCTGAAAACTGGGATGTGGAAGACATATCTAGTTTTCTAGCAGCCATTGTAGGAGGCCGATGGAGGAGCAGCTGCCTAGAGTTTTCTCCTACACATAGAAACTTCACAAGGCATAGAAACAATAAACGTGGCTTCTGGGAGGGACACAAGAGTGCAACTGTTGCACCTAGCTCTACTATCACCAATTCACACGTGTGTATACTAGGTTTCACAGGACATTGTGGTCCTCACATCACAGATACACCATGTACAGTCATCAGCTTTGAACTGCAAACCAAACACAACAAGCCTGAAACATTCAATAGTGCCTTCTCTACAGAAGACAGATCTTCACTATGAGCAAGAGCCACGAAGGGAAGAAGGAAGCCAGGCGTGGCAGTACACATCTGTGTTCCTCTTCACTCATTGCTTTAGGAACCCTGCAAACAGTTGCCAGCACCTTCCATGATGCAGGCTGAAGGTCTAACCAGACTTCCTAACCTTCCGATAGTGATTCAGGCTCTGTGAGGACTTCCGGAGAGAGGTACTTGGTCTAGGGAACCACGCCTTTCTTCAATCCCCAAGATGTCCTTAAACTTGCATGAATATTTAATGAGTAGATCCACCCATCTGCCTGCCCATTAACACCATTAATACTCACAAAATATCCAGGGCTATAATCCATCCATTCATCTATTCACCAACTCCACTTATAGTCATGAAATACAAAGGGTTGCAAATGTTGGAACTTGCAGAGAAAGCATGTGTTTTCCCTCTTACTAATTCTGTGCATAGGAAGAGGATTATGCCACTGCCATACTTCTGGTGTGGGAGAGGGAAGAAAGTACTTGTTCTAATATTCCAGGCATTATATGTGTCTTTGTATCTGTGTGTATATGCATATGTGAATATGTATATGGATATATATGTGTGTCTGTGTGTAAATGTATATATGTATGCATGTGTATTGTGTGGATGGGTGTGTATGTGAATATATATGTGTGTATATATGAATGAATATGATGTGTATGTAGGTATATGTGAATGTATGTATGTCTATGTCTATATATGTATATATGTGAATGTGTGTATATGTATCTGTATATGTGAACATGTGTATGTGTATGTATATGTGTATCTGTGTATATATGTGAATGTATGTGTGCATATGTGTGTATATGTGTATGTATGTGTATTTATGAGTGTATATATGAATGTATATATGTATAAAATTGTGTATGTGGGTGTATATGAGTATATGTGTGGGGGTAGGCATGTATGCAAATGTGTGTATGCAAATATGTGTATGTGGGGAATGGAGATATATATGCATGTGTGCATGTGTATATGTGTGTATATAGTATATGTATGTATATGAGGGGTAGGAGTGTATGTGAATATGTGTGAATATATGTATACATATATGCATGTGCTTGTTTTTTGTTTACTTGCCTTGAGAGAAAGGAGTCTTTTAAAGTTTGTATTTAAAAATCATTTGCTGAAATTAAATTTTCTACAGTTAAGAGTATGCTCATTTCTTCTGTGTACTCATTCACACCTGTAAATCCAGCATTCAGGGGACCAAGGCAGGGCAATAGCTGTAACTTCCAGGTCAACCTAGGGTACAGTGTGAGACCCTGTCTCAAAAATCAAACTGATCTTGGATACACACATAGTGTTTTTAAGTATTACATATTTTCATTATTTCTCATGAGCTGAAGTGGAGTAGAGTTCCTCCAGAATAATGTCTTATCAACAATACCCACATTTATCTTATTACTATTCATATCAAGTACTAAAGGCACAGCACTTTCACTTTGAACAGCTAACTTAACTCCAGAGCCTACACCAGCTCAACATTTTCGAGGAAACTCTATAGAGAAATATGTCCTAACATGAACTAGTACAGAGATTTGAAAAGTGGTAAAGATGATGGCCAATGCCATTGTGAATGTACTGAGTTAACTGTGCACCCTAAGGTGATATTTTATGGCATAAGAATTGACCTCAAATATCTATACCAGTACAAAGGTCAAAATATCTCCAAGAGGCACATCCTCCTCTGTAAGGACCTTATGTAACTCCACCGGGATAATTACCTATCCAGGGCACAGAAATCAATTTGAATCTGCAGTCCTGGGGGAGATCAGGTCAGGCTTAGAGTAAAGATGCTGTGGGCAAGTTAAGCTGTTTCCACCTCTTTGCACTCTGCTTGCGGCCAGGGAGCTGTGTCTCTGGGCCTGTTTTCACACTGCCTGAAATTATCCACACAGGCTAGAGACCCATGGTGAAGGTTAATTTGCCATCTTTGGAGAGGAAGATTTTTAACCTTGGTTGACATTTTCTGCTTTCTTCCTCCAGGCCTCAAAGTTTACTATGCTCAGTTAAAACCCTCTCCCAGCTTTTAAAGCCCTTTCCTCTGGGTTAAATCCTCAGTGCAAGTAGAAAAGGAGTGATGCCAACCCAGCCAACACCCTACAGTTTACTCTGTCCTCTTTCTCCAAGCCTTGGAAGCTCATCCCCAAATGTGATTCTCAACTATCCTTATCTTTCGGTCTCTGGTTTCCACCTTTTTGCAATATCCCTATTTTCTACCTCATTTAGTAGGTTTCTAACCCATATACAGCCATACTATATACTATCACATAATGGAACTTTTCACTTCCCTTCCTACGTACATAATAATTCCATCAGAGCTGGGATAATGAGAATGCTCACACATTTATCTCATTTGTTTTTTGTCTGTACAAAGCCTGGCTTAGTGCATTCCTCTTGAGTTATACTGTGTCAGAGGCCCATTTGAATCTTAGAACTTTGGCTTTAACAGTTGGATCTGATGTATTTGAAGTGCGGATTTTTACTGAGAAACTGGGGCCATCTCACACGGTGGTAGCTGACTTGATGTCACAGCCCTTATTATGGAGGCCTTCCCATTTCGCTCACATCCTTTTCTCACAGATCCTATCCGAGGGAAGATCAGTCAGCACACACAGTGCTGAAGAGCAGGAACCACCAGTGTGGGCATCAGAGGACCAAAGATGCTCAAGGTCAAGCTCTCCTGCAGCCTCAGTTTCCCCTTAGCTAAAATATCTGCTTTGTATAGTTTTCCAGTTCCTAACTATATGAAGTTATATAGTAATTTCTTACCCTGGTAGCATAATTCCCTGCCCTTACAAACTCCTGTTATATTGTGTTAAATGTTGTATGGATGGATCTCAAATGAATGATATATTTCACACCTCATCATTGCTGACATTAAATAACACTAGGCATTTTTACCAACCCCCCCTCCACATTTCCTTCCCTTCTTCCCCTAGTTCTCTCCCAAATAATCTCTTTCATGTCACATGCATTCCATTATCCTGTCTTCCTCCCATAATCCCCCTTCTACACTCAATGTCGTGTGTGTGTGTGTGTGTGTGTGTGTGTGTGTGTGTGTGTGTGTGTAAAATATGTATAGGTATATAATTTGGGCAATCAAATTTAAGTCTGAAATATATATGTATATATTTAAATCTAGTTTTCATCTATTAGAGTAAAACATACAATATTGTCTTTCTGAGTCTGGCTTATTTTATCTATACAATTATTCCAAGTTCTGTCCATCTTCCTGTTAATGTCCTGACTTCATTCTTCTTTATACCTGAGTAAAGTTCTGACGTGCACATGAGCTCATTTTCTTTTTCCATCCATGTGTTGATGGACTTTGATGCTGGCCCATATTTTGGTTATTAAATAATAACATATTAACCCTATATATAAAAATAGTAATTTCAACATGCAGTTGATGTAAACTTCTTAGTGAGATGTTTGGTGGGTTTTTCAGTGTTAAAATTTTTGAAATCTGGTGTGCATTTACATTTGACAACACATTTCAGTTCAGATTGACAGCTGATGCTGTAGTTTTAGGAGAGCCTCTATGGTCCTCATGCTTCATGCCATAAGCATCAGGTGACAGCCACCAGATGGCCCTGAGCACTGTTCCTGTCACCATTACAGACAGAAGAGACTGACTGCTTTGCAGAAGGAGGTCGAAGCTGTGTTCATTAGGGCTGTGTCTCTTCTGAGCATTGAGAGCTTGCAAACTGACTTCTGTAAGGAGTCATTCGAGGGTGTTCTTTGTAGAGAGGAAGTTAAGTTGACCATTTTGTGATTTCAGGCTTGACTCAAAGAATATACAATCACATCTCCATTTGCCATAATTACTTTCCTCTCTCACACTGGGTGGGACCTGGACCCAGGCCTCCATGTGTCTTCTCAGAATCCCCATACCCTTGTCCTTCTCAGAGCTGCTGTGCTTTGGAGCAGCGTTTGCCTAAATTTTTCTCTATGAAACTTGCACACGTTGTCCCCGTATACCCTCCAGCAAACAGACATGCTCATGTCATCACCCACCTTTATTGTCTGAGACTGAACCTTCCGATGGAGCCCAGCCTATCCTGGAACTTGCTTTGTGGCACAGGCTAGCCTCAAACGCATGATGAACCTCTCCATTTTAGCCTTCCCAGTGCTGGATTGCAGGCATCACAACAGGATTATGTGAGGCACCACACCTGGCCCATTTTTTTACAAGAATAATTTTATATCTTAGTTCTTTCTGGTACTTCTTCACATTAGATCAAATATAACCATTTACACACTTTTCTTCATTTCCTTAAAGCTTATCTGAAAAATGAAAACATTTGATTTGCGGTATTCTGTAAGTCTCCCATAAATATATTTAATTTTCTATAAAAAATACCTTTAACATAAATACCTATATATGTGTATGCATGTCTACATATACACATATAATATGTGTATTCCATTCAGACTTCAAATCTAAGATGTTAGAACTTTAAGTCTTTAAACATAACAAGTCACAGATATTTAAGTGGTCTGAGATATAAGTATCAGTGTACATTCCCAAATTATGGAGGAAAGGTGATCTTATCACTAGTCTGAAAATCAGGGGTTTTTCTTGTGTCTATAAGGATGATGTGTGTGTACACGTGTGGATGCATGTGGGAGGTGTGTGCACATGTGGGTGCATTCCTGTGGAGGTCAGAGGTTGACCCGGAGTGTTTTCCACACACACTCTCTATTTACTGGGCCAGGCTCTCTTGCTGCACACCAAGCCTGAGGATTCGGCTAACCTAGCAATCCAGTTTGCCCAGGAACCCTTTGTCTCTGGCTGAGCTGAGATCACAGGCCAGCCATCACACCCAAACTGCTTTCCCGAGCTCTGAGGGTCTGAACTCAGGTCCACACTCCTGCATAGTTGGTACTTCATCCACCAAGCCGCCTGCCTGGCCTCTTACGTGAAAACTTTACCGGAAACAATGTATTCTCTGTCTAGCAGGGATTTGGTGGGTTTGTGTCCTGAAGGAGATAGGAGGTGCTCTTTCCACTCTGGGGTGTCCTACAGCTGTGTTTCTTCTCGGTGCTGCCAATAGCGCCTCTCTCTGCTGTGTGTTTTCTAGTGAATTTGTTGTAAAAATCCACTTCACAAATACTTTAGACTCTGGCAAGTCAGTGGTTCTCTCACAGCTGCTAGGCTCTGCCTGTCACTGTTCTATGACAGCAGCTAAGATGATATGCAAATTAATGTGTCTAGCTGTGCTCCAACCAAATTCAGAACAGCAGGCTGGGGGCGGGATCTGGCCCCTGGGCTCAATCTTGCTGGCCCTTGTTCTACATATTTCAGACTGACTCACTTCACTTGACTTGATCCTGTCTTCTGGCAGCATTGTTTCATTGACCTTTGAATATAAAGAAGGCAAACCCAAGGATTCCTCATTCTGGCCTAGTAATGAAATGTATTTATTGTCTCTCTTGTTCTTCTGCTGAGCGTATCGCATGAACTGTTTACATCTCTGCTTTTAAAGCATTCAATTTATTAAAGTACTAAAATGTATTCTGAGTTGACATTGTCATCATTTTATTATAATAGTTACATTAAGATTTCAGCCTGATTTTGGTCCAACTCCTGAATGTGTGTGTGTGTGTGTGTGTGTGTGTGTGTGTGTGTGTGTGTGCATACCTGTGTATGTGTATATGTGTGTGCGCAAAGGTCAACCATAAAGATCATTCCTCAAGAGCTATCTATTTTATTTCTTGAGACAAAGTCTCTCCTTGGGACTTGGGTTGCTCCACTTATGATGGTTGACCAGTAAGCCCAAGGATCCCCCTGTCCCCTACTTCTCCAGTGTTGAGATTACAGGGGTGTGTTACCACAACTGGCTTTTTATATAAGTGCTAGTGATGGAACTTGGGTCTTCACACCTATATGACGAGCACTTTACCAACTAAGTCATCTCTCCAGACCTAGTTCCTGACTTTGAACCCTTAATTTTATAATTGTGTCCATTTGCAGAGTGGTAAACAGCCCTGGATTTTCTAACTTGTACTGTTCTGACAGCTTTCTAATCTACCAAAGACTTGTGTCAAACACTACTCCATGAACGTATAAGGATGCATCGGTGATTCTATAAACCAAAACGGGCAGCTACAATGTTGTGTGTGGTTGAGGTTGACCCCATGAGAAACTGAAATCATGATGAAAAGCTTCTGGTGGTTACAGTTAAATAATGCTCTTAAGATGCTCACATGATGTGCAATTGCACCACAGATAAGTGCTAAGAACAGGAAAGCTCAGAGGTCCTGATGTGCCTTCCCTGGTGTCATGTTCTCCACTGTGAGGCTGCTGTATGAAACGACCGAGATACGAGTGCTACGGGAACTCGGGCTGAAACTTGGCCTTGACATCTTTACTTGTTACCATGACGCAGCTTTTACAGGCAGTCACACTGAGGTGCCAGGGTGTTTGCAAGGGGCTTGGTTTTTCATTTTCGAAGACACTAACTTGAACTAAAGATTGTTTGAGGAGGAGAAAGGCAGTTCAGTTCATTCTTTTGGAGTCCCTAGCACTCTCAGCAACTGTGTTTACTTCCCAAAATTGGCTCATCATTGCTTTACAAATGAGGTGATGAATTCTTGATTCCTAAGGAGACTACTCCTTTTTAAGGCTATGGTAGGCACACAGTTTATTAGAAAACTGGTCGACTGTGTGGCTTGATTATGGCTTTGGTAAAGCCTCTAGGCAGACAGATTCCTACAGTAAGAGTGATAAGGTTTTTTTTGCACCCCAATAAGCCTCTCCACTGACACAGCAATCCAAATCAGACCAAATCAGACCGAATTAGAAAAGCCCAGGTTTAATGTGTGAAGTATTCCCAGGCAGCTCTCTGGCCCCCTCAGAGAGGAGATGGGGAAGAGACATTAGGAAACCACGTGTCTGTTTTCAGGGATGCAGCTTATATGCCCTGTGGGAGTGATCTTGAGCCTCTTGGGGGAGGAGCTGTGTTTGGCAGGCCTTGAAGGGGAGAGTTTGGGGAAAGAGATGGGGGGAGGGGAGTTGAGGTGGATCTTCCACCAGAACAAAGAGAATAGAGGTGGCAAGTGAGAGACAACCACCATAGGCTCTCACCTTCTCCATCACATCAGATGCAAAAACGAGTGAATTCTGTTTTGTTATATTTTTACAAATGAAGTAAATTAAATTGCCCTTTTTTACTGTGCAAATTTGAATGTTCTGAGTACAAAAATAAACCATCAGAAGTGCTGGGAAGGCAGCTCCGTAGTAGAGGGCTTGCCTAGCATGTGGGAGGCCCAGGATTCAACTCTTAGCAACACACACACACACACACAGAGACAGAGAGACAGAGAGACAGAGAGACAGAGAGAGAATAATCAAGCTAGTAAAGTCTGAAGTTCCTCCAATATTTTTCAGGTCCTAAAACCCAAAGGACTCAAGAAGAATTACTTTAAAAAGAAAAGAAATCCACACCTATTCAGTACTTGCTGGGTATCGGGCATGGCAATGTATGCCTTATGTGTACAGTCTCCTCCAGACTCTCCCAACTAGTTAGAAGCTGAGAGAGCACCCATCCAATCTACTTCTGATAACTCCAAAACCCCAGTGGTCTCTAAACACCATCTGCCTGTTTTCAGATTCCAACTGAACAACCACATTTGTTATGTGTTTGACGATGGAGGTGTCAAGTTTATTTAAGGGGTGAGGCCATTAACTGAGCAACAGCTTTATAGCAGTTGATGATGATCGGGAACTATTCTGACCAACATTAAAATGAAAGAGGAAATGGAAAGCAAAAAAAAAGGTCAAGACAAACACTTGGGCTTCTTCCTGGACACTGCTTTTGCATTTATAAACAAATGTACCTTGGGTTCCACATTGAGCACCTGAAGGGATTTCTTTTCACGCCATGAGAACACAGCTAAAGGCACATCTTCAAACCAAGTCCTCGCCAGGCGCCTTGCTCTTGGACTCCTGAGCCTTTGGGACTGTGAGCATTATTTAATTTTGGTTATTTGTGAATGTTTGAAAAGAGATTTACTTTTAAATTGTGGTTAAAATTCTTTGTTTTGTTTTCTGAGACAAGTTCAAACAGGTAGTTTATATTCTCATACTTCTAGCTCTGCAAGTTTTGACCTTAACATTTATAGTGTGGCAGCAAAGCTGGCCTCACAGTACACTGATTTTTAAGACTATTTGGAGGAGCAATTTCAGGTTCACAGCAAAATTGAGTGAAAAGTACAGAAAGTTCCTACATCCAGGCTAGGGAGACACAGTCAATAAAGTGCTTGCTACACAAGGCAGAGGGCCTAAGCTCATGTCCCAGCACCCACACAGAAAGCTGGCATTATGTCTGTAATTCCAGTGCTGTAGAAGCAGAGGTAGGTGGACTCCTGGAGTGCATTCAACCTAGATAAAATAGTGAGCTCCAAGTTCAGTGAAGAGAGGCTCTGCCTCAAAAATTAATATGGAAAGTGATTGGAAAAGGCACCCAAAGTCAGTTGTGTACACATAAGTGTATGCAAACACACACATGTGCATGCGAAATAACATACAACACATACATATACACATGCACACACACACACACACACACACACACACACACACACTTGCAGTGGAGTTTGTACTGGTGTTGCATCCCATATTAGTTTGGACACATATTAATGGCATGTGTCCTCCATTATAGTAGCCTACAGAGTAATCCCACCAGCCCAAAGTCCTCCATGCTTTTTTGTGTTCTCTCCCTGATCCAGTCCAGACACTGATCTTTTCCTGGCCCCCAGAGTTTTGCCTTAGGCAGTGTCACTAGCTAGACACACAGAGTTTGGTCTCTGTTACTGGCTTCCTTTTCTTTTCCATACTCTGGTATCTTTCCTCCAAATCTTTTCCTGGCTTGGAAGCTCCTCCTTTTTAGTGAGGAATTCTCTTTAATCTAGATATACCACAGTCTGTTTATCTATCCCTCCAGTGAAAGTTTTCCTGACTACTGTTGAGTTGGGGCAATGATGAATATTTGAATATTTGTGCACAGGTTTGAATTTGTATGTATTTTCAATCCCTTTAAGTAAACACAAGGGTTCTTATGGATGATCTATCAAGACTATGTTGAATTCTGTAGGAAAGCACCAGAGAGTCTTCTCAAGTCCCTGTTCCACATGTGCTGCCTGACCAATGCCTGAGAGTTCCTGTTGCCCCTGGTTTTTATGGTGGTTTGTGGAGTGGCTGAGGTGAAGGCTGGAATACATGATAAGAAATGACAGCTGGTGAAAGAGAACACCTGGCCTTTCTTATCAGCCTGCCCTGACAGAGAGGAGGAGAGGGAGAGGGAGAAACCTGGCTGAAAACAATAGTCTGCAGTCAGACACCAAAAGCTAGAGTCAATGTGCAGGGTCTATATGAAAAAGATAATTTGGCTAATATGCACGGAGGAAAAGAAAAAGCAGCTGGTGCTCCAAACCTGGATCACGGGAGGCATGTTTCCCAAAGTCAAATCTCTTATAGATCATGAGTCCCTGTGACTTCAATAAGACCAGGGTTGTTTTTTAAGATGTATTTATTTTATTTTATGTGTATGAATGTTTCGCCTGTGTATGTTAACTGTACTGCATGCATGCCTGGTGTCTGAAGAAGCCAGAAGAGGGCATTGGACCTTCTGGAACTGGAGTTAAAGATAGTTGTGAACCACCATGTAGGTGCTGGGAACTGAACCTCAGTACTCTGTAAGAACAGCCAGTGCTTTTAACTGCTGAGCCATCTCTTCAACCTAGGTTTTGTGTTTCTTTTTCATCAGTCTGGGGGAAAGCTTTATAAAGTCTTGATTCTTCTGTTCGACTTTTTCTTTATACCTTCTTTGGCAGCAGAGACTTCAGTGGATTTCCTCACTCAGGTCTTCTCACACTTTTCACCTGGGAATTAATACATCTGTTTGGTGGTTCCCCGGAGTATCTAATCCTATCCACTGGGGGTACAGCCAGCCTGTCTGGATAGTGCTCCACCATCTATAACCACTTTCAAGTTTGTACTAAACTAAATGGCAGTCAGTATTCCTTATTACTACAAAGATCCATCCTGCATATCACACAACACTGAGACTGGCCTCGTGCTATCTTTTAAAGGAGAATAATATGCATTTGGGAAATATAGAGGGAAAAAACAAAGAAATATGAAAAAAGCTATGGATGCATTAATAATAAAGAGTTATGTCTTAGGTATTTTCTTTAATTGCTGTGAAGAGAAACCATGACCATGGCAACTCTTATAATGGAAAACACTTAATTGGGGCTGGCTTACAATTCAGAGGTTTAGTCCAATATCATCCTAGTGGGAAGAATGGTGACATGCAGGCAGACATGGTGCTGGAGATGGTAGCTGGGAGTTCTACATCTGGATTGGCAGCAGGAAAAGAGAGAGACACTGGCCTGACTTAAGCATTTGAAACCTCACAGCCCACCCACAGTGACACACTTCCTCCAACAAGGCCACACCTACTCCAGCAAGGCCACACTTCCCAATAGTGCCACTCCCTGGTGACCAAGCATTCAAATCTACGAGCTTATTGGGTCCATTCCTATTCAAAGCACCATAAGGTAATACCAAGATCAATTCACAATGCCTGTGACCAACTCTTCTATGGATCTACAGAGGATCTAATACAAGAACACACTCAAAGAACAGCAGGAAAGGTTGGGAAGACAATTGAAAAAAGCTTTTCCAAAAGGGTACCATGGGAATCCCCAAACAATCCAGGCTGTTGCCAAAGCAATAGGTTGTTCTCCACAAACTGACAGTAAGGCCCTGTTGCTGAAGACAACACTCACACAACTCATTGAACATGGAGAGGTAGAGCTGGTGCCCACATAGAACCTTTACCCCTATGTTCTAGTGTTTTTGTTATGGGGAGCTGCTTTGCAGGCTGCCAAAAGAGAAGCATATACACCAACCCAGACACAAGAACTTTGATCTACAATGCTGTCCCCCCTCAAGATATGCTAGTGCAAAAATCTTGTGGGAGTAACTAACCAATATTTGATTTGACCTATGGCCCACTCC
The DNA here is from genome assembly GCF_049852395.1 of Peromyscus maniculatus bairdii. Taxonomy (NCBI): domain Eukaryota; kingdom Metazoa; phylum Chordata; class Mammalia; order Rodentia; family Cricetidae; genus Peromyscus; species Peromyscus maniculatus. Next base: position 168,561,033 of record NC_134854.1, read on the forward strand.
ATGAGATAGAACCCATACCCAGTACTACTTGGGTGGCCAACAACCAGAAATTAAATAGCCCAGGTACCTAGGGTAAAATCAAACACTACTGGTCAAAAAAAAAAAAAAAAGACAAAAAAAAGGGGGTAACAATAAACCGATATTCTGCTATACTCATAAACCAGTGCCTTACTCAGCCAGCATCAAAATCAAAGAAGCATTCTCCTACAGAAGATGGGAACAAATACAGAAACCCATAGCCAGACATTGCAAAGAGGGAACACACAGCTTTAATTAGGAAGTCTCCATTAAATCCCTCCAGTCAGAGCTCTGGAACCCTGTCAAAGAGGAGGCAAAAAGAGTGTAAGAGCCAGAGGAAATGGGGGAGCCCAGGAGAACAAGCACTCTGAATCAACTGAGCAAGGCTCATATGAACTCACAGAGAAGGAGCAAGCACAGGGCCTACACGGGTCTGTACCAGATCCTCTGTGAGTCTGTTATGGCTCTCCAATGTGTGAATGGGTGGATCTCTGGTTTTTGTGCCTGCTCTTGGGCTATTTTCTTTCTGTTGTTTTGTCTTGTCCAACTTTGGTGTGAGGGTTTTTGTTTTATCTTATTACATTTTATTTTATTAAGGAAAGAAAAAAAAATTTCCAAAATCCAAGATCCAGAGAGGAAAGCTTCCCATTAAAGGCCCCATTTGAAAGTGTTTAATCTTTAAGTCTGCTTTTAAGTAGACTCTGCCAGTTAGGTGAGTGACTCTTGCTGTGTTTGGGATCATAAGTCAATTAAGGATTGATGGACTTCCTTGGTGGAGAGGAAACTCACATAAAGGAATGTTTTCAATTGACCTGAACTGTTCACTAAGCTCTTCACGCAAGACTTGTTTGAAGGAGTGAGGGCGTTGTCACCGTCTGACTCCTGCCATTCCCTGCTGCTGACCGCCTTTTTCATTCCCGTTTATCTCTAATGGGTCCTGAGTTTCTTTACTCAAACAGCACCTGATTTCTTAAACTGAAATATTAAGACGTGTGGTTGTATTTCTAGGACCAGACTGAGAGTGTCTCTTAGCCATGCTCCCAAGAGTCAGATATGCAGACAAAGTTAATAGCAGCATTTGAGTGATTTACCCTGTGTGGGTACAGAAAAAGCAGTTAATCCTCCAACAACTTGACAATGGACTTTAATCTCATTCTGTTGATAAACTAAGGTTTAGGAGGGTTAAGTACCTAGCCTAAGTATTTATTAAGCAACTCTTTAAGTGTCTGACACTATGTAAGAGAATCCAAGTGAAGCAAATTGTGGCCTCAGTAAATTTTTACAAGCTATTGTAGGGAACAGAAATGCCACTCCATGGGTAAAGTGTTTCCTGTATAAACCTGACGACCTGAGCTCAGATCCTCAGCACCCATGTAAAAGGTGAGCAAGGTAGCACATGTCTATGACCCACCACTGGGGAAGACAAAGACAGGTGGATCTTGGGGTCTCTGACCATTCAGTCTAGCCAAGATGGCAATTTCCAGGTTCAGTGAGAGTTCTTGTCTCAAAAAATTAGGTGGAAAATTATAAAGATACCCTAAGTCAATCTCTAGCTTCCACATACACACACATAGATGAGCAGAACTTCACACATGTGCATACACATGCGTGCATGCACACGCACATACACTATACAAAATAAAATACACAAATTTGGAATGCCAGCACTCAAGAGACAATTCAAGATCACCCTCAGTTATGTAGTGAGTTTCAGGCCAGCCTGAAACTCACTACATGAGGACCTGCATCAAAAAATAAAACAAAAACAAGTCAAAACAAAATTTGATATTTTAAAATATCTGTTTGAGATTATAAAACCGATATTCAGACTTATGATTTTATTATAAACCCCAACCTAATGATTCAGAGGTCTGGCCTCCTCCCAAACTCTGGGTGCTGACTTAAGAGATGAGGCAATCATGACACCTAAGCAAGGAACATACCCTGGACACTTGAACTTGAGACAAAGCAAAGACCTGTGCATAAAATAAGAACATGTAAGAATCACAGATTCGTTTCCTGATTTGTCTGTGTAGGATGATGAACACAGCTTCCTGTGGCATTAAATGTGCAATCCATGCATCCGTCTCCACTTTCACTGTGGTGTCAATTACCCCATGGCTAACTACAATCAGAAAATGTTGAATGGAAGGTTCCAGAAACAAACAATTCTAAAGTTTTAAACAGCATGCCTTTTGAGAACTTCTAGTGCCCATCTGTTCGAGAAGCAGCCTTACTCCTTACATTAACTCTGTGTATACTGCCCGTGGGTCCTTACTCTCTTAAACTTCACAATGCTTTCCTTTGACATCCATCACTAACACCCACAGCTTCCCAGAGGAGAGAGGCTTTAGAGCTTTGCTGCTTTGAAGCGTATTCCCCTCTGTGAGCAGTGGCAGAGGACTCTGTGATCGTACCGGCCAGCACAGAAAGAGCAGGGCAGTTTTTAGATCTGAAGATGCATTCATGTCCCAGCCTCTAGTTCCCTTCCTGTCCCACGTCCTCTTTGTCCCATCCCTCCTGATCACCCAGAGGCATTGACAGGTGTTCATTTTTCGATCTTTCCCTTCTCTTTGACCTATGCATTCATTCATCTACTTGTCAAGCATTTATTCATAGTGCCAGGTGGGAGGCAGACCGTAGTGATAGAAGGATAACATCGTACAGTACTCCTAGTCTCAGGGCATGGAAAGTCTAAAAGAAAGACAGATTTGGAAACTGTTGCCATGTTCCTGGCAAATTCAACTGTACAGTGGAGGCTGTTGACCTAGTCCCTGCAGTGACGCTGGCCCTGGTAAGGAAGGCAAAGGTGATGTGTATGGCCAGAGTGCAGACTTGTTATGGGACATATTGAAGCATGCACCTGCCAGCCTGAGTAACTGTGCTTCACAGCACTGTGAGCATTCAGAGTCCATCCCACAGGTGAGTTGGGGAAACTTCAGCAGGAGAGAAGAGTGGGTATACATTAATTTTAGACAGATCAGCCAGCAGCTATGTGGAAGCAGAACAGACCAAATGGACAAAGAGAGGGTGCAGGAAATCTCAAGAGAAAAAGGGAGAAGTTAACAGGGGCAGAATCTTCAAGGCTATAGATTGATCTTAGGTGAGGAATGAGTGATGCAGAGAGGATTCTCAGGGTGAGTAACCAAGTGAATGGTGGTGGCATGGATTAGTACTGGAAGCTGGCTTACTTATGGGACATGACAGGTGTAAGTCAAGGGTTTGGGAGAAAGACCTGGACAGTAGATCCCACAATGGAGCCAGATGATGGAATGACTTGTCAGTAGGTCTATGATTGGAACATAAGTGTGGTCTTAGGGTGGCACCAAAGGACAGTGGTGCCTTCCTGGGGCCAAATGCAGGAACTTGGGGTGGTATAGTGCCTCTGTGTGCCCTCACTAACTTCTTCACTGCCATCGCAGGAGGTCATCGGAATACCGAGGGATCTGTGGAGGCAAGGCAGAGTAAATGGTTGTGTACTTCAGAGCAAAATGACTTTGGAGGAGCTGGCGTTCTGACACACTCAGCACTCGGTATCCCAGCTAAGCACCACACAAATTTTATTTTGAGTTGTATCATAAAGCTCTTGTCTTCATTTTGCATGACTATTTCCCCCACAGCACCACCACTAATTCTGGTACTGGACACAAGGCCTCACGCATGTGTGTGGATCATATGCATTAGTGATTAACTCCAAGTTACCAATAATGCATTGGTGTCACATTACGGAAAGAAATAAAAGCACTTCCCCAAGGAATCATTTGACCCAGAGAGTCTAGATTTGAATTCTTTACCTCATGCTCTCCTGTGTCTTCCATCTCCTGCTGCCTGCATCACTGAATCTGTGCCACCGTCTGTCCCTGTGTCCGTCCTTGTGTGTCTGTCTGTATGTATCAGTGTGTGCTATGTGTCTGATCCTAACAAACGGCTTTTGCTCTTCTGTGTTTTCGGCTTTCACCAAACAGTACACAAGCATCATTCTGCCTGGAAGAGTAAATAAGATACTGCTGTACCTTAGTTCAGATTGTAAAAGTTGACTGTACAGAAAATCCAAGGCAAGCAAGGTTGGTTGTTGCAGCTCTCTTGAGAGCAGGTCAAACAAACAGGCTGAGTACACAGTGGGATAGCTGTCTTAAGTGACTTTCAGGTGTGTGATTAGCTCTGGCTGCGAGGTCTAGCAAAATTTCCAGTTTCTTAAACAGTCAGAGATATTTCCAGAACACTGAGCTACAGCCCAGCCCTCCTTTTAATTTTTTGAGTCAGATTTCACCAAGTTACATAGATTGGCCTCAGATTCTACCTGTAACCCTTGAGATCCACCTACCTGGGATCACATGCTTACACCAGAATACTTCAAATATTGTAGAATATTTCAAGTTGGGAATCATTACTTTAAATCAACCCTCCCTCAAGAAAATAAAGTAGCTCTCAGTTCATAATATATGCCTAACCTCCTAAAGAATGCTGACCTAGGAAAGGCTGGTGGACACAGTCTTTGATTCGTGTGGAAGAATTGTTTATGAGTGACGTCCTGTGTGAACCCTGATTAGTGAGAAGGGTCTCAAAGTCACACTGCGAGTCCTATGTAATCCTCCTCTGAGGGCATCAAAGATATTTCATCCTTACAATATTACTTCATGCGCATGAAAAACTGAGCCTCGGTATAGGAACATAGGTCACACCTGCATAGGGTATGTGGTAACCACCAGCAACTCAAAAACTGCAGACAATTCTGAGTTTAATGTCAGAGGTAAAGTGGCATCTTTCATCAGGTCCCACAGCGAGAGGCCCTGCATGATCAGTAACTGAGAACTTACAAAGCAGCTATTGGATGCCTGGCAACACCACCTTGTATCTCTCCTCCTTTCCAAAGAATAAGGTCCTAGGCCAGAGGCCTGGGTCACTAGGCATGGCAGCAAATGAGGAACTGACCTGTGTCTAACATGGACAGGAGGGGCTGGAGAGAAGGCTCAGAGATTAAGAGCATTGGTTGCTCTTATAGAGGACAGAGCGTTGGATCCCCACACACATGGATTACAACCTTCAGAAACTCTAATCCAGGAGATCTGATACCCTTTTCTAACTTTTGTGGGCACTATGCATGCACATCCATACATCCTGGCAAAAAATTCATACACACAGAGTAAGAATTAAAAACCCAAAGACCAAAGTCCATAGACACGAGTGTGTTTCCCAGAGAGATATTGAAGGGTAGCTTTTCACTGTTTTTATTTTTCCTAAATGTGGATGAAGCTGACCTCAGAGAACGTGATGCCCATGAGGACTTGAAGGACACAGCCCCTGTGAGGACATGGTCCCCCGAAGGGCACAGTCCTGTGAGGACATAGTGCCCTGAAGGAGGTACAGCTCCTTGAAGAAATGGCTCCCAGGAAGACACAGCTGTGTGTGGACACAGGCCTCTCGCCCCTACCCCTCAATGAGGTCATGGTCCCACTCTCTCAGGGCTGATATTGTAATGAGGCCACTGACAAAAATGTCATAAAAAGAAACAATGAGCATTTTATGGAGGAATTAACACACAACTGACAGATAAATGAGGACTCTCTTGTGGGATAAAAGATGTCAGAGAAGGTGTCTGGGAGTGTGATGCTCAGCTGCTGAGATCTGCAGAACTAAGTGTGAAACAGCTTTTAATTTTTATTTTATGTGCGTAAGTGTTTTTACCTGCATGTGTGCATGCGTGCATATGTGCACCGTGTGTGCACCGTGTGTGCACCGTGTGTGCACCGTGTGTGCAGTGCCAGCAGAGGCCAAAGAGGGCCTCAAACCCCTCAGGTTGAAGTTACAGATGATTGTGAGTCATCATTTAGGTGTTGGGAATCCAACCTTGGTCCTCTGAAAGAGCAGAGCCATCTCCAGCCTGGGGAAGAGTCTTGAAAAGTGTGCACTCTGTGGCGTGGTAACGCACACCTGAGGCTAGACCCCAGGCTGGCTTGTACAATGAGCTCCAAGGGTGTCAAGGGCTATCTCAAGGCAAACAGAAGAGGACCAAGTGTGTTCTCGACAGAGGTGCAGCAGGAGCTTTGACTCTGAGGAAAAGTGGAGTTCTGTACCTAATGAGGCCACCTGCTCTTGCCAGGTCTCTCTTGACACTGTCTGGTGATTTCTTAGCAGCCTGAGTAGTTACATATAGTTGTCACATGGCTCCAAGGAGAAACCTGAGGTTCTAGGTTGAGTGGGTTCATCACCCCATTCCTGAGTCCCCACTTATTTCACTGCATGAGTATCTGGTGATTCTGGGGTGCCTTGCCTAGGCAATCTGGTCATTGTACATGTGCAGATAATACGTCTTTGAAGTCCTTCCCCAGACCCAAATTCTTGCAGAGGTCTTCAGAGGTTGGGGGAAGGTCTGTAAACTAGGAATGAAGTGTGCCCTCTGTTCTCAGCACAGCCTGTGTCCAGTTAGTTCCTGTTGTAAGGGTGTTATGTGAACATTGGCTCCTTCACCTACTGATTTGAAGGCACAAAGCAGCCACTTCACAGTGCTATATCAGGAGAACACGGAAGAAGTGTCGTGCTCAGATCAACTCCCTATTCTGAGCTCTCGATGCTGTGGTCAGCATGGTCTGTCTAGATCAAGTGCAGACAAGGCCCTCGGATCAGGAGCAAGGGCTTCATGTGACCCACTAAACTTGAAAAAAGCCAGACTGGAAGGCCCTCACACGACCTTAAGGACTGGGAGGATCCCGGGTCTCATCAAGTCTCAGTGCCGAATCCTGGACAACTGAGTCAAATGGCTGAATGTTAGAGGAGGCCCAGGTAGTCAGTGTTAAAAGGACCCGAGATTAGTCGGGTCTCTGAAAAACATTGTTTTAAATTTTCTGAATGGAGACCAGTTTGAAAAGTTTGATTTTCTGTTTACCTCTTTTTTTTTTTTTTTTTTTTTTGGAGGTAGGGTTTTGTACAACCCATCCTGATACAAAATGAATACCTAGCTGAAGATGACCTACCTTAAATATCTGATCCCTTTGCTTCCACCTCCCGAGTGCTAGAATCACACGAGTGGACCACCATCCCCAGCCAAAAGCTTGTCTTTAAAATGTGAAGTCCAATTTTGGTTGGAGGCGTGGTGTTACTGATCCCATCTCTAAGGAACGAAGTGCTAAGTGGAGGCAGACGTTCTGACTGGTGCTCATGTGTCCTCCAAAGAGAGAGCATGCTCCCAGAGGGGTGTCTCTCCTCCTCTGCCTGACTCAGGACCCCTGTGTGGAACTGAACAATGGGCCTTTTTCTTGTGCTTTGGGTTTCAGTTGCTGACTGAAACATTCAGATCTTTGCTATATTCCTATGCATGTGACTTCAGGAGCAATCAGGACACTATCCAAAAGTGGCACCAAAGTTTACCTGACACAGGTACTTGGCTCTTTAAGGTGGATTGGGAAACTGCTGATGACTGAGAACTGTTGGCTTGTACTCAACCTGGCAGGCATGCCACAGCCCCATGGAGCATGTGACTTTCCCACAAAGACTGTCCATGACCGCTTGGGTAAAATGGTGGCCTGGTTCTGCTTCAGGGCTTCTGGTCTGTTTCCAGCAAGCAAAGTACTTATTGACTCTGCACTAAATGGAAGGTACCTTGGGATACAACCTGAATAAACTTTTGTTTGGTTTTGTGTGTATGTATGTTCATGTGTGTGTACCTGTGTGGAAGTGTGCATATAATGTGTGTGCTTGTACATGGGGAAGCCAGAAGTCAACTTTGGATGTCCTTCCCAATGGACTCTCTGCCTTATTTTCTGAAACAGGGTCTCACCCTGAACCTGGAGCTCACCTATTCACCAGCCTGGCTAGCCATCAATTTCCAGGGATCCTGAAGTGTGTTCCTCCCAGAGCTAGGCTCACAGGTGCACATAACAGCACTCTGCTTTTTACACTGGTACTGGGGATCTGGACCCGGCTCCTCGTGTTCCCTTGGCAGGTGTTTTACTGACCAAGTCATCTTGCCAGCTTTGTTGAGTCTTTTTGAGACAGTGCCTTAAGAAGTAGCTCAGGTTGGCCTTGAACTCTTGACTTTATGTCAGCCTTGCTGAGGACTACAGGCATGAGCCATCACATCCAGGAGACTTCTAACTTTGCTTGGGTAACAAGCACACTGACATTAAAGGGTGGAAAGAATAAGGAGTCTGGTGCTAAGCGAGAGCAAAAACAGAGAGAGGGAGACGTAATGTAAGGAAGTTGGTAACTTTGTCGAGTGCTGCCTCAGCAACGGTGACTGCGGTGGGTGTGGCAGGAGGTGACAGCCAGTGGGGCAGAGTAGCTCGTGCTCACGGTGGGCCGAGTGGGCCTGGGATAAATCAGTGATTCTCAGCCTTCTCTGGACATGACGGCAATCTGGAGAAGGTTCTTAAGATGCTAAGATGGTTTGGTTGTCTCTGTAGGTTTCCCCATCATAATCTTGACTCCCCTTGCTCATAGAATCCCTCTTCCTTCTCTTCAACTGGACTCCTGGAGCTCAGTTTGGTGCTTGGCTATGAATCTCTGCATCTGCTTCCATCAGTTACTAGATGAAGGCTCTATGATGATAGGGTATTCACCAATCTGATTACTGGGATAAGCCATCTCAGGCACCTTCTCCACTATTGCTAGTAGTCTGTGCTGGGGTCATCCTTGTGGATTCCTGAGAGACAACCAAACCAAGCTAGTGGGAACTCATAAACTTTAGACCAACAGCTGTGGAGTCTCTGTGGGACTGAACTCTGCATAATTAAGACAGTTGTGTAGCTTGATCTGCTTAAGGAGCCCCCTCGCAGTAGGATGAGGATCCATCCCTGGTGCATGAGCTGGTTTTTTGGAACCCACTGCCTACGGTGGGACATGATTCACAGTTGTGATGCAGGGGGAGGGGCTTGGACCTGCCTCAGTTGAATGGACCAGGCTCTGCTGATGGGTTGCGGGGGAGGCTGGGGTGGCAGGAGGAGGGAAGAGAGATCTGTGGTTGGTATGTAAAATGAATTGAAAAACATCTTAATAAAGAAAAAAAGAAAAAGAAAAAATGCTAAGATGGGGCCACATAGCCAGGCATAGAAAAGGTGTGGTGACTTTAGGGTTACAAAGGGAAGTTCTAGAAACCAGGACTGCTTGGTTGTGGTAAAAGCCTGGTATCAAGCAGAACAAGAGAAGGCAGAAGTTAGGTTTTATCTAACGGACACAAGGCCTGGCAGGCCAGACCAAGGGTTTTTGGGAACGACCTGGGCACGGACTGCAGGGGTACCCTACTCTTCCAGCCTGAACATCCCAGACTTCATGCCTCCCGCCATCCCCTTCGTCCCACTTCTGCCCCCTGACTTGAAACCTCGGTTCAACAGGTAATAATTGCGAGGACCTCATGGGCTCCTCATTCTCTAATATACAGCCACTTAGTGATGGCACAGTGATGGGACCCAGGTCAGCTGCCTGTGGAATTCCTCTAAAGGCCATGAGAGGGCACCACAAAAAGCCATCTCAAGGTGAAGTGACCACCCAGCACCTTTCAGAACACTGGGTCCTGGCGATGGTAACACTTCATCATCATGCCCTTTGCTACAGTGGTTTGTCTGATAGTCTCTACTTTTCTCTTCTTTTTATTTTTGCTTATTTTGTGTATGAGTGTTTGCCTGTGTACATGCATGTATACCACTTAAGTGCCTGGTGTCTCCGGAGGTCAGAAGAGGTCATAAGATCCCCTAGAACTGGAGTTACTAGTGATTGTGAGGCACCATGTGAATGCTGGAAATTAAACCTGCAAGACCTGCAAGTGCTCTTAACTCCTGAGCCATTTCTCTGTGCCCCTTTTCTTTTTAAAGGTGGGCCAGGGTTAAAATTCTGACTCTACTGTGGTTAACAGTGGGTTGGAGCAGCTGTGTATAGGGATGGATGGATGGTTGAGTGGAGATGTACAATGGACAGATAAAGGATAGATGTTTTAGTAGAAGGCTGTCTCTCTAGAAAGAAATATTCAACTGCCAGCCAGCATTTTTTAAGACTTTAGATGAGATTCTGCTAAAGCTTGAAGGATATAAATTTCCCATTCCTGCCCAGCTCACCAAATTGAATACAGTACCTGGACTGTAAATCTGATTTTTATTATTTGTTTTTTGTTATTTATTTATATTATATTTATCATTTATTTGTTTTTTATTTATTTATCTGATTTCCATTTATTTATTTTTATTTTACTGTTTATTGCATTCTTATTTAATATATTTCATTATCACTATTTTTATGATGGAATTTATGTAAAATACTACTTCAAGTTAGGCTGTGTTTTAATGGCACAGGAGGTGAACAGCCCCAGCTGAACTCCAGGCTCAGCATTTCCTGACTGTGCAAGCACGTGGGCATAGTTGCAGCTCTTCAGCTGGGAGCAAACATAGCAACTGAAACTCCGCCATGCTTCCTGCTCTATGCAGAGGCACTTCCAGAACCCCAGGGAACACCCTGGCTCCTGCTTTCCACTCTCAGCCTTGTGATGCAGCTGTAGCCAAAGCCGCCTGTGCCTGGCCATGCTAACTGGTCCATGGCAATAAGATGTGCATCTGAGGCTGGGAAGGATGCTCCCTCCTGATTTTGTTGTCATTGTTCTTGTCCAAACACAGCAAATGACTGCTGATCTGGGTCTCCACAGTCACGACTTGATCTTACTAAAAGGCTATTGATAAGTTTTGTAAGGAACATAATCCCTTGATGATACCAAATGGGTATCAGAAAGTTTATTGAAAATGTTGGTGTTGAGCAGAGTCATAGAAAAGGAAAAATAAAGGTGTGGTTTGGGCTCATCTATTTCTGGAGACAAAATTGTGAATTCTGGAAGTCTGTGAATGCTAAGGTGAGAGGTGCTTATGACATCTGAGATTTTGGAAGGGAAACAAATTGCCATGTGCAGTGGAATGGCTTTTGACACACTAGTGAGGTTAATTTCTTAGGAGTGGGAGGAAAATCAGCAGAATCGCAGAGGAATGTTCAGGCAAGAACTGCAGCCTCCATGTGGCAGAAGGGGAATTGAGGTAGGGAAGTGATCTGCCACCAGGGATAGTCGAGAAAAGTTCAAACACACTCTAGAGAAGGGAAAAGCTAGACGTACTTGGGCTGTGTGGCAGAAACTCAGGCAGGAGACGATTCAGAATGAATCAGATGAAGGAAGAGACCAGAGGGTGTGCTCAGTGGAAGAGTCTGGGGATCACAGAATGCTTGCTTCCAATTTAAAAGGTACATGGGTTCAGCAGGTGAAGGTACTTGCTATCAAGACTGACTTGAATTCAATCTCCAGAACCCATATGACCCCTGAAAGAGTTCTGACCCACACATACACGCTATGCCATTCAATATTCACACATACACAAAATAAAATGTAATATTAAAAAGGTACATCTGAGGTCAGCTTAATAACAATGTGTCGCCATCAGCATCATGTCATTAACATGTGTTGCCTCCAGGGCTGCTGTTGGCTTCACCGGTGTGCCCTGTGCTTCAAGCCTCTCACTAACTTTCTTTCTATAAGTGAGGTGGATCAGGTCAAACATTATTGACTTTATCCCATGTGGGAAGAACCTAGAACACATGCATTCTCTGTGTAGTCCTGGCTGTCCTGGAACTCACTCTGTGGACCAGGCTGTCCTTGAACTCACAGAAATCCACCTGCCTCTGCCTCCTGAGTGCTAGGATTAAAGGCATTTTAAACAACCTTGACCAGTTTATTATTATTATTATTATTATTATTATTATTATTATTATTTCAAAAATAAAGCCTTCCTTAATGTGCTTTCTTTAAAATTCAGTCAGAAAATAAATTTCTTTCTTCCCAATCAAGGAAACAACATACATTCTAGATAGAATTCCCTTGTGTTCACAAATTACTTCTACCCCACCTTCAAGTGACATTGGAAAAAAAAAAGACTCATCTTAAGACTTATGACTTATTTATACCTGTTCTACAACTCAGATTTGTCCTGTTTGATGGACAGATGTGCAAGCCCTCTGTGTCCTCCTGTGCATAATAATGCTGATCAATATATTCTGCAGTGTGTGTGTGTGTGTGTGATCAGTATACTCTGCAATGTATATGTTCAATACACATTGTCCATGTACATGTAAGTATGATCAGTATACTCTGCAGTGTGTGTTCAGTACAGATTGTACAGATTGTGCATGCATGTGTATGTGCATGTGTGTTTTCAGTATAGATTATGCATATACATGTATGTGTGTGATCAGTATACTCTGTAATGTGTTCAGTACAGATTATGCCTGTATAAGTGTGTATGTGTGTGTGTTCAGTAGCAAATTCTGCATGTATGTGTATGATTTTAGACTCTGTCTTTGTATTTGTGTGTGTGTGTATGTGCATGTGTTTATTGTATGTGTATATGTGTGTATATCGTGTATTTCTGGGTATGTATATGTGTATGTGCTTGTGTGCATGTGTGTATATGTGTGCATAAGCATATATATGATCTGTAGACTCTGCATGTATATAAATGTGTGCATGTGTTCATGAGTGTGTGTAACAGAGAAGGAGCAAGAAGGAGGAAGGTAGAGAGGGAGAGATCAATAGACTCTGGGTGTATGTTTGAATATTTCCAATGTCACCCTCTGGATTTTGATGTTATAAGAAAAGGGTTTAATTCATCTTTTGTTAGTGGCTATAGTAATAATGCAGTATCGTGTGAAATCCATCTTCTGGCTAGAAATCTATCACAGCCTAAAACTGTAACTCCATGTAAAAGAGGAAAGTACAAGTCACATTCTATTTCCATTTCCCCAATGAATTATTCAATCTCCTAAAATAATGTGGTGTTTTGGGCTGGATGTCCTATATTTAGAATGAGGAGATGACACCTCCCTTCCCAGGACTCATGGGGCTGAGTTAGAAGCTGATGGTATGTGTTATTAAGGTGCTCTGTGAATTAGAGTTCAGTTGTCTCAATAGTAAATAGAAATGCCCTGTCTACCAAGAAAAATCAGTGTTTGAATTTTTTGCAAATAACTTGCTTGCAAAAGATGTGTTTAGATTGCTTGAATTCTCTTATAACTTGATTTACTATCAAATTAATTTAACCATAATTATTTTAATATGGAAATGTTTTGTGTTAGCCTTTTCTTTTTAAAATGAAACACAAAGCTTCAATTTTCTATTTAAATGTCTATTACAAATTCCAGGACAAAGCACCAAAGCCAATGTACAGACAGTTCTGCTTTAGTGACATAGAATCAAAGCACATGAATGAACTTGCTGCTCAGCCCATGGAGTGATAATGGACCTTGATTAAAGGCCCCCCCTCTGGTTTCTGTTAGAATACATACTAAACTTTTCTGAAAGATGCTAATGTGATTATGTTTTTCTAAATATCCTTAAACAAAATCGAAAGTTTTTATTGGGACATGACATAATCTATAAATCACTCAAAACCATAGAAATGTTTTTTAAAAATCTCTGCAGAGACATTTGGTAGCTATTTACTATAGCACACAGCTTGGATGGCTGTATTATATACTGTGGCATAATATGAGACTCCATGTTCTAAAATTGTTTAACACGGTGCTTGTGGCCATATGTTATTCTGAAGGACATCCAACTTTAAATAGACTTCTCTATTATTTCCATAAATGTACTCTTGTTTTAACCAGAATACAGGCTGTGCATATTTTTCCACTTAAAATTTCAACATTTTAAAATATTGTTAATTACAATACATCTGTTTTTAATAGACTTGTAACATTTTGCCTCATGACCAAACTAATTGCTTCAGTTTCCTGTTATGCATTCTGTTAGTCTTTTCTCTTGTCATAAGCAAGGCCGTGATGAACAAAGATAAAAATTTTAAGGAAAATAGAATTCTATGGCACCTGAGACAAACCTTCATGTCTCAGGAAATGGAGAAAGAGTGTAAACCTGAGTGGAGGGAGCCCTAAAAATAAAATACTTATGAGAAAGGTACCAGGAGTGGGGTAAAAATGTAGCCTCATGCTGTACTCTTTCCCAAACCTACCCTTTATTTGTAGGGACGATGCCCCAGCTCTCACAGAAAAATGGAGAGTCATTTTCATTTGGTCTGAGAGGAAACATGTTTTACAAATCTGTGGTTGACAAAACCTTTCTTTACCTTAATGAGGAGCCTTTAAGAAAGGGACATCCTAAAACATGGATGTTTAGAAATATTTTACTCTGGTTATTGAGAATACATATATTTTCATGAAGTTACTGTGAATAGCAGCCTGTGATCTGATCGTGAAATAGGAAGCTAATGCCTAAAATCCATGGCTTCTACTGCTGCCTTAAAAGTAAAAGAAATGTGTTCTCTCAGGGAAGAAAAATAATTTCTAATCTAGTGCCCTGTTTCCAGTGCATTTTTGCTGTCCCCCTGCTCCCTGAAACCTCAATCACCATCTTTCCTTGATGGCTCCACAGCATGGCATGACCTCTGTCGCTATCTATTACTCTCTAGCCTTGATAATGACATATGTCATCTTCTATAGACAGGGTTCCTTAGAATACCATCTTCTATACACATTCCTGCTGCCCTCATATTCTGTCATGTGACAGCCCACTCATACACAGGTGACCCCAAATATGCACAAACCCCTAATTCACCCAAGATCCCCAGTCTGAGATTCTTCCTTTTATACTTCTCCACCTGTATCCTGTAACGCAAATTCTAATATTGTCTTTTAATTAAAAATCCCAGTGCCAGATATTGGGGTAAATGCTGAAAGATCAGAGAGACAAAGGAACAAGCCACATCTTACCTCTAGGACACCTCAGTCTGAAAAAGCCTCTAGCTTTTTCTAGAAAGGGATGCTTCCGCCGAAAAGCCTCAGTCAATAGGCCTCTTATGGTGATATTTGTGTACCCCAAGAAAGCTTATCTGAGGATCAGAGGACAAAACCAGCCACTGTATTAAACATAGAGATCAGGCAGCGGTGGCACATGCCCTTAATCCTAGCATTTAGGAGGCAGAGATCCGGATCTCTGTGAGTTCAAGGCCACACTGGAAACAAAGCCGGGCATAGTGGCACACGCCTTTAATCCCAGCACTAGTTAACCATAGAGGTCTGGAGGTCTGTACAGACAGACAGGAAGTGATAGAGCTGGGCAGAGAGAGGAAGTGAGATGGCAGGGCACAGAAAGGATGTAGGTGTCAGTATACAGGAAGTAGCTCTCGTTGGCTGAGGATTCACTAGCAGTAAGAACGTGGCTGGCTTCTTTCTGCTCTCTGGTCTCTCAGTTTTCACCCCAATATCTGGTTCTGGATTTTTTATTAATAAGACCTTTTAAGATTCATCTTACGTCCTCTACCCGAATAAGCTTCCTCAGCCGAAAAGGCTTCTAGTTCCTGTCTCTACTTCCTGTCTCAACCTCTCTAGTGCTGGGTTTAAAGGTGTGTGTGCTTTCCAAGCAAAGGCATGAGATCTCAAGTACTTGGATTAAAGATGTGTGCCACCACTGCCTGGGTCTGTTTCTCTCCTAGACTGAGTCAATTTCACGTAGTCCAGGGTGGCTTTGAACTCTCAGAGATCCAGACAGATCTCTGCCTCCTGAGTGCTAGGATTAAAGGTGTGTGCCACCACTGCCTGGCATCTATGTTTGATCTAGTGGCTTGTTCTGGTCTCTGATCTTCAGGCATATTTTATTAGGGTACACAATATATCACCACAGTACCCCCTTACCAACACTAAAAATACAATATCCAGATAGTACCTTTCCCCATAACACCTCATTGCCAATGCTTGTCACCAAGGCTGCTTTTCAATCACTCTTCCCTCCTCAAGCATGACAGTCAGTTGGTGTTGCCTCATGGTGAAGAAGATACTGGCTCTCCAAGAGTCAAACTTGGGTTTGAGTCCCATCCTGCTTTCAATAGCTGAATGCCTCTAGCATGTTTTTTAATGTCAGAGATCTAGTATGGATCCACACAGCCACACGTAGGAGAGCCGAATAACTGCCACACAATATACACAATGAGTAATTGTCACTTTTGCTTTGTGCTGTCATTTTTACTCATCCTTTGTTCATCCCACACAATGACAGCTGGGGTTTTTTTTCCTTCTTTCTTGCCTAACAATGGCAATAATGTACTGATTGCTCTTTCCTCCTTGTGTCTCTTTTTCTATGTGTCATGTATATTCCATCAAATTCACCCAAAAAACATATCTGACCCATGACCCCCCTATTTGTAGTGGTATTTGATCCGCCCATGATCTTGGGCTATATGGCCCAAAGGAGGCGCTGCTTCCTGCCGTCATTTGTAACCTCTGGTACGAAGTTGGAGGGTCACATGCCCCTTCTCCCTGCTCCCGTCTCTTGCTTGTAAGGCAAATTTGACCCCACTCCCCCACCCCCGGTCAGATCAGAGGACAACTTCTGCTATCTACTCCATTCTGTAATCATGCGTGTGTTTCCTCAATTTATATCTTAATAAATTCTGTTACCATTTTAATAGACTCATGAGGATTGATCATAATACCTATTCATAAGTATTTGATGTCCCCCTTGCAGTCTAACAAAGGCTAGAGCCCTTAGCCCCTGAATCACCATAGCTATAAACAAGCAGAAACATCTCATGATAGTTGTTATTGGAATAGCATTTCTGTGGGTAAAACATAGAAAACATAGAAACATCCAATTTTAGAAACTGCAAAGGTTGTTGAACATTAACAGGAACCCAAGTTGGGGCAGATACGAACACAGATGCACATATCCTCTGCCACAGATGGCCATGGTAAACTATTATGTCCATGAGCTGTTCCCTCACACCATCCCCTTCACTGTCTTCCACACAGCCTGTTCTCTGTCACACTAAACTATCTCCAACCTCCACATGTTGAAGGTCTTGAAATAAACTGTTCATCTGACTTCACCAAGTTCTTTTCAAATAGGCCCAGGGTGGCTATGGTAGAAGTCTTCTAGAACCAACAGTCTTCAAGAAAACATCAAAGGGACTTGAATTGAAAATACATATAATAGAACATTCCATTTCTTAATTACTCTTTTAACTCCTTGGCTCAGATTTTCTCTTACATTGTTTTCATAAAACCATCATGTTTGAGTGTATTCGACCACATTTGAGCATAGCTCACCATCAAGGCTATAGATTCCTGTCTCAGTATTTCAGCCTGTACTTTAAGAGACTGTTAGTCCCTACTCATAAATCCAATAGTAATGACAGAAATGATCTTCTAGTTGTTTCGTGGTGTTAATCATAGTACTTGAGAATACTAGCTCTTGATCAAATGTTGATGTAACGTTTTCTCCAGCCAGACTTTAGGTCTCTTCACCAGGATTAACTAGAACCTATTATATACTATGTGTGAAGAAAGAGAAATCACTAATTCATTTTTGATGTCTACTGTATTCCAGTTGTCGTCCAAATTGCTGAGGAAACAGAGGTCACAACGAAGTGGCTGGTGTTCTGCTGTAGTGAATATTACAGTATTTGGGGAGAGGTCATCTGGCAAATAAGCCAATGAGAATATAAACTTAAGTGATATTACAGAAGCTAACAGAGCAGGGCAGACACTTATGTTGGCCAGAGAACATTGTCCTTCCTAAAAAAGCTGAGTGTTTGAGTTAAGATTTGAATGTATAAAGAATAAACTTGCTAAAGTCTAGTGCAAGGGTATTCTATTCGGAGAAGAGCAAGTACAGAGGTCCTGAGGTGGAAATGAGCTTGGCATGCTCCAGATGACCTAGGCTGTCATTATGAAGAAGGAATAGATGTGAGACAAGATTTTTCTCATATAGGCCTTAAATTGCAATGAAGGGTTTGGAGAAATTTAAATATAAAAGATGTAAATACATAAAGCACAGTTAAATTTTTTTAATATATGGCTCTTACTATATTGCTTAGGAAAGGACCACAGACAAACCTGTTTATTGAAAACCAATCAAATAAGAGATATAACTGCTAAAGAAGCAAGATCTCAGGTCTTTTGGAGTTATTTACTTAGATGGTAGGAAGAATGACTTGGTAACATGCACTTTCATTTTGAAACCATCTGTAGTGACTTCATAAAACTGCTTTTTAGTAATCATCACTTAAGTTTTAAAATCCAAACCTAAAGTCCTGTTTGGGTTCTGTACTTGACAAGGCCTGAAACAGTCATGCTATGCCTGTGGCTTACAAACAGAATATATATGCAAATGTAGACGACAAGAAGTTATTACATAGCACAAGCACAGGCTATATACTAATTATTTTTAAAAGTTGTTTTCCTTATATTCCTTGATCTCCGAGGACAGCATTTGATGGTTACTCCTGGCCCTGCTCATCCTCTCTGAGCACCCAGTGTTTCAGTGTTCAGCCCTCAGCATCCTCCTAGATGATTTGTACTATATGCTCAAGGACTTCCCCAGCTGAGTTCTTTGTCCTTCTGAATAAGGAAGTTGTTGCTTCAGTCTTTAGCTAGTCTCCAAAACCACAAGATAGGACCTGATGATGCCTCCAGCATCTGAAAGTTAGGGTTCAGCTTGAAAGCATCTCTCTTCTGATGATGTTCACTTCCTGACTACTACATAGTAATTTTCTTCACGGGGATCTTGAAGAGCACTCCAATAGCAATCTTACTCAGAATGCCTACTCAGTGATGTCCTCAGGTAGTCTATCAGTATTGTTGGGTTTTATATCATCAAGAACTTCCTTCAGGCCAGCACCCATTAGAGCTCTGGTGGTGAACAGTTCTCTGTGTCCACATAAGGCTCTGGTGCTTCTGCAGTCTTCCATTGCGCTTGTGTGTACCAGGACAGTCATGAGACCAAAGGGGGAAATACCTCAAGAAAATCCCATGAGAGAACACATCTATGACCGGGTGTTTTTAAACCCCTGCTAATCCTACCCCCTGTACTTTGCCCCCACTGCGTCACAACCACCCAAAACCAACAGGAAATGGCAGGACAGGAAACTGATAACTTCTACTTATTAGAAGTTTCATATCCTTGCCGGGCGGTGGTGGCGCACGCCTTTAATCCCAGCACTCGGGAGGTAGAGGCAGGTGGATCTTTGTGAGTTCGAGGCCAGCCTGGGCTACCAAGTGAGTTCCAGGAAAGGCGCAAAGCTACACAGAGAAACCCTGTCTCAAAAAACCAAAACAAAAAAGAAGAAGAAGAAGTTTCATATCCTAACATTTCATACTGTACTGCATTTCAAGCTAATCCCTAGCATCTTAGTTCTTAAAACACACAAGCATGGAAAGCTGGTATTCTCCTACCATGATTCCAAATGACTTAAACTCACATAACACAGGAAAGCTAGCCCTACCCAAGACTCACAGAGCTAGCTTCTGTACAACGTGAACTACTCTCGATAGTTCCAGTAGCCTGCAGGAAGGACAGTGGAGAGCAGTTAGTTGACCCCTATCTGCCATGTGTTAAAGTGGAAGGGACTGTAACGTTCTGGCTAAATGAGTGTGGGGGAAATGGACACTTCAAAACATTTTTACAAAGCATTAATGAGAACAATCTAGACTGAAAACCCAGAAGTGAGAAAGGAATACACTAGTAAGCAGCAACCTTGGGTACACACAGAGGAGGCAGCAGATGTGCTGCAGATGTGGCTAGACAGGGACAGAAGGGTGTCCACTGGCTCAAGTACCTAACGTCCAAAGCCATCCTGGAGGCAGGAGCCCACAGCACACAGATTTACTACTGAAGATGCTCAAACCAGACAGCAGTTAAACTTACTGAAGGATCCCCTGCCGCGGTGCAGCTCAGCTCTTTCTTGGCAACCAGGTAAGGGGGCCCAGACTTGAAATCCCAGGACTCTATACGCTGAGGTAAGAGAATTGCAGTAAGTCAGTGTTAGCCCGAGCTACAGTGTTCAAGGCCAATCTGGCTTACAGAGTGAGACCCTGTCTCAAAAGTATGAAAATAACAACGAACGTCCTAACTGGGTTGATGTGAATAATCTCTTGCTAGCTGTCTAGCAGAAGAGAACAGCACTGCCATCTCTGGCAAAAGCATGTCTACTGTTCGGTCTCCACAGTTCTTTTCAACACCATGCTCCAGCACACAAATAGTGTTCGGCAAGCCTTAGACTCTCTCCATAGCACCCAGGTTCTGTGATTTGGGGAGTTTGCTTGCTTTTCAGCATTTCAGTAGTTTTGTTTTTTAAATTACATTTATTTACTTGTCTGTACCGTGGGGGTGGTAATGGATGTGTGTGTGTGGACATCCATGTTCATGCCATAGTGCACGTGTGGAGGTCAGAAGGAACGTGTGGGAGTCGATACTCTCCTTCCACTCCATGATTCCTGGGAGTTGACTCAAGTCATCAGGCTTGGTGCCAGGCACCTTCGCCTGTGGAGACAGTTCACCAGTGTTCAGGGTTAGTTTTTAATGAGTCAAAAGAAGTAGCTTATAAAAGACTCAAATGATAAAATTCATAGGCAGGCTTTTAAAAAATCAGTGCTGAAAAATGTTAAAGAAATTAAGGGGAATGAAACAAAAATGATTTAAAGTGCAGGACTCAAATAGAGAAAGAGAATTAAGAATTCAGAGAACGAGTTCTGTAGACTGATGACAAATCTCCAAAACAAAGGTAGACTTAAAAGTGCGCCATCACAGAAGAAGAAGGGGGTGTGTAAAGCCAAAGATAAGCTAATGCCAACAGAAATTATCCAAACGGAGGAATGAGGGAGAAAGGAATAAAACATGAAACTGAATGAGACTCAAGAAGCAAATGCAGAGCTATTCTAACTTGAAGTCTTGCAGTGGGGAAGTGAGGAGTGGAAACGAGACAGGGAAGAAGAAATATTTGAATAGATGCCACTAAGAATGTGACAAGATTGATTTTTAAAATGTCAATTTACCTGCTAACGCATCTTAGTCAAAGCCAACCAGTGTAAAGAAAAGGACCTAGAACATGGCTAGAAAACAAATATAAAGAGAGAAATCTTTAAATGAAGCTTAAGAATGAAAAGATTATACTCAGGAAAGCCATTGTAGGGATAATGTGTGAATTCTCCTTAGAAACAATAGAAATCACCAGATGATGTAATGATACCTTTAAACACTGCTTTAAAATCATCCTGATTTTAAATAAAGTTAATCTATTAAACTCTCATCTAGACTCTGGAAAAATGGACCTCCATCATCAGAAGTATCTGCTGTAGGAAGCATTTGTTTCCTTCATACTTTTCTATAAGGAGAAACTACTATTATTTAAACAGCACAGCTGAAAAAAAAATTACAAAACAGGGTAACTCCAGTAGAACCCATGCTCTGTGAGAACAGGAACCTTGGATCCCACTACACCTCAGGATCTTAACAATGATATAGATTAGCTCACTCATACCACTAATGTGGCAATGCTTTTCCAGTAGTAATTTACATTGATATTGTAACTCTGAACAGACTAGAAAGAAAATAAGAGAAACAATTAAACAATTAAAAATCATGGCAATTTACCCCTTTAGGAGTCATGGTTGAGTTGGTTCTTCCCTGGACTTGAAGCTAGTCATGGACCAGCTCCTGCATTCTCAAAGACAGTGCAGAGAACAGTAATGGCCTCTTTTGTTTTCTTTTCTTCTAAAGCCTTTACTATTTCTTACAATTCAGACACAGAAAGCTTTTCCTTTCAGAAAAATCAAATTAAAAGAAGCATTCATGTCAGATTTAGAAACAGCTCTTTTCTCTTAGTGCTTAAGTATGTACTGCAAATCAAAAGAATATTGGAGTGAGGGGCTTGGAAGCCTCCCAGCAGGAAAAGTGTTTGCTGCACAAGCATGAAGACCTGAATTCAGATCCCCAGCATGTATGTAAAAAGCTGGTCTTGGAAGGATGCGCCTTTAATCCCAGCACTGGGGAGACAAGAGCTCTCTAGCAAGCTAACCCAGCCCATTGGTGAGCTCCAGTTTCAGTGAGAGACCCTGTCTCAAAAAGATGGAGAGAAATCTAGGAAGACACACAAATTCCACCTCTGGTTTCTACATATGAATGCATGGGTACAGGCTCCTGTATGCATATGCGTGCGCGCGCACGCGCGCACACGCGCACGCGCGCATGCACACACAGAGAGAGAGAGAGAGAGAGAGAGAGAGAGAGAGAGAGAGAGAGAGAGAGAGAGAGAGAGAGAGAGAGAGAGAGGAGAGAGAGAAGAGAGGGGTGTGTAACAGTGAGTAGGACACTCAGAGGTCATGGTAATTCCTGCGTCTTACACAGGCCTAAACTCTGCTGAGGCTGACACCCAAGCTTTTGTCAGACACAGCCGGAGAGCAGCAAGTGCAGATGATGGTCAGGCTGGTCTCTTCCCATACACTGAAGTTCAGCAAGCCTGGGCTAAGTGTCCTTATGCACAGAGGAGGATTCAGTTTGTTGTGATGGGAATGAAGCTCTTCCCAAGTGTTTGCTCTGTCTCTTCTGATACAACTGATGACTTGACATTGGTATGGAGAACTTTCTAAGCTCCATGCCCAATTACAAGTACTTCTTTCAGGAAAGCAGTGTCTTACCAATTGAAATACTAAATGACCCAAAGGAAAATATTTTACAGTGATTAATGTAAATCCACATTTTTCTATTCATTGATATTCTCTCTCTCATCTTCTCTCTCTCTCTCTCTCTCTCTCTCTCTCTCTCTCTCTCACACACACACACACACACACACACACACACTCTCTCTCTCTCTCTCTCTCTTTCTCTCTCTCTCTCCACCCCTATCTTCTCTCCCCCACCCCACCTTCTAACTATGATTCTTAGAATCTGAAGTATTCTGGACACAAAGGTATCATTTTCAAATGGAAAAACACAAAGACCATTATTCCTTACAATTCCTTCTCCTCTAACAGATATTTCAAGCTGAGCTGAAATGCAATTTAACTCCCTCATGTAGTTGTTTTCTTCACAAATTAAAAAATTGTTTAAGGCAATTGATTTCCTTCAAAACAATACAATTCACAGTTTTTTCTCCCTATTCTGGGCATGATGTTGAGGGATGGGGGAGATAGAGGATGGAGAGAGAGAGCTCATTACATTTACCAATAGTATTAGAAAACAAGCTCAGCCTAGGGTCAACCTGAATCAATCATAAAACTGTTATTATTTTATGTTTGAGACAAAGCCTCATGTAGTACGGGTCTTAAATCTGCTATATAGCCGAGGCCGGCTTTGAGTGCCTGCTCTGTCTCCAAGCCCTTTTATCTTCTATGAGAAACACAGCTGCAGATGAATGCTTGGGATACTCTACATCCCTGTGCTGGCTGTTGTCCTCTGCCACTCTTCCCTCCGTGACCCTCCAAAGAAAACCTGTCTGAACATCATAAACCCCCCTAGTCAGTTTTCCCATTGCCCTGTGTAGAGAACCAATCTTATTTCAGGCACACTGATATTTTGACTTTTTGATTACTAAAGAGGAATTATTCTAATACTTGTTCAGTCTTTATTCAAGACTATTAACAATAGGTGAGAGTGAATTCAAGTTCATATAAAAATAAAGACAAGTGAGTATTTGGAGGCAGAAGGGAGGAAATGGAAGGTTAATAAAAGGGAGCTGATTGAGATATCAACAAGCATGATGTGGGAAAATGAACCTCTTTAGATGTCAAGAGTGCCTAGCAACATTTGTTGCTGAGACTACGTTCAGAGGACCCTCACTGAAACATGGTCAAGGGCAGAGTCTTTGAAGATTCACCCACTCCTGAGGCTCACTTGCAAAGCATTAGCTGTGTAAATCGCCAGGACCTGAATTCCATTCCCAGAACCCAGGATAAACATCTAAGCATGGTAGCGTATGCTGTGATCCCAGCCCTGGAAAAGCAGAGACAAGAGAGCACTGAAGCTTGCTGGCCCGCCAGCCTAGCCTCAACAGTGAGTTCCAGGCCATGAAGAGAAATTGTCTCAAAAATCAAGCTGAGAAGCTCCTGGTAAATAAGAGCCAACGTTTACCTCTGGCCTCCACAGACTTTAGACGCTCCTGCGAACACAGGTGCACCTGCATGCACACATTCACACAAAGAATGCAGGAGGCAGTGCACTAAGGTTTTAAAGTCTGGAATAGCCAGGAGGCAAGGAGCAGGGTTGATCTCTGTGAGTTCAAGGCCAGGCTTATCTACATAATGAGTTCCAGGCCAGTGAGGGCTAAATACTGAGACCCTGTCTCAAATAAATAAATGAATTAAATAAATAAATTTAAACTGATGAATATAAGATTCCTTTTTTATTCATATGCTATTATAGATGGCTGTCACCAGCTGACACCTCTGAATGAGATCTTTTAGCAGAGTCTCTCTCTCTCTCTCTCTCTCTCTCTCTCTCTCACACACACACACACACACACACACACACACAATTGTCCAAAGGAGACTTAGGACATCTGAACTCCAGTGGATGGCAAACATGCTTAAATACTGATATCATACTAATCATTTGCTGCCCCCTGTCCCAAACCATTTATAGAAATTGACCTCTTTAATCTTCCCAGAGTCTTTGGATAGAAGGACTATATATTATTTTCACTTCAGGATTACAGAGAGCTGAAACACACAACTATTACAAAGCTTGTCCAAAATTACCCGATCACAACAGAGCAGGATGTGACTGAAACCTAAGATCATATTGATTGAGAGGACTCTTAGTA
This sequence comes from Peromyscus maniculatus bairdii, assembly GCF_049852395.1. Taxonomy (NCBI): domain Eukaryota; kingdom Metazoa; phylum Chordata; class Mammalia; order Rodentia; family Cricetidae; genus Peromyscus; species Peromyscus maniculatus. Next base: position 168,585,614 of record NC_134854.1, read on the forward strand.
GTGCCAGCAGGACTCTGTGAAAAACACACAGGACATGGAAGGGAAGAGTAAAGGGAAATGGGGTGGCCTGCAAGTGTAGGTGTCTATATATTTTGGCACATTTTGAATTCCTTATCTACAAAGTCCAATGTGGTATTTGATAGAGGGCAGGTTATCAGCCCCCTTTTTAATTAACTGAATGACTGGTTGGTTGAATTCATAAGATGACTTATATTCTGTTCTGATCTCTAAAAAGATATGAAGACTCTGTTTCTCAAACCTGGGTGTGCTGAAGGCCGCAATAGCAACACTAGGACCAGAAGGCACTGTCTGTGTGTCACAATAGAGAGAGGATTGCAGGTGTCCATGGGAAGCCCAGCCCACAGAGCCTTCCAAGCTCAGCTGGGGGAGAGCTGGACCTCAGGCAGGGGATATAATGGTGCAATGAGCCATTCTTCTGGAGCCTTGTGGTGAAAGCTGCTGCTCCTGGGATGCTGTGAGAGGCTCTCTGCTCTTTGGAGGTGAATTCAATTCTGTCACATTTCCTATTCAGCCTTATTCTCACCTTCTGGTCTCAGCACAAAGCCAGAGGAGGAAAAAGGACAGAAAGGTAAGAGAGACCTCAGCACATGTGGAGGCTCGAGGTTGCTACGGTCAGACTTGTAGATGTGATAAGCTGAGTGGAGGAAAGGACACCGGTGTCTTCCTCTCATTTGCACATTTCCTGGCTCTCCACCATAGCACAGCAGACCTCACTGACTAATTTTCTGTGTAACAGATGGAGCACTCCACCGTGCTCTCCACTTGTTGAAAATGAATGCTTGGTTCACCGTGTGCTGTGAAGTCTAAGCCAATTGATTGCTCGAAGGTTAAGCATTTGAATTAAAACCAAACTGGAAAGGTTTGCTATGCCTATATGTTGCTGCGCTAATAGGGAGGGGTTCCTAGAGGACAGGAAAGCTGTTGGCTCCAGACTATGAAATGCAGTTCTGCCATGAGAAAATGTGTGCTACCAAGGCTTCCTTTTGGCACATCTGGGGCACATTTAGAGTCTGAGGGTTTTCATATGGGATTTAAACATAGATTAAAGAAGAGATCTTAAGAGCTCCAGGGAAGAATATGATATTTCAATTTCATTTGATCATTTTATTAAATTTGCCTAGAAAAAAAATCAATTAAAGGTCAGAACTTAGTTTTCATATCCAAAGTACAGATTATACATTCCAGCTTGTATCTGACAATGGATTTTTTTGTCTTTTCTTATTAATTAATCAAGTTCAAAGTACTCAAAGGCTGGTTGCTCTTACTCTGGTGGGTATGGGGAAATCAGAACAGACTTCCATTTCATAGAAATTTCACTTATAAGCCATCCCACCTCTCTGTAGGACATGCCTGAGTTCTATACATACCACCGTGGTAACTGAATAAACTCAACAGTAATTAGTAATCTTTTTTTTTGTTTTGTTTTTGTTTTGTTTTTCGAGACAGGGTTTCTCTGTGTAGCTTTGTGCCTTTCCTGGAACTCACTTGGTAGTCCAGGCTGGCCTCGAACTCACAGAGATCCACCTGGCTCTGCCTCCCGAGTGCTGGGATTAAAGGCATGCGCCACCACCGCCCGGCCTCAGTAATTAGTAATCTTAAAAGTCTGTCCTGGGTTTAAACTGCAGAGAAGAATTGGCATTGTGAAATGAAAGATGTTTGACCATATGGGACAACTGGAGTGTGGCCAGTCATTGGTCAGCTTCGTTGCCTGAGTTCCTTCACCTGTACAGACGATGCCTGCCTCAAGGGTTGTTATAGGACTAAAACAGGATGGTCTGTAGATATATTAGCAAGGGGCTGGCACAAAATTGTCTAAGCTGCCACTGCAAACACTAGAATTGGGGGGGGGTGCTTTTGATCAAAGATTAATTTGCAGGATAGCACCAATTACATAATGTTCTAAGTAATTAATATGAATCTTTATTCAATTTGAAACCTGGGTGAAGGTCACTGGGCTCTCAACAGTACTGTTTCTTATGGGAGTCTGTCTCAAGGCAGGGGATGTAGTCAGAATCCATGGAGATCCCTGGCCTTTCTAATGACCCAGTAAGATATCAAAACAAATGCTGATGCAGAAATCCATTGTCAGAAGTTAGCAACAGCCCTGGCAGTCCCTCAACCCACAGCTTTGCTCAATCAATGTCATTTTAATGTACCTTCAGGTAACTTCAGTCCTTATTTTGCTCCAATTCCAAAAGCAACTATGGTTTCTTTCATTTCCAAACTGACTAACCATGCATGGAGGTGAAAGTTCACACCCTTCGCCCTGCTCTCTCCGCTGACTTACACAAGGTCCTTAGCCCTCTGGGATGAGCAGTGTCTGCTGCCACCTCCTGAAGTTACTGCAAGGATTGTATAAGACGATGATGCCATGGTGTAGGAGACATTGCGTATACCATAGCAAGAGCTCAGCCATTGCAACTGCCCTTATTATTTCATTTTTGGGAAGATATTTGCACTGAGAAATTAGATGTCACTCTGATTTTATTATATAGTTCTTTTGACTCACAGAAGGAGAACTGGGAGAAAGAATAATCTGATGCCTTATTCCAAAAATCTAGTCAAAACCTCTGTGCTTTCATTAATTTAGTAACATAGACTCTGGAAACCTTCTTCCGTTAAACTTCCTGTGAGAAAGAGAGGAGAGTAGGGAGAAGGGAGAGAAGAGGGGGGCATATGTGAGCTGCACAGAGGCCAGAGATCAGCAGTGAGTGTCTTCCTCTACCACACAGTGCAGCTTTCTCATCAATGGACTGGATATTCCTCGTATTTACAGCATTTTCCCCAGGCTTTCTGTACCATCCTTTTTCTAACAACTTCTCTCTAGCAGTGTTACAACTTTTTGTTTTTTCTTTACAGTTTTTGTCTACCAATCAATCCTTTTTTTAAAAAAAAATAGGTTTTATTAGCCAAGGAAATGTCCTAACAGCATTCACTTGGCTAAGTAGGATGTGAGCATCACCCCACTCAAGGAATTGTAATGTTGCACTTAGTTTCCCACAACAATTAAAATCTGTCCTGCTGTAGACTTAAAACTAGAACAGAATAATATCCAAAACCCACATACACCTTATTGTCCTGGTTCACTTCATGTTGCAGGGATAAAACACTCTGACAAAAGCAACTTAGGAGATGAAGGGTTTCCTTGGCTTATACTAAGGACCACAGTCCACGACTGAGGAAGCCATGGCAGGAACATGAAGCAGAACCATGGACAAACTCTGTTTTTTGGCTTGCTGTCTGGTTCTTGCTCAGCTAAGCTTTCTTACACAGCCCAAACCCACTACCTAGGGATTGTACCATGCGCAGTGGGCTGGGCCATCCCTCATCAATCATCAATCATCAGCCATCAGTCAGGACAACCTCTCATAGATATGGCCGCAGGCCAACCTGATCCAGGCAATGCCTCACCTGAGATTTCTTCTTCCCAGGTGACTTAGGGTTGTATCAAGTTGATAATAAAAACTAATGAGCACAATTGGTACACTTTGCTAAAGTCAAAAATAATTAGCTTCTTTAAAAAACCATTTTTATTACATTATTTATGTCTGTGTGTATGCCATGCACATGTGACAGAGGACAACTTGGTAGAGTTGATACTCTTTTTTTACCTTCACAAGGTTCCAAGGATTGAACTCAGGGTGCTAGGCTTCTGAGGCAACAGGAGACCTTGACCACTGGACCATCTCAGCAACTCTCACACTTGCCCCACTTCCATTTTTTAAGTAGATCTTTTTCAAAACTTACAGTTATTAGTAAGAAAATATATTATTGTTATACCATATATAATAAGATATATTAAGTAAATTATTACCTTCTCAGCAAAAATAGTGTCATAATCTCACACCTGCCTTTGCTGTTGCTTGTCCAATCTCCATGAAACAAACAAAATGAAAGGATTTTTTAAATCTTAAAATATTGGGGTAATATCTTCTGGGAAATAGAATTCTCAGCTTTGCATCTACTTTGAAGATCTAAATTTCAAGTAAGTTATGATTTCAAGTTTTACAACCTGCTATAAAATGATTATTTTTATAATGATTCATCTCACATCATCTTTAACAGTTACTAATATCACTGCAGAGATGTCTCTATCAGCATTCAGTACTAGAATGAAAACCATAAAAGAAAGGGACAGAAAATGCACAGATTTTTTCCCCCTCCATGTACAGGTACTCTGTGATATTGTCTGTAGTTACAGTTTGACTTTCTTTGTGGGTAGATCAACAGTGCTTGTTTTTATTTTTCCTGTGTGTGTGTGTGTGTGTGTGTGTGTGTGTGTGTGTGTGTAGAAATGTGTGGGGGCACATGTGTGTAGGTATGTATATACGTGGAGACCAGAGGCTGATATTAAGAACTATCCATCATTCTCTGTAGCTAGAGTTTTCCTGCCTTGCCCACAGTCAGGACAAATCTTTGTCACCCACCAGTCCCACAGCCACTCAGACCCAATCAAGTAAACAGAGACTTTTATTGCTTCAAACTGTATGGCCGTGGCGGGCTTCTTACTAACTGTTCTTATAGCTTAAATTAATCCATTTCTACATATCTATACCCTGCCACGTGGCTCATGGCTTACCAGCATTTTCACATGCTGCATGCTTGTCCTGGCAGGCGGCTCCAGGCAGTGACTCCTTCTGCCTTCCTGTTCTTTTATTTCTCCTCTCTGTTAGTCCTGCCTATACTTCCTGCCTAGCAATGGCCAGTCAGGTTTTATTTATTGACCAATCAGAGCAACTTGACATACAGACCATCCCCCAGCACAGCCAAATGCAGACCATCTCAGACACCTGCACTTAGGCCTATGGTCCTAATCATCCTCTATGCGGACCTGCTGGGTAAAGCCAGGAGGAACCCGAGAATGGGCTCCCACAGGACATACAGAACATCCCACAGCAATTCTCCCTCCTCATTAAGGTCTCACAATCAAACCAAGTTCTGGGTGATGTGGTTAGTCTGGCTAGCCAGCTTGTCCCAGGGGTCCCCATCTCCATCTCCTAAGCTTGGATTACAGATGGGCCAGCAGAGCCATCAGGAATTTATGTGGGTTTTTGGAGATACAGTCTCTAGTCTTCATGTATGTATAGCTCATGCTTTAACCACTAAATCACCCCTCCAGATACAGACTATTTCTGGAAGCATTTCCCATCCTATAAAAGAGTAAGTTCTAGAACCCATGTGCCATGTGATAAACTAGCTTTGGCTTATTTGACCATGGCAGACTAATTCATACACTCTTCAGCCATCATGAACTGTAGAATTTGCTTTTTGGTCTTCTGATGAAGGAAAAAAGAACAAAGACAAGAGGTGAATTTCCAGAATGAGCCTAGTATTTATTTGATTCATACAAAAGCTCAGGAGGTAAGATTTGGAACTTTCTCTCTCTCTCTCTCTCTCTCTCTCTCTCTCTCTCTCTCTCTCTCTCTCTCTCTCTCTCTTTTCCTTTCAACAGGTAACAGGTCTCACTCTGTAGCCCTAACTGATCTGAAACTCACCATATAGACCAGGCTGGCTTTGAACTCACAGTGATCCTCCTGCCTCTGCCTCCTGAATGTAGTGATTTGAGCCCATCGTTTGGCACCACACCAGGTTTACGTGGTGTTGGGGATCAAGCCTTTGCCAACTGGAACACACCCCAACCTCTATTTTTCTTTTAATCCAAGTTCCTTAGGCAGAAAGCAGCCAGCCTCCCCGGGCTACTCACCTGCTTACCCAGCTCCCATACCACACTTTCTTGCCTCTCTGCTCTGTGATGGCCATGTTCTCCTTTTAGTCTCTGTCTCCATTTTCTACCTGTCTGACCCACTCTTTTTACTATTTATAACTTAACCAGCTTTCTAAATTTCACACATGCTCATGTTACTGCCCTTCCTTATTCCTTTCAAGGGCACACCTAGCCTCCAAGCCAGTTCATCTCTTCATGACATGACCCAGTCACAACTGTTACCTCTTACCCTTCCAAACACAATTACGCACTCTACTTTGGGGACGCCTCCATGAATTGCTCCCCCCACACAGGGTCTGCACAGCCCTGCCTATCCGCTATAGTTATTCACCATCTCTCTCAATGAGTTGTCTTGTATGCCAGTCGCTCTTCACATACTGGTATATTTCACCGCAATAAGCTGAGTATGTGCTTCCCCTGGCGTGAGTGAGTGCAGCAGCACTAACAACAACCTTCACACAAGCTCTCACTCAGCTGCCAGCATTGTTCCGAGTGCTGTGCTTGTATTGCCCCAGAAGGTCCTCACAGCAGCCTTTGCTCACCTCACACAGCAGAAATCAGTCATGCTCCCCTCACTCTCACTGCCCGGTGTCTGCTGTGTAAGGGCCTTCCATAACTGCCCCTCAAATGAATGCCTGGATGAGTGGCCACGGTCCACAAGACCTGGGAAAGATGTTTTCAGGGAAGCCAGACAACAGGAGCAGGCAGAATGGAAACAAAGACTCTGAGTCACAGAGATGACATTGCAAACAATGGCTGGAGTTTTTCACGTGCCTGTTAGAAAATCCCATCATATATGCACTGGAACACACTGGGAAGGCACAGTTGCAGCACTCTGTGTCCTGGAAGGGTTCTCTTACATAGCCTTGCCATTTTCTCACATTCCTTCACTTGAAAGCTATTACTGGGCTACGGCAAGAAGATAGGCCAATAGAAAGTGAGTTTTCCAGTAGTTAGCTTCTTTTCTCCCGAAATGAACCGGAAAACCACTCCAGAGCTTCCAACAGCCGTTAGCATTTTGGGAGTGCTCTGTCTAGGAAGCATCATGCTTCGGGAGGGCCTCTGGGGAGATGTGGGTGTGAAGGGAGCAAATGAAGTAATGCAACATTTCTTGTCAGGTGAAAAAGCACCACTGGCCAATAATACTGTTTCTCAAAAATTGCAGCAAATTCTAGGCTATGTTAAAAAGGAAGAGGCCTTCCTGGGGGAATCAGGCTTCTAGCGGAGGGCATGGCTTGTGGGACAGGTCTGCCTTATGACGGTGACATTGTATAACATTCAAAAGAACTGTCCTCAATTTCTTGAAGCACCAAAGTGTATCCTGAGCCAGATAACTGGGACATAGGTAGGAAAAGCAGAGATTCTGGTTCTGCTGATCACTTAGGTTTTAGTTTCTGGTTTGGGAACTACAAATTAGAAATGCCTAACATTCTGAGACAGGATAATTAGAGCAAGAAAACGCCAGCCACATTAAACTGAAGCCAGACTGTTACTTTCAAAGTTGGATCTTCTCTGATCACATGGAAAGAAACCTCTTTGCTGCCTTGTCTTAGTGCATTTACACCATAAAGGTTTACTTCTGTGCTTACAAGTGCAATCAACATTTCCTTTGGGTCTGAGAACACCTGAAGAGCTCTAAACACAAGAGAAAAGTTCTGTTAAGTTCACCATGATGGAGCTGCGGACTAGCTCAGTTAGTCGAGTGCTTGCTGAGTGTGCCCAGGAACCTTGGATTGGATACCTAGCATGATCTAAACTGACTGTGGAGGTGCACACGCTGTGGAGGCAGGAAATCCAGAAGCTCAGAGTCATTCTGAGCTACAGAGTGAGTTTAAAGCCAGCCTAGACTGGTAGAGATCTTGTCTCAATAAACAATAGCCACAAAGTCTGCCCTGAACTAAGCAAGGAAGCTATTGAGACACTACCTTCTAATTGGAAGTGTGATCTGCAACTACCAGGGTAAAGACTGCTTTTGTGGATGCAGTGATAGGTTATCTGCCTTTCTGCTGGGTTGGTATTTGTGCCAACACAAAAGCAGTAGCAAGGTAAAGCTTACCACAAATTGACACAATGACTCCAGACTGCACCCAAAGTCACTGTCTGTCTATCAGAGGACTTCCCTTAAGAAAGTCTTTGAAGTAGTTTAAAATAATGTATTTCTGCCATCATACCGAGCTATGATGTTACTGTTCACTGTCAAGTTGACTGAAGGTGGAATCACCAGGGAGAACAGGTCCCTGGACATGCCTGGGAGACACTACCTTGATTACCTTGATTGATGATCACAGACTTGGTTATGGGTGGCTCCTTTCCCTAGGCAAGGAACACTGGACCATTTAAAGTGGACAAAGCTAGCAGAGCTTGTGCACACGTGCATGCATTCATCCCTCTTTGTCCCCGGGTTGTGGATGCCATGTGACCAACTCCCTCAGCTTTCTCCTGCTGTGACTTCCCTGCTTTGATGGCCTGTAGCCCAGAACTGGGAACAGAAGTAGACCTTTTCACCCTTAAACTGTCTTTGTCAGAGCTCTCTCGTCTCACAGGACACGAGACACACAGAAAGTTTCAGCAGCATAGCAAGCTTGGATGCAGGCTTCCTCCGATATTCACCCAACATAGGCCAGACCCACTTCATATGTTCTGCGAAGGATTTTTCCCCATATTTCTGAGGATTCTGGAGGTGTCGTCTCCCTCTGAATTCTGCTTCCCTGGGCTTCTTCCTCTCTCTGCTGCTTTCTTGTCCACTTCCATGACAGACCCACCCTGTTTCTCAAGACTCCCACTGACAGAAATGTATTCTGGAAGGTATGAGGTAGCAGAGAGTGCGTACACCACAGAACGAGGACTATTTCAATTAAAATTTTGTCTTCTGTGTCCAGCCACTTCATCCACCACCAGGTTTTTCCATGAGAATAACCTGTTCCTCAGAGATGGCTTCTTCCTTTACCTTCAGGTGCCCTTGCTCCTCTCTGGGGTGAAGCTAAGTATGATGCTTATTAACTTTGCACTGTTGGAAAGGTAACAGGGCTGGAGAGATGGCTCAGGAGTTAGGAGCACTGGCTGCTCTTGCAGAGGACCCAGGTTCAAGTCCCTGCATACACACAGCAGCTCACAACTGTCTGTAACTCCAGTTCCAGGGGATCCAGTGCCCTCTCTGGCTTCTGAGGGCACTGCACACTTATGGTACAAATACATACATGCAGGCAGAACACTCATACACATGATAAATATTTTTTAAATGATAATTAAAATATCATGAGTCTAAAATATGTATTTATTTAAAGTGCTAGAAATGCCACTGTCTGTAATTATTTAATTCTGTGTATGTGGTGTATACACATATACATGTTTATTTGTGTGTGCATGCTTATATGAAGGCTGAAGGCTGACTTCAGGTTTGTTCCTAGTCACTCTTCACCATTATTTTTTAGAAAGGCACTCTTGCTGAACCTGGAGCTCACTGGTCCAGCTGGACTGGCTGGCCTACAAACTCTAGGAGAACTTGCTTCCCCCTCTTCCAGCCCTGAGTTTACATCTCTGTGCCTGACTTTTTACAAGGATGCTTAGGATCTGAGTTCAGGTCATCACACTTATAGTGCCAGCACTTGACACACTGGGCCAACTCTCCAGCCTTAATTATTTCAATTTTTAACTGACATACAAAAATCATAAAAGTTTACCATGTAATGTTCATACATATATTTCCCTACATACTGCTTTTAAGCTGGTCAAATATTTATCTCTTCAGATGATCTTTGGGGCAGAAATTCTCCAAATCCCTTGTCGTTTTTGAGATGAGTCTGTGGCCGTTGCCTGCCAGTCACCCACTGTGCAGCTGAACCCCAGGGCTTCTGCGCCTGACGTCACCTGGGTACCCACTGAGCAACCTCCCCACACCCCAACTTTCCCCGGTCTCCTGAGCGTCTGGTGATGTCTTTACCCTCTCACTGTTGTTAGCTCTCGCCTAACATGGGACTATGCACCTTTGGTGCCTGATTTATTTCATGTAATAGTATCTATTTCCACTTATAGTATGGCAATGAGAGAATTTCGTTCCTTTTAGGTGCAATGATATTCCCTCGTGTGTAATACCACCATTACATTGTGTATTCATTGGCAAATGGTTGTTTCCATTTCCTGACTGTTGGGAGAGCTGCTTCAGAGAATGCCAGAGTGAAGAAGCCACTTTGTCACACTGACGTCATTTCCTTTGGGTGGATCATGCAATCATCCTACTTTAATATTTCCAAGAGCACCCATAAACACCTTCCACGTGTCTGTCTTGACTCACAATCCTTTTCTTCCACATCCTTGCCAACATCTGTCATTGTAGCATTTACACAATAGCTCTCTGCTGGACTCGGGTTCTACCTTGGGATTATAACTGCCATTTCTCTACTGACTAGTGATGCTGGACCACTTGTTCCTATGTCTCTGGCCATTTGCATGTCTTCTCTTGAGAACCTATCCTGTTTTGAGACTTTGGACATTCGCCTTTTTGCCCACTGTCTATTTAAAGTCTGGTTCTGACTTCACAGTGAGGTGTATGTGTCTACACTTCTTGCTTGTCCAGGCCCACTACTCAGGTGACTGAAGAAGAAAAAGTAAGCTCAGGGCACTACCTCAACCACTATTCAGACGTAACTTTAAGATGGGTAGCTTACTGACAGGTTTTGCCTGGATAATATAGGAAGATAAAGAATTGGAGTTACACTTCTGACTTAATTAGAGCTTGTTTACTGAAGTTTGCTATTTTGTACATTCACTCCCTAGAGCTGCTTCCTCCCATCAGAAGTGACCCTTTGTCAGCTGCTTTGAGGGCAAGTTATTTACTTAAGATAACTGAGACCACCATTCCTTTGCATCTTTGAATTTGCAAAGTTGCACAGAAAATTAACTTGGGGTGGGAACCTAAAGACTGCCTCTGTATCAAAGCATATGTAAGATTCTCACCCTGTGTAAGCTGCGGGAGATCTGGTCAAGGCCAGACCCTCTTAAGCACTAGCTAGGACCGGTTACAAACTAGTGGAGTTCTATTTCTCTGGGTGTGAGGTGAATTCCTTACTGGATTGGGTCTTTTTCCCATACAGGAGCCTTTGCCACCAAGCATGTGCTAAGTCCACCGTGCATACGTGTGGCTCTGCCCCGTGTCCGTGGACTACCCATGCAGTGTGAGTGCTCTGTGTTGTGTAGCTGCGATTAGAATTTCTGTCTTACATTTGATAGGAAGCTACAGAGACTTCCTCATAAAGATGTGGGAATAACTTTTGGAAATTTTAAATATATCTTACTTGGACTCTGTACATCAAGGGTTCCTCCTTCTCTTGTTTTCCAAGATCAATTCCCTCATGTCTTCTATTTCCACAACTGGAGATGGTTGCAATTTTTATGGTAGCCTGGTGATGCTCTCAATGTTTCTTTTCTTGTGGTATTCCAAGATACTTCTCCCACAAGCTGTACAAAACATAAAACCTTTCTCCTTTCTTTCTGGTACCAACACTTGAAATAAACAACAAGGCATGCACTGGCCAAGCAAACAGCTCCTTTTCCCCTTGTGTATCCAGCCCCAGGTCTGGCATGGCCTGATTCTTTCTTTCACAGGAGATGCCTCAGCTGCTCTGGTAAGTGACTTGTCCAGAGGGAATGACTGATGGGTGTACTGAGTGCCCTGGAGTGTGTGGCAGAGCCTGAGCCAGCACCCCATTTTCTTCTTTAACTTCTCTCTAGAGAAATCACTGAATCAGTCAATGTAGGCTGCAGCAGCTAAAGGTGGCAGCTGTGGGGTATCATGGGCTTCATGTGCCGAGTCAGAACCTTAGCAGTCCACCCCAGTGGACATTTCCTCTCCTAGTGAGGTTTGGGACCTTTAGCTGGAACTGGATAATTTAGAGTAACTATAGGAGTCTAGGTGTCCCTGAAACAGAAAGCTCATGTTCTGAAAGTTTGTAATTCTTGACCTCTGTGCAATGTCATACAAGCAGCTTTACCTTTCTAACTCAAGTAAGTGTGTGCACATGAATCCTCTGTACCATGCGAGTCTGTGCACACCATTCCTCCACATCATACCGCCCTTCACTGGATTTTCAGCAGACTCTAAGCAGGCAGCAGGAAGGTGCAACAGTAGGAAAAGAAAACCCTGCCATGGCCCTGGGGGCAGGTAAGCAGAAGCAGGGGCCTGGGTGCTTGTCTGGGGCTGCTGTGGGCCTTCTGTGGTTCCTGCTAAGCTGGAAATGGGGGCAAACATTGGGAGAGCTGTCCGTTACTAATTGGCAGCTAAGTGTTACAGAAGTTATTGTTTTTCTTCCTGGGTTACCACCAGTGTTAGCAGTCTGGCTTCCTGCAGTTTTAGGACAGCCAAGCTTCCTGATTGTTTGTTATAAAGGTGTGGTTTCTCAGGCATGTTGCTGCAGGTTGTGGGTCAAAGTTCTGTTTTGTTGTTATTTTTATCATTTGTTTATTCAGTCTCTCAGTTGTATCCCTGAAAGATACGTGCTCAGTTGAGAGAAGCACAGTCTTTGCAAGTATGTAGAATGGGTCGGTGGGGCATATGTTTTCCTGTCAGTGACTGAGTTTGAATCAAAGATAGATAGATAGATGAGCTGAGCTTGGTAGTATACATCTATAATCCCAAGTTTTCAGGAGCCTGAGGCAGAAGGACTGTGTGAACTATGGAATAACTTAAGTCAAGCCTGAGCAACTTAGAGAGGCCCTATCTCAAAGTTAACAGGGAAAAGGAGGCCAGGATATAGTTTAGTGGTAGGGCCCATGCTTAGCATACAGGGGGCTCTACGTTCAGTCCCAAGACCTGGCGGGGGGCGGTGTGTGTGCAGAGAATGCTTAGATTATACAAGCATAGTTTTTTTCCTACAATGCCAGAGTTGGGATTGTACACTTATCATCAGCAAAATGCTATTGAATTCCTTCAGGGAAACTGAAATTTCCCATCCAGTTCACTGCATGTCTAGGAACTGTCCAAACTGGGAGAAACAATGGTCCCCGAGAAACTGGAATATTGGCAGGAATCTTACACTGGGAGAAGGAAAGGGGAGGGCAGGAATGTGGGTACAGCCAGAGAAGGCTTCCTCCCAGAACGGAAGTCCATACCATGCTGACAACTTGTCAGACCATCTCACAGGAAAGACAGAGCTGAGTTAGTGATGAGTGACTGATGGGCAGGACCACACCCTGACCAGGACTGCTTAGCTATGCATACCTCCTGCCCTCTGTTTAGACCTAAACTTCATGTCAGGACCCCACAGATGGACTAGAGGGGGTCCCTGAATCTCTCTTTGTTTTCTTCGAAGCGTGGCCTGGCTGAATCCCCTTTCTCTGATTTCCACTCTTGCTTCTTTTTAACTTTTAACCAAGTGAGGGGATATATGCGCCTAGCTTATTAGGGTTGCCAGTGCCCAAGTGTTGACCCTAACAGCTCTTGAACATAACTCCAGAAAGGAAGTTTTACTTCTTTTGTGGTATGTCCTATGAAAAATTTGAGAAAGAAGTGACTGAAAATGCAGAAGTGTAAGAAGGTATTTGGAATAGTGGATAATAGTTAAGACATATGGTGTGTAAACTCAGCATAAAGTGTGGCCGTGAACAAAGGGAAAAAGCAAGGAATCCCAAGCTAGCAAAGTAGATGCCAGTAGACTGGAAAATTCAGTGCTAAAAGAGCTAGGTATTTATGGGGGCTAGGATTCTGTGCAAAACCAGAAGATAATGTCAGAACCCCTGGAACTAGAGTTACAGTTAGTTGTGAGCCAATCAGTGTGGTTACTAGGAACCAAACCGGTCCTCTGGAAGAGCAGCAATGCTCTTGACCATTAAGCTATTGTTCCAGTCTGTGTGTCCTTCTCACCCCAAATGGCTGTATGAACCAACCAGCTTGAAATATATTTCTGTGAGATCCTTTGAATACTGAATATAGTTATCATCTGATGTGAAAATCTGGTGCCATTTCATATGGATCCTAGTGTGAGTCACGTTCATTTTCCTACCTGTTCACTGGTCAAGGATTTGCAATAGCACTTCACGGAATTGTTGTTCCAGAACTGTGACATTTCAGGGGTGAGGAAATGACCAAAAGTCATTCTTGACTCGACTGTGGAATATCTAATAGAATAGGCAATGGGAGAGGCACAGCATCTTTCTTTAGAATATCTTACCTCCTGCCAGAGCAGTAACAATTAACTTAACACTTTCATATTTTGTATGGTTATATGTGCCATATACATATATATATATATAGAGAGAGAGGGAGAGACTATATTATAAATCATTATATGTATAAATAACATTTGCCATTTCCCCTCAGAATATGTGGACTCTTCCCTGTGGGAGACAGACCTTAGAAGATAAGCAGGCATCTTAGCCTCATACTTCAAGTATCACTTGAAGTGTGGTAATAGAAATAAAAAAGAAAGCAAATTGTTTATTTTTCAATCAACTAAGTAAACATGGGCTCCTGCCCTAGATATAAAACAAGATTACTGTTAAATGGTATCAGCATGTAAACACGCAAAGACTTCAGCACTGGGTGACAGGGGTCAGATGGTACCAGAGTGACCCTAATACTAAATAAGAAAAGAACCCTATCCTTGCCCATGGAACCATCCAGAAAAGGTGCATTTTATAATCTGTTCATTGCTCTGCAAAGTGTGACCACAGAGTTTATCTTAATTATCATCATAAAAGAAAGTTAAAATCAAGTTGATAGACACCCAAATAACATACTCGAGGGAAGGAAAGCCTTTGTGGAAGTTAAACCATGAAGCTCTGGAAGTTTCCCCATGCAGCTCTATGGGCTCCCTTCTCACTAATCTGCTTTTCTGTAAGAGACATTTACTTTTCTTCTCTTGTTCTAATGCCACTACCTGCAGCTCCATACAAATGGGAAGAAATGTCCCCAGATCTGTAGGTGCCTTTTCTTAAAGACAGATGCCAACGCCCTCCTTGATTTCCTCAATAGAACTCACTGTGCCTTCTCAGAGAAGAATGGATGCTGCTGTGGCTTGCCACTTTTCTGGCAAGGAATGGGGTCCCATGGAGGGAATTTTGACAGGAAAATTTCTAGCTTTGACTCAGAGCTTAGTTCTTTCTCAAGACCTAACTGTGTATTTCCAAATAGTATGTTTGTAATTTTCTGATGTTTCCTGAGAGATTGTCAGTTCATTAGCACAGGGTGTGTTCAATAGTTTATGTTAAGAAATATGGATTTCTTGAAACCAAGGTTGGATAAAGCACAGGGACAAATAGCCAAACGAATGGAAACACATGAACTATGAACCAAAGGCTGAGGGGCCCCCAACTGGATCAGGCCCTCTGAATAGGTGAGACAGTTGATTGGCTTGATCTGTTTGGGAGGCATCTAGGCAGTGGTACCAGGTCCTGTGCTCATTGCATGAGTTGGCTGTTTGAAACCTGGGACTTATGCAGGGACGCTTGGCTCAATCTGGGAGGAGGGGACTGGACCTGCCTGGACTGAGTCTATCAGGTCCATCTCAGTCCTCGGGGGAGGCTTTGCCCTGGAGGAGGTGGGAATTGGGGGTGGGCTGGGGGGAAGGGGAGGGAGGCAAGAAGGGGGAGAACAAGGGAATCTGTGGCTGTTATGTAGAACTGAATGGTATTGTAAAATAAAATAAAAGGGAAAAAAAGAAATATGGATTTCCAGTTCACCAATTGGTATTCCTTTGCATTCAATCAACTAACTTTCGTTGTAGCCTTTTTAAAAATACAACTTCTCATGTTAATCAAAGAATAGTTGCGGCAATGGCCAAAGTCCTGGAATCTCAGTCAGGACATGAAGAGACGAATGCTGTGACTTCACTCTGAGATAGACACAGTAAATTTGTATCTAATATTTGTCACTAACCAATTCTGACAACCTACATACTTGTGACAGAACCACTAAGACCTTTTGAGTATAGTGTCTGGCAATTTTCCAGTGACATTCTATAAATCAATAATCTTTTTGGTAGACTGAATTATAAACCTAAATCAACATCCTTTTAATCAAGGTTTGTTATGAGATTTCACACCTACCAATGGCTTTGTTAGTCAACCTTGGATGATTAAAGGCTGAGATACAGATGTATGCACCAAGGAACTTAATATCCTCTTCTGGCCTCTGGAGGCACCACACATATGCTCGTGCATGCATACACACACACACACACACACACACACACACACACACACACACCTGCACACATACACATAGAAGGCACCACACATGCATGAATATGGACACACAGGCACATGCACTTCAACAATTAAATCGTTTAACAAAGTAAAGTGGAAATTACAGAATCTTTTCCACATGCTTTACTAGACAGTCAAGGCTGCAATTTCATCCCCAACATACAATATCTAAAATAAGAAGGGTATCATTCTCTCTTGCTTAGACAACTTGGAATGATCCCTTCTATTTCTTTATTTGATTCTCCTGGCTGTTCCTTTGATTATTAAAACCATTCTTTGTGGTCGATAGAACAGCAGGGACACTTGAGTCTCAGCATCAGGATTAGAGATCTGGTTAGTGGCCAGTTAGTACATCAGGTTTTCCAGTTCCTGGAAAAATTCTTCCCAGTGTCTATGCTCCACTTCGATTTATTTTGTTGTGACTTAAGCAGAGACAGCTTAAAATAAAATTTATTTCCATAATGAACAATTCTACTAAGAAAAATAGAAAAGAAATAGATCCCACCTGAGGCTAGAGAGAGAAAGCTCAGCAATTAGGAGCTCTTACTGCTAATGCAGAGGACCCAGGTTCTGTTCCCAGCACCCACATAGAGGCTCACAACCACCTATAACTCCAGGTCCAAAGAATCTGAGGCCTCTCTGACCTTCATGGGCACTGCATGCAAATGGTGCATATGTATACACTCAGGCACACACATACACACACACATAAAATAAAATAAATTTGTAAAGCTTCTACATATGTGTTTTTACCTTCGTCTATCAAGCCATAAAACAAGAATTAAGCCCTAAAGGTGTGAGGGTCATTCTTTATATGCAAATGTGTCTGCAGAAAGTAGGATTGATATTATGTGAACTTAGTTGTGCCACAGAAATAAGCCTGAAAAGGGAACCACTTGTGCCTGGGAGCCCTGTGGGCGGCTCCTGCTGTGGGGGCAGACCTGACAGTGGGGATTGTTCCTGCTGGACCCTGGGCTGGTGGTCACCCCAATGCTGGCAACAGTGTTGGTGTGGTGACCACAGGGGCAAGAGGGTCAAAGCTGCTATCAGAATAACCTGACTTCCAGGAACCTGGGGTCCTGGCTAATCTCCAGGATGCTCTTTTAAAAAGATTTATTTTTATCTTTATTGATGTATTCCTGTGTACATTTGTGTGAATGTCTGCTACATGTGTGCAGCTGCTGGTAGGAGCCAGAAAAGGGACCCCTGGAGCTGGCAATATAGGCAGTTTTAAACTGCCCAATGTGGGTGCTGGGAACCAAGCTCAGGTCCTTTGAAAGAGCAGTACTTGCTTCCACCCACTAAGCCATATCTCCATCCACTTCCCCATGATGCTCTTATAAATGAATTAGGAGGTATGGCTACTAAATTTCACTTGATCTGCATAACCAGAAAAAGTTTTAGGACAACTGAACAAAAATCTAGCTACAAACATAAAACAGACCATCAAAGCCCTTCAATAAATTCTCAGGACTGCAATAATTTGTGGATGAAGGGAAGTCTGGGCCTCCTAGAGGAAGAACCCTAATACAAGACCAAAAAAAATGTTCTATTAACATTTTTCCAGTTTCCCCCAATGTGTCCTCTGAAGTGTGGCTTTTTACAAGAAAACTGCGCATATCAGACACCAGCCTTGAAATTAAATGCCTCTTTTGAACACGGGTTTGTGGAGGTCAGGTGATTTGGCCTTTTAGCCAGATCCTACTCACAGTGAATCAGGGCTTTCCCAGGACCAATGTGGTGATTTTCTGAGTTACAGATGCATAAGTGGAATAAACACACTCCAGAACAGGCAGAAAGCTTGTCTTGCCTCACTACCTTTGAAAGGAGAATATAATGGTAGGCAAGGCTGAGTAGAAGCCACAGGAACTCGCCTATCCATCAAATCATGTCCCCAAAGCAAGAGCATATTCCTGGAGAGATTACAGAAACTAGTGCTACCATAAAGAGTGTGAAAGACACAGGCCATGGTCCCCACCACATCCAGATTCAGTTTATCCATTTAGTCTATTCAGAGTTCAGGTTTAGAAAATGGCAACTGACTATCCTCAACTTAACCAAGCAGGGGCCCGAACCGCATCTGCTATATCCAATATACAACTATTGTATGTTGCTTGAGTTAATTCATTCAGTTACCTCATGTAACAGTTACCTCAGGTCAGTACACTGCCACTGTCTTCACTACCCTTAATAAAGATGTGATAAGCAGTTTAACTTCAGCTAAGAAGGTCACCAATATACCTCAGTGTCCTACCGCAGGAACAAATTGGCTCTCCAGCCCTGTGATAAATTTAATTAGCCTGAACCTTGACTTCTTTTCCTTTCCACAAGCTGTCACTCTGGTCCATTATGTTGATGACATTATGCTTGGGGGATCTTGTGAGCAAGGCATGGCAAAACCTAGGGACATTTGCTGTCAGAGAGCAAGTAAATGACAAAAATTCAGGGCCTTCCTGTCCAGTGAAGTCTCCAGGCACACAGTTGTTTGAGGCAGGTAAAGACATTCCATTTAAGTTAACATATAAGTTGTTCATCTAACCCCTCCTAAAACCAAAATAAGAAGTGCAATATTCTGTGGGCCTCTTTGGATGTTAGGTTAGCTATAGCTCTCTGAAGTACCTGGCTTTGGGTGAGGCCCGGAACAAGAGGAAGCTGTACAGTTACTGCACATGCCACTGTGCCGTGTGGTAATACCCAGCAGATCCAATATGCATGAATGATCGTGGCTGCTCTGGCTGGCCACAGTAGCCGAATCAATGGAGGCCCCTTAAAGTTTAGGTGCAAGAGTTAAGGAGATGGGTCAGGCAGGAAACACTTGTCATACAAGCATAAAGATCCAGAACCCTTGTAAAGCTGTAATCATAGTACAGGGAGGGAGGCAGAGACAGGTGAGTCTGGAGTTCGAACAGCAAGCCTTATCTAACTGGCAAGTTCCAAGCCATAGGAAGATCCTGTCACACACACACACACACACACACACACACACACACACACACACATACACACACACAAAAGTCAAAATACAAGATGGTTGACACCTGAGGAATAACATCCAAGGTGGTCCTCTGACTTCCACATACATGTGTACACATACATGCACACCAAAGGGACGGGGCGGCAGGGAGAGGAGAGAAGAGAGGGGAGAGAGAAAAGAGAAGAGAGGTAGACAGACAGACCAACAGAGATTTAGGATACCATCCCTTTAAGAAATGGCCCATGGCCTCTTTCTGGGCCTTAATAGAACAATTAAGTCTGGATCGTTATCTTAACACATTCTTAACACTCATTTCTGAGTGTTGCTTGATCCGCTAGACCATGAACTGGGGTTATTTGGTGCATGGCTTTCACACTGAACTAGTGAAGGTGTAGCTGGGCTTGGGCTGACCCTGCAGATACAAGTTAAAAAAAAGTAGCTCAAATTCCCGTGGTGCTGTTCCCACTGTACTGCCTTCTTTCTCCACAGCAGGCGCCTGTGGCACCATGGGGATTTGGAATGAGTCTGGCCTGGTCACAGATGCTTCTGCATGGGGTGCAGGCCCTGGCCCAGCATGTGCAGCTGCAGCACGGCAGCACTTTCTGTGCGCCCCCCCCCCCCCCCCCCCCCGTGGGCAGAACTTGGAGTGCCTGGTCGATCGTTTGGCTAACTTGGAATATGAATGGAAAGTCATCTGTTTATTAAAAGATTTTCATTCTAAGCAAAGTATGAAAAGTATGTTGGTTTACAATTGATTCAGTTGGATTCCCATTCTCATTGGGTTAATAGATCAATTCTCCCTTAGTTTGTAATGTTCCTCCCTTTACAAATCTCCAAATGGAAAGAGAAACACTAAGGTTTATGTGTGCTTGGCTTTTTGGATGCCATGTTTGATTTTATCTTAGAGACACTGATGCCTTGCACTGTGGTTCATGCCTCAACAACAGAGAGGCTTACATACTTATTCACATGAGTAGAGACTTGGTGCATTTAATCAACTATATTGAAATGAAGGTTGGAGAGATGGCTCTGTAGGTAAGATCTCTGCCTTCCAGAGGACTTGGGTTCAATTCCCAGCACCAATATGGCTGTTCACAATTGTCTATAGCTATGATTCCAGCAGATCCAGTGTTCTCTCTGGCCTCTGAGGGCACCAGGGACACACATGGGCTGTTGTCAGTCAGTCTCCCACTTGGGATTGAAGAGGACAAATTATTGCTCTTTTACAATCTACAGGGAGTCTTCTCATCAGCGGCCACAGAGTCTGTCACCTCTGGTCCTCAGATGACTTGTCAGCTCTTTTCCTGTGCTCCTGCAAATAGTGAACCCAATGGCCTGGGCAGCTGCTGTGCCTGTTGCTCTTCCTAAGTACCCCAAAACCAATGGTTTCAGGCTTCTCTTGTAAAGCTGCTCCTTATGTGCAAAGAGCTGAACCCCTAGAGTGGCATATGCAGGAAATGACAGCCACCTCTTTTCAACCAAGGAAGAGAAAAGCACATACACTTAGAAATGGCAGGTAGGATAGGAGCAGGAGTACCAGGCATCCCAGCAACGTAAACCCTGGATTCTAAGGCTGAAAACACCCTTGCCTCAGCCCTTGCCTGCCTTCAACTTAAAGTCACCCCCTTCCAACACTCCCACTGTCACCGCCGATGTCCTCAGCACCTGCCATTCCACAGCCGTGGGCTGCCCTCCAGTTTTCCCTGACCACGTTACGTTTAATGGTCTCTCATTGTATCTGTGTCCTGCATAGACTGAGAGCTGTTCACAGCCAGCTTTTCCCCATGGTCCTTAGCATAAAGCCCAGGACATAGAGCAGGTTCAGAAATGTTGACCAGGGTGCATCTTGTGGCTCTCACAATTTTTCCTCCATTCGAAACCTCTGGAAGCTCTGGACATATTGTAAGTGGTTGAGAATTTTTAAATTTCTGAGATTGTAGCATGTTTTCTCTCTTTTCAGGACCCTCTTCCCAGACCATATAAGAAAAACGGAGGAATCATGTCCATGATCGCAGCTTTCTACAGCAACAAGTCTGTCCTCATCACAGGGGCCACAGGCTTCCTAGGCAAGGTGCTGATGGAGAAGTTGTTCCGCACCAGCCCCCATTTGAAAGTTATTTACATCCTTGTGAGACCCAAGTCTGGACAAACACTGCAGGAGAGGGTTTTCCAGATCCTCAACAGTAAGGTATGTCCTGTGGGGTACCTTGTATGACTTATGATGGGCAAGGAGTGACTTTGCTCATGTTTCCTTACAGCTCTGTAATGTTAGTGTTAACTATCATCTTGACAGGAACTAGAGTCACCAGGAGGCAGGCCTCCAGGCACATCTGTGAGCGGTTATTTAGGTCAGTTTAGCATGCCTGTGGGGGATTATCTTTAATTAGGTTATTTGAGATGGGAAGGCCTCCCTATGATCGGTAGCACCATTTGCTGGGTTGGGATCCTGGGTTGTATAAAGATGAGTGAGCGTAAGAATGTATAGCTCTCTGTTAGGTTGTGGATTCAATGTGACCAGTTCCTTCAAGCTCGCCCCTGCTGCCTTGACTCCTGGCTGTGGTGGACTGTACTTTCAACTGTGAGCTAAGTAAAACCTTTCACCCTCAAGTGGTTTTGGGGGGAGGATTTTATCAAAGCAGCTGTTAAAGAAACTAGACAAACTCCCAACTACATGCCAGAGCATACAGGGGACAGAAAAAAGAAGACAGACACAACAGTGACACCTGTGTGCTCCCCAAGGAGGGCAGAGGTGCTTCAATTATAATTGGGCCAGAAAGGAAATCATCTTTGTAATGGTTTGAATCTGACATGTTCCCCACTGTTCCTATTTTGGGTTCTTGTTCTCTATTGTGGAATTTGAGAGGCTGTGGAACCAGTGAAGGTTAGGCCTGCTGGCAGAAGTAGATCAGTGGAGGGCAACCTTTGACATCCATGGCCCAGAGCAAGCTCTGAACACCATTGTCCAAGCTTGGCTCTCTCCTGGTGTCATAAATACAGTTCTGGCAGTATCCCTTTTTAATTTCTTCTTGTGTCACAGCTATTGTCTGGATGATTGATGGTTCTAGAAATCTAAGTGTTCAGTAACTGGTCACTATTCCATTTAGCTCTTGAATTTGCACAGGGAATAGCATAGGACAGTAGAGTAGAAAAGGCACCAAACCTGGCCCTACCCATTCCTTCCCACACCAGAGAAACAGAGCCCAGCATGGAGAGCTTGCCACAGTTGCCTAACCCACCCACATCTTGTTTATCTATACAATGTATCAAATAACAAAAGCTATTTCACAGGGATTTATGAGGATTAAATGAGATACCAATGCATAAACTATTATGTTGCATAATATAAAGATGTTATCAATGACCTCTGAGTTCTTTTACCCAGACAAGCTCTTTTGTTCATTATCCCTAAAGCCAAATCATGGATTGCCTAAACCAGTTTCACAGCCATCAAAGACACATACATTTCCACATTCTCTTCTCTATCAGTTCACCACGACTTTTGTAAGAGATAAAAATAGAAATGAATAAGTGATTTTTTTAATTACTGTTGTGTTTGAGATGGGGTCTTGCTATGTAGCCTAGACTGGTCTCAGGCTCAGAATCTACTCACTCAACCTCCCAAGGGCTGGAATTCCAGTCCTGCACCAACCATGCTAGGCTCATAAATAATCTAAATCTCCCAGATTTCACAAACCTGTGGTGTATCTGTTCACATCCACATGTGCAGCTGATCTAGCCATTGTCTCTCTAGCCTATGTGAATTAAGAGCATGTGCCGAAACCGCCCCCATCCTCCCTGAAAGCCAGCTGATAGAAGAGGCAACACACCAGCCATTTAGGATCCAAGGTGATTGATGGAGAGGTCACCATCTGTCATACATTGCCCCCAAGCCAGTGAGGTCTCCATGGATGACATTAGCCAACTAACAATGGGAACAAAGACAGGACTGATTCTATAGGAAGACATCTGGTCTTGGCAGGAAGTAGTGCCCCTAACTCCTGTCCACACACTCTGCAAGGCTGCCACTGGGCCACATCCCATGGCTGAGAAATACACAGGTGGGTGCCCATGAGGAAATGCCCACTGTCTTCACTTTCACAAAATTCCTTTCTGCCTTACCCTTCATGCCATTCTTGAATCAGAGTCCATGTTTCTAGGGAATAGACCATTCCTTCAACCAAGCACTGAGACATCAGCTTTTGGTTGCCAGTCTTTATCACTAACTGGAGGGGCAGCCTCTGGCAATCCAGGGTATTAAAAAAAAATCCATGAATGTGGCAAGGGTTAGACATTTCTATCTGAAGGGAAAATAAGGAAACATACATGCATTCTGATGGTAACTTTCTCTTTTACTTCAATCTTAAAAAAGATCCTCTGTCTGAAAATCTCAGTCTCCACATAGTTACATTCTCCATACATTCTCCATACATTCTCCACACAGCCACAGCTGTACATCTCACTTGCATAGCTCTCTCACTATACAGCCACATCCCTTCCTGCACGTACATCTCTCCTACATACACGTTTCTCTTCTATACAACTACATCTTCTATATCTCTCTACCCACTCAGCTACATTTCTCTTTTAGCACATACACACACACACACACACACACACACACACACACACACACACACACTTCAACTGCCAAACTCTGGACAATTATGTTACATTTTCAGGGTCTGACCCATTCTCATAACACACGATAAGTCACATAGTTTCTCTCAGGTTAAAGATGTCACACTGACTGGCCAGTGCATAACACTTGGCTGTGCATGTAGCCTGAGTGGTTAGGGTTCTCAGACAGAAAGCGACATTGAAACCCAGGATCTAAGCAATATACAATTAGTTGGCTGAACCTTGAGTGGTGAGAAGTATGTGCAGAGAGTCAACTGCTGAGAGAATTATGTCTACTAAAGTTGTTTTGTGCCTGACTTTGGTTTGGTAACTTGTCCTTGTGTATTCTCTGCAGGGGCAGCTAGTCTTTTTTTAATTTGTTCTGAAGTCTAAAATTAGCTGTCTTTGTGACTGGTAATACTGTTACTTTCCTATGTCAGTTATGAAAAATATCCTAGTATTATTTCTAGTCATCAGAATTAAACAGTTTAAGCATAAAATCATCTTCCTGACCATCCACAGCTATATGTGTGCCCAAAAGAAGGAATATTTTCATGAGATAAACACACAAGCAGTGGGGAGAATACCCATATCTGTTATTAGGGAAGAAATGTAGTGGCAAATGAGAAAAATTGCAGACAGAAGCAGCCGATCATTTACAGTCAGTGACGTCATGGCTTTGCCAAGTGGGGCTCCTCATCAGAGAGTTGTTCATCTGTGGGTCGGCCTGCTGAACACTGGTTGTCTCCTGCTGTGCTACCAGCAGCTGCCAGCAGGTCTTAGAACTCAACTTCATATACAGCAGTAGGACAGAGACAAGGTAACTACTATTTAAGAAAAAAAATTAAATGAAGAAAGCTATTCAAAATGACAGGTAGCAAGACTGGGCTGTATCTATTAAGAAATATGCTTGTTAGGAACTGAGAAGACTCCTTTAGAAGATTATAGAGTGGAGTAGGAAGAGGTATCTTACCTCATCTCTGACTGGACTCTCTGGTAAGAGGCCTCTTTTTCATCACTTTTTGTGGCCACTTGCTCCACCTTCTGGGAGGTTCTTCCCTGCCCCTCTGTTGCTGTGGTGGTTGGGGAAAGCTGTCTTCTCCTTGTCTTTAAGAAGGTGGGAACCAGTGGATGTATGCAGACTTAGTGTCAGGTGTTCTTTGAACCTAGAAAGAAAAGGAAGTCCCATGGTTAGTTCACACAGTAGGTCAGCCTGTGCCAAGTGAAAGGCATGAGTGAAAGAGTTGATGAGTAAGTATAAGAAGGAATGGGAGTTGTGATAAGATCCCAAACCTTAAATCCTGGAATGCCCCGAACTTCTTCATTCAACAAAGACAGGTTGAGTATCTATTGCCAGCATTGGGCTATATGTGGAGGGAAGTGAATGTTAATGAAAAGGTCTTACATCTCAAATTACAGAGGAAATATAGGGGTAATAAATGTAATAGTGGTTTTGGCAAATCAATTTGAGGAAACGTGTAGCACTTGCCACTCTTGAAACAGCATTATTCTTACTGAGTCTTCAACTAAGAAAGCATAAAAAGAGGCTAGAGATGACTCAACGGTTAAGAGTACTTGCTGATCTTGCAGGGGACCCAGTTTCAGTTCACATGGTGGCTTGCAACCATCCATGCAGAGCTCCAGTTCCATGGGTTCCATTTCCCTCTTCTGGCTTCTGTGAGCACTGCATACACGTGGTGCAAAGTTTGCCTCTGATTATCTATACCTAGGATTACAGTGGAGAAAGAGTTCAGTTCTGTCCATCAAAGCTCATATATTGCTTCCTTCTCCTTCTGTGACATATATAGCTGCTGCCTCCCTCTTTCTGTTTTCCTGATTATAGAGAGAGACAAACTTTCAAGGAACTTTTTAATCCACTGGCCACAGAGAACCAGAAAAGACTCATTTTCTTACTTAGAGCTCCTAATTCTTAAGTATTTTCACATTTTTTGATTTTTTTTTGTTTGTTTTTGAAATAGGATCTCACTATGCAGTCCTGGCTGGCCTGGAAACTGCTACATAGACTAAGCTGTCTTTGAACTCTCAGAGAGCTTCCTTCATCTGCCTCCCAAGCACTTGGACTAAAAGCATGGGCCCACATACAGCATTATGCTGTATTTTATAAGCCAAATCTGTCATTTAGCTTGGACCCTATGTAAGCTTCCCTGGAAAAGCAGAAGTTACTCAATAAGCTTTCAATTGTCCTTGAGGCAAATGAACTTTGAAATACAGAGGATGATTGCAGGCAAGGCTCACAGCCATGACCTCAGCTCACACAACACAGCTTGATTTAAGACAATGGAAAACAATGTTTTAAGAAATACTTCATTGAGTTCTTTTATGGCTATCACTGCTCAGCAGTTCATAGAAGAGACAATTAATCCCTAACAGGCATTTTAAAAATTAACTGAACAAAAAAGAAATAATACCAACTTTGAATACACTCTAGGTACACATGCTTATATGAAAATAGCTGTATATATCCTATTATAATGAAATAAAAATGATGTATACATTTTAGAGTGGCTAAATAAAGGGATTTGACATAAAAACACGAACTTTGAATTAAATAATACCTGAAAATAGAAAAGTCAAATCTGACCTTGTTAATTTAGATGATTGTATAAAGAAACCAACAACATTCCCATGGTTCTCCAGTCCACCCTGAGAGCTGGACTTTGTGACTGTCATTAATAGTTCTATTAACTCTCTCTAGATGACACAAAAACAACTGAAAACAAGAAATTTGTATTTTAAACTCCCAAAGCCTGCTTTGTCCAATTATTGCCTCACCCCTACCCAGGAAACGGTCCCACAAAAAGGAAGAGGCTTCTTGCTGGGCGTGCCACCTGATGGCAGAGTGCTGGGGGTGACTCTGGGTTCTACTTTAACACTACAGAGACAAAGGCAAGAAAGTTCTATAAATGAGAGATAACTAGAAAAAATACTAACATCACAGGAATTCCAAACATTTCATGGTTTACTGTGGGGGACCTCCCCTTACTCCGCCCCCCCCCCCCCAGGGTACTCTTGATCAGGGAGAAGCGAGAAATATTTAGATAGAAATATAGAGGAGAGAAAGACAGTTAAAAACATAGGATAGCCTTGGGAGGTTCTGGGTCAATCCCACCAGCCCCTTCTGTCTCTACTAAAGGACTTTTTAAAGGAATGCCAAGGGGTGGAGCATAAGACCTCCCCCAGCACAGTCAAGTGCAGACCATCCCAAATACCTGGTGACCATGCATGTGGTCAAGCCATCCCCTAGTGCAGCCCTGCTGTATAAAGCAAGCACAGATCTCACTAGAAAACCTTTGTGGGCTCCCACACATCCCTCCTATTAATTTTTTAAAGAGCCCCTCAGGCCCCATCAGATAGACTGAGGTCTGTCTTAGGTCATTCTCCATGATTATTTCTTCCATTATCCATCATGGAGGTAGGCTTTCCATCAAGCATACTCTGTCTTAGGCTGGAAGCTATCAAGAGCAAGTTGCCCATCCCTGACCCTCAGCCTCTGGCAAGAGGGGGTACAGAGCTTAATTTAGCTCTGGCCCAGGTTCCTATTGAGCTTACAACCTCCACAGTGATCTCCATAGCTGCCTCACCTCCCAGTACAGGAGTAGAGGATGATAAAGATGGCATATCTTTTTTGGAATGGGTCTTAAGATGTCTATAACAGCCTTAGCTGTGCCAAGCCCTTTTTAAATCAATAAACTTTGATGCAAACTTCATCAGAGAAATTATATCAAACTTATATTCAAGAGGAAACTCTATAGATCTATTTTACAAACTTATATTCATAAGGAAACTATTTTACAAGCTTTAGCACATATTTAGAAGAGATTTCTTAGAAGACCTACACTAGCAAGCATCTAGAAGAGATTTCTTAACATTTAAAAGAGGTTTCTTAAACTAACATTTAACAAGACAGGAAGTGTGCAAATCATTTCTAAAGTTCAGAGTTTATAGTCAGCTTTGCTATCATTCTGAAAGTTCTTGTGAGTTCTAAACAAGAGCCTAATTTGGCAATGGCTCTCTCAACCCTGGGATTTAGTGAGTTCTGTTGCTATGGAGTTGTAACACTTGTTGCTAGTGGCTGTATCACTCAGAATAATGCCACTCCCAAAAGTCACCTTTCCCACTGGCTCTTCCAGCCATTCCGGAACCAGCAGAGATGCACTAGGTGGCAGACTGTTTCTAACTAGGGGCTGTCCCTTTACCCAACTCATTGCAGCTCCCCTGTGCCACAATTCAGACAAACATTTCTGTTACAGCAGAACTTTCAGTTTGCTCTACCGAAAAGCCTCATATCAGGGCAAGGGTAAAATTACCATATTGAGCTACCATACAGCTCTTAGCAAAAACTCCTTGCACAGCTATTAGGCATTGTCTCAAACTTGCATCAATTTGCTGCTACTCAAACGAAAGCAGTGTGGCTCCAAGCTTAACTGAGGGTAAAATAGTGGCTTTTAGTCTTGACTGAGGGTAAAATGGGGTAAAATTCCCTCTTCTTGATTTTTTTAAGGCTGTATTTGCCATGAGTTCTTTCAACAATGCTGATGTTTCTGATAGATTTTTATTAGCCCATTATTTCTGACAAGGTTATTTGTTCACCAAAACTGCTACTGTTCAAAGGAGTCAAGAACATAGATATTGTTTCGTGAAACACATCCTTCATTAGCTTACTCTGAAGAACATTTTCATGATTTAGTATTTTCACTTCATTCATTAGCTTCTCAATCCCGATGTGATTTTTATTAGCAGCTGTGACATGAGTTATTAACTCAGACTGTAGTTGTAGCTTTTCAACCTTTAGACTTGGTACATTTTTCCTGTTCTCACAAACATCAGTGCATTCACTGAGCAAGCGTTTCATTTTAACATTGATTTCTTATAGGCAACTTTCAAGTGAAGCAACTATTTTGTAAGACAGCTGTATTTTCTAAAGTTTGGTCCCCTTCTACAAACCAGTTTTCCAGTGTACGGACCACTTTCCCTTGGTTTCTTAAAGTTTTCAAAGTGGCTTGTTGACAAACGGTACTAGCACTTTAATTATCTCCTTAGAGCTAAGTGGTTCACCTGTTCTTAGTTCTCAGGGGGTAGGACTAAGCTTTCTAGCATTGCTTTGGGGAAAACAAAAACAAAAACAAAAACCTTCATTTGCAGCTGAAAAAATAGTTTTGGGGGCAGTACCACCATTTTTAGCTGAAAACTTCGTTTCCCAAAAAGCCTTTCTCTGTAGAATCATGCTATTACTACATTTCCCAAACTACTTTTTCAAACTACATTTCCCATGATGCCCTTTGGGTTCACCACACTTCTGTTCCTGCCTACATGTTTTGTTTTCCTGCTTTCGCTCTTTTCAACGGCAGATTTTTGAGTGAAGATTTTTGCTTTCTTTATGACGGGACATTGAGAAATTTCTGTTCTCTCTGAGTTAGCAATGACAGGTGTTTTTCCTTCCTGATACTGTCCCCAGAACTGAGTCATACCCACCTGCTCACACATATTCAAGCAGGTCCTTTTGTATTCAGGCAGGTCCTTTTGTGCTTGAAGCAAAATTCCTTCTGGGCTTGTGCTTCCACCTTTACCGGGTTAGTGAAAAAATGATAGTACTTAAGATAAAGCTTTTTTTCACAGCCTTTTTAGAGAGACTTTTTCCCTGATAGGTCTTTGTCTTGTCCTTGCTTGTTCCTTCCCCCAAGATTCAGATCCCCAGATACCTCAGCTGGCCCTGCTCTGTTCCTGTGCTAACTGCTTCTGGCTTCTCTCCCCAATCTGCCTCAGCTTTTCCCATGCTGCCATTGCAGCTGCTGCCTAGAACTTAGACCCTGCTTTGTGGTGCTTGCAACTTTCCCCAGGTCTGGCAGCTTTTAGGGAGGAATCTGTCCCTGCTCCATTTCCTGTCTGTTCTCTCTCACCAGGCCTTTGCCTCAGGGAACTCTGGCTACTGTTTTTCTGTAGCTTAAAGAGACATGGCTTAGCAGAGAGGATTTGCCTTGTTCCAAGAGGTCTTTTTGTTTTTTTTCTTAGAGCAAACCACAGGTAACTTTCCGATAGATTTCCGGATGAATCTATTTTTTGCCCTTACAAAGAGAAATTTCTGAGAAGCAAAGATCTGAAAATCTTTTTAGTATTTTTAGAGAGAGATTAAGTATTTCCAAGAAAGCTTTCATTTTTTGAGGGAGAAGGACCACCAAGTTTTTCCAAGACTTCTACTCTCTAAACTTTTGGCTTCATGGTCAAGAGGAAACTAGTTCTGTTGGTTTGGTGTTTCCATACAGTGGCAGCGTCAACAGAGTGAAAAGTTTTATTTTATCTGTGTCTACCTCAGGGAAAATTCTTTCCCCTGCCTCTTGAGACTTAAACTGTTCACAGGCCAAAAGCTTCCCACGGGAATCTTTTTCTCCCTGTATTTTCTCCTCTTTGATAATTTTTTTTCTCTGATGTTCATAGCCCCATAGTTCCTCCATCTTATTGCTTATCTTATTCTAAGACTTCTTCCCAATATTCCTACTCTACTCTAAATTTTTTCTTATATTTTTACATTCTACCTTCCTTAGTTTTTATAGATAGAATTTTAAGAGAGAGAGAGAGAGAAAGAAACCTAGATAGAGAGATATATCTACGCTTCAGCCTTACTTCCCAACTTCAGCATTTTACCGCCTCATTGTCACTCCTGAGGATAAAATCCCCCTGCCTTCACTTTCACTACAAAACTCCACCAGTCCAACTGCTTTGGGTGGGGCTTTCTCCCCAAGCTTTCACCAAGTCCCTGGTCCCTGTTTCTGGCACTATCTGTGGGAGGCTTGCCCCCACCTTTCCTCCAGGATACTCTTGAGCAGGGAGAAATGAGAAATATTTAGATAGAAATGTAGAGGAGAGAAAGACAGTTAAAAACATAGGATAGCTTTGGAAGGGCCTGGGTCAATTCCCACCAGCCCCTTCTGTCTCTACTAAAGGGCTTTTAAAGGAATGCCAAGGGGTGGAGCATAAGACCTCCCCCCAGCACAGTCAAGTGCAGACCATCCCAAATACCTGGTGACCATGCATGTGGTCAAGCCATCCCCTAGTGCAGCCATGCCGTATAAAGCAAGCACAGATCTCACTAGAAAACTTTTGTGGGCTCCCACAGTTTACAAAGGCATACTTTTAAAAATGTAGCTGATCTTCAATTAGATCAGTCAGAGCTTCTTCAATACAGTGGAAGGTAGTGAGGAGAGAAGAGAAGAGAGGGAGAGGGGAGAGTGGGAAGAGAGAGAGGAGAGAAGAAGGGGAGGAGGAGGAGAGGGGAGGGGAGAGGAGAGGAGGACTCCCAGCTTGACAACTTTGGGAAATACAGAACATTAAAATCAGAAAGAGAGTTTTCTTTTTTTTTAAGGATGTATTAAGTGACATGTGTTATGCTGAGCACTGACTTTCATTATATTTAATCTTAGGAATCCTTGTGAAGTGTTTATTCTTATGTCATAGATGAGAAATTAATCCCAGAAAACTGTCCTCTCCCCAAGGCTGTGTTATCTGCAAAGGAAGTGTCGCAGCAAAGCTGGAAGGCAGCTCTTCTGGGGCCATACGTCCTCCCTGCAGGAAGAGCCTGCTTCCTTGGTGACAAAACCATTAGGAGGTAAAGTGTTGCTGGACCCATCTAAGTATCCATCAGCACCTTCCCGTCTTAATGGTCCTAGTAGAGCCTAGAAATGATCTTATGGTTGGCCTCCAGCTTCCAGCTAACGCCTTCCTGCCCACGTACTTATTCTCGAAGTACACTATGGCACCTACCTTGTGGGGATAGAGAGCAAAAAGCTGACAAGGTGAAATATGTGCCACCGTTAGGGCTGATTATAGGTTCTTACAAAAAGTGAACTGAAATTCTGACAAGTGAAAAGCTGTTCTCAAGAATAGCTTCACATATTTAACCTCTAATTCTCTAAGGTCACAGGATGATACAGTTCTATGATTGGCATTTTAAGTAAATGTGCAGAAAAGGCCCAGAGAACTTCACAACTTGTTCTTGTTACATGAACAATAAAGAACAGAATGGGGATTTAGCCCAACCCATTGTGATGACAGAGGATCTGATGTCTTTCCAGTTCTGGTACACACCTGTAGTGTGTCATTTACCATAGTCTTACACACCTGGTACCAAGCACAGGTGCCCAAGCTGTTGATCCAGACCCTTATACACCTTCCAGGCAGTCCTAACCACATGTTCATACTGCATTGTCTTGTGGTGTTATAGCAACTGTCCTCACTGAAGCAATTAAAAACTCACAGATTGACCCTTTATAGCCTATGGGAATGGCTAGCAATGAGTAAGATCCTGATGCTTTGTGGTGTGTGTGTGTGTGTGTGTGTGTGTGTGTGTGTGTGTGTGAGAGAGAGAGAGAGAGAGACAGACAGACAGACAGACAGAGACAGACAGAGACACAGAGAGAGATACTTTAAATTAGATGTATAAGTTCTTCAGTATGGTTTATATGGACATAATTGCCCTGCACCTGAACTGGAGCTAACACCCCACATCTCCTGATGTACTTTTAAACTCAGCACCCTGAAAATCCTTAGAAAATTCTTTCACTTCAGAGCTCTTGGACAGTCCACAGTCTACCCTTTAACTTAACAGACCTCACCATTTCCCCCACAGAATCAATGTAGTAACTAAACAAGCACTGGTCTGTTACTGGGACTAGATAGTAGAAGCCGATTTGAAGAGGGTTCAATAGAAGGAATAAAGAGCAAAGGCCCTCATGAAAGGAGATCACATCCAGTGATGCCCAGAAAACAAAGCCAAACCTCCTGTGGATGCCTCCCAAGTGAAGCCATGGGGGTCACCCCTTTGTTGTAAGAGTCCAAATTCCAGCCCTGAACTCTTCCAAAGGCAGTTCACAGGTGTGATGCATCCACTCTCCACCCAATACATACTCCTCTCCAAAGTCAGTGTCCACCGAACCACAAACAAGTTAGTGAAGAAAATTCTACCATAGACTCAAAGATGGTTATACAAATTCAGTTACTAAAATGGGAAAATTGCAAACATTTCACACAAACTTGTACATTTGTTGTATGGCTAAAAAGAACTATCACAGGGGAAACATTTGATTGTAAAAGCAAACATTTAGCATATTTATGATTGATCAAAATTAGAACTGTTAAAGTTCTGTCTCCAAGAGCTAGAATGACCTCTTTAGTGAGATTGAATATTTTATCAACCTTATCTATCCCAGATGTCAGAACAAAACATCGAGGACTGGCCCAACCTAATTATCTTCAGAACTGTAGTGATATCTCTTGATAGGCCAGCCCTTCCACACAGAAAGTAGAAGCTTGGGGATGGAAGCATGGCACACACTGGCTGCCTGTGGAATTGAGTTCCTTCCCTAGTCATCTTCATCCAGCTCCAAGGATGTCTTTGAGCCTGCTCTTGCCTGATGCAAATAAAATAGGATTTCTCTGAATACCTGAATTTTTTGCTGTTGTTTTGTTTTTGAAATAGGGTCTCATGCAATCCAAGCTATTCTCAAATTGGCTAACTAGAAAAGATGACCTTGAACTTGAGTGCTGGGATTGTTGGTGTGCATCACCATGCCTAGTTTTATGCAATGCTGGGGGTCAAACCAGGGCCTTATGCATGGGAGGCAGACACTCTGCCAGCTGTATCCCAAGCCCAGATTTAATGTTTTATTACTCAATAAAAGAGCCTGCTACTATGAATCAAGGAGCACACTGTCTTCAGAGTCTTCGGACAAAGGGGCCTGTCTCTGGTATTGCCTTATGCTTAAAAAACCAAAGACCAACTTTGTCTGTTCTAATACTTCTAAATATTTATCCCCATGGATGCTATATGGAAACTCCACCTTAACAAAATGTTTGGAAACAAGATTGTTTTCACTAAAATTTTGTTTTCAAAACAATAGAAAATGCAAATTGAATCTAAGAATCTCGGTGTGCAGGGAAAGCAGAGAATCAACCCACTTGAGTAAATGTAATAATAGCTGAAATTGTTGTTTTCATCTCTTCTCCCTTCAAAAATAAATTAAAATGCTTAAAAAAAATCAGTTAAAATCCAGTGAAAAAAGTACATGAGCTCATGTAACCCTTGACATTAACTGCCATTGATATTAGAGTATGATTACATAAAATTTCTGGTTTATTCATAAAATGTTTACCTAATTTTTTATTTTCCAATTACATGAGTGCTTATATCTTTGTAGCTCAGCTCATTAAGCAAGGTGATTTCCTATTGTTTGCTAAAGGCCAATAACCCAGCCCTGAAAACCATTATTTCTCATATAAAAAGTAAAAAACTATCCCCATGTGTAAATATGAGACTAAAGGATGAAGGGAGTCAGGTAAGGAAGAGGTGACTTAGTTATGGCTTTTATTTCTGTGATAAACACCATGACCAAAAGGAACTTGGGGAGGAAAGAGTTCATTCCACTTACAAATTACTGATCATCACTGAAGGAAGTCAGGGCAGGAACTCAAGCAGGGCAGGAACCCGGAGGCAGAAAGTGACACAGAGGCCATGGAGGAGTGCTGCTTACTGGCTTGCTCTACAAGGCTTGCTTAGCCTGCTTTCTTACAGCACCCAGGATGACTGGCTCAGTTAGTGCCACACACAATGGGCTGGGCCCCCTACATCAGTCACTAATTAAGAAAGTGCCTACAGGTTGCCTACAGCCCAGTCTTATGGAGACATTTTCTCAATTGAGGTTCCTTCCTCTCAGATGACTGTAGTTGTATCAAACTGACACAAAACTATCCAGCACAGTGACCATCACCCCTTCATCTCCAGGGCAGAGTTCAAAATGCACCTGACTGATTATTAGGCATGCCTTTTTCAGATGTTCCTGGAGTTAAGAGGATCCAAATTACACCAAATGTATGGAAAAAAAGTGGAGGCCTCTTGACTGTGGAGACACCTTCATTAAAAACAGGAGTATTACAACTAAAACCAGGGTGTGAGTGCTATAATGAAAGACATATATACAAAGCAAGGCTTTGTGGTGTTAATGAGGCACATGGCCTGTGAATTTCTGTTTCAGCTGTTTGAGAAAGTCAAAGAAGTCTGTCCAAATGTGCATGAGAAAATCAGACCCATCTCTGCAGACCTCAACCAGCGTGACTTCGCCATCAGCAAGGAGGACATGCAGGAACTTCTGTCTTGCACCAATATTATCTTCCACTGTGCAGCCACTGTGCGTTTTGATGCACATCTGAGGTATACTCCCTCCGTACTCTCGTGGCTTATAGCACTCTGTGTCTCTCTGTGTCTCTCTCTGCCTCTGCACAGTAAGATATGGAGACAGGTGAGTGTGTGTGTTTGTGTGTGTGTGTGTGTGTGTGTGTGTGTGTGTGTAAGAGTCTTCATAAAAAGAAAAAAAGGAAAGAAAGAACCACAAAACATGCCAGTGAAAAGTTTAAAAAGAAACATACACGAATCTTCAGAATGTCTCCATGTCCCACTGTGCAGAGGTAGCAGTCTATCATGGCGGGCACACACACACACACACACACACACACACACACAACCTTTCTACCAGCTGCTGCAGTTATGTAAACATGGGCTCAACTTCAAAGAAAGGGTGTTGGAGTTCCTGTTGGGAGCATTCTGTGCCCTGTCCAGTGCTGTTGGAATGACAATGAACATGGTATTACACATTTTTCTTTATTTCTTTGATAATTAGAAAGGTTGGCATGCTTAAGTGCTTATTGATATTTTATTCTTTTGTGAAATGCCTGTTCATGTGGTTTTCCTATTTCAAACTGAGGGTTTTTTGTTTTTGTTTTTGTTTTACTGATTTCAGTTTTACTTGGAAGCTTCCACATATTAACTTTAGCTTTTATAAAGCTAAACATATTTCAGCTTACCTGCATCTCTTTACTGTGTTACTTAATGTATATTCATAATTTCTTGGATTATTATTGTAATTTTGTTTTTACATTTAGATATTTGAAATGTCTTTATTCATTCATTATTATTTAATCATTTTTTTGAGACAGGGTCTCTCTACATAACCCTGCCTGTCTTGGAACTCACTACATTGACCAGGCTGGCCTGGAATGTACAGCTATCTGCCTGCCTCTGCCTCCTGGGTGCTGGGATTAAAGGTGTGCACCACTACAGCCAGCCCATTTTAAATGCTTTTAACTATGAACAGGGATGGTCAGGGAAATTCTACAAAAATAGTGAGTTGGGTACAAAGACAGTAGTTTTCTTTTGCTCTAATCCTTTGAGATGGTTCATTCTCAAACAATTCTTATCAAGGGGTTTAGTCTTGAATCTGTATGAAACCAGATTCTTGTCCTACTAACCCTGCTTCTTCCACTGATCAGAAAATATCACACCATTTTAAAAACTAATTTTGATTAGGCCATGAATACTCATAGAACCCTTTTAAAATAGAAATAGCACACTATTCTCATGTGGTACTATTTATTTACATTTTGTGTAATTTTTTCAAGTTACCGTCAATATATAGCTTCATTTAGAAAAAGCTAACATTTTAAAAATACCAATTCTTCTCATTCAATGATAGTGTATTTCCACTTATTCCACTTTAATACATGAATGAAATTGATGAAGACTTATCTATCCACTTATGATTCCTTTAAGTACATGCGCTCATTTGAATGTGTACCTTCAGGCTACTGTATGCTCTAGTTTTCATTTAGATATAGAGTGGGATTTTAGCATTTTGCCATAATTTTTAGTAGATATTTTACTGAATGGATCCTCTGCATTCTAATTTTTTAAGCTTCTTTTGTTTACTTTCCAAATACATAATTTTATATTACAGCAATTTTGTGACTGGGTTTTCAGTGCTTTACATCTGTCCATTAATTTTGTTTTTCTCTCCAATAACAGGGTAGTTCCTTGTAGTAACTCCAAGTCTGGAGGCATCCTTCTTACCCTTGAAAGGCAGTACTCCTAGCCTCTCACCACAAAGCATAGCTTTGGATAGAACTTGAGATGTGTGCTCTTTCATCACTTCATTAGTACATTTATTTAAGTGGGAAATGGATATAAAATGTCATTTAAATTTTTTTCAAAAAAAAAAAAAAAAAGCTGGAAAGATGACACAGAGGAGTGTGTAGTGCTCTTGCAGAGGATCCTAGTTTGGTTCCTAGCACCCACAGTGGGTGGCTCACAACCACCTGTAACTCTGCTTCCAGGGTATCCAATGTCTCTGGCCTGTGTGCGTACGAACACTCAGATGCACTCATGCACACACACACACACACACACACACACACACACACACACACACAACAATAATGTATGTGGGATCATATTTTTTTCCTCTTTTTGAGTTAACTTAGAGTAATGAGTTCCCTGATAATGAATAAAGCATGTGTCTCTTGAGTGAAATCTGGCCATCTTTATTGGAGAAATTATTTTGGCCACTCCACGTAGTTAAAAGGATATTTATTAAATGGCGTAACTCACAAATTAAGTAATGGGTAGGTCGCAGGGTCTGGGAAAGTGTAATGCAGTCCAGCGGTGTTCTCCGGAGCTCTGCACAGTCAATCTGCACCGGTCAGCGTTCCGGCACCGAGAGAGCGCCCAGAGCGAGCGCTGGCCCATCCAGCTCTCGGGTCCCCAGGCGCCTCCCCTCGCCCCGCCTCGTAGGCGTGACAGTTGCCAGAGTCTCAATGGGGGTTGGAACTTCCAGAACCAAGCTGGAATGGCTACCCACTACATCTCCCCCTTTTTGTCTAAATAAGAAGGTTCTAAACTAATACAAGACTATATACAAAGGAATGGTTATCAAATATTGTCCAGAAATAATGAGAGATAATGACCTAGATAAGATGTAACTACAACCAATGCAAACAATATCAAGCAAGAAACACATACTAAAATCCAGAGAAGTATAGAGCATAGGTAAACAGCATGTTATAAAGATCATTCAAAGGTGCCCTATCCTAAAGAACCTGAACCTAATACTTAATATGTTCTATCTAAGATATTATATATACTAAGTTGTAACTATAACTGCTAGTCTTCAATCCCATCAAAGACCTGAGAAGGAACATAATGGTCCCTGAGAAATGGTAGATGGATGCAAGCAACTTTCGGGAATCTTGCAAGAGTAGACCAAGACAGCTAGCAGCCTGGACAGTCACCTAATGTTTCTCAGCATTGTTGGTGCATTCAAATTGGCTACAGGCCTAGAGTATCTGACAGACCATTTTCAGAAGCAGGATTTCTGAAAGACCATCTTACCCTGTCTTGGCAGAGTACAGTGGTCGCTTTCCTTGTGTCCTGCTTGTCCAGAAAGGAGAGCATTGCATTTGTACTGTCAGCCATCAAGGCAAGGGCAGTTCTTTGCCCAGTAGGCCATTTTGTGCCAAAAGACAAACTTCCAAATGGAAATGTCTTAGAAGCCCAACATTCTCTCGGGATCAATTGGTGCAGCCAGGAGCAATTGTGTCTCACGTCAACAGAATTCTAAGTTATTTAAATGCCATATTCTCCAGGTCTATGAAGTGTTTGAAGATTACCTGCCCATCTGACCTATGTATCTGTAAATCTGGATAACCTAACTAACGTAACTATAGAGATGACAGGCATAGGCGACTATAAATCTATAAATCTTATCTATCGAAATAACCTAAGGACTAAGGCTTCACATAAATAAGGTAAACAGTCTATAAGCAAATGTATGGTGAAGAACGATGACTTCAAAATTGTGACAATACACAAGATATTTATAACAGAGGTAGGAATATATAGTGCGATATGCAATATGACAATAATATTAAATATATATCAATATACCGAATATCCTAAACAGAAGTAGAGCATATATAAAGTATGACAGATATAAATTTACATTTGTATCAATATAAAAATGTTTCAAATAAGAGTAGAAATATATGTACATTATAACAAATATAGTTCTGTATTTGTATCAATATACAAATTATCTTATACAGGAGTATAAAAATAGTTTACATTTGTATCAACATATAAGAATCTATAACAGTACAAATTACAGTGCAAATTATCTAAGGTTGCTATTTTACTAAGTTTGTTTACTAGTATATACAATGATTTACCATCATATCTTATACCTATCTGTTCCATTTCTTCTCCCCCCACCCCCCCCCTTTTTTTTTTTTTACAATCCTGAGTTAATATTTTCTTCCACCCCCAACCCTATAACCGTCATCCATAACCCTGAGAATTATGAAACCTAAGGGAGAAGGGGCGTCGTTTTCTTAGAATTGCTTCCTGCCGTTTAGGGGGTGATGTTATCTCTGTTGGGTACTGTGAGAAAGCTCAGATAGTTAAATCTCAGTTAGACTAACTGTAGGTTCTGCAGCAAGTTTTAGAGTAATAGGTAAGATTGTCTGAAATTCTGGCAAGAAGTGTAGTATGATGATGATTACCATGGCATCATTCTGGATTGGGTAGAGTTGTTGTTGTTGGAGCCCCATCTTCCTTCTGGTGACTTCTGAGATTGCTGTTGGAAAAACTTATTTGTTATCAAAAATGGGAGGTTTGGATTTAAAGAGGACATAGCATGTAAGAAAGGATTCTGAGAAATCAAGAGTAAGCATGGAGAGAATTAGAATTTAGAAGACAATGGTCCCTTTTTATTGGTTTCCTTCTGTCTCATACCAGAGGGCTCTTCTGATATGGGACTGAAGAATCTCTTAAACTTTTCTTTTAGCAATATGCTTGGGTTTAGAGAAGGAGTGAGCCAATTCCATCTCCAAAGCCAGCTTGGCTATAATTGAATTGGAACCACAACTTTTCTAGATTGATAGAGAGAAAGATGTTAGACAGTGAGATTTTACCATGTGTAGATTGGTACCAATAGATTCTTCCTTTCTGCTGTAAACATCCGGATATCCAAGGCCTTATGAGTTTTGGAAGATGGGTATTTCCATTATCCTGGAAAGACAAAAACAGAACCCTACCCCACCCTTTGATTGTTAAATTTTTCTTACAACTTGTAGAGATGTCACATTGGTGGATGATCTTTTACTTCTCTTCATCAAGGGGTTTTTCCTGTTCGAATTGAATTTTTATTAATTTTGTTGGTATCCATAGCTTTTCTTCTCCTGCAGAAACAAAGGCAAAACCCCTTCCCCAACGTAGAACATATCCAGGTTTCCATTCTGAGGTCAGCACATCCTTAAAATAAACTGGTTGGTTTAGCTCAGGAGTTTTGTCTGTTGTCCAATGTCTCTCCGCAGCTGTTGTTCCTTTCTCATTAGCATTGAGAAAATTCAAGGTTAATAAAGCACTATGCAGTCTATTTCTAGGAGTCATTGTTACCTGTTGCTGTTTATTTAGCATATCCTTTAAAGTTCGATTGGATCTCTCCATGACTGCTTGGCCTGTGGGATTGTGTGGTATACCTGTAACATGCTTTATATTATAATAAGCAAAGAACTGTCTCATTTTATTGGAGACATACGCTGGGGCATTGTCTGTCTTAATTTGTACAGGTATTCTCATGATGGCCATAACTTCTAATAGGTGTGTAATCACAGAATCAGCCTTTTCAGAACTCATAGGAGTTGCCCATTGAAATCCTGAATAGGTGTCAATGGTATGATGTACATACTTTAATCTTCCAAATTCTGCAAAATGAAACACATCCATCTGCCAAATTTCATTTCTTTGTATACCTTTTGGATTACTCCCTGCAGGTAATGGAGTTTGGTTATAGATGGAACAAGTAGGACATTTTTTCACAATATCCCTAGCCTGTTGCCAAGTGATGGAGAAATCCTTCTTCAAACCTTTGCTATTTATATGGTGTTTCTTATGATATTCTGAAGCTTCTAGCACATTACCTATTAGTAACTGATCAATCTCATCATTACCTTGTGCTAAAGGTCCTGGCAGACCTGTATGGGATCTGATATGTGTTATATATATAGGATGTTCCCTTTTTCTGATGATTTCCTGCAATTGTATGAATAATGAAGTTAATTCTGTATTATCAGGAATAAATTCAGCAGTTTCAATATGTAAAACAACTCTCTCTGCATATTGAGAGTCAGTGACTATATTGAGGGGTTCTGTGAAGTCCATCAGTACCATAAGAATGGCATACAGTTCTGCCTTTTGTACAGAGCTATATGGACTTTGCACCACTTTACTTAAGTCTCCTGATTTATATCCTGCTTTCCCTGATTTATTTGCATCAGTATAGAATGTGAGGACTCCAGAAATTGGCTTTTGTCGTACAATATGAGGAAGGACCCATTCAGTCTTCTTTATGAATTCTATTCTCTTGCTTTTGGGATAGTGGTTGTTAATCTCTCCCAAAAAGTTACTGCAGGCTCTCTGCCAGTATTCATTATCTTTCCATAGTGATGAAATTTCCTCATTAGTTAATGGTACTACAATTTCTGCTGGGTCCATTCCTGTCAACTGGCGAAGTCTTAATTTACCCTTTTGAATCAAATCAGAGATCTTTTCTATATAAGTTTTTAATTTCTTATTTGGTTTACGTGGTAGGAATATCCATTCCAATATAATATCTTCCCTCTGCATCAAAATACCTGTTGGGGAATGTCTGGAGGGGAATATGACAAGAATGCATTTAAGTTCTGGATCCACACGATCCACATGTGCTTCTCGAATTGTCTTTTCTACTAGAGCCAATTCCTTCTCAGCTTCGGCTGATAATTCTCTTGGACTATTTAATTCTTTGTCCCCTTCTAGAGTATTAGCCAAATTTTGTAGTCCATCTTTGGGTATTCCCATGATACCCAGTAAGTTGGAAATGCTTCCTAATAACTTTTGAAAATCATTAAGAGTCTTCAATCTATCTCTTCTTAGTTGTACCTTTTGGGGTCTAATTTTTTGTAGCTCTATCTTATATCCTAAGTAATTAATAGAATCTCCTCTTTGTATTTTTTCAGGAGCAATTTGCAGTCCCCAGCGAGGCAAAACTTTTTTTACTTCTTCAAACATGCTTTCCAATGTATCTAACTTTGGATCAGCTAATAGGATATCATCCATATAGTGATAAATTATGGATTGTGGAAACTTTACACGAATTATCTCTAATGGTTTCTGCACAAAGTATTGACACAAAGTAGGGCTGTTTAACATTCCCTGTGGGAGGACCTTCCATTGATATCTCTTGACTGGCTGAGAATTATTATAATTAGGTACTGTGAAGGCAAATTTTTCTCTATCATTTTCCTGTAAGGGTATGGTAAAGAAACAGTCTTTTAAGTCAATAACTATTATAGGCCATTCTTTTGGTAGCATAGAGGGCAAGGGCATCCCAGTCTGTAGGGAGCCCATTGGCTGAATTACTTTATTAATAGCTCTCAGATCTGTCAGCATTCTCCAATTACCAGATTTTTTTTTAATAACAAATACAGGAGAATTCCAAGGACTGGTAGATTCTTCAATGTGTTGAGCATTTAACTGCTCTTGAACCAGCTGTTCTAAAGCTTGTAGCTTCTCTTTTGTCAAAGGCCATTGTCCAACCCAGACAGGTTTATTAGTTAGCCATTTTAAAGGTAAGGCAGTTGGTACTTCTGAGAGTTCAACAACAGTCGTGCTCTGTTTGTGAACAGCCTGAATGGTTGGTGACTGATTTTTATAGCATGTTATGATATTATTCCTAGAAACATGCATTGATCTGTATTCCTTTTCTGAAAGTGTAGGAATTTTAATCTGGGTATTCCACTGTTGTAACAGATCTCGGCCCCAAAGATTTACTGCTACATTTGCTACATAAGGCTTCAGCCTTCCTCTCTGTCCTTCTGGCCCTATGCATTCAACCCATCTCGAACTCTGTTTTATCTGAGATAGGGTGCCAATCCCTAACAGTTGGACATCTACCTCTTGAAGAGGCCAATTCAGATGCCACGATTGTGGTGTAATTATAGTCACATCTGCACCTGTGTCTACCAGGCCCTCCAGAACCAGGCCATTAATTCGAATTCTAAGCTTTGGTCTTTGTTCATTTATGGAAGTCTGCCAAAATATTTGTTTTATAGTGTTCTTTGTAAACTGTGATCCAGCTATCAAAGCTGTTTTATCATCCATTGAAGTATCGGTTTTTACATTAGGCATTGGTTTATTCAGTTGTCCTGGAGAGGAATTTCTTCCACAGTGGCAGGGAATGTTCGTACTACGTTTGGTTTGGGGGCCTGCAAGAGGCCCCCTGAGGCGTTTCCCGCCAGTAAAGGGTTGCCTTGTATATCTATTTTTGATCTGCACTCACTGGTCCAATGTCGGCCTTTGCCACATCTTCTACATAATCCAGGAGGTGGTTGGGGTCTCCTGTTTAGGCTATTCCTAGAAGGAGTATTGCTTCTAGGAGTACCCCATGTACAGTTTTTACTTATATGACCTGGTGTACCACACTTAAAACATTTGGTAACACGGGGCCTTCTTTCACCTCTGGGATTTGTCTCTCCTATCCAAGCCTCATTACTGTAGTTAAGAGACTGAACACCATTAGTATATTGAATCCATTCTTCCAAAGGAGCTGATCTGATCTTTAATGGTGTAAGTATTCTTTTGCATTCTGCATTAGCATTGTCAAACGCCAAGGACTCAGTTAATACTTTTCTTAATTCTTTGTCTGACACAGCTCTTGTTATAGCTCTGTTCAGTCTTTGTAAAAAATCAGTGAAGGGTTCATGCGGTCCCTGAAATATCTTTGTGTATACCTCAGTTGGTTTTCAAGGTTCTGGAATTTTTTCCCAAGCATTTAGAGCTGCTGTACGGCATAGGGATATTGTATGCTCATCATAAGTGGCTTGTACATTCCTGTCAGCGAAACATCCCTCACCAAGTATTTGATCTTGGGAGATCACAAAACCTCTGATTTTACCTTGTTGTTCTAAATTTTTTGCCTCTTCTCTCAACCAGCTTTTCCACTGTAACTGCTGACTATATTCTAGAACAGCTGAAATTAACTGATGCCAGTCATCTGGAATGATTCTATGTGAGGTAGACCACGAATTTAACATCTGTTTTACATATGTGGATTGTATCCCATACGTAACTACTGCTTCCTTTATATTTTTAAAGTCCCTTGTTGAAATTGGTTGTAATGTATATGTCATATATGGCTCGGGGTGTGTGTCATCTGCTGGCTTCTCATGGACAATAACAGGATAAGCCATTGTATGAGAGCCATTTGGAGATGTTACAACCTCTATGGTCTTGACCTTCTGCTTATTAGTTCCCTTGTCATGTTTACTGAGAGTTTCTTCTAGGGCTTGCAAACGAGCACCTAGGGTCTGTTCTAGGGAGTGAACCTCCTCTCTTGCAAGGGACTCCATATTTCTCATGGAATCAAAGAAGTTTTTATGTTCCTCAGAAACACATGAT
This sequence comes from Peromyscus maniculatus bairdii, assembly GCF_049852395.1. Lineage (NCBI taxonomy): Eukaryota > Metazoa > Chordata > Mammalia > Rodentia > Cricetidae > Peromyscus > Peromyscus maniculatus. The sequence continues at coordinate 168,629,480 of NC_134854.1, forward strand.
TCCATGGACCTTATCCTATCAATTAACGATAATCTTTCTTCCTTATATACTGTCTGAGTAGCCACAACTTCACTCTGGAGAGTTAGTGTTCTATCCATTAAATATTCATATTTATTATCAATAAAATCAATTTTGGGTACAAGCCTGTTTTGTAAATCCTGATTAGCAGATTCTAGAGAAAGAATCTTTTTCTCTAAGCCTTCATTGCTATCTTTGAAAGCAGATTCCAGAGAGAGAATCTTTTTCTCTAAGCCTTCATTGCTATCTTTGAAAGCAGATTCCAGAGAGAGAATCTTTTTCTCTAAGCCTTCATTGCTATCTTTTAAAGCCTGTATCAGTCCCAATAATGACTCATCTTTGTTCTTAAACCAGTGTTTGAACACTGTGTGAATTATTATGATGAATGCCAAAATGGTATAGCCCAGATATGCCTTAGGAATGTCGTATATTGCCAGGAAGATGTCATTCATCATACAGGCAAAAAGGTTTTTAAACTCTTGTGAGGTAATGTTGTCGGCCATATTACACGAATTACTCAAAATTTGTTAGTCAATTTTAAGGTGTAAAATTATCAAGTACCTTTACTTGAAACAATATGCTTACCTTTCGTGTAGTAGCACTTTTCAGCCAGCAGGTGGCGTTGGTACAGCTCCGAAACAGGGCCTGCTGGCGATCTTGGCTGGAGTCGGAGGGAGATGGCGGAAATGGTGGAGATGGCGGAAATCAGAGCTAGCACTTTCCTGCCTCTTTCGCTGGTCTGGGGCTAGGCTAGGGAATTGAGATCGGACTAGCTGCTCCCTTTTTCGGGAATGGAACCGTGTAGGTGTTCCCTGGTTATGTGGAACTTTGCAGGCGGGTTTAGGTACCCGCCAGCTAGGGAGGAGACGGCGGGAGCCGCCCAGGCCTTTGGAGTTTGCCCCACGTGAGCGCCAGATATTGGAGAAATTATTTTGGCCACTCCACGTAGTTAAAAGGATATTTATTAAATGGCATAACTCACAAATTAAGTAATGGGTAGGTCGCAGGGTCTGGGGAAGGTGTAATGCAGTCCAGCGGTGTTCTCCGGAGCTCTGCACAGTCAATCTGCACCGGTCAGCGTTCCGGCACCGAGAGAGCGCCCAGAGCCCCATCCAGCTCTCGGGTCCCCAGGCGCCTCCCCTCGCCCCGCCTCGTAGGCGTGACAGTTGCCAGAGTCTCAATGGGGGTTGGAACTTCCAGAACCAAGCTGGAATGGCTACCCACTACACATCTTACTGCTTATACTGAGTTTATATAGCTTTCTACAGTAGCAGCTACAATTTAGGATTTGGCATCAATCTTCATGGCTAGCCGGGGTCCCTACAACAACAACTTATATTGTTCTTTCAAATATCTACTCTGAGTTCTCCACAAGTTATTCGTATTTTTCACCTTCTTGAGTTAGAGTCATTTGTTTGGTTTTGTTCTTTCAATGGCCACTTGATAATTCAGAGGACTGTGTTTTCTGTTTTACTGATTAGAATCATGTAACCTCGAGACACAGTATGTACAGTGCTTCAGTGATGAGGACGAAGGACCCCACATGCCAGGAGCACATCACAATTTCAAGTGTCATAGATTTGTGCATCCAGGGACCAATTCTTTTCTTGTCTCTGATGTGCCACCAATAGCTGAGCCATTTGCCTATTACTAAAGTAAGTATAGTCATTGCACACACACCAGTTAAAGTGTGGTACATCGCCACTAGGATAAGTACAGTCACAGTGTGGCACACCAGTCAGTCACTGCAGGAGGCACACTCGCAGTGTGGCACACCAGTCACTGCAGGAGGCACACTCGCAGTGTGGCACACCAGTCACTGCAGGAGGCACACTCACAGTGTGGCACACCAGTCACTGCAGGAGGTACACTCGCAGTGTGGTACTTTCCTGCTTCTTTCTGCTTCATCCTCTCCAGAGAAGCTGTGCAGCTGAATGTCATCGCCACCCAGCAGCTCCTGCTAATGGCCAGCCAGATGCCAAAGCTTGAAGCCTTCATCCACATCTCTACTGCCTTTTCTAACTGCAATCTGAGCCACATAGATGAGGTCATCTACCCATGCCCTGTGGAGCCAAGGAAGATCATTGACTCCATGGAGTAAGTTGGGTCAAATGAAGGAACTGGGTGGCAGCACATGGCTTTCTCTAGGTTTCTTTGTGATTCTTAATGAAGTTATGAGGTAGGACACTTTGAAAGCAAAGTGCTTTGGAAAAATGCTTCACCTGTCATTACTAGTTACTTCTTCCAGTAAGAAATATGCACCCGGAGGGAAGGAAGATAGAAGATGCATAAGTGTCAATAAGGAATTGACAGACAAAAGTGGAGCCAGAGCCTTGTGCATGCTAAGTAGCACTCTTCCACTGAGCTGTATCCTCAACCCTGAAAATCCCTAAAGAAACACCTTGTTGAGGGTAGGGCTGCCGAAACATTAGACCATGAATGTATTCACCTCTCAGCATCACTAAATAACATAAATGATCAGGAGAGAAATTTTGAAGTTGGACTGATGTGAGTTCAACTTATGGCTGATAACTTGCTGTGTAAACTGGAACAATTGTTTTAGCCTTTCTAAACCCCCTGGCCCCGCCCCATCCTTTTTTTCCCCTTCTGTCTTAGTTGGGGTTTGTTTTTGTTTTTGTTTTTTTTAAATGCCAAATGCCGTTTATTGAAGGAGGGAGGAGGTCTTAAATACAGGCTTACAGCACAATGGGAAAACCCTGGAGAGCAGAAGTTTACTACAGATGTTTTACAATCTTGCATCTAAGCTGTTAATGCCCATTATGCAGGATACATAGACAAGGAACTTCCCTTAAGCATTCAGGAGGGTGGAACCCAGGAGGGAATTAGCATAGGGACAATATCAAGGTCAAGGTCAGCAAGCAAGGCAACAGTTACCCAAAACGGGGGCCAGGGACCTACAGGTCCCCTTTTTACTAATAAATGAGCTTCTGACTTAGGTTGCATGGGACATCAGCAGGTCACCTTACCCGTCATGGAGACGCCTGCCCAGGTACACAGGTGCTCTGTCTTAGGTTGGTGAGTGCCCCCCAGGTATTACCCGTCTCTGAATACTCATTATCATACCGGTTCAATCGTGTGTGAGCTGCAGTTAACTGCTGCCAAAAAGCTCAAAGTGGCTCTGGGCTTGCAATCTGTGTTCGACACAGAAAAGACCAACAGAGGTCCTAAACCACCCATAGCCAGTAGGTTAAAGGCAACTGAGCCATTCCCTTCCTTAATGAGCCTTACTGCAAATTGGAGTCCTTGTAAGATGGTATTCCAAAGGCAAATGGAACTTGAGTTAATAAATTTATAATTTTAAAAGCCAATCGAAATGTATAGAACTATTTAATTAAATTTATCATGCCCAATATAATGAAAGATTAATTAACTGTGGTAGCTACTTTTGCTGCCAGGGTCTCCACTGTGCTGGCTGTAGTAAGCAATTATGAAATGGTAATCCCAGAAACAGTAGCAGTGGTGGCCACCTCTGCTATAACAGCAACAACAGCAGCAGCAATGTCAAATTCTCTTCTGGAGTGTGTGGGCATCCACTGACATGGATACAACTCCAGGAACACGAACTGCCAAGGTTCATTTTTCTTGATCCCAGCACGACTTAATCAGGAAGTTCTACAAATGAACAACTAAGAACCATAAAGAAAAAACAGGCAGCTCACAAGGAGCATAACTAATGGTCTTATAATGGCTACATTTAAGCTGATATATAGGTTTTTCAAGACAGGGTTTCTCTGTGTAGTTTTGCGCTTTTCCTAGAGCTCACTTGGTAGCCCAGGCTGGCCTTGAACTCACAGAGATCTGCCTGGCTCTGCCTCCCAAGTGCTGGGATTAAAGGCATGTGCCATCAATACCTGGCTAGGCTGATAAATTTTAAGGTATCTTCAGAGGGGGCTAAATGAATGTCAGAAGGCCAAAAAATGTTGCACAGAGCCACTCCTGAAAAGTATGTATTACACCAGCTTGAAGAGGATTTTGAAAATGAAAAGGTTTAGCTGGCATGCTACTGTTAACAAATAGAGGTCAGTGACCTTCAAGGCCCCTGATCCTTTTTTGTTACTTTTCCTGTTGCTGTGATAAAATACCCTAACAAAAGCAACCTATGAGGAAAGGGCTCATTTGGGCTTACAGTTCTAGGGTGGTCCATCATGACAGAGAAGCTATGGCTGCAGTAGTGGAGAGAACTAGACACATTGAGTCCACAGTCAAGAACCAAAGAACAGAACTCCTCCCAACCATCTTGGCATCTCCTGTTTATTTTGCCCAGGAACCAAGCATGGGGACTGGTGCCTTTGTCTAAGAATGGATCTTCCCACCTCAATCAACACAGTCCACACAGTCCCTCAGATACAGGCCCAGAGGCTAACCACCACAGAGCTCACCTGACAGTTGTGATGATGAGCAAATTATATAAATCAATTACTACGGTTCTAGGGAGTAATGGTTTTTGGCGAAGAATCTAATTCTTCCAAAATCTAGCAGGGAACAATCTGTGAATGGGTTCTGCTGGTATACTTCCCTACCTTTGCTGAAGTGGTCTCCAGTCTGTTTTCTCTTTTCACCAGTCAACAACAACAAAAAATCACTTTCTTCATAGGATATGGTTCTATTTGCAGAATTTTGTTTCTGTTTTCTCCTTATTTAGCTCTAACCACTTGAGTTTTATGTTTTAAACGCTGCATTAAAAAAAAAAAGAATGGCACAAGCTGGGCAGTGGTGGCGCATGCCTTTAATCCCAGCACTCGGGAGGCAGAGCCAGGAGGATCTCTGTGAGTTCAAGGCCAGCCTGCTCTACAGAGTGATATCCAGGACAGACACCAAAACTACACAGAGAAACCCTGTCTCAAAAACAAACAAACAAACAAAAATTATGGCACAAAATGACTGTTCCATGGTGAATCTACCAGTGTATAATTTCATGCAATACTGTAATTGCATTTAAAATATACTCCTTTTTAAAAGCTTTAGCTAAATTGGGAGCTTGTTCTCTTCATTTCTGACTCTACTTGCTCTGAGAGTGGGTGTTTTTACCTGTCACTTAAAAATCTTCAAATGGAGGTCATTTAGAGGGACTGGCACTGGAGCATTCCAAGTTAACAGTTCATCTGTAGAAAGCCCAAGAGCATGTTCACTATGAAACTGATGCTTGTCACTAAGCTTCCCTTTCAGGAAAAGGACCCACCTGCTTGATTCAAGACCAGAACTGAGTTCCCAGGTGTATCTGGAGTTTTCTCTCCAGGTCCCGCCAAGCCCTGGCAGTTCAACAGCCCACTTATAAAATAAACACACAGATGCTTATATTATTTCCAAACTGTATGGCCATGGCAGGCTTCTTGTTATCTAGTTCTTCTATCTTAAATTAACCTATTTCTATTAATCTAAAAGTTGCCACGTGGCTCATGGCTTACTGGTATCTTAACATCTTCTCATGGTAGCAGCTGGCAGTGTCTCTTCTCTCAGCCTTCCACTTCCCAGAATTCTCTTCTCTGCTTGTCCCGCCTATACTTCCTGCCTGACCACCAGCCAATCAGCATTTTATTTATACAGAGTGATATCCACAGCACCCAGGGCCTCATCCACTGCCTCCATTTTGATGTCTGAGAGGGGACTATGCAGTTGGAAACCTCTGAGGGTTCACCACATACAGGGGTAATAGCATTCAGCTCACCACAGTAAAGGGCTCCTCGTACCACCTCCTCCTTCCAAACTGTATGCAGACACTAAATACTCCAAGGCTAAAAGGAAGAACTTTCCTCCCATAAAAGTGATCAGCCTGCTGTCTTATCTGGATACATCACCAGGAAAAGTCCATAACTTATAGTTAGTAATTGGGGTGGGTGATACTCACAACAAGCATTATGCTTAGAAATTCCTTCTTCCCTGGCAAATGTTTAAATTAACAGTGAAACAAATGCCCCACATGGAGGGTGATTGCCTTCCACCTTTTTGTTCTCAGCACTCCACCACTGTGGCCCATGTTTTCACAATTTTGCTTCCTTCTCTATAAAAGCCCCCCTTTCGTTCTTTGACATATCTCCCCACAACCCCATTTCCTTCTGAGTCCACCTGTTCTCTTGCATCTCTATCCATCCCTGCTTCCCTAAACCTTACAGAGTGTAGAAATCGACCCTCCTGAGGGCATGATGAAACATCCACTAAGGAAGCAGGGTTTCAGGACAGAAACGTGATGAGACACATGAATAATGAGAGTCAGACACATGCCAAACACATAAGCATGGTGGCTACAATAAACATAGCTTGACTAGGGAAGATGAGAAAAGGTCATCACAGAACTCCTACCATTCACTCCCAGAAGATACATATTCCTCATTTCACTCAACTACTGTGTGAACAAGAAGCTACTAATACCATAATATTAAAAAAGGATAGTAAGTTAGAAGAGCCTGGGCTGTGTGTAACTGTATCAGACATACACCTACTTCTAAGATCTTCAATGACTTTATGCTTCTTTTGAAGGAATTTAAGTATAATTTTAAAATTGGAGACTCATGGAAAGAAAGTGAAGTCAAATTTGGGAGCTGGAGACTTGCAGGTTCAAAACATGTCCTTGAATATACTGCAGGACATTTAGTTGATGTCAGAAATGTATATTGATCCATGCAGTATCTTTTTTCCATGCTAATTTACAGTTTTGAAGAACTAATGGGAAAGAGAATAGCAGAAATTGGTAACTGCACGCAGGAGAGGGCCTCAGGCAGCGGTGGATGGGCATTTGTCACGCTGCCCTCCCCTCTGAATCCAGGAAGGGACTAGATGAAACAGGAAATGGTCAGAGGAACAGTAGAAGAAAAGTTACTTTAAAATCAACTAGGGGCTTGCTTTATTAATGCAGAATACTACCACCACTGGCCTGGGAATAGAGTATGTGCAAAGCCCTGGGTTCAATTCCTAGCACTAAAAATGAGAGAGGGATAGAGAGGTGGGAAAGAAGGAAGAGAGACTTCTGTTTCATTGGCTCACTCATAGGTGCATATATCCATGCTTGTCCTCATGATAATCCAAGAATATGAACAGAGAACGATCCATCTTTCCTGAGTGAAAATGGAGGGAGCAAGAACAGAACACAGGGGTCCACAGATGGAACTGAGTAGTGGGACAAGCCTTCTGCATATGCAGCAAGCTCTCACACCCACATCCCTGGGAATCTACAGAGTCAATATTCTCTAAGACAAGCTAACTTTCCCCACTTTGTAGAGCCCTCAGCTATAATCCTTTGCAGTGAGCAGCTGTTCCTTGTGGTGTGGCATTGACTCCCTGTGATTTCTAGGTTCTGATGCTCTCTTGTTTTTCCCTGCATCCTTGTTGAAATTAAACTTGGTTTTTATCATCTGTATTGGTGTAGGAAACTGGTCTTAGGTTAGTCAATTCACTGCTCACCCACAAATGAGATCCAATGACAGTGGTGCAGCTGCCCTCTGTGTCTGTGACTTTCCAACTGCCAATCTGAGTCCTCGTGCCTGTACTGAGCCTGTGCAGGCTTTTTGTCACTACTCCACACACAATACAACAAACACAGGCTGCATTTACATGATGCTCAGTGTTATAGGTAATTTAGATGGTTTAAAGTACACATGAGGGTATGCATAGGCTATATGCAAACCAATTCCCCTTGGATAACAAGTGGAGTCAAGGTGGGTAGGGAACCCTTCCTTTTCTATTACTCTTCCAATTCCCATGTAGTCACTTAATTCTTTTTGACATGTATATGTGTGTATGGTGTACATGTATGCATGTTCACATGTGAGCCCACAGATGTACGTACATACATGTGGGTGCATATGGAGGCTCAAAGTTGATGCCAAATTTCTACCTTTCTCAATCACTTCCATAGTATATAACAAGGTGGAATCTCTTGGCTGACTTGGAGCTTGCTGATATGGTTAGTCTAGCTGGACACTTGTTCCAGGGAGCCTGTCTCTGCCTCCCCGGTGCTGGTATTATACCTAGGACACCAAAATGGCTTATGTGGGTTCTCAAGATCCAAACTCTACTACTTAACACCTGCATAGCAAATACTTTATACATGGAGGCATCTCCCCAGTTCTGTCTTCATATTTAATATCCTCTATTTCTCTGTGTGTTTGGAGTTTTTTTAATTCTAGGGAAACCCAAAGGCATTTGTGTGTCTGGGTTACATTCTGTACTGACAGAAGCCAAGGAAGGAAAATCGAGCCATTATGGCCAGTCTTCATATTCTACACCACTGTCAATGAGAGTGATTAAAATATAGTCAGGACTCGGAGTAGATCTTAGCATCAGACACAGGGTTTAACAATTTGTCATAGGAGTGGAGGGATAACTGTTAATGTTTTCTACAATCAAAATGGGAAGATTATGCTTTCTCCTATAAACTAAGAATAAATGCACTAAACATGTTAGTTTAAGAATCACATGAACATGCCTGGCAAGCTGACCCAGTGGATAAAAGCACTCCCCCTCCAAGCCTGATGACACATATGGAGAAGGAGATGAACGGACTCTTACAGGTTGTCCTCTGTGGCAAACGTACACTCTTCAATCATGCACATAAGATGAATATAATTTTTAAATATTTTAAAAATAATTACATGAACATATTCAGGCAGCCTAAAAATTTTAAATTATATCAGCATTTAACTAAATAGCCCTGCTAACTAAAAGAAACATTAGATATTTAAGCGACAATGCTGCTGCTCTTAGGGAAATATCAATAAACACGGGGTCATTACAATGGTTCTGGCATGGTTTTTAATCAGGCTGATACTCTGTCACCCTAAGTAGAGCTATTCAGCAGCTGTGCTGTTGGTGCTGCCTCGGAGCTCTGGACTCAGTGCACACCAGAGTCACTAGAAAGCCCTCAGCAGTCGCTCACTTGTTAGCTTGGATTCTAAACGAATCTTCAGACCATGTTAGGATTATGTCTGCCAAATGCAGCTGCTTTATGGAGACAGTGAAATTTTAAAATTTAAAAACTACAGGCTTAAGACTGGTACAAGACAACTTGTATCCTGAATGAATGAAACCGATTGGAGGAGGAGCCCCCAAAAGCTGGGGAGCACAGTACTGGCTTTCTCTTGGACATGGGCTTATTACTCATACACATGTTCAGTGGACAAACTAATGAGACTGTAGAAGTAAAGACAGGGTTCCATGCGATGCACTGAATTACATATCCATGGGAACAATCAAGTGTCTGGGCGGGGAGCAGATTTTTAACTAAGATATGAGAAGGAATGATTTGAACATACACACTTGTCCTTGTGACCCTGGGATGGTTGTCTTCCAGATTCAAGCCAGGTACAAGTTTTGTTTGACTGGCTGAGTTTTCTTGTTGTTTCTATTGTGCTGTAGATGTAGCTAGAATTTTTCCCCTCTGCTTTCAGGTGGTTAGACGACTCTATCATTGATGAGATCACCCCCAAGCTGATCGGGGACCGACCCAATACCTATACCTACACCAAAGCCTTGGGAGAGATGGTGGTACAGCAGGAAAGTGGGAACCTGAATGTGGCCATTGTCAGGCCATCCATAGTGGGAGCAACCTGGCAGGAGCCTTTCCCGGTGAGCACCACACTTTTCCTGCTCTGCTTCAATACAGGTGCCTTAAAAACCAGCTTCTTTCTGATTGTCCTTCTCCTCTTCCTCTCCTTTTAATGTGTTCATTCCTTCCTTCTCCCCTCTCTTCCTTTCTCCTTCTCTTTCCATACATTCTTTATGACCAATTGGTTAGTATTATAAATGGGTGTATGGGTGTGTACACAAACACACATATATATGCACACCCATACACCCTGCCACACACAAACAGATTGGGCTGTTCAAGGGTAACTAACAGTTTTCTGAAATGTGTAACCAACAGAGATCTTTCTTTCCAGGGTTGGGTTGATAATTTAAATGGACCCAGCGGACTCATTATTGCGGTATGTACAAAGATGAGAAAGTAACCCCTTGAAATGGAGAACCAAACAGAGACCCTGGTGGTCTCTTGGTGTGGTGATAAAGGAAGCAGCTTATCTAGAGTTACCAGTGGAAAGAGGAAAGCAGCAGGAAGTTGCTTTTATCATCAGGACAGACATGACTGACATGCTCAGTTGCTATACCAGAGTTTTACTTTGGAGATGTCTGTATATCAAAAAATTTTCCTTTGGTTACAAGGTGGAGGTATTTTCTTCTCATTGGTTTATTAATGGCTTGAACTAATGCAGTTAATCAGGTTTACAGGAAAAATATTAGCCTCAGGGGCCAGGGATGCAGCTCAGCTGGTAGAATGCTTGGTCTAGCATACTTGAAACCCTGAGTTTTGACCCCCAGCACTTTATAAACTGAGTGTATGTGGCAACTCACACCTATAATCCCAGACCGCAGACAGGCAGAAGAATCAGAACCTCAACCTCAGAGGCCAACCTGTGCTACATGAGACCCTGTCTCAAAAAAAAAAAAATTATCCCAAAGACTATGGAATGCTTGACATTAAAATACACAAGCCTGTGTGCATGTATTGTCTTACTTCTACTTTTCCAATCATCCTCTTTCTGTTACCTAACTGCTTTCATCCCCATGACAGTTTAGATGGGGATAAAAATCATGTCAACATGGGCTAGAATCAGTTTTATTACAGTGCACACCAGCACACTGACTCGAATTCCACCCACTTTGCATTATATTTTTAGTAGACAAAGATGTAGCTATACACACACACACACACACACACACACACACACACACACACACACACACACACAAAACCTATGGATTCTTACAACAAAAGAAGGGGCCTAGTGTCCAACCCCCATACAAAGTGGCTAGTCCTGGCTGTGACTTCATACCTGATTTATATTCTATGCTCCATCTCTCCTGAGCAGGCGGGGAAAGGATTTCTTCGGTCCATAAAAGCTACTCCCATGGCAGTGGCAGACTTGATTCCAGTTGACACAGTTGTCAACCTCACCATAGCAGTAGGATGGTATACTGCAGTTCACAGGTGAGCGTGCTTATATAGACTTCTGAGAGATGGGGTTTCCATCTACAAGACTCCAGAGTGATAGGATGTTTGTTCCAGGATCTCAGAATTCCCGATACATCTCTCTATATAGGCAAAGGTGCATGAATACTGATTAATACTTGGTGGGTCATAAAATAATTTGCTATTAGACCACTTACCGTGGAATTTTTGAATAACCAAAAAGCTTTTACTTTCTATTCAGTATCTTAAAATAAGAAACTAGTCGATGAAATGGCAGCACAGTTTATATTTTGTTGAACTGCTATTTCGTTGCTGGTAAATGCCAAGAGATAAGACAGGAAATTTGCTGACACAAAGTAAAGGCTATGGTGCCTGTGTGAATGTGGCTGTTAGTAAATGACAAGGAAAAGGAAATTTTTCTCATGTGAACTCAGGCATGTGTATTCCACAGGTCACACCTATTGGGTATATTGATGTGTGTATTTTTTCTTTCTTTTTTCACTTTTCCTATCAACCCAAAGAATAGAGAATCTGAAAGTGCTGTGTAGATTGCAGTAGCCACAGGAACTTTCATACATGCCTCAGTGTTACTTCCCTTTATTTCTTATTAGTTATCAATTTGGTCATATTTATTTAACGTTTATCTTCCAGACCTAAATCAACATTAATCTACCATTCCACATCTGGTAATCTCAATCCGTGTAATTGGTATAAAATGGGTGAGTGCCTTTAACTATGTAAGTGCATAGCTGCCTATATTGGCCAGGGAAAATTAGTGTCTTGCAGCCAGAACATGGGGTTGGAGGGAGCCAAAACAAAACCAACCTTAAAGAGAGAAAGTCTCTGCAGACTGTAAATGTGTTGTAGTCAACTAGAATGTACAGCGATTAAAAAAAAAAAAAGTGGGCTATGGAAAAACATGCAGGATTACATGGAATGAAGTCTTACAGGAGGTTTCAAAAACAACAATGAAGCCAAGCAAAAGTTGGCAAGATAAACAACAGTACTGGTGGCCGTCAGCACCCCCCTCACCATGGCTGTTTCAGAAAGGCCTCACAGCAGTCCACCTCTGTTATGGAGCAGTGGTAATGCTCATCCGTTTGTGCAGCTGCCAGCCCCACCCTGCCCCAACTGTGCAGCACCTGAGATGCTGAAAGTGTTTTGTTGGTAACAGATCTCATGTATCTTTAGGAGTTAATTTTCTTGCTAAAGTCTGAGATTTAAGAACCTCTAGCTGTTGTTCTAGTCTTAGTCCCATTCAGAGCATGCACATGCATGCGCACAGGGACAGACACACACACACACACACACACACACACTGTTATTTGTACTTGCAAAGTTGCAGATGTGGAAATATCTGTGATCAAGTTCTTTTCATCATAAACTCAGTTATTTAGATCACATATCTAAATTAGAATTGATTTCAAAATAGTAAGAAATCTATTTTTGCATCAGTAATGGGAGATGTCTGAGATCCCACCCATATACATTAGTAACATAAGCAAATAAGATATTGGAAACTCAGGCGGGGAGATGGCCAGCAGTTAAGAGCATGTACTACTCTTGCAGAGGATCCAGTGTGGTTGCCAGCACCCACATCAGTTGGCTCACAATTGCCTCTAACTCCAGGTCCAGAGGCTCTGACACCTTCTTGTGGCCTCTGCAAGCACCTATACTCAAATGCATATACCTACACATAGACACACATGCATACACATAATATTAAATGTTAAATATTAAAAATAAGACTTTTAAAAAGAGTTTGGAGGATATAGTATTTTTAAAATTTTTCTTCTTTCCTGAAAACTCTCATTTTATGGAATTAGAGATGATTACAGTTAAAAGGACCTTAAAAAGAATCTAGGGTGCTCAACTTACATGAGGCCCAGAGAGTAAATGAGCTTTTTGGATTCATAAAGGGAACTAGTTGGTCCCTAAAATAAAAGTGAAGCCAGGTCTCTGGCTCTCTTCTGTGTGAATTACCTTTCCAATAGTAATTTATAAAAGAAAATATAAGTCACTGTTAAGACAAAAATAAAGCCAGAGTCCTTGGTCGAAGACCTTAGGCAGTGCCAGGGAAACATCTATGTGATTAGCGGACTTCTCAGTCTCTGCTTTAAGAAACCCACACTACACAAACTCTATTGGCTGCATCTTAGTCACTGTTCTATTGCAATGAACAGACACCATGACCAAGGCAATTCTTATAAATGAAAGCTTACAGTTTCAGGCGCTTAGTCCATTATCATCAGGGTGGGGAGCATGGCAGCAGACAGGCAGGCCTGGTGCTAGAAATGTAGTTAAGAAGTACATCCTGATAATCCTTCTAATCCTTTCAAATAGTGCTACTTCCTGGTGACCAAGCATTCAAATATATAAACCTATGGGGCCATTCTTATTCAAAACACCACATTCCACTCCCTGGTCCTCATAAGCTTATAGTCATATCATAATGCAAAAACACAATCCAATTTCAAAGGTCTCCATAGTCTTTCAGTCTCAACACTGTTTAAAAGTCCAAAGTTCGCCGGGCGGTGGTGGTGCACGCCTTTAATCCCAGCACTTGGGAGGCAGAGCCAGGCGGATCTCTGTGAGTTCGAGACCAGCCTCGTCTACCAAGTGAATTCCAGGAAAGGCGCAAAACTACACAGAGAAACCCTGTCTCGAAAAAAAAAAAAAAAAAAAAAACACACACACACACACACACACACACACACACACAAAAAAAAAAAAAAAAGTCCAAAGTTCAAAGTCTGTTCTGGGACTCATGACAATCTCTTAACTATCACCCCCTGTAAAGTCACAATGAAAAAAAGCATATCACAAACTTCCAATATACCATGACACATTTCCATTACAAAAGGGAGGGAAGGGAACATTGTGAGGAAATAATGGATCAGAGCAAGACCAAAACCCAACAGAGCAAACTCCAAATTCTACATCTCCATGTCTGATGTCAAAAGTACTTGTCAGATCTCCAACTCCTTTCAGCTATGTTGACTACAACATACTTCTTTTCTTGGGCTGGTTCCACACTCGTATGCAGCTCTCCTTGGCAGGTTACCATGACTCTGGCATCTCCAATATCTTGGGGTCTCCAACACAATCCAGGCTTCGCCTTCACAGCTTCACACAATGGCCTCTCCAAGGCTCTATGTAGGGGCACCCCTACCACAGGCTTGGCTCAGTGGCTTTCCTTAGACGCAGATGCAGATTCCACAACTTATTTCTTGTATTCTTGACTCTAAAGCCAGAAACATGTGGCTGAGGCTGCCAACTTCTGCTACTTGGCTGAGACTGGGACAAGGCCTCCCTCATTTAGTTTCTTTTGCATCTGCTCTCTGTTTTCCATGCTTTCCTTCAATGCTTGCTTAAGCTTTTAATTCCTTTTCACAAGTTTGAAGCTTAGCTGGGTGGGGTCTTGCCCTGAGGTCACTACTCCATTTAACACCAGGCTTTTCTTTAAGCATTTCATCTCTTTGAGCACTAGACTTAGCTCCATTACATTTCTTGGTAATCCTTTTCTCCTCAAACTGTACATTTTATATTTCTCCTTGCCCCACTTGCTCCTTTTCATTGTAGATCTGCATAAAAGTGACCACTAGCAACCACATGACCCAGTCAATACTGGGCTGTCTTGAAATTGCCTCTGCCAATGTCATTAATCCAAAACTCTTCAATTTAGCTTCTGGCAAATTTTTAGGACAAGGGAAGAAAGCAGCCACATTCTTTACCAAAATATCACCAAAATGGTCTCATGGCTATTTACTAATTTCTTCCCCTTTGAAACTTCTCAAGCTGGGGCCAAACAGTTCAAATCACCCTCAGCACTATCTTCCATGCTTCTACTAGGATTGCCCATTAAGCCACACTTAAAGTGTCCAACCACTTTTCTAGACCAAAGTCCAAAAGACTTTTGCATTCCTCCAACAAAGCAGCATGGTCAAGCCTATCACAGCAATAACCTAGTCCTTGGTAGCAACTTCTGTTTAGTCACTGTTTGTCATGACACCATGACCAAGACAATTCTTATAAAAGAAAGCATTTAACTAGGGGCTTGCTTACAGTTTCAGAGGCTTAGTCCATTATCACCATAGCATGGTGGTAGACATGGTGCTACAGAAGTAGTTGAGTGACATTCTGACCCACAGGCAGAGAGAGAGAGAAAGAGAGAATATGTATGCATGCCTGGGCCTACTGTGGGCTTTTGAAACCTCAAAGCCCACCCCCAGTGATACATTTACTGCAACAAGGCCGTACCTCCTCCAATTATGCCACATCTTCTAATTCTTCAAGTAGTGCTACTACCTGGTGACTAAGCATTAAAATACATGGGCCTATGGAGGCCATTCTTATTTAAACCAACACATATTGTCTATACACAAGGGACTATATCTATTCAATACCCAAGACACATGAAAAAGAATTTAAATACCTAGTGATGACAGAAGGTTAAGAAAGACAGTTCGGCTCTCCTACATGGTGTGAGTTCTCAGTGACAGCCTCCCTCTCTCTGTTAAACAGTAATTCTCTCTATGTGCTTCAGTGGTGCTGGCTGGGGAACACTGCCGCAGAACTGCCAAACTCCTGTGGCTTGTTGTATGATAGGCTGTAACTTGAGGAATGCCTTTTCAGGAATGATAAATGCTTGACATACATGCTTCTCAGCTCTTCACACCACAGTAGATATGCTTAGCTTGTCATGTCCTTCACCCAGTGCCAAACCTCTACACAAGAAGCCTAATACAGCATATTAGGACTCCACTACCCACTAATTCAAGTTTGTTGCGTTTCAAACTCATTTATGCTTCATGACAGGGCTATTAGAAGTGATCCAAATGCTACTAACTGGAACCACCAGCAATGTCACCATAGGCTGAACATTTGTAGTTTCAAGTGACAATGCAGAATAATTGACAGCTGGGTGGGTGAACATGCAACATCTCTCCACTTAGTTATCTTTGTTAATGCCCTTCAAGAAAAAAATTAAATTCTTTACATATAGTTAAGAATTTTTTTTTACCAGATTTATACATAAGAGCTAGGATATGTATACATTTTGTTAATAATTAATGGCATCTTTATAAAGAATACATTTTCTAATGGTTACTGGGAAGACATGAAAATTGTCAAAAAATGATCAAAAAAGTATATTGATCTTATACCCAGTTAAACTATCACAGGTTAATCACCTAGTCTGAAAATCTGTTTTGGTGGCATGAGGTCACTGTGAAAAAACTAAAGAGTCAAGATAGACTTAGGAAATAGAAAGTTATTATGCATTACTGAAATATTCAGTCCAAAAGTATTCACTGAGCACCAGCTGCCTGGCAGTCACTTCTCAAGATCTAAGGAGGCACAAAAGCAAACTTACATATCAGATATGGTTAAGTGCTTGAAGAAAAATAGAGCGGGGTAAGAAGGATGCTTTCTTATGTGAAGGCCAAGGAAACAGCTCTGGTAAGGAGACATCTCAGCAGAGACCTGAGGGAAGTGAAGGCTTGTCAGAAGACAGCTGAAGGAAGTCTTGTAGGCTAAAGGAACCATCAGTACAAAAACTCTATTCATATTCAAGGACAGGAAAACCACCTTGTCTAGAGCAGAAGCAACCAGAGAGAGTGGCAATAAATGAACCTGAAGGATGGGCGTAGGAGTGAGGACGCAGGAAGATCCTGCAAGGCCTTGTCCATGTTGAGCATTGTCTCTCTGTATGAAAAGATGCAGATATTACAAGATATTACCAACTGGACTAAGGGTTTGGCTCCCCTCCAAATAAGAGGGTTCATCTGAGCATTTTATAAAAAGAGAAGTAAATTCTGAGTAACATTTTCAAAGACTCATTCTAGCTGTTGTATGGAGAGCAAACTACTGGGAAACAAGAGCTATAGCAGAGTCCAGTGGTGACACCATCCCAATATTCCAAGAACACGACAGCTCCTACTCATGGCAGCAGTGGACATGGTGATGCTGCGTTCTTTTCAAGGGGAGGCCAATTATTCTGGTTTGCACTGTTATGACAGTTGTTAAACAAAGAGGAACATCAAGATGACTCCAAAGGTTCTGGCTGACTTATTGAAAAAGACCGTTATCATTTAGATAGAAAGTTTTTTAAATGTGTCAGGAAAGGGTGGCTAGTAGTGGGAGTATCAAGAGGACAATTTTAGAGCTGTTAAATGTGAATGCTTATTACACAGCCAAAAGGAAATGTGAAGCAGACATGCAGGTACGTAGATGAGATCAGTAATAACGTCAGAATCTCCTGTTTGACTTTTATTTTCTTTTTCAAGTGTAGATGCCACTAAGTTCCATGCTGTGATTTTATGTATGTTGCCTTGATAAAACACACTGAACAAAATCAACTTAGAGGAAGAAGGGGTTTATTTTGTTTACAGTCCAAGTTACAGTTCATCATTGAGAGAAGGCAGAGCAGGAATTCAAACAGAAACTTGAAGGCAGACCTGCTTTGTTTTCTATAGAGCATTACTTCTGACCAAGGAACTGACTCACAGTCAATGGAGCACAACAGAAATCATGGAGGAATGATGCTTGCTCCTCTGTACAGGCTATGCTTAACTTTCCTATACAGTCCAGAACCACCTACCCAGGTGTCTTAGTTACTGTTCTATTGCTGTGAAGAGACACCAATGACCATAGCAACTCTTATTAAAAAAAAAAAGTATTTAGGTGGGACTCGCTTATAGTTTCAGAGGTTTAGTTCATTATCATCATGGCAGGAAGCATGGAGGCATGCAAACAGAAGTAGCTGAGAGTTCTACATCCAGATCTGCAGACAGCTGGAAGAGAGGCACTGAACCTGGCTTGGGCTTTTGAAACCTCAAAGACCAACCCCCTCCCCCTCCCCCATGACACACTTCCTCCAACAAAGCTATACCTAGTCCAGCAAGGCCACACCTCCTATTCCTTCTCAAGTAGTGCCACTCCCGAATGACTAAGCATTCAAACATATGAGCCTATGGGGGCCATTCTTATTCAAACCACCATACAAGGGATGGCACTGGGCCCTCCTGTATCAGTTAACAATCAAGAAAATCCCCTAGAAACGTACCTACAGGACACTCTAATCCAGACAATTTTTCAATTAACTCTCTCTGAGTTAAAGCTAACCAGGAACATCTATATTTTACATGTTCATTTCCTGGTGATATATTTTGAAAGAGGTAATGATCAAATTACCACAATAACTGATAACTTCATAATTGAATAATGAACTACATTGTTTGAAAAGATCCAATTAAGTCAAAATTGAATTTAAATGAATGCTCTAAAAAGAACTATTGAATCTATAAATATTAAAAATTTAAACTAAGCTAATCTAAAAAATAGGAACATAAAAAGGCAATTATAAAAATTCCACTAGTGAAAAACTGAGTCAAGTACACACATAGAAAAGCAAGACTATCAAGGCAAGAGAAGCTGTGTTATCTAAAGGGAACCACACAAAAAATCCATCCATGTACTTTTATGCAAGCCTTTGTTAAGAACATTTAACCTGCAAGGGATCCTCCCAGCCTCCATCTCTGGCCTTTCAGAGTAGACTTGAGAACCTGGAATGGAATACCCTTCTGAATAACCTGTCCTTGTATTGAATAAGAAATTTCCCCAAGTATTTGAGAGTAAATGTTTAAAGAAAAGGCTAGCAGCAGTGGTGGTCTACAAGGCCAGCCTGGTCTACATAATGAGTCTCAGGACAGCCAAGGCTACAATAGTGAGACCCTGTCTCAACCTCCCACCCCACCAAAAAAGTATCCACTCTTAGTGCAGTCATATTGCTTAACTGTGCAGATGTTCACTTGCCAGGCATAAAAATCTTCATGTTCTTAGAAACAGAGTCTTGATGCTATACAGCAAATACTGTCTGTCATTCTGAGCTGCAGATAGCTTGCACTTATAATGGGCTTACATTCTCTGAGATTTAGTACTTCCTCTTTTTGTTCCAGGATTACAGGTCTTGGCAACCATTGAAAAGATCCCATTTGAGAGTGCTTTCAGAAGGCCAAATGCTGACTTCACCACCAACAACTTCACCACCCAGTATTGGAACGCTGTCAGTCATCGGGCCCCAGCCATCATCTACGACTTCTATCTGAGGCTCACTGGAAGGAAACCCAGGTGAGAAGTTGTAATATTGGCTTTAGTAGTGTCATTGCATGGAACCCAAAGTCCTTAATCCTCCCTACAGCTGAGAATTGAAGGAGACAAATCTCTCTCTCTCTCTCTCTCTCTCTCTCTCTCTCTCTCTCACACACACACACACACACACACACACACACACACACACACACGTTTTTCTCATCTTTTTACCTATTGTGTATGTGTGTGATCTTGAACATAACCTTTCTGTAAAGTTAATCCGAATAAATTCTGACTACATCACAGTCCTAGGAGGTTTTGAGAGGAGAGCTGTTTCGTGTTCTGAGCATAGAGCTAGAAAACACAGTCCATTGCAAGAAATGGACACAGGGCAGTGGGACTGCAACAACAGAGCTTCTCTGGGGTTGGTCAGAACTTCGTGGGAGTTTGAATGCTGACCCTCTAAGGTTATGAACCATATTCAGAAAAATGTGGGCAAAGACCTGCCTACAAGGCTGTTAGGAAAATCAGCAAAGACAGTATTTTCTGTAAGTGTCAACACTGTCTAACTTTAAGTCTGTCTTCCTTAAGTATGAATTACAAGCTTTTGCTTCACCAAGTGCTAATATAGTCAACACTCTGCCAAAAGTTAATATATTAAGACCTGAGATCCTATTTTTGTTTTACAAATTTAAGAAATACAATAAAAAGAAATTAGCTTTCTAAAGATCTGCCTTAAATCAGTAAAACAAAACAAAATAGTAATCCTTTCAAGCAAATAACTAGCTCACTTTTGAAATGTCTAATGAGAAAGGGATGGGTTTGGCTAGGAGGGCTGTAAAATGTCTGTTAGCTTCATTATTTCCTTTAACAGAATTAAGATGGAAAGTGGGGAGAAATGATAATTCTAACTTTCACAGAAATTTGCAAGCCCTTCTAGCACCACAAGTAGATTTTAGAGAGAATGAGCAATTTGTTAGATCTATTGCTGTCTCTCATGCACATGAAGGAAGGGGTAAGGTACTTTACAAAAGATTAAAGAGAAGCTTGATGGTAGAAACTGTTATTGTTGTTAACTAGCCAAAGGAGGACTGTTACCAAGAAACTGGAAAAAAAAAAAAAGAATTCTGGGAAATTGGAGGAAAGAGGGATGCATTTTTGTCTTGTTTTTTTTTTTTTTTAATACTTTTATTGATCTCAGTAAGTAGCCCAGGCATATCTTGATCTCATGTGTGTTTTCCTGCCTCAGCCTCCTCAGTGCTGGTATTACTGGCATGAGCCCACCAAGGTTTGCACTTCCTTGATGATGCTGGGCCACCCTTCCCCGTGGAGGAAGAGGCGGTGTGCAGGGCGCACTGCACTAGCTGTCTGGTCTC
Source organism: Peromyscus maniculatus bairdii (assembly GCF_049852395.1). Classification (NCBI taxonomy): domain Eukaryota; kingdom Metazoa; phylum Chordata; class Mammalia; order Rodentia; family Cricetidae; genus Peromyscus; species Peromyscus maniculatus. Next base: position 168,649,946 of record NC_134854.1, read on the forward strand.
TCCCTCAGGATGCTGAAGCTCATGAACCGGCTCCTGAGAACCATCTCCATGTTGGAGTATTTCATCAACCACAGTTGGGAATGGAGCACAAACAACACAGAGATGCTTCTGTCAGAGCTGAGTCCTGAAGATCAGAGAGTAAGTACGGCTCTGACTCCAAGCGCAGGGACAGTGCACTCTGGGAACTCAGGATTATGAGACAGGTTGTGGCGGGAATCCTAACTGGTCTTAATAATAAAAACCTGGAGTCAGATATAGGGGTAAATGCTGAAAGATCAAAGAGACCAAAGAACAAGCCACAGCCACACCACCTCTTACCTTGCCAACTCCTCAGCCTGAAAGAGATTGAGCTGTCTCCTCTTGACTTAATATTCCTCTCTCTACCCAGCCATATCACTTCCGGTCTCCACCTCTCTAATGCTGGGATTGATTAAAGGCATGAGATCCCAAGTGCTGGGATCAAAGGTGTGAGCCACCACTGCCTGGCTCTGTTTCTCTTTTAGACTGGATCTTGTGTAGCCCAGGGTAGCCTTGAACTTGGAGATCTATCTGCCTCTGTCTCCCGAGTGCTGGAATTAAAGGTACCACTGCCTGACCTCTATGGCTAACTAGTGGCTTAGCTCTGCACTCTGATCTTTAGGCAAGCTTTATTTGTTAGATCATAAACAAAATATCACCACAACCAGTAATGCTGATGAGGAAGTGTTGAGTAAACATAAGGAAGATGATTTTTTTTCCTAAGGAAACCAGACAATATCTGTTGTCCTTTTTTTAATGGTTGCTGCCTTTTAAGCCACAGCTGTCTGACTCAGCAACAGCAACTCTGCTGCTACCAACAGCAGTTAGTTAGGCCACAAGGGCCGCACAGCTGGAGGGAAATCGGTTCCCTCGGCTCCAACTCCTGCAAAGCTATAAGGGAAACTTAACTAAACCTCTCTCCCTCTAAAGAACTCAAGATTCAAAGGTTAAGGTGGAATTCTGCTCTTCAGAGAGGCTGAATAGCAAGTCGCTCACCTCCTCTCCTTGCTCGAGTCCTCCAAAAAGTCCCCATGCTTCTCCTCGCCCCTCCTTATAAACCCTTTCTCACCTGGCCTCCTTACCATTTTCTGTCTGCTAGTTGCTGATGCAGCCTTCTGACAGCAGGTAAATTTTTTTTAATCAAACACATCTTTGTATCATTAAACAAACATTCCAGAGCATAAACAAAAGCAACACATCTTGAAATAATATTCTACAGCAAAATCAGCATTCACAGGAAACAAGTTTACTGCAGCTAGAACTAGTTTGTAGATTGTGATGAGAACTTCACTGCTGCTGGATGTAGTGGCATGCTTGGCAACCCAGTAATGGGGAGGTTGAGAGAAGTGGGGCCAGCAAGTCTAGCCATATTGATGAGCTCCGGGCACCCACACTGGACAAGGTGACTGCTCCGCAGTGCAATGCTGACAGCCCATATATTTTGCTTCATAGGTATTCAACTTTGATGTGCGCCAGTTGAACTGGCTTGAATACATTGAAAATTACGTTTTGGGAGTTAAGAAGTATCTACTGAAAGAGGATCTGGCTGGTATCCCCAAAGCAAAGCAACACCTAAAAAGGTAGGTGCATTCCTTGCTATGTGTGAGGTGTTCCTGTTGATTGACTTTACACAGGGTTCTGTATGAGAATTAAATCACCCCACCCCAATTTATGAAGTGCCAATTATGAGGCTGGATTCACACTTGAGCATTAGAAATCCGACATCCACACTACTGTGTAATACACAACGTTGAATTTAGACCTCACTGCACCCCTGAAGCAGGTATTTTTTTTTGTTAGGCCATTAATACAAGAAGTACTTAGGGCACAAAAAAGACAGAATGTTGTTCATGGAAACAAATAATGGAGCCAGGCTCAAGCCCAAGTTTGTTTCTTCTTGTGTACTGTATCAGTGTGACCTAATACCCAAAAGGCAGATCATGCTCTTGGAAAGCCATGTAACTACTCTTCAATTCTTACAATTCCTTCCTACTTCTTTTAGTCAAATTCCTGACAAATAAGTTACAGGATGTAGGTCATGATTCCTGCAAAAACTAAGGTTTGTAGTCGAGGTGGTAACAATGGGAAGGTAGACAGCCAAGGAGGAGGACACTTGAAAAGCAGGCTGTAAAGTTCATTATCTACCCTCCAGCCAATAAGTGGCTGAAGGCTTTTAAAAACTATGCATGGTGTGTGGATGTGCATGTCATAGCCATGTGGAGGTCAGGAAACAACTCTGTGGACTCAATTTGCACGTGGAGGTCAAAGGACAACTTTGTGGAGTCAAATTCCTCCTTTGACCCTTACATGAGTTCCAACTCAAGTTCCAGGCTTGCTCCAAAAATGCATTTACTCAGTCATCTCACTGATCAGAGAAGATTTTCGATATTGAAAGGTCAGAGTGTATTTTAAAAACATTATACTCATCCATGAATCATGCTTGTAAAAAGAGCTCCAAACAGAAGTAGGAGAAAGAGTAACAAGCTAGGAAAACATGAAGGAAACATGATTATTCAAGAAAGGAAATGAAAGACATAAAGACCTAGGAACACCAGGCCATGCTGTGGGCTCTAAGAACTAGGTATTTGCTGCTAACAGACAGGAGGAACACATTTACACTTCAGGTAACACAGCTGGGTACAGGTGCTGTCTTAACTGTGCTTTTGTTTCTGTCCCTCAGGCTCCGGAACATTCACTACCTCTTTAACACTGCCCTGTTTCTTATCGTCTGGCGCCTCCTCATCGCAAGGTCTCAGATGGCTCGGAACATCTGGTTCTTCATTGTGAGCTTCTGTTACAAGTTCATCTCCTACTTTAGGGCCTCCAGCACACTCAAGGTCTAATTAAGAACATTCCACCAGCCCATCATCTGGAACCTCAAGATACCTCTAAGGCAGTAAACTGTGTCTTAAACTAGGAAGTAACAAGAAGCCTCCCAAGCTTCCAGTCAAACTTGCCATTCCATCTTCTTTTCTACTTCTTTTCACTGTATTTTTTAAAAAAATTTGGCTCCGTGAGGAAAGTCAGCCTCTAACTGCATACATTTACAAAAACCTAACTTCCAGATTGTCTTGACATCATCCACTCTACACTATCACACATGAAGCATGAGAGCACCCCTCTTCCTATACTTTCCCTTCCCCGACACAACTAATTTCAATGTACTGAGCACGGAAGAACACATGGCAGAAGCCAAAGCATGCTAGAGAAAGGCAGCACTAACCAGGGAGGCATGCTCAGTAGCAAGGCACAAGTTCCCAACCATGGTGGAGGAGGGCAGCTCAACATCCTGACAATGCCACAGTAGAGTCCTGGTTGAGTTGAGGGGTGGGAGATGGGAAAAATAGACTTATGTCTGCCCTGTTTCTCACTTGTGTCTGTAGCTTACACCAAATATGAACTTAATCACATGCCCCAGGGAGTCTTACGTACTTAAGTCAAAGTTTAAAGCGTCTTATGATTTTGATATCCCTTAGTCTAACTCTTTTTAATCACCATTGTCCCGAAAACCTGCTTAAGTTTCCTTCTCATTTATTGATATTGCCAAAGCCCTTCTATTTAAGTGTACTTCACTCAGACACCAGTTAGCAAGGCTGATGGGGAGAGGGAAGTTCCCAGACTAGAACTATGGAAACCCTCCAACCTTTGCCAGTGAGGAAAGCAAAATTTCAAATAAAATTTTAAGTTCTAGTTTTTGTCTTCATGTGTGGAGCTGGGAAGAGCATGTTCCTGCAGCACCTGAGGTCCCTCGGACCCCAGTCATCCCAGTCACATGTCAATTGTATAATGTACAGAGGTCAAAAACAGAAAGTGAAGTTTTTGCTTAAATATTTAAATACAAATACAAACCTTTATACATTCACAAATCCTCATATTCAAGCCGTCACCCTAGTTTTGCTCATATTTGAGATTTAGACACGCTGGACTGCAGGATCTCTGCATGCTAAAAACATGAAATATTTGAGTAAGGTGTTTAGAACCTAAAAAGTAACCACCACACAAATTGCTAAAAACTACACACAGATAGTTAACGTGTATGTTTATATCCTGGTGGCTCAAGTGTGCCCAGTACTGAGCGCTCCTTGGCTCCATGAGGAACATGTTGAGAGGGCCCTTTCTGGTACTGTTTCTGCAAGTCAGATTCAGGTCAGGGACTACTCTCCAGGCGGAAAACTCAACTCTGAAACAAAAGCACCCATGGGTCCCCCATGTGAGACATCTGCAAGACACTTCTGAGTCATGTGAAACACACCAGGTATGGATACAATAAAAATAGGAACTCAAGATACAGGATTGGATTTTAAAAAGTTCTAAAAATGTACTACCTTTTGACCATTGTTTCATCAATCCAAGAACTCCAGGGATTTAATATTAATTTGAACTTCTTATTAAATAAAATTCTGAATTACCAGTTTGTCCTCAGTGTTCTTTAACTGCTGACCACTTCTTCCCACTACCCCTCTCCAGGAAAAAGGAGATACACTTAAGCTACACACTGATGCAACCTTTTCTTGCCACACCAATGGGATTGCATCTGCATGAGTGTTCTGTGGCATCAGAAACATGGCATAAATTTATCTTGCAATGCCTAAACAGGAAAAGTAAGTATGTAAAAGTCGTCTCCACCATTGAGAAATCCACCCCAGGACCAATTAACTATATGAATCCCAATATACACACAACAGGGAAAAAAAAATCTACTTGGGTGCAGAGTTAAAAGTATAAAGGTACATGCTTTAAAAGAAGTCCTGGTAAAAAGGAGGGTTGATTACAACCAGTCTTCTCTACATCTGAGAAAAATGCCAACATGAACCATTATATTTTATTCTATTAATATAGGCTAGTAAGAACATACAAATAGGAAGTCTTGGTGATGTCTAGTCTGTACCCACATGATGCTTGATGATAGTGACCAGACAGCCACTAGGGCAACTAATGCTGACACACACTTCAGAAAAACTTTTGTATTCACCTAGTACCACTTTTAACTCATTTAAATAATTCACAATAGAGGTAAACAGGGAACTCCAAAGAGTATTTGTCTTAAGTCACTGTTCTATTGTAAAAAGATACCATGACCAAGGCAACTCTCATATTTAATGCTTTCTTTTATACTTAAGAGGCTATTATCATGGCAGGGAGCATGGTGTGGGAGCAGTACCTGAGAGCTACACCCTTATCTGGGCCTGGAATGAGCTCACCCTGTTGACAAAATTCCTCCAAAGCCATACCTTCTAAACCTTTCACACTTCCACTACCTGGTGACTAAGCATTCAAATGAGCTTATAGGGACCATTCCTACTGAAAGCACATTATTATAACACAGCGAACATAAAAATTAAGTCAGATGTACTTTCTAAAATCATCAGTAACTTTTAAAGTTCACAGGGCTCATGTGGCTACCTTTCTGCAACTGGGTGTGGTCCTGCTATCCTGGAACACTGAAAAGCAGTGTTGGTCTCTTATGTCTAGAGAAGTGTATAAAAAAAAATTACTGCCTACAATCAGCTTTAAAAACATGGTTAAAAAGTTAACAAAACAAGCCTAGCAATAGATAGGTTTTGGATATTATATGACGAAGTGTGGCTACTTCTATGGCAAATGATGCTTACCTGAAATTAAGTTTAAGCAGAACCATGTATTCTGCCATGGAACGTTTTTAGCATCTTCCCATTTTACCTAAAATACTGTGTCCTAGGGTCAGAGATGTGAGGTAGAGTAACATGTGTCAACTCTAGAAAAAATACAGTTTAAAAAGCAGAGCTGGTGGTGGGGACTTCTCAGCAGCATAGCACTTGCAGAAAATATTCAGGACCCCAAATTCAACACCCAAACTGACAGGAGAAAAAACTTAACAGCTATCCAAGTGACCTGTAAACAAGTGTTCTGAAAAACAAATCCAAAGAATTTCCACAGCATTACTAGTGATAGACAAGGCCTGCTTGGTATCAAGCCTGTATTAAAGAGATCTCCCTGCGCCGTATAAGTTCTTTTAAGGTATTACATAAAGTACACAGATGAGTTACACTAAGAATTTTAGAATACTATTAGGAGACCCCAAATACTTGCTTTACTGACTGCAATCCTGTCAATTGTCTACAAACTCACTCATAGCTCATATTCGTGCTATTTACATGTATGAGGACCCATGTGTGGAGGACAGCAGTCAACAATGGGCGTCTTCCTCCATCATTTTCCATTTATTTGTTCACACAGTATCTCACTGAACCTGGAGCTTGTTGACTCAGCAAGACTAGCTAGCCAGAAAGCCCCAGGGACCTTCTGTCTTTGCTCCCCCAGTGCTGGGACAACAGATGCATGCCACCACCAGGAGGACAAGTACATGCCACACCAGGAGGACAAGTGCATGTCACATCAGGACAGATGCATGCCACACCAGGAGGACAAGTGCATGTCACACCAGGAGGACAGATGCATGCCATCCCAGGAGGACAGATGCATGCCACACCAGGAGGACAGATGCATGCCATCCCAGGAGGACAGATGCATGCCATCCCAGGAGGACAGATGCATGTCACATCAGGAGGACAGATGCATGCCACTCCCAGGCTCCACCATTATCCTGGTAGTGTTATAAAGAATCTGAGAAGCTTATACAAGAGAAGCTACAAGATTAAATGGCATGCTGAATGCTTTAAGGATCTCAAGGTTCTGGGTCATGTATTTCTTATAGAAAAAAAAATGTATCTGAAGTACAAGGGTAGACAGAATTTTGAAGTAAAGGAGTTACATGTAAATTTACTTCCTGGCATTTGAATGACAACACATCTATCAAAATATTATATCTTATATGCACTTCAAAGTTAAGACTGTAAGTTGTTTCAGATGACAAATTCTGATGATAATGAAATAGACAGCTTTTCTGTGTATCTGATAAAAAAAAAAAAAAGCCAGAAGTGTCCAATACTCTTCTAAGTTGAGAACAAGTGGGTCTGCCCTTCTAATATTGAGCCAGGCTATCTCAGGAGGTAGATAGTCAAGGGTTTAAACACTTGACAGTAATTTATTCACCTAGTTATTTACTGTCTTTACAGTCTTAAGGTATACAAATACAAACAGTATAAAAAATACATTTCAAGTAAATGAGGCCTCAAACTTAAAAATGTTAGGATTGAACACATGTATGCACACACGCACGCACGCACGCACGCACGCACGCACGCGCACACACAGACTATCTTAATAAAATTAAGAAGACTGGATTGAATAGATACTTGGGTATTCTGGCTCTAGGGATCCACAGGCATAGGGAAGGCTATGGCAGGTCAGAGAGGGATATCTGGCATGGAAAAAAACCCTGGTAAGGCCAAAAGCTCTCTCCACAAATCCTAATTGTAGCTGCCTTCATCACCCAAACAGATGGTCAGAATTTTCATTCTTTTACAGACAAAAATGTGACCCTATTTGAAAATCAAAGTCTTAGCTTTTAAAATGGAAATTAATGGCAAAGAAAATTTTGCTTTGAACAAATTCCTGTAGTCAATTTTAATGGAAAAGATACAGCTCAGTAAGATTTTAACGTGGCACGTAAAAAACATGGAAACAATTAAAAATAATTTTAAATCTTTTAAAGACATAGTAATACTGAAAGTTAACTCTAAATCAGTATTTTCTTCCCTGAAATCTGACTGAATTTTCTAGCAGTAGACATAGAACAGCAACATTCCAGTTCTAACAAAATTCTTCTGGAGAGATGTTCTGTTTCTAGCCCAACTATAAAATTTAAGGGAATAAACAAAACCAACCAACCAACCAAACAAAAAGCCACAAAGAAACAAAAACCTCAGAGAAGACATTCATTATTTGAAATTTCCTGGATTATTTTAAAGTTTAAAATATTACATTATTAGTCAGTCAACCCCTTAATTGTTCTTAATACTGTGTATTTTAACCAAAAATTTTTATTTTCTACAAAATGCCATTTTTCATACACTTAACTGCTGCGTGCTTTGCTGCTGTCTCTCCACCTGATTGCCTATCCTCTTTCAAGAAGCATTTTTTTTTTTTTTTTAATCTGTAAAAACATTCACTTGAAAAAACAGTAATTTGTGACAGGCCACACCAGAAGCCTCCATTGTCAGTGTAGTCCTGGGTCTGACAGGGATGGAAACCCAGTCTTCTCCCTCAGTCATTCAGCCTCCAGAGACTAACCGATGCTTCTGCTTCTGCCCTCAAGCCTCCCAAGAGGAAAACCGGCTGGCACACAAAGCCGGCAGTTTCCAAGAGCACCGACAGGGCTCCCTCAAGTTACTTTAGCTTCATCATTCTGCCCAGAGCCCCGAGGGCAGCACTTTGTTCCTGGTCCAGTTTTACGGTGGTGCCTATGCTGCTCAGAGCTGACACTATCTTGTACACAACACTGCCTCACCCATCTGTTAGCTATCCTTTTTTTCAACTCCTCACAAGCATACTTTTCTTTCCTTCAATATTTTACAAATTAGCAACCTTTATCTTTGTAAACTGTGCTTTCTTCTCCCTGCAGTGTCCCATGTACAGCTGTGAGTGGTACCTGTTACCTATCATAGCACTTGTATACCTGCCCTTGGGAAACTTCACCTTAACCTCTAAGAACTGACTGTTAACAGGCAGGAAAGTCACCAACTGGAGTTCCAAGGAAAGCAGTCACCTTCACCAGAACCCAGTACTGGACAACATGGTCTTATCAATATGGCTTAACATTAATATGGCTGTAACACAGGGCCAGCCCCTGTTTCCTTTATTAACCACATGAGCTGATTACAGTTTTTTAAAGTCTAGACTAGTTTTCCATATGTTTTACACATTTTATTCTGACATCTTTTAAAAACAAAAGGACGCACACGTTTGCATTTATCAATGCCCTTTTCTTTAAATATGGTCTCACTTCCATCCTCTAGGCTCTGCTCTCCATGCTGTCCGTTTGCTGGGAGAGCATCAGAAATGCCATCTTCTCCTGGCACTCTGGCTGGGCCTCCAGTCAGCTGCATAATTTCTTCTAGGACATTTGTAACAGACACAACATATACAGGACGACTTCAGTTTGTTTTTTTCCTTGGCTGGTTTTTTTTCCTTTTTTTAAATAAGCATGTTTCCTGGTTCTCATATTTTCTTTTCTTTGAATATATTGCACAACATTTTATTATTAGAAAAGGTTTTACGTTTCAGGCAAAAAGTTTTTTTTTTTTCCACCCAGGAGGTGCTAATGTGTATTATTTTCTAAAAGAGGTAAGTGGTTGTCTGTGTGGCCATCTTCAAAGGGGACCTAAGGGGAGGAGAAGAGAAGACCAGAGTGTTAGTTCTACTCTATATGACGTCTCTATCACCAGGCTTTATGGGGACAATCCTTTCTATTTAGACTTAAGGACAACAACATGACTAAGAGAAAAGCACGTGCAGTATCACTTACAGAATGGACAGGCTTGTAGGATCCAAGTCTGAAACGACAGCAAATTATTTCCACTATAAATTTTCCAATTCCATGTAACATGCCTGTAATGAGTATAATAAGTTCACATTTTTAATTAAACAGCTTTTAAAATTGCTATGTAAGAATAAAATACTGAGGATAACTGTAGAGAAGTAGGTCATGGAATGCAGCACAGCGGCCTGCAGCTGCCTCTGAGGCTCACACTCCCCGAGAGGGCTGGTTTTAAAAACAGGTGTTTTATCAAAATCAAGTCACATACATAACTCACAACCCCGACACAACCTTTTCAAGACTTTTTCATGTAACTCTGCAAATAACAGATTTAAATGAACTAAAATAAAGCATAAATGGACCTGCATAAGAAAAGTTGTTCACTTGTTCTAGAAATAGGAATCAAAACAACACAGGGTTCTAAGAACATAATTTGCTAGCTCAGACCAACCAAGGGTTGAAGATGGATCTCTAAAAAGATTCCAGAACCTTGGGCTAAGCCCAAAAGCACTACCGATTTAATCAAAATGCCACAAAATACAACTTCATACAGTATATAGGGAAAGAAATTTATTTACATCTGTGATGCTTTCTGGGCATTTGCTCATTTAACCCCATAGCATACTTACAAACCAGTTACTTCTCAGAAAAGGTAGGGCCGGGCGGTGGTGGCGCATGCCTTTAATCCCAGCACTTGGGAAGCAGAGGCAGGAGGATCTCTGTGAGTCTGAGGCCAGCCTGATCTACAGAGCGAGTTCCAGGAAAGGCTCCAAAGCTACACAGAGAAGCCCTGCCTCGAAAACAAAACAAAACAAAAAAACCCAAAAATCAAAAAAAGAAAAGGTAGGTGAACCATCTAAGGACTACCAAGTCAATGGCAGAACACAGATTCATACTAGCTGTGTCTGTGAATAACACCCAGGACACGTGTGGCTTACCACATTATCTTCCTGTATTACTGAATCCCGAGAAATAGGTGTGCTTACAGGATAAGAAATATAGCTTTAGAATTTAAAGTCTCCAAATATTAAAACATGAAAATGTGTATATTTTTTGCTGTCTTTTAATAGAGGCATTACTTTTTTTTTTTTGTGTGTGTGTGTGTGTGTGTGTGTGTGTGTGTGTGTGTGTGTGTTGGGCCTTGCAAAAGTGAGGGCCTTCAAACGCTATGGCATACTCTATCAGGGAAATATCTTCCTAACATCTTAAGTTTAATAAACACTTTTAGAAATCAGATAAAGAAAGCAGGGCATGGCCACTGGTGCCTACAATCCCAGTGAGAGACACAGCTTACTTGGTTATCTCAAAACAAAACAAAACAAAAAAGTGAAATTAGACAAAGAAATGAATGTTAACCTGTTGTTGAAAAGATTCCTCCAATAATACCACAGAGTCTTACAAAAAACTGCCAGAAAGGCATGTGTTCCTCAGTGACTGTCACCATGAGAGAACTGAGATCATATTTCATAAATATTCCGGAGACTCCGTGGCTGCCTGCAGCATGGTTAATGATGCGTTCCTGAGAGAAAGGGGAGAGGAGGAAAGAGAAACAGAACGCATGTCATGTGGGTCCTAACACACATGCTTTATCAAGGTACAAATGTACATGTAACACCCTACTTTCCTCAGGGTGAACAACCCTAGAATTTGAGCTCTTCAGAGACAACTACCAGTGTTCTTGGTAGGGTATGCTTTTCAAAGAATAACCTTGATCCTGGTGTGGTGTTACACATCTGTAATCCCACACTAGGAAGCAAAAGCTGGAGGGCCATGCATTCAAGAACAAAGAACTGTTCCGAAAAGAAAACTGAACCCAGAACTGAACTATTCTTAACTATGTTTGGAAATGGTCATCTTAAACATACCAGTTTATTCATGCATTTACAACTAACCAAGCAATAAAAACCAAGTTTATATTACATCATGCTCTTGTATTGTTTCTTTGCAATTACTTCTTGTCATTTTATTTCTACTAAGTTGAAATTAAACTATAAGCATTAGAAACACATACACTGTGGTCAAAATCCCCTCCCTTATTACTAACACAGAGACCTTATAAATGAGCCACCAATCAAGTTTCCAACAGTGAATTCATGCAAAAATTCTGATGTTCAGTATCATGTCGAAGGCATGGAGATCCTGTGACCACCTACAATAAAGCAAGCTATCTTGTGGATCAGGACATCCAACAATAATGGAGAAGACTAGGAATGATTAAACTGGGCTTTCAAAACTGACAGTGGCCAGCTCCTCTCCCTCCCTGCATTGTAAAACTCAATCCAATGATTAATACTTTAGTCACATACAGCAAACACCCCTTACACAACAGACTTTTTTCTTTTTGATTTCATTTCAAATATATCCTGGAGATAATTTCACATTCAAATACTATCCTTCTTTTTTATAGTTGCATATCCTGCTGGGTAGATTTATAATTGGAGCTGTTTCTAGTCTTCTTCCACTGCAACACCACAATGAACAACCTCATACACGCAGCATTTTTCTTCTTTTCCCCCCACTGTATCTTGGAAAGGGGTTTCTAACACAAGGATAGCTTAACAGAAGCAATGCACACACCAGTTTGAAAATGTAGCCAGATTCTCTATAGCCCATAGCAATTCTACAATCCTATGCACCTGCTTGCTTTGCCCCAAAGCATTGCCAAACCTATACAATGCTTCTTCCCAGGCGTCTGTCAATACTGCTGGTGAGAAACATCTTCCTACCCTTGTAGAAATGTTGGAAAGTACAACACTACTTACCTAGTTACTGTGCATGTGTGTACATACACATATACATGCATATAAATACATACCTGTGTTTGTTCCCTGAACCATTTGAAAAGTTAGACACTTAACACTTGCCCTCTGAAATAACATAATTAAGACAACTAAGGGGAAGCTTTTTCCCACTGAGGACGTAGTTATGATCAACTGCAGCATTATCACATGAAGAAGAATGGAAAGGAAAGCTCTCACATGCCCTGGAATTTATTTGGACACCAGCTTTTGAGTATTACCAATTTCAAATTTGATTTATAATAATGAAATAGAACCTAAAACAGACACTATTCAAACCTGCTCTTCTCTCCATGAAACCATTAAGACCCATCGACTTGAGGCTGGAGAGCACACTTCTAGTCAGACCCAGCATTGAGGGACTAGCTAAGAGCAGAGTTTGTACACATTCAGCGAGGAACGCTTACAAAAAACAACCAAGAAACCAGAAAACCTGACGATAGAGGCAGATTAGGAGCTGGTTACATCAATAAAGAATATACAAATAGAAATTCATAAAGTAACATCTGCCATCATAGTTTAATTTGTAATAGAGACAGGCTAATATTTTTTTTAATCTTTTTAAACTTTAGAACATGCACACTAATACCCACTTCTGGTACATTTTTGCTTGAAATGTTAATTCATTTCAAAACTTCTATAAATTTTTAAATTGGGGGGGGATGCCTACTAAATTTCCAATTTTATCTTACAATTGGAGAACAATAAAAAAAATCCCTCCCTCAATCATCTTAGCAATTAGGACTCACTTACCCTTTCTGTCACAGAAAACTGATGGGTGTCAGCTGAAATCTTGTATGTGTGGAGCTTTGTTGGCACAACTGTAATGAAATATTGGAACATCTGGTTGTCTATAATAAAAACAAAATATGTCTCCTCATCAATCTGGTAGCAACAGAATACTATCAAATCTACTCTTCTTTTAAATATGACAAACTTGAAATTTAATATTACCATTTGCTTTAGTATGTAGTAGATAAATAGTTTTAAAAGAAAGAAAAGCTGATGAAAACAATATACTTAGGAAACAAAGTCCCACTTCGGACACAAGAAGTAGGGGGGTGCCCATGCTTGATGTAATAAATAATTTTAAGAACTGGCCATCTCCTGTGGCCAGGCAAGACTATCAGTGGAGGGATTGGGACACCAACACAGCCACATAACCTTCAACCTACAGTCTTTTTTGTCTTTGGAATATGCTGGGGTAAGGGTGGCACAGAGATTGGGATTAGCCAATCAATGACTGGTTGAGCCTGAGATCCATGCCATGAGAGTGAGCCCATCTGACATTGCCTGAAGTGCCAGGACCCAGCGGCTAGATGGCCCAGAGAACCAGGATAGAACCAAATCATACTGGGGAGGGAAAAAAAGTCAATACAATGATGCCTAATGATATTCTACTATACTCATAGATTGGTGCCTAGCCCAACAGTCATCAGAGAGGTTTCATCCAGCAATAGGTAGAAACAGATGCAGAGACACTGTCAAACATTAGGCCGAGCTTGGGGAATCCTCCTGAAGAGAGAGAGGAAGGATTGTAAGACCCAGAGGAGTCAGACACCACAAGAAAACCCACAGATCAACTAACCTGGGCTCAGAGACTAAACTGACAACCAAGGAGCTTGCATGGGACTGATATAGATCCTCTGCATGTATGTGACAGTTGTGTAGCTTGGTCTTCTTGTGGGACTCCTAACAGTGGGAGCAAGGGCTGTCTTTGACTCTTTTGCTGGTTTTGGGGATCCTATTCCTCATACTGAGTCGCCTTGCCCAGCCTTAATACAAGGCGAGGTGCTTAGTCTTGATTTGCTACGTTTTGGTGATATCCATGGGAGGCCTGCCCCTTTCTGAACAGAAACAGAGGAGGAGTAGATGGGGGAGGAGGCAGAGTGGAGGTGAGGACTGGGAGGAGAGGAAGGAGAGCAAACTACAGTCAGGATGTAAAATAAATAAATAAATGTTTTTAAAAAGTGAAGATAATATACTCATATTTGGTAAAACAAGTTAAGACACATGAAGTGTGCAGGTGCTCATATGCATTAGTTCAGGCACTGACAACCACGAACAGGACGTAAGAAGGCAAAGGCAGCATCTCTTCAGAGTAGAAACATTGCTGAAACCTAGATGTTATTGCAACAGTAACCGTAGTTCTCCTGTCTGCTAATCTTAAATATACTAGTAAACTGAAGTCGAATTTGCCAGACACCGAAAGTGACATTAGAGGAAAAAGGTAACTAGACAAACTGTTCAGTGATTGCTGTTCAATCAAAGGGTCAGTTTATGGTCACCGGGCATCACCAGGGTTAATGTAAGTTACAAAAAAAATCAATGTCCAAAACCAGACTCACATGGTAACACAAGCCTGTAATCCCAGGATTGCTGTGAGTTCAAGGTCATCTTGGGCTACACTGCTACTTCCAGGCCAGCCTCATCTGAACAGTAAAACACTATCTCAAAATAACAACAAAGTCACCTGAAAACAGGCTATGCACCACTTGCTATAAAACTAAGAAAATAATCCTCAGTGCTTGAGTAAGTAGAGGCTTAGAAACAAATGTACATGACTGCTGTGACACCACACACCTGATTATACACACAACACCACTCCACTCTGGAGTAACTCTAGGTTTCTTGAGTTGGTGACATTCTGCAGGGAGCTTCCTACAAAAGCAAACAGCCTTCTAGAGCCTTGAACCTGTGACAAGAGAACTTCTTTCTCTGGTGACTGTGGAAAGGACAGTTACACCATTACCACCAACACATCAACCCTCTTGTCCTTCTAATCTTTTCAATCTGTTGTAGGACTTACTTTTTAACATTCTAATCCCATTCACTTCTACCACATACTCAGCAGCCATGTAAAGATTAGCTTCACAAGAGTGATAGGAGTAAAACCACATCAATATTAAGGTTTAAGAGCAATTTCCTGTATGTAAATTCTAAAAGCAATTATTAAATACTCACGGTCTACAGCAATCTTTTCAGTTCCATCCAAAGGATTAATAATTCCCGGAACAAGCTCTCCAAAAGACAAATGATCTATTCTGTGAGAAAAGTTGTAAGCTAAGATAAAAAGATAAAGGTGGAGAAATTATATTACTCTTTAGATTATCATGCTACAGGTGGTTTTATACTCTCACAGTTACCTAAAACTTCAAGTTTAATAATACTTAAAACAGCATGTTAAGAAAAATACACACAAAAAAGCAAATCCTGATAAAATGCTGCCTCAAATCTTATGGTTATATATAAATTAATTTCTATTAAATGCCTTGTTTAATCCTGATGTCCAAAACATAAACTTTCTTGATTCTAAACACCGTATATAAACAAGACCATGCCAATAAAACACATAGGATGATGTTAGTTAAATAATGAAAATGATCACAGATATTTTTCATATATACCATTACTATGACCAACTGATTTTTATAGAATTTATTTTGCTCTAAAAGCAAAGTTTAAGAAAAAGTCCTGCTTGGTACAGAGGTACAAACCTGTAATCCTAGCACTTGGAAGGTAGATGCAAGAGGATCAGCTGTTCTAGGTCACCCAAGGCTATCTGCAATCTTATATTAACCAGGCCACATGAAAACATGTTTGATTCATTCTACTCTCCAGAAACACTTAAGTTTTACGATAATCATTGTACTGAAGTAATTGTGTGTGTGTGTGTGTGTGTGTGTGTGTGTGTGTGTACACAACTGTATCTGGATCTACAAACTGAGGTCAACTTCAGATATTGTCTCTTTGTTATTGGACGTGTACTGAATGACACAAAGCACTCCTGTGTTCCCCCCTAACTGCAGGGATTTCTGGGCAGTGAACAAAGAGGTAAATGTATAGATAGAATAAATTTGAAGCAATACATTCAATTTTTTTCTCCAGATGGATACCAAGTTTTTGTTTCTTTTTGGATATCAATTTTTAAACAGCTTACTTTATTTGTTTGGCTTTTGCTTTCTGTGACAGGGTCCTTCCATTCACTGACATGACACTCACTATGTAGCACAGACTAACTTCAAATTCATGCTAATCCCCCTGCTTAAGCCTCCCAAGTGCTGGGGTAACAGGTGCCGACACACTTAGCTAACATTTTTATTTACTTACTTTTGAGACTGAATCTCACTATGTAGTCCTGGTTGGCACAGAACTCACAGACATCCACCTGCCTCTGTCTCAGGGTTGCTGGGATTAAAGGCAGAAGGTGTGTGCCAACACAAGAGTCAAGTTTACCTTTAAAGCTCTACCTTGTGTTTGCACTAAAACAAATGAAACACACACACACACACACACACACACACAATTAACTTCTCTTGAAAACTTTTCTACACTGAAATAAAATCTCAGAAATTGCTCACAATCATGGTTGACAAGTGCTGCCAAATGTGCATGCCCTCGAGGATGTGGGATTGCCCTGCAAGGAGGAAAAACAAACACATAACTAACAAGAAAGCCAACCTTCACTGTCATTCAGCAGCTTGTATCGAAAACTGAGAGTAGTGCAGCTGGCCCATAGCTAAGCCATCTCAGCAAGGCGATAAGCTGAGAGCTGCAAAAAGCCAAATAGAAACCATGTTAAGTATTTACGAGCCCAGACGATAGAAACCAAGGGTATTACATCATGAGAACACCATTTCATAAACAATTATCAATGAAACACAAAACCCTAATAATTGAGTTCATTCTGTAGCTCATGTGTGCTTTGCAGGGAAACTTCTTTACTCACTGAGGTTTAAAGCTGGTGTTCCTAATTTCAAAAATGATCTCAAATGTGTGTGGTAATGACCTAAAACATTTCACATTTCCTCTCTGAAAACACAAATCCATAAGCATGCTTCAACTGAGCCTATTCATTCCCTTGAAGACATTTCTAGAATACTAGTAAGAGCCTTCTCTTTATATTTTGGTTTTTTGTTTTTTGGTTTTTTGTTTGTTTGTTTGTTTGTTTTTTTGTTTTTTGAGACAGGGTTTCTCTGTGTAGCTTTGTGCCTGTCCTGGATCTCATTTTGTAGACCAGGCTGGCCTCGAACTCATAGAGATCCGTTTGTCTCTGCCTCCCAAGTGCTGGGATTAAAGGCATGCGCCACCACCGCCCGGCTTCTCTTTATATTTTGTATATCACAGATCAGTCATTTCCAACTTAAGGCAGAATTTCCTAAACTGCCCAAAAGGTTTTTAAAACTTCCTTTGTACTTGCTCTGGTGTCTGACAACTGGAACCACAGTCTGAGCTGAGACATGCTAGATATGAGACTGGAGGCCTTGATTCCCACAGCAACTTCAGTCTGCTGAAGCTCCAAAGGCTGTTGGAGCCACTAAGAACCACACCACGTTCCTGCAGCAACTCTGCCACACCGCCAGTTTATATGTAAATACTGTTCTCCCTGATAATTTTAGGTTAAATTTATTACGAAACATTCTATCAAGTGTTTACAACATTTAATATCTAAGCACTGAGCAAAAACAAAAAATGTAATAAAACTTTGCAACTACTCAAGCATCCAGCTGCTGTGCAGAGGCCAAACTGGAATGCTGAGCTTTTATTTTTAACAGAAGTCACAGAAATGAACAATATTAAGTTCACAAGAGCAAATGAAATGACTGCTAGTTAACAACACATTTTAGCAGATGCCACTTGAGGCTGTGGAACTGGAGGTCTCACTTGTTAAAACCGCTTTCTCTCAGCTATTTAACACAGACTATTTACAGACACTAATTACGGCATTATTTTCAACGAAGCACTGATTTGTCAAATCTACTAAACAACATGCAGCACCTATGCCACACAGGATCACAGAAGGTCACCTCTCTTGCTTTTTTAAAATAGATATGTTTGATTTTTAATCATATATGTTTATGTGTCTGTACGTGGGTATATGCATGTGAGTGCAGTACCCTTGGAGACCAGAAGAGGGTATCAGATCCCCTGGAGCTGAAGCTACAGGTGGAGTGTGAGCTGCCCAATGTGAGTGCAGGAAAAGAAACACATCTCTCTGAGGGGGCAGTAGGTGGCACTCTGTACCACCTAGCCATGTCTCCAGCCTATCTTGCTTCTTGACTGACTACTGGGCACTAGGCTCACTGTCCTCAGTTGCTGAAGCACCTTCTCACTGAAGCAGATGGTCCACGGCCAACCTGCCTATAAGGAAAGTATGTCTTCAGCTGCTGCCATTAAACACACTCCACTAACCTACAAGTACAGGATCTTTCTTGACTCACCAGTAACACATGCAGACACTTGACTGTAACTTCATTTTCACTTAGAAATTCTACTGGACATTTCACTTTAAACTTTCTAATTTCCTGACCGCTGCTGCTTTTCTATGAAGTTGGGACTATTGTGATGAGGGCTTGGTCAGCCTAATAGCAGCAGGATACACTGTGTTCTTTTAAGTGCAGCCATACTGTCACTATAGTTATCACAATATTCTGTACCCAACTTAGATGACGATTTAAAAGTATGACAACTATGCTGAGCGGTGGTGGTGCACTTGGGAGGCAGAGGCAGGCAGATCTCTGTGAGTTTGAGGCCAGCCTGGTTTACAGAGCGAGATCCAGGACCCGCACCAAAACTACACAAAGAAACCCTGTCTCAAAAAATTAATTAAAAAGTATGACAACTGGAGCCTGGTTTTTACTTGGTAATATAATAACTAAGTGCAACAGTGTATGACACTGGCACCTGACCTGTGGTGCACCAAGCAACACCACTGAGCACTGAGACCTCTACACAGTCAGGTCAACTGCTCCACCCTCAGTATGACACTGTAACGTAAAAGCGGTCCTGCAGAAACAATAAGCATGACTACCTTTCAATAAATTTCATCTCTTGGGCAGTAGGGGGGATGAGACAGAATCTCACAATGTAACTCTGGCTGGCCTGGAACTCACTATGTAGACCACACTGGCCTCAAACACAGAGATCCACCTGCCCCTGCCTCCTGAGCATGGGAATTAAAAGTGTGTGCCACCATGCCCAGCTAAAACTTTTCTTTTTGAATGCAAATCTGAACTTCTCTCATTAATGAAAAAGGTAGCAGGCTGCATCTGGAATCCATGCTGTCATCTACTTACTTGTGATAAGCCTTTGTTTTCTCTCAATTTTAGCCTGTTCTTTATTCTTTTGGTACTATTAAGAATAACAACTGTCCTTTCCTGCTCTTGTTTAAAAATAAAAAGTTGAAACATCACTGTGAGGATTTCCACACGCTATTCCTTATTTGTGCTTTATGCAGTAATTAATTTTAGCAACTAAGACACACACATGAAAATTTCCATAATGCGCACATCTTTCCTGATTTGTAATAATGTCATTATCAAGTTCTAGTGTGCCCCAACATGTCTTAACTAGTGTCTACCTTGTTCTGCAGAACAGGCACTTTGAAAAGAGGCAATGTAATGGAAATACATTACCATTCAATACAGAGAACTTCCCTATTATGAGAGGGACTACTAGCTCCCCCTGGCAGTTGCCTGGGCTTGGTTGAGTGCATTGAACAGACACAGTTCTGACCCACTGATGCCATCGCGTTGTGTTCCTACTGTAGGCTTCAAATTTAGGGTCAGGGATTTTCTAAAGAATCAAGTTACAAACTATAACATTATAATTGACGACAATAGTCTCTCACAACCTAAGGTCTGTGAGGAACTCAGAACTGTTTTAGATTATGTCTTCCCCTTTTTTTTAGAAAACATAAATTGAAATTTTATGGATCAGCAGC
The DNA here is from genome assembly GCF_049852395.1 of Peromyscus maniculatus bairdii. Taxonomy (NCBI): domain Eukaryota; kingdom Metazoa; phylum Chordata; class Mammalia; order Rodentia; family Cricetidae; genus Peromyscus; species Peromyscus maniculatus. The sequence goes on from NC_134854.1 coordinate 168,669,903, forward strand.
ATAAGCAAGCACCTCCCTTCAAAACCACAAATGTTAAAAATGAAATTCAGTTACCCCAATGCTGATGACACTTACTAAAAATGCTTCCATTTTCCTGCCTGTTTTCTTTCCTTTTTTTTTTTTGAAGATTTATTTATTTATTTATTATTTATACAGTGTTCTGTCTGCACATATCCCTGCAGGCCAGAAGAGGGCACCAGATCTCATTACAGATGGTTGTGAGCCACCATGTGGTTGCTGGGAATTGAACTCAGGACCTTTGGAAGAACAAGCAGTGCTCTTAACCTCTGAGCCATCTCTCCAGCCCCTCCTGCCTGTTTTCTGACATATTACCTAACCCATCGGATGGGACCCAGCAGTGGAAGGAGAACAGTTCTGAACCTCAGTCAGGTTGAAGAAAGGCTTTTGGGGTTGTGGCACTTAACTGGTTTATGAGGTTAGGAATGCTACTGGCATCCATGAACCACAGACAGGAAACAAAACATCCTGCAGAGAATCATATCTCACACAGAGAACTCTCAGGTGCCTTCTGAAACAATGCACACATGAGAAACTATTGACCTGAGCCTCAACTCTGTTCCACTACACAGAGGATCCATGGTTGCTTGAACATATGCTAGGAGCTCAGGGAAGATTCACTATCCTGTGTTGTTCAGTGTTCAAATGCCATCCCATCAAAAAATATGGCACTCATCACCTGAGTAGCCTGCACGTTTTACCTGGTCACAACTCTATGCCTAAATGCCAAGTATATGCATCTCCCTTATGCATTCTGGTGTGCACATGTCCAAGCCTTGCATACTGAAATCCAAACACCATACTCAGGCCCTTTGAACAGCTAGGACTGTCACTGCACTCAACAGGTAATAGGATCAATACTGAGCTTGACAAACCTAACACCAAAAAATAAAAGGTGAGTTGACTTGAGTTTATGAGACACAAACAACAAAAGCTTTTCCTTTGGGGTCTGTTACATATTAAGTTATCATCTGCTGAAAGGTATGAAATTGGGGGGGGGGCAGCCAAAAATAAAATATAGGACATAATACAGATGTTCATACTGTGCTTCCTTTTGAACTAGGGCACTGTTTACATGTAAAGCTATAATGAGCACTCTCCATCATGTGCTGCCTCATGGTGCCAAGGTTTCAAAGTCCCCAGGACCATGCTGCAGATGGGTAAATGAGCACTAAGCAACAAAGTTTGAATCTGCAGGAGAAAAGCACAACAAAGAAAAAATAAAGTTTGATCCCATCATTATAATCAATGATGTCTTTCCTGATAAAAATCTAATGTCCTCTCTATATAAACAGAAAAGCCCAAAGCCACCCTTTGATCAGGTTCTTTTCTGACATGCTCTCCTTTATTTTATATATAAATTCCTAACTCCCCATACAATTCCAAAGTTTCCTCATGAAGCCTCTGCTGACTTGCAGACTATGTTACATAATTTTTCTTATTAGCTATAATCTCCTTTAAAGCCTCAATACTACTATAATTATTACCTAATGTATTTACTGGTCAAAGTTTAAATATTCCAGTAGGACTTCAGCACCCAGGGAGAGTAAAGACTTCCCTATTTTTCCACTGTTTGATCCTGAGTCTCCAGACTAGTCTTCTGCACACAGCAAGTATCCAAACAATGGCTTAGACAGTGAAGAACTCATCAGCTCTCCATGGAAGGAGGAAGCTGGGGAGGGGACGATCATCCATGGTAAAATCTACCAAGACCTTTTTGTGACACTCAATTATATTCAGAGGAGTAAATGACACTTTTCCTAAGCTGCTACCTAAATTACTTCATTCTAGATATCAGTAACTTTTGACTTTTTCTAGAATTACTTAAGGACTACATTTTGATGAGAATTACCAAAGGGCTAAACAAAACAAAAACCTACTCTCAATAAATAAATACACTGATGGAACATCTAGGGTTGGGCTCTCTGACTACAGAAGTTACCATGAGAGGTTTTAATTCCTATTTACTCGCAGACAACATTTTAAGTGCCCTTTGTGGTTGCCTGTGCACTACCTGATCTGGAAAAGATGCAATTTTAATCAAGCTCCAACCCCATGTAAAGAACTTCAGAAAGTGAAAAGAACATACTTGCCCACAGTTATGTGAAAATTCCCTGCTACTTTATTGACATATAGATGACCGTGGATTCTGCACGCATCTGGAGTCAGTGATGCATCATCTTCCCTGTAAAGCAAGACACATTCAGGTGTCTAATGCACATCTGATACAAAAACCATGTACCGGTGTGAAAATGGCACACAGGGAAAAGAAGACTCCTTAAAGACAAACTTTTAGCTAATGTCCAGATTAAAGCAGTAGTTTAAATCCACTTGAGTTGCTATACCGCTACTATATTTACATAAACACACATCATTATGTATCTTCAAGTCTACCCAAAGGATTAAGTTCAATGCAGGAGAACTCTGAAAATCAAAGAAGAGTCCAACAGCAACATTCTTTTCTCATGTATTTCTGGCACTGTGGTGCAGCTGGATGGGAATGAAACTGAGGTCAGGAAAAGGCACCCAAGTGCAAACTGGGATTTTCTTCCTAAGCCAATATAAGCCTTCACATATTTTAAACTTGAAAAATCATCTTCATGATTACAACAACTATTGTTACCTACTCTGACACAGGAGTAAAAATTCTTAACCAAAATATATACAGTCTTATAATTTTTTCTTAAAACTAGTAGAATTTTATACAGAGATATACCACACATACAAAAGTAAAGTAACTTGATGAAAAGCTCAAAATCATAGGCTAGAATTTAAGGGCAAGATAACCTTAAATGTATAAAACACTTTCAAAGAAAGAACAGCAGACCAATACTAAAACTACATCCAAGTAAACTCCTGGTAAACAACTTAACTTTGAAGCACCTCTCTCACCTTGGTGGCAGTGCTGTTGATGCACTTTTGAAAGCACTTTTGAATATCACGTCTTGAAGGGAATGCTCTTCTTGCAGCCTACTCTGAATCAGCTGCAGCATCCTAAATGTGACAGAACAGTAAAATACACACCAAGCCAAGGCTTGTTCAACTACAACAAGGCTTCTGACTGAGAATATCCATGTTTACTATAGGATTACATTCCAGAACAAAGTTTATCCGCTTTTCTCAGGAAAAGTGAGGACGGCACCGGTAGTCAGAGGCACCAAAAGGCGACTTTTGCTCCGTTCAGTGTCTAAGCTTACCTTTCACATATATTACAAAGTTCTGACTTCTGGCCAGCGCTGCAGTAAATGATGCAGATATGAAGAACAAACTAAGTGCAGGCCATTCCGCAGGGTATTGGATTAGAGGCCGAAGATTATTGAGATACAATCCCAAGGCTTATTATAAACTAGGTCATGGCACCTTTTAATATCACCTGGTGTCTTCTTTTCCAAAAGAAGTAAACTTTATTCTACAGGACCATTCTAAGCAAATATAATTAGTCTTCACATAAGTTTTAAAAAAGAGTCAACAGGATTGTAGAAAGTAAAGACTGCATTTAAGAAATAATGCTTAAGGAGATGGAAAGATTGCTCAGTGGTTAAGAACACTGGCTGTTCTTCCAGAGGACCTGGATTCAATTCCCAGCACCCACATGATGGCAAACCACCATTTGTAACTCCAGTTTCAGGGCATCCAATGCCATCTTCTTGCCTCTCCAAGGACCAGACACACAGGGGTACACAGACATACGTGCAGACAAAACACCCATACACACAGAGCTGGAGAAACGGCTGCAATGGTTAAGAGCACTTATTATTTCAGCAGAGGTCCTAGGTTTGATTCCTAGCATCCACATGGTGTTCACAAATGTCCGTAACTCCAGTTCCAGGATGTACATGGTACACAGACATGGATTAAAACAGACACATATGAAATGAATAAATCTAAAAATTAAAAAATTTTAAATATTCAAATATACACACAGTAAAATAAATAAATCTTTAAAAAAATAGAAACAATGCTTAGATTCATCTCCTTTAATATGACCTTAAATAAGTAGCATCTCAAGTCATAAACTAGCAAGCACGAAGACTACTCACAGTGGACAGAAACAATGACTAAGAGAACATTTAGGACAGTGAAACTGCTCTGATGATACAATGGTGGATGTGTGACATTACACAACTGTCCTCTCAAAAGAGTGACTTCCCAAGTGAACTATAGACCTTGGGAAATGTTGGGGCCATGCAGTCTCATCAATTATGACAAGCCATTCTGGTGCTTGATGCTGATAAAGGAAAATGAGATATGGGAACTCTGTACTTTGCACTCACCTTTGCTGTGAACTTAAAACTACTCTAAAAAATATTGAACTTGAAAGTAGAAAAAAAAACTTAGATGTAAACATATGATCTTAAAAAACATAAATACTGCAGGTGGAGAGATGGCCTAGCGGTTAAGAGCCCTGACTGCTCTTCCAAAGGACTCGGGTTCAATCCCCAGCACCCAGGCAGCTCACAACTGTCTGTAACTCCAGTTCCAGGGGATCCTCACACAGACATACGCACAGGCAAAACACCAATGCACATAAAAAAAAATAAGAATACATCAATTACTTAAAAAAAAAAAGAAAAAAAAACAAAATATTTATCTCACAATATACCATATTTCATCACAATGGTAAAAGTATTGTATAGACATAGAAATGAGAAAATATTTATGCACTATCCATCTAGAATACAGGGTTAACGGGCCTGTTTTGTTAACACTACAAAATCAAATTTACACAGTAAGCTTAGTTTGAAATAAACCTTAAATCTAGAAAGAAAAAGCAAACACCACAAAAGGCTGTGTCCAGGGTTTGAAATTTTCTTCTAGAAATACTGCAATCCTAATTATTTAAGGCAAAACACCAACTGAGAGAGCCAATTCCAAAGGTAAAGAACATTTTTGTGTGTACCCTGTGAGGAAGTGACAAGGCCTTGCAGATCTCCCTCCATACTAGAATGCCCATTTAGAAGCAGAACATGATTAAGAAAGATCTAGAAAATAGATCTCATCTTCAGATTTATACATCTAAAGACATAAACTTTGGAGCTAAGAGTTTGAGGAAACTGTGAGACTTCTGCTTGGGACATACCAACCAATAGCCAAGTGTGAACTCTGTATGAAGGTATGCAGAGAGCCCAAGCATGATGGGAAAGCCCTCTCACTTAATGAAACAGTCTGTTTGCAGTCATTACTCCTCTTCAACACTCAGTAGAATCTTAGATAAAAGGAGCCATCTTGGGTCAGAAGAGAGGACTCAAGGGTTAAAAGTACTTTCTGCTCTTCCAGTATTCAGTTCCCAGCATCCATAGCAGACAGCTCACAACATGGCATACACACAGAGGCACACATATAAATAAAAATCTTAAAATTTTTAAGAGGAGACAACTCATGTTAGTATTTCTGGGTGGGTTGTTTGGTTGTTTGTCTGTTTGAGCTTTTTGAGATAGGGCTTCACTATGTAGACCCTGCTCTGAATATTGATCCTCTTGCCCTAGCCTTTTTTGTTTGTTTTGTTTTGTTTTGTTTGTTTTTGAGACAGGGTTTCTCTGTGTAGCTTTGAGCCTTTCCTGGAACTCACTCTGTAGCCCAGGCTGGCCTCGAACTCACAGAGATCTGCCTACCTCTGCCTCCCTGAGTGCTGGGATTAAAGGTGTGCACCCCACCACCTGGCTTGCCCTAGCCTCTTAATTACTGGGATTTACAAGTATGCACACACACCTGACTCTCACTTCAATATTTCTGGATAAAAGTAACACATTTCATTTCTAGGTAGAGCTTTCTAGTAAAAGTGCTAGAAATCCAGAAAGCCCGAATATTCACTGCTTTCTTCAACTATATTCAATTTCAATATTAAGATTTTTCCCAGCTAGGAAAATTGGTGATTAAAAGAAAAAGATTCTTCAAGTGTAGTAGGGATTAGAAAACAAAATGTCTATAAAAAGTAAACAAACATTTAAGTACATTTTGGTAATAATCGGAAATTAGGTAACCTTAAATATAAGCCATCTTGGGAACAAAAAGTGGATGGGGAAGTACTTTTTCTGAGAACAAACATCAGAAACAACCGCACCTGTACTCCAGACAACACGGAGACAGCATACTGACAAATGAAAAACTCAGACACAGAGTTCCCAGGGAGTCACATGTGGTTCTCATCACTCATGGTTTTGCAGTTGCCAGAATGAGAAAGCTTTTCCTTTATGCTGTTTATAAAATGAACCTTTTGTCTGTTTCTGAGACAGTTTATATATTTAACCCATGTCCTGAAACTTACTGTTTAGCTCAGGAAAGAGGTAAACTTAGGATGCTCCTGTTTCAGCATCCCAAATGCTGGGATTACAGGTATGTATCATCATACCTGGCTCCAAACCAAATTCTAAACAATGTTCACATACTTTCATAGTTAAAATTTTTTAAAGTTAATTAAAATTTTAAATAAAAGCTAAAATGTATTTATGATTCAAAATATAATACAGGAAAGATTATGTATAACTTTCCTAAGATCTGATAGTTTTTGAGGTCATAAGGACTGTTTATATACTAAAATATTTTAACATATGCATAGCTTCCACCAAAAGCGGTCTAGGTTTCTACAGTGATGACACTGTTCATACTTTACCTCTGCCATTCTCTCTGCTGGGGTGAAAGGTCAAATACTGCCTGCAAAAGAAGAGAACACAGTCACTGGCAAATAAATCCCTTGGTGTTCACATAGCACCAGTTTAAATGTTTTTCTATGAACAAGAAACAAACTTATAGTACTGCTAAGATATATTTATGATTTAATCTGTAATGTTTTATTCAAAGATAGCATAAAAAAGCTTTACTAATGATAACTATTTTCCTGTGTACAGTCACTAACATTTATAGGAACAAATGCAAGCTGACAATCAATCAGAAGCACAAAATGGGTATTTTAGGACTTAAAATCACTCAAGCTCACCGTTACTGAAACTGAAAACTAATTAAAACTAAAAGGGCAACACTGGTGATGGGGTTAGGGAGACAGGTAATGGATGGGACACAGCCTAAGTGGGAACTCAAGCACCCATAGCCCTTCCTCCTGACAGGAAATAGTCACAAAACAAAGCCACACACCTTTGCTGAAAAAGAAACCTCAAAACTTCTCCCATAAAATAAAAAAAAAAAAAAACAAAACAAAACAAAACAAAATAAAGAATAGTAGGGAGGGCTGGAGAGATAGCTCAACAGTTAAGAGCACTGGCTGCTTTTCCAGAGGTCCTGAGTTCAATTCCCAGCACCCACATGGTGGCTCACAACCATTTCACAACATGAGATCTGCAAATGCAAACGCCCTCTTCTGGCCTGCAGGGACACATGCAAGCAGAACACTGTATACGTAATAAATAAATTAAAAAGCAAACAGTAGGGCGCAAAGGCCACAGGGGCAAGGGAGAATGCCTGCCTGGGGAAACACTTGCCTTGCAAGCATGAAGAACTGAGCCTGATGCAAAACAGCCAAACATGCAGCATGTGTGTGTGATCCCAGCACTGAAGCAGACACAGGTGGGTTCCTGAGACTCGCTGGCTACCTAGCCAGCTTAGCCTAATGGTTAAGTTCTAGGACAGCGAAAGAGATCCTTATCTCAAAAAACATGGTGGTCAGCACCTTTTCCAATGACACCAGAGGCTAACCTCAGCTCTCAATATGCATGCACATGTGTAAATGGGTACACACACATATAAACTATGAAAAAGCACTATAACTAAATATTCTGAAAACAGTATAAAATGCAAATGTCACAGTGTCCAAATGCTGGGATTTGGATCCAAATCTGCAGATCATAATCTAGTATGTTGGAACAGTATCTGAATTTATAAAGTAAGTTACATTTACTTACTCCATGTAAATTACTATAAAATAAACTTTGTTAGTGGAAAAATAGAGATCAGAAGAGGGGGTTACAGTAACAATAAACTCTTTTTCTATCACCATTTCTACTTTAGGAATGCTTTATGGTCTGAATATTAACTAACTGCCTCAGGTTTCTAAGTAAAACCCAGGACTCCCACTAATGAATGGTACAACTGTGGAAGCCTGTAGAAACTTAAGGAAGTAAATCACTGAGCTGGTACTGACTTCAGATGTCTTATCCCGGCCTTTTCCTGTTTCTCTTTGTCACCTGTCCACCATGGGATGAAAGCTCCTCTGCCATACATTCCAGCATCCATGATGTTCTGAGAAGTACCAGAGGCCAAGGAACCATGGCCTGAGCCCTCTGAATCTGTAGACCAGAACAAACAGCTCCTCCCTCAAGTTGCCTCTGACAGGGATTTTGTCACAGTGACTTAAAAGTAATTAAAACAAGCACTTATCAAAGACAAACATTATATTCTTGCTGTAAACTAAAGTTAACTCAACAATCAGAACTAGTCCAGAGGTTTTCTTGTTTCAACCCAGTCAATGAATTGAATTCTACTCTTGTTCCATCTTCAGTCATTATTCTGCAAGTCTGCTTAGTGACAAGAAAATGAATTTAAAAATGAACAAGTAAACTATACGCCATGGGGCCAGTGGGCCACATGCTTTTTCTGAGGCTGTTTTAGGGCTAGTTCTGATCAGTTACAAGCATACCTACCCTGTAATGTGCTATGTGGTGAGTCAGCTATGTTAAGAACAGCTTGTACTTTGAAACTAATCAGAGAGTATCAGCATTGGAAAAGGTAAATGCCAATGAGATTCCCTCAGACTGTGATAAGAAAGCTACAGATCAAATGTTCTTAAAGATTTAGGCTTGGTGAAAGGAGCATAGGTCATAAAGTCCTGAGATAATTAAGAAGTACAAACTTCCATCCTTACGGGAAATACAAAAGAGAAAAGGAATCTGATGGGAAACAGTAACTTGAAATATAGCACAGTAGAGGCCTATCCAAAATGCCAGCTGTAGTTATCTCAAGTTTTTTATATTAGGTATAACTTTTCTTCATTACAAGTTGTTCTACAGAGTTTAGATTACTTTTGAAATAAAGAAAAAAATTCAGACAAAACTAAGAGCAAATGTCTCAAGTATTTCCAGCACACATTTTTTAAAAACCATATAAATCAAACTTACTGGTTCATAAGATAGACCATCTGCAGATGCAACCATGGTCTCTGCTAAATCCAGTACATCTGCTCCAACATCTGCATTAAAACAAAGTTTTTACACTCTGGACTCCAATCAAAACTAACATCTGCTATAAAACAACTGAGATAACTTTCATTTGTTCAAAAGTTAAAACAGTAGTATTATGTAGCTTTTGTAGACAGTATTCTGAAATTAAAAATGATTTTATATTTCTCCTTTTTGCTCTGAAAAAGATGACACGTGGTTAAAAAAAAAGAGCTAAGGTTAATTGACCGACTAACATGTCAAAATTAAATAGCCTCTAAGTACTAAAGATGCTGAACACAATATCAATCATAAGAATTATTTTAAGGATTCAAAGAAATTATACGGCAAATCTACGGAGACTTTAAAAAAATACCAAATAGGAAATTTTACTTTGAAAGACTACAATTTTAATGGTATTTAAATATTCAAAAATGACATATATTCAGGATCAGTGAGAATTCAAACTGTAGTTACAATGTACTTCCTTATCTCTTAAAACCACTAACATAAAGAATACTGAAACTGGTGGTAGCGAAGGTGTACTCACACTGACACTTCATGGCAACAGTAATGTCTATGTTGATTCTCAACTTGCTGAAAGAGAAAAGGGCAGCCATCAGTAAAACACCAGAAATGAAAACCAACACACCCATGAAAAATACGGATTTCAGACAGTAAAACACAAGTTAGAACTGGCATTCCTTAAAATTAGAACAAGAACATTAAAAAAAAATTCTCTTTTGTGTAAACTACCTGATGTAGGTATTGAACTTTGGTTCAATAATTCCAAGAAATTAAGGTTGGCCTATTTAAACTTCAGATAGAACAGTTCTTTAAGGACATGAAACCTGAATCAAATAGGAATTCCAAGTTTTTTTCTTCCATTTATCATAAAAACCATACATCATACATTAAGCTGGGTGTCCTTCAAAGCCGTTTCTTTAACTCTGGAATGGAAATATCAAGTAGATGCTCCAGGTTCAAGTATTAGTGTTCAGAGGAACATACATGCCTGGCATACATGCCCAACAGAAAAACAGCCACCCTTAGATCAGGCCTGGGTCAGGACAAATGAGAGCAAACTACCAGGAAAGCATCGGAGGCTTATGGATTTACAGCCATAGAAAGCTTTCACTTTGAGACAGGCTCTCACTTAAGATCTTACTATGTAGATCAGGCTGGCCTTAAACTCAGAGATTCATTTGTTTCTGCCTCCAAAGTGCTGGGATTAAAGGTGTGTACCACCACAGCTTGACTTTACATGGCCTTTAAACAAGATTCAATCAATGCTTTATTTGCAAATGACTAGCTCCTATAAAATTAACTTTCAAATACCAGAATTAATTAAGCATTATGTGGTGGTTTCAATGAGAATGTTTCCAATAGACTTGCATATTTTCAATACTTGGTCCCCATTTTGGTGAGATCTTGCTAGTTGAAGTACATTACTGGAGGAGGGCTTTGAGGGTTTTATGTAGCCTACACCCACTTCCTGTTCATTCTCTTGTGTTTGACAATGTGATCAGCTCCTGCAGGCATGCTATCTTCTCTGGTATTATGGACTCTAACTCCTGGAGCTATAAGCCAAAAAAAAACCTCTTTCACAAGTTATTTTTAGCCAAGGTATTTTATCACATCAACAGAAAAATCACTAACTAATATACATTACTAACAGGAGAACGGCATTAACATTCAGTTCTGTGTTTCCTATCAAACTTTTTGCTTCTAATGATTTTTTTCAACTGATTTCAATAGGAATTAAAATTTCAGATCATCCGTCTTAAAATTGTCTGGAACTCAAACCACTTGATGTCAGTACATGTAAAGCTCAGGGAGAGCCGAAAGAACCGGGGAGGGGGGGGGGGGGCAAGAAGACAGACTCCTGACCCACCTGAGACCACAAACAAAATCAAGTGTTTCAATGATGCTAAACACAAAGGAAGTAAGAGCATCGGTAAGGTTCCTGAAAAGTAACCAGGACCTTGACTAGAAAAGATGAGTGGCACTACAGGCAAAGAGACTGAGGCCCAACAAGAGTTAGGTGTATGACGAGCCCAATGCTATGCATCATCTACAAATTTCAAGTTATTTAGGTCATAAACTCATGAGAAAAGTCCTATCCTTACTATTTCTATTTTACAGAACAGAAAGTCAAAGCACACACAATACAGAGTTAGTGACACTGCCCAGAACTGTGTGTATGACACAGCCATTAGCAGAGCTGGGATGTAAAGAAAGAGTAAACGCGTCTCTCTGCCCATTATCTGCAGCCCATCAGAAACATCCAAATAAAGCAACTGAATGACTGTCAAGCTACTTTTGTCTCTTAGTACTTTGTCTTCAAAGGTTTAAAAGTAATTTATATCAAAATTCAGCTTAGCTTACACATAACTGTCACCTCATCCCCAGGCTAAGAAAAAACATGTTTTTAGGTGGGTTTTTTTGGAGAGTGTGGGGCTGAGGGTTGTAAGCAAGTGCATACTGAACCTGTTTTAGAATTTAACCAGTACTTAGAGGACTCTAAAATGCTTCAACTAATACAAGCAACTAATGAGAATTTCCAGTGCTATTTCTTCAAAACTATGATAAACCAAAACAAAACAATGGATACTTTCAAAGGATATTTTTTAAAATGTGATTCTAAAGGTATCAAGAAGAAAAACTTTGTTACCTAGAAAAATCTTTGTCTACTTCATATTCGTACTTCATCCACGTATCTTGATACACTGAGAATTCCATTATTGTTAATAAAGCCATAGTGGTAAATGCTATTAGAGAAACTGAGGAATCAAAAAAAGACAAACAGAATTAAAACAATAAAAAGTAAATAACTATCTTAATTAAAACAAAATAAAAAGTAAATAACTATCTTAAGCAGCATTAAATGAGGGAAAGAAAAGTGTCCAATATGAACATTATTTGAATAAACAGTATAAATGATTTCTCTTTAAATGTTATCAACATTTTAAACCAGCTCAGAAATGAAAACCCAGAGTGAGCACAAACAGGAACACAGACATCTGCATACTGAGAGAGAATTGCTTGTCTTCAGTGTCAACAGTGTCCATCACCAGACAGACAGCAGTTAGAGTAATAAACATAAGCATGCTGACAGTGCCAACTTAAAAATATTTCCTTCATTATTAAGAAATACATGTGCTCAGAATGCAACTTAAGACAAACTAGGTCCTGAGATGCCATAATATCTGTGAGCCAGAAAATCAAATAAGCTCTCCAAGCCTCTAAAATATTTTCATCTATTTTGCAATATCCTAAATACATTACTACACTGCAAAATAAAAACCTCATCAAAAGAATTCACTAAATAATACAAGATACAAGGCAGGCTGTGCAACAAGAACTGGCACTCTTTTCCCTCATAGGGGTTAGAAGTAGCAAGGCATTTTACTGCACTTTATTTTATTTACTTGGGCTTTTTGTTTGTTTTCTGTTTTTTGAGCCAGAGTCTCAAGTAGTTCACACTAGGCTACAACTGGCTATGTAATCAAGAATGATCTTGAAGTTGAGATCTTCCTGCTTCCACCTCCCTAGTGTTGGGATTACAGGCATGTACCACCATGCCCAGTTTATGTGGTGCTGGAGTTCAAAGCGAGGGCTCCACATATCCTAAGCACTACCAACTAAGTTATATGCAGCCTACAATACACATATTTTTTTTTACCCAATGAGGTTGCAATAGCATATGAAATGTTACCTTATTAATTCATCATAGGGAAAAATAATAGGAAGTATTATTATAGGTATAGACTTTTCTTACATATTTTATCACTTTATTTTAACAAATACTCTTATTTGTATCAAGCATTGCTCTAGGCACTTACACATAAAAAGTTACATAATACATTAACCCTAGCAATATAAATACTAACATCCTCATTTCACGGAAGAAGTAAGACAGATAGATGTAACTCAACTAGCTCTCACTCCACTCTGGGGACCTTCTTAGAGCAAGTCTTTACTGTCACCCAGCCCAGAACAGGAACAGGGCTGTGTCAGCAGCCTTTCCTACCTCCCCTCACCTTCAAATCCATTTATATGTAAGAATATAATATATATTGTATGTAATATAATGTATATAATATATATAATAATATATAAGCACAGTAATGCACAACTAAAACAGCACCGAAGTGTAAATTGTACTACTTGCCCACCAACATTTAATAAACTCTGCTAAAGGCACAGAGAGACCGCCAGACGCTACAGAGAATACAGACAGCAAAGGCAGAGCAATCTGGCACAGGATGAGCAGTAGCAAAGGCACTGTAAGGCCCAGCGGTGAGCTCATCCTCATGGCCAGCGCCCACATGTTGGTGAGCAGTAAATCGGAGTCTGAAGTGAGCTCACCTGTTCCCCCACTGGCTGATGTCTCCACATAGCTGTCAGGAACCTTGGGAAAGGCATCTAACTCTTTCACCAAACTTAAGGTTTTTTTCCGATTTAGTCGCCTCATCTTCAGGAAAACTTTCCTCTTCCTTCATATAGTCATGCTAAGGAACAAACAGGTAAGTGAATATATGACCAATTTTCTCAGAAAGCAGCATTCCCAACTCTCCTTGACAAAAAAAAATTTATTACTCTTTTCTCCGTTCCCACTCTGACAAAATTATGAATGAAAGATAATACACAAACACACATTAGATAGAAAAACAATCAAAAGTGGGGAACTGCCGGGCGGTGGTGGCGTACGCCTTTAATCCCAGCACTGGGAGGCAGAGGCAGGTGGATCTCTGTTGAGCTCGAGGCCAGCCTGGTCTACAGAGCGAGATCCGGGAAAGACGCAAAGCTACACAGAGAAACCCTGTCTCGAAAAACCAAAAAAAAAAAAAAAAAAAAAAGCAGGAAACTGTCACATTTTTAACATTCAAAAAGTATTTAAATTTAAATGTTAAATTTTAACACTTAGAATTTTTTTGTATTAAGTTGACAAATTATATATAATTTTCATATATATGGAAAAGAAGTTATAAGGTAACACAAGCTGTGACTAAGTTCTCAGACACGATATTAGGAACATGGAGAGCTGATCACACAGACAGTAAGGAAATACACAGTGTTCAAGCCATTTCCTAAGGTGGCAGACTTGCAAATGATCCCAGCACATCTTCTTCAACACATTTAAATCATCTCCAGATCACTTTCAAAACCTAAGCAGAAACCTAAGACTGGCACTGCAACCATTCAATCTCTATTCACTGTATATGACTGAGATTTTTGTTTATGTGTGTATGGTGTATACTTGTGCATCTGCCATGCATGTACATGTGTATGTGGAAGCCAGAGATCAATGCTAAGCATTGTCCTTAATCTCTCCACCTTACTTTTGAGACAAGGTCTCCCACTGAACCTGGAGCTAATCAATTCAGATAAACTGGACAGCCAACAAGCCCCCAGAAGTCCTCTTGTATCTGTCTCCTCATTGCTGGGATTAGAGGTGCATGCCACCACACAGCTTTTAACATGGGCACTAAGGATCCAAACTCTTCAGGCTTGTGCAGTAAAATACTACTCTCCCCTAAACTCAGTCCAAGTATAAGTACAGATCTCTGACAGCACACGGACAGCCCAACTCTACATCTCATTCCCTCTCATCTCCTGACTAAATGGCTCAAGGTTATCATCTTTCGTGGTACTAAGTCCAAGAGAAAAACTTCATACTGTAGTTTTGTCTACAATGTATTGATGTCCATATTCTCACCTTCCACCCATGTGTGTGTGTTTCATGTGTGTATGTGGGTGAGAGAGATAGATCATTTTCCTATGAAACAGTCTCTTACCTTGTCCTAAGAAATTCAACAAGCACCCAAATCTCAAAATCAAAAGCTGAAAAGCCAAACTGCTTCAAAACCTAAGATTTTGGAATTGGACATGATGCTCATTTTTCCAAGGGATTTCCTGATCCCTCATTTTCCATCTAGATTTGGATTCCTCCTAATCTTCATTTTCAGCTTTAATCCCTCAGAAGACTATCTCCTTGCCTTCTACAATATATATTTCTTTCCTAGTCCAACACTGAAATACTTCACCACTACTTTTCCTCCACTTTCTTGTCTTAATGATTAACAACAGTACACACCAAACTGCACAAGCCAGAAACACAGGTTACACCTTCAGACTTAACCTCTTCCTAAGTTTCTTTATTTGCTTTCTTCCCAGGGGCTCAGAAGTCCCTTACCTTAGTCTCCATGGCCACAATTTGTGGCACTGCTTCAATTCACTTCCCTTACTACTATGAATCAATTATTGACAGCCATCAGATTGCATATTATCTCTCTTAAAGCCCTTGAGTCACTTCCCATGACACAGTATTTAGACCATCCTAAAATGGCTTCAGAATCCTTCACAAACCAAGTCCATCAAACCCAATGTCTTCCTGTCTGAGTTCTAGCAACACTGAAAACCTTTCAGCGTTCATTCTGCTCTCTGCCAGAGTTCTCTGTCCTCTCCCCCCAGTTACCACGTGACAGACTCCACTTACTCTTCTGGGTCTTGTGTGCCTAGAACTGTTTCTAGCCACTACCTGCATATTCTGTTTTCTCCACAGGGCAGTGAGGGTAGGAACCCTATCTAACATCACCTCTGCAATGCCAATGCCTCACATAGCAGGCAGATAAACACTGAGGAAAGGAAGGGAAGCACCCACAGCAGCACAGACTGCAAATCCAAACTGTCGTATTTGGGTATATGAACATTTAGAAACACTATCCAGGAGGAACAATTTTGTTTTGTTCTCTAGAGAATCACCAGCTCTAAACAGTAGCTGTATAACGTTGAAGAAATAACTACTTCCAAAACTTAAGTATACTTTCAAAGTAAGCTTTATAAATAAAGTTTAAATTATATTATGAAACTATGGCAAGTAGCTGTTAGTCTCACAAACTCCAAGAACAAACACAATCTATGCATTTCCCCTCCCTTGAGCCAGACAGTACAGCCACCCAGTCTCAGGCCTCCTCCGCAACTGTTTCCTAGGATTACCATTTTAGAAGGAAGCAGGCTGCCAGTCTACTACTTCTCCTGTCCCGTTCCTGCAAGCTCACTAACTACTTCCAAGAAACCCATTCCACCTCCAACACTTGTCACTGTATATGCCACTGCTGTGACATGAACAAGTTATCCAATTGCTGCTCTTTATGAAATCCTATTTCCTCATCTTATAACTCCCATTCAATATTTCATTCCTAAGACTCTTGGGGTAAAAAGTTATGTGTTCTTAATCATATTTCTCATCCCACCTCTTCTCTTTGATAATAATAGCCCTAATAATAGCAGTTAAAACATACAGAATAACTTTCATGTTAGGTACTATTGAATACACTTAACATATTAACTTACTCTTCTATACCACAGATGCCACTTTTATTCCTTCTTATAAATAAGAACAGTCATACATTTTTCCCAGAAAGGTGCAGGTGGTACTATGTAGAAGAGGGATTTAGTTCCAAGCAGCCTGGCTGCAAAGTCTGTTCCCAATTCCAGTGGCCCTGCCTTCAGGACTTGTTGCCAACTTCTATGGCTATCTAGACACAATCATAACTTCCCCATAGCTTCTGTACCTAGATCAGTCAGTACTTGTTTTTCCCCCCTCATTCCACCATTATCTGATGTCTCCAAAGGCATCATGCACAGTATGGTGTATGCATGTATGGTGTATACGCATACATGTAGGCAAAACACCCATACACATAAAATAAAAATAAAATTAAAAGAAGAGGAACAGTATATAATATAGGGTTTTTTGCTTTGGATATCCTTATTTAATAAAATTAACACTGTAATTTTATCTATTTCCATCTTCAAACCCAGCCTTCACTGGCATTATTCTTGTATCTATTTCCATATTGTTCTACAAAATCCAAAGACTAAGGAGTCTCTGCATGATGCTTCTGTTCACCGGTGGACACCGTATGTACACTTTAGTGATCTCTATCACCGATAGACACTGTGTGTACACTTTAGTGATCTCTATCACCGATAGACACTGTGTGTACACTTTAGTGATCTCTATCACCGTTAGACACTGTATGTACACTTTAGTGATCTCTATCACCATTAGACACTGTATGTACACTTTAGTGACTCTATCACCGTTAGACACTGTATGTACACTTTAGTAATCTCTAATACCACTTCTGCTTTCTTTGCTGTCTCCCCTAAACTGTCCTTTAAAAAAAGTAACAAAAATTAAACCTCAAGGATGTGCTGATAGCAACTAAGACAATACTTGACAAACTGCTTAAGAAATAATAAACCTCTTCCTGTTGAAATAGACACTAACACTCCTGAAAGTAATATATAGTCTACTTCATCATATCAATTTGAATATAGTGAGATAAAATACAGAACTCAAGAAACTTTATATAGCCTGCTCAATTATTTTAATTACATTTATCGGGGAGGAGCATCTGTGCCATGGCACACATGTAGATGTAGAGAACAATCTGTAACAATCAGTCCTCTCCTTCTACCATATGAGTCCTGGGGATGAAAAGCAAGCACCAGGTTTAGTGGCAAGCACCTGTACCACACGAGCCATCTCATTAACACAAGAATATATCTTCTTTTACCAATGTTTTATGAATCACCTGCTATTTATAATATATACTTCTCAATGAGAAATAGTTAAATGATTAGCATACCACTACACTGTGGATTAAACTATGCCTTCAAAGAGATATGCGCAAGTCCTAGGCCTTGGTGTTTGTGAATAAATCTTATATGGAAATATCTGGAACATTATTTGGAAATCACAGTGAATCAGAGTGATCCAAAAAAAGGACTGGTGTCCTTTCAAGACCACATGGTGAAGGCCCCAATATTGAGGGGAGAATGTCATGCAAAGACAGAGTGTAGAGTGATGTGTTTACATGCATTGTTCAGAAGCCAGGAAAGCAAGGAAACATCTGTCTCAAACCTTCAGACAAGGCAGGACCCTTCCTACATCTTGGTTTTAGACTTTGACTCTTGAAAACTGAAAAGAATAAATTTTCACTACTTTAAGCTTCCTAGTTTATAGTAAATAGGTTTAATCCCATAAGTTTCTTAATGATAAAAAGTTCACTGGAAAGACAAGTAATATGCTGTACAAGTTTTGTGATCTGAAAAACCAACCAACCAACCAACCTACCTTCTAGGAACTTACTAGTTGTTACAACAAATGTGAAGATCTTCAACTTCTCAGAATTCCTTACATATTGTTATCTAAGAAAGTAGTACATATGGGATACACCAGGTATTAATCAAAATAGAAGTGAGGTATTGAGTAAATGTTAAGAGACGACCAACAAGTGTCATTCCAACAGGAGTCTGGAAGTGCTTTCCAGCAATAGGAAGTAAGGACAACAGTAGCTCCTCAAAGTTCCTAAGATGTTCTCCAGGAGCAAGAGAATGAGTTAACGAAGAAGTCAGAGAGCATTCCTGACATAAACACGACTGGGTGGAGCCACAGAAAGACAAATGTGTGCATTACTAATTAAGAGGGTAGCAGTTTTCCAAGTCCAGGAAGACAAGTATTTGGAGTTTTCCTATTACCCATACCCTTCAAGTGTTTAATCAATTTTAGGGGTTAGAAAGAAACTATTTTTAAAAGGTCTTCTTCAGTCTCTATTGTGCCTAAGTTGTCAAGCCACAGGAAACTTCAGGAGCCAAAACATGACAACAAAAACTTAGGGAGCAGTCCGGTAGGCACTGTTCTAAGTACTTCTATTACCTGAAACACGTACTCTTCCCAGCTTTTTATGAGCTAAGTACTGCCTCATTATTCTCTTTTTATTGACGAGGAAACTAGTACACAAAAGTTAACTGATAAGCTCTCTGGCATTAAAATAATTAAAATCTAAGGAAACTATTAAATAGAACTTGTAGCACACAAAGTCTAAAACCAACTTCTGCTAAAAAATGAATTATTTAAACGACTAACCCCGATGAAAATAAACTTGTTAATTTTTTTCTAAATCTTTGTTGTTCTTGTTCTAGACTTACAGTGACTTCCTTCCAGAGATCTCTAATCTTGCCATATTTCTGTAACGCGTACCACGAAGCTATTACAATAGTCAGTAATGTACTGAAGTTTACTATTAAAAAAAAAAAAAAGCTTCTCCTCCTCCCAACCCTCACTACAAAAACATGAAACTTCTACTTCTCAGGATCTTCTACAAAGTGAAAGAGTAATAATAACTTAAGGTAACTAATAAATAAGGTAGGCAATAATCCCTCCGCAAACCAGCAGACTCGTTTCTTTAGGTATGTACGCTGGAGTTCTACATATTAGGTTGAAGAATGAAATTTGGAATTACAGCTTCAAGCCAATGAACAAAGCCTATTTTAACTGTCTTTAATTGCTTCCGAAAACCTATCTCGCAACATCGGAACAGCTGTTACTTGCCTCTGGTCTGCAGGGCACTGAATTCCACACTTGAAGTTAATGAAACGTTTGCTCACAGAGCTGTCAGATCCAGTCTATGGATACCCATGGACGTCCCGGAGCAAGAGCTGAGCCATCCCCTCCCGAGAGGGTCAGCAATTGACAACGGGACACACACCACTTGTCTTGGCGTCTGCGCCCGGCCCGGCCCCTCTCTCGGCCTGATTTTTAATTTAAAAGATAGCACGGTGCTGGCGAAGCCGCTACTGTCCACGACAGCCTGGACAACACAACGGAAGGCGCGGCCGGCCGGCCGGCGTGGAGCCGTGCAGCGGAGCTCCGGGCCGCGCTGCGCGGACGCCGGCCACACTCGGCAGGAACGCCCCCAGGCAGCGGAGCGGCTCCGCAGCCCGCTGCTCCCCGCAGAGCCACGGAGGTCCCAAGCTGGGCCAGCCGGGACCGTGAGCCCTTCAACCGCGCCCACGTCCCCATCCGCCCGCAACTACCGAAGACAACGGCCCAGCAGCGTTCCGGCGTCTTACCTAGTGCTTCGGTCCCAGCCCACCGCCATGTTTCACAGGAGCCCGGGTCGCCCGAGCCCGGCGTCCACGAAAGTATCGCGAGAACAAAAGTAATTCGCACAGCTGATCGAGTTCGAAGGGAGCGCAAGTGGAGACCTCGCGATATTTCTTGTGTTGCTGGCGTGTGATGTAATCAAGCGGCGCGGTAAACCTGAAAGGGGCGTGGCTACGTGGAAATGAAGTGAAACCACGAGGTCTGTCCTTTTCCAGGAAGGGAAAAGTTAACCTTCCGTCTGACGACGTGAGAAAACGGAATAGAAAGGCTCTCAACTCTCCGGACCGGAAGTCGTCATGATCCACCGTAAGGCATCGGCAGCGTTTTGTTTCAGGTGGTTCAGTGGCCTTTGTCTTTGCGTTTTCATGTTTCCTAGTCAAGAACACCTAAGCATCCCCCCTGGTTAGGGAACGGTTTGAATTAAACAGTCAGTGTGCTGAATGTAAGAAAACAAGACAGCGTTGCTCGTGATCCTTCTCCAAACGCTTCCTCTTCCCCTGCCCCTTCACAGCACAGGACGTAATAGAGGGGCTTTGGGAAAGAGGCTGACTCGCAACAGTCGGAGCGGGAGCCTTTTCCAGCTCCCTTTCCATCCGTCTGCTACCGGATTTCACTCATGTGTTGTCATTTAAAAATCAGGTTTGCTCAAAAGAAAGCAGAGAACAGTTCTAACAAAGGTGTGTTTATGACGAATGCTTAAACAGCAGTTTTAAACATTTCTTTCTCATTTAATCCTAACATTATTATTGCAAAATGATACCATTATTTGCTTGCCTAATAGGTGAGGAATTTTAGTTTTAAGAGGGGAGCAAGGAGTAGCTAAGAGCTGCCAAAGTGAACAGGCTGGGAAGTCTTGACTACAGTACTAAACCTTACACTATGTGAACAACAGCTCAGCCTCTATGCAAGTAAGAGCCTGTACACTCAGACCTGGGGAGGGGACAGGGACCAGGAATGTCTGTTGGTGCCTTCATGGCCAAGGTTATAGCTAAGATAAAGTTGCGTTTTAGACACGTATTAACTCAACACATTATTATGCCCATTTACAGAACAGTACACCACCTGTTCAAATTATAGTGTTTTACTTTGTGAATACCTTCTACTGAGAAAGGAAATTTCGTATGCCCCAAACCAAGAGCAGACACATACATGCCCTCTGACAGCAACTTAATTTCCAGACTTTCAAGATTACTCCAATTAATTGAAAGTTCCCAGTTGACTTACTTAGGAAACATAGTTGAATGGATATAAACACAATCTCTGAAGCCAGGATTTCCTAGGTTAAAAATCCAGTCTGACATCTTAATAGCATGTGACTTGGAGCATATTTCATTTCTTTGTATCTCCATCCCCTCATCTGAAAAATGGGCATAATAATGTGTTGAGTTAATTCGTGTCTAAAATGCAACTTTATCTCAGCTATAACCTTGGCCATGAAGGCACCAACAGACATTCCTGGTCCCTGTCCCTTCCCCAGGTCTGAGTGCATAGAGGCTGGGTTGTTGTTCACATAGTTACACCTGATCCTTAGTCTCCAGAGTAAGTTTCTTTTATGGTAATAACTATCCCCCCGAGAGTTAGCTTTCACAATAAAGAAAAATTAACTAATTCAATCCTACTATATTTTAAAAGCCACAGTTCTCAAAGCTAATATGAACATAAAAATTAATTTCCCCCAAAGAATGAAACTTATTAATCAATCAATCAATCGTCTTTCTTTGTTGTTTTGATTTGTTTGGTGCTTGAGATCAAACTTGGGGCCTCTACAAGTTAGGCTGCACCACTGAGCTACACTGCCAGTGCAACTTGCCTAATTTTATAGGTTAATTTCCATGTAATTGGTGGTGTTATATCTGGAAAAAAATCTGCTTTTGAGAAAAATCCATCCCATTTTGTTTCACTTATTGAACACAGGTTTTAGTGTGGGGTAAACTGGTTCAAAACAACCTGTATTCAGTGAAAATGCTCAAAGTAAATTTTCATGCCATCATTTTGCTGCTCTGAAGTTTGGGTATGAGCTTTAGCAAGTAAATAACAAAAGTAAGAGAAACTGATATTTCTTTACTATACAACGGCTCACATGTCTCTCAAAAGGATTTTGTGTTTTATTCCTACCCCAAATCAAGTCCTTCTCTATATAGAAAAATAAACATCACTACCAACCTCAAATTTGATTGGATTATAGTCTGTGTTCCCTTCCTCTCCCTAGCTGCCAATCCCAGTGGTCAGTTTGTTCATGAAACTCTTGCCAGGTTCTCAGCTGTACACCAGTGTCCCCTTTTCATGTACTTCAACTCTAGGTGATTGCTAGTTTTCTACTCAAATTTTGAGTAGAAACTATGTGAACAACAACCCAGCCTCTATGCAATAAGAGCCTGTACACTCTATCAACTAGCTTTTGTTTGCTGAGACAGACTTGACCTGTATCCCAGGCTGGTCTTGAACTTGGGACGGATCTTCTGCCTCAGCCTCCCCAGTGCTGGTATTAGAGGTGTGCGCCACCATACTTAACTGTGTGTACATTTTCAGACTATGTAGATTATGCACTTCTGTCATTTTTCCATGTACCAATTTGGAACTTGAAAATCTGAGTTTACTTATTTATATGAGCACATATGTCCAGCTAGCTCCCATCATCTGTTTGTTTGGTTTGTTGTTGTTTGTTTTTTAGTGTTTATGCTAAATATCTGGATGCTCTCTGCACCATGCTTACAATACTATAGTGTCCTGAGTGTGCATCACAATTTACTCTTACCTTGTTTTACAGTCTTGTGTTTTCCTTCTTTTCTTTCCCTTCCTTCCCCTCCTTTATTTCTCTGCTTCTCTACCCTCTTTGACATGATTTCTTATAGCCCAGGCTGGCATTGAACTTGCTATGTGTAACCTTGAACTCCTGACCCTGCTGCATCCACCTCCTAAGTGCTAGGAGCACAGCTGTCCTGTGCTCTTAGAACACTTTAATTTCTGCTTCAGTCTGAAGAACTTCCTTTAGCATTACTTCTAGAATAGGTCTAGACAGACGCACTTGGCTTTGATCTGGGAATGTCATTATCTGTTCATTTTTACAGAATAGTTTGCTGGCGGGTATTGTTGTTCTTCTTTACAATGAAAATCTCACAGCACCCCCAGCCCATGTCTCTGCTAGGAAGTGTACTGTTAGGTGAATTGGGTCTCCCCTGTGTGTTCTTTCTTGTTCCTTACAGCCTTAGGGATCTTCTGTCTTCCACCTGTAAGAGCTTGCTTGATTATACCATTGTGGGGTAGACTTTGTTGACTTAAATTTGATCGGTGACTTTTGCTTTTTCTATAAGATTTTTCTGTCCTCCAGGTTTGGGAACTTTCCTGTTATTATTTCTGTGAATCGACTTTCTTCTTCTTTGGCATTCACAGATCCTTCTTGCACCCCAGCATACTTGTTCTTTCAGTTGTTCCCAGTCTTCCCATCACTTTTTCCCTTTCTCATTCTTTTTCTCTCCAGCAGTGTATTTTAAGCTCATCTTCAAGCTCACAGACTCTGATTAACCCACTTGCTTTTGATGCCTTCCATGAGATTCTCAATTTCACTGTGAATATTGTTTACCTTGGGAACTTTTTAATTGCTTTCAGCTTGATGAGTTCCTCTCTTAGGATATTGAAACGTTTCTGTTCCCTTAAGCTCATCAGATTTTCTTAAAACAGTAATTTCAGCTTCTCACCGAGACTTCTCTTGTGCAGGTTACTGCCTGAGTCCTACATGAGCCCAGCGTTCCCCAAAAGCTTTTGGTGCAAGCTGGTGTGATGTGGGAGCACCCAAGGGTAAGGTGTTTACTCTAGTCCAACTTCCACTGCACTGGTCTGTCCCCAGGGAGGCTGGTTTCTCTGAACTTGTTGTCACTTCCCGTGTTGTAGCACTAGATGGCACCCTGGTGCAGATTTGCTGGGGTTCTGCTATGGGTGTCTTGTCAATGTTGCCCTTTTAGATGGGAATCTAAGCCCAGGTTTGTTCCTATACAGTCTTGGAGTATTGTTGAAAAAGAAATTAAAGCCTGCCTCCTAGAAATGATTCAAGATCCTCCCTGGTACCAGGTTAGGGTAAGATGCCTCTTCCACAGTTACTGGTCTGCAGTTAGTCTGCTGGCTGGATTAGCCCTTGTCGGGGCAGAGTCACCATGGATAGACTCACCTCCATCTCCTGTGTCACATATGTAGCCACCAATTCCACAAAGCTGTGTGATACACCAAACCTACAGCCTGACAAGATCAGTCCAATGAGTTAGGACACAGACTCTCACTGCTGAGGTGGATTTGTATGGTGATATTTTATTTGTGCTGAAATGTGATTTTATTTGTATGTTATAAATAAAGTTGCCTGGAGATCAGAGGTCAAAGCAAGCCATAAGCAGAGTCAGGCGGTGGTAGCATATGCCCTTAATCTGATCACATGGCAGGCAGAGTCTCTGTGTGTTCAAGGACACAGCCATTCATGGTGACACTACCTTTAATCCCAGTACCAACCATAGACACCTCGAGGTCTGTATAGACAGGCAGTGACGAGGAAGTCATGTGGTTGGGTTTAGAGCCAATGAGAAGGCAGAACAGAAAGGCAATAAAAAGACAAGTCAGACAGGAAGAAGCTCTCTGGGGAAGCTACTTCTGGTGGTAAGCTAAAAGTTTGGCTATTTCTTTGATCTCTGGCCATTTCCTCTGTATTTGGCTCTGTGTTTCTTATTTACTAAGACTATTTAGAAATTTGTCTACAGATTTGTGGCCCATGACCATTGGAAATAAACACAGGCTAAAGTAGCTGGCCTGGCAGTCCAACAGACTTAGGGTGCATGTCCTCCCTGGGTCTGCTGCTGTTCCAGAGGCTTTATTGGAGGCAGATCTGGTGTGTATGTATGGGGGTGGGGGACGGCGGTTAGGGTCTTCCCAGCGTTGAGATTTATCAACGCAGCACTAAGTTACAAGGCAGTTTCATGCTTACAATCTTGCCCCAACACTAACAAATAGGCATAGGTGGAAGTTTCTGTCCCGCCTTCCAGTTTCCAAATAGCTGACACAGAAGCTTAATATT
The DNA here is from genome assembly GCF_049852395.1 of Peromyscus maniculatus bairdii. Classification (NCBI taxonomy): domain Eukaryota; kingdom Metazoa; phylum Chordata; class Mammalia; order Rodentia; family Cricetidae; genus Peromyscus; species Peromyscus maniculatus. The sequence goes on from NC_134854.1 coordinate 168,695,041, forward strand.
AATTATAAACACTCAGCTGATAACTCAGGCATATTACTAAGTAGCTCTTACAAATTAAATTAACTCATAATTCTTATCTTTGTGTTGTCACATGGCTCGTGGCTTTACCTGTCCTCCAGCATGTCTTGTTCCCTCTGTGTCTCCTGGCGACTTCCCTGACTCTGTCCTCCTTCCTCCCAGCATTCTCAGTTTGGCTGTCCTGCCTATACTTCCTGCATGGTTACCAGCCTGTCAGTTCTTTATTAACTGATGAGAATAATATATATTTTCAGTGTACAGAAAGATTATTCCATAGCAAATAGGTCTCAGGCTATGCTGTTCGATCCCCACTTGGGACAGCAGCACTTTCCCAAGAAGACACTCTTGGCCACCTATGCTAGGGCTAAGCTGGGTCATGCCTGAGTCTCATGCCATAAGTAGTCACACCACAGCTGGCTGTGATACAGGCCAAAACAAGTCTGTCTCACTGGGACAAGGTCTACTGACACCAGAGAAGTTCCAAAGCCTGACACATGAGCACTGGTGATAACTGTGCTACCAAGTTGGGAGACTGGCTATGAGGGAAACTACTAAGACAGGATACACCAGAGTCTTAAAATCACCAGGGTGTAAACTGTTTGGGAAGGGAAGTGTGTGCCTCAGCTCCACTCCAAAGCTGAAAGTGCTGTGGCCAAAACTCCAGTTTGTGTACCAGCTCACAAGCCTCTGCTTGATGTCAGAACCAGGCTAAAGGCTCCATCTCTGAACTCTGCACACAGAACCTCCGATTCCTCCCAGGTGCCCAGGCTCTCCATGGCAGACCTAGCACTGGGCTCTAGTATAAATTTCTGTGCCTGATTTTGTGTTCCTGTGTCACTGCTAGAGGCTTGAGCCCTGCTTTGCTGGCATAGGTTTCAGGAAATGGTAGAGCCAAAGAGCATCTTCCAAAAGTAGTTAAGCAGCTCAGTCTGCTGAAGTGACCTAGAAGTAGGGACCACAGAGCTCCCATAGCTCTAGGTCTCACTGGTTACAAGTCTGAGCCCAAGTCTTTCTCTCCTGAGTGGAAGGTATCTCAGCGGCAGTCTGTGTGGAGCCTGAAGCAGGATGACATGGCAACTTCTTCCCACCTTATCCAGCTGCCTGCCCATCTGTTTCAGTAAGCACAGGTACTGTGCACACTTACCTGATGCCCTCAGCTGCTGTGAGCTAGTTTGGTGGGAGAACTGCTGTTCAGCGCTGTGTCAGCCACCCTCATGCTCTGCCACTGCTCCTTAGTGGGAATTTTGAGAAGAATAGTTTTAAAAAGGAAGTGGAGACATGTGAACCGAGCAATCAGAAAGATGTCCTGAATTCTTGAACAGTGCTGCTTAATATATTCAAAGCAATTTAACCCAGGAACAAAAGATAGTTTGATTCCTACACATAACAATCTTAATGTAAAATATTTATTGCCTGGAAATGTAAGAGTTAGAGTTGATTCTTCTCATCCAGAAAAAAAAAAAACTGCTAATAAAAGCTCTGTAACTATTTCAAAAATTGATTTAAAATTTTATACCTATAAAACAAACCCATTGTAAGCACAACCCAGTGATTTTAGTAAAATTGTAGCTGTGTTATCATATCGAAGTTTAGGACTTTCTCACAAGTTTATATATATTTGTGCTTCAAGCTGTAGCTTTCAGTGTGTAAGTGCCAGCCTGAAGCAAGACATGCTCTTCTCCAAGGTAAGTCACAGAAACTGATCGTGACCTTTCTGACTGGAGCAACTACAATGCGATTCTCCCACCAACCTTTCCTGTTACTAACTCATAAGTCCCCCATTTCAGAAGGGATCCTGCCCCATTTCCAGGAAGAAAAAAAGTACTGCACAGAAAGGTCATGGTGTGTGTGTGTGTCTATACCATATGTAAATGAAATATTCTGAACATTAAAAAGGCAAAATAAAGTAGAAGGATTTAAACAAGAAAATGTAAAATGAATTGATAGAGTGGTTTGGCTGAAAAAGGAAAAGAACTAGCCAACAAAATAGAATACAGATGCAAACTATCATTTTATATTCTCTAAGTTGGCAAAAGAAGGGGCAAATGTGAGAGCAAAAAACACAGAGAAAAAGGAGCTGTGTGGACTGCTGCTGGGAAGCTGTGATTAGGGACCCTGGCTTTGGGTAACTCAACCTCAGTGAATTGGAGACTATTTCTCTGGGTATATACCCTAGAGCATTGTTTTTGAGATGGCTGTAATTAAGTGTAAATATCTGGGGTAAATTTAAAGTCCTATGTGATTCTAAGATGCAAAGAGGATAGACCAATATCACAGAAGAAAATGATTTAACCATTAGACTGAGATATTATACATTATATACATATATACATTATATACATATATATGTGTATATATGCATATATATACATTATATCTGCAAAAATCTGTGATTCCAAATATTCACTACAGAAACACAGAGAACAAATATAAAATACTCCACAGCAGTGAAACACAATAGCCCATGAGCTTTTGGGGTGAATCTTTAAAATAATGCTGAGTTTACAAAGCAAGTTTAGACTTGATACCAGAAATAAATACAGTAAAATATTTTGTTTAGGCTGAAAAGGGGTACCTGGTGGGATGGGAACTTGCCGTGTAGCCAGACTGGCCTCAAAGTCATGACTACCTTTCTGACCCTGTTTCCAAAGTGACGGACCGCACGTTTGTACCACACCTGGCTATTGCTCCCTTTTAATTGGTTTACTTAGATTTTTTATTTTTACAGTTTGTTTGGAGTTACTTATATATTCTAGATACTAACTCTTCATCAGGTAAATATCAACAGGCATTCTCTTTCATTGTATTGTCTTTTTGTTCTGTTGATTATTTTCTTTGTTGTACATAAGGGTTTTTTTTAACATTAGTTTTGTATAATTGCCTCTGTCAGTTTTTCTGTTTTTTGTTTGTTTTTGTTTTTTTCGAGACAGGGTTTCTCTGTGTAGCTTTGCGCCTTTCCTGGAACTCACTTGGTAGACCAGGCTAGCCTCGAACTCACAGAGATCCGCCTGCCTCTGTCTCCCGAGTGCTGAGACAGAGGCGTGTGCCACCACCGCCCGGCTCAGTTTTTCTGTTTTATGTGTATCTAGGAAGCAGCCAGAAAACAGCCAGCTGTGCCAACCTCTTGACAGTTCCTTCATGGCTTCCCAGTGGTCCCCAGAACTTCAGGTCTTACCTTAATGTCTTTCATCCATGTGCTATAGGCTGAGCTGCTGGTCTCAGAGGGCCATCTCCCCACGACCCCGTTCTGGGGGGCAGAGCTCCCTCCCCTTACAGTGCAAAGCAGTCTGTGGGTTGACTCATTGCCACTCTGCTGAGCCAAATATGGTTTTTTTTTTAAATCTGTGGCCTTGGGCACGTTCCTTAACCTCCTGCTCTGCCTTGGTTTTCTTTTACATATTTTTTTGAGACTATAATGTAATATAATACTTAAAGGGGATTAAACCAACTGATGTTTACAATGAATCATAAGTATTTGTTGGATAAAAGTAAACTTCAGCAAAATGTAAAAGCCAAGTGTTATGCAGATGGGTTTTTCAATACTAGAAAGACTCAGTGGTCGTGAGAAGCCAGCACAAGATCCTTAACATGCCACATTAAATTAACCTAATTTCATTTTTAGAAGATTTAATTACAAGGTGGCTAGAGGAAATAGGATTAAGTTAATGAATTCCAACTTGAGTGAAACACTTAATAAATGTCTCATGATGCCTGTGTAAGCAAAGAGAAAGTAGTAAGTAGATAATTATATGGCTGGGAAGTCTATTTACTACCAGCTGATTAAGTAGCCATATAAGAAATGTTAACCTGGGGGGAGTGTCTTTTTTTTAAGATTTATTTATTTTATTTATTTATTTATTTGGTTTTTCGAGACAGGGTTTCTCTGTGTAGCTTTGTACCTTTCCTGGATCTCGCTCTGTAGACCAGACTGGCCTCGAACTCACAAAGATCCTCCTGCCTCTGCCTCCTGAGTGCTGGGATTAAAGGCGTGCGCCACCACCTCCCGGCTTAAGATTTATTTTTATTTTTTAAGCGGAGAACTCGAATGCAGTCCCCCTCCACCACCATCACAAGCTGTACAGTTGAGTTTCTTAAGTTTGGGGGATTCTCAGTGGGCCAGTACATCCAAGCACCACAGATGAGCCTCATGCTAGGAAACTCCCTCCTGATCACAGCACATGCGCATGCATACACACACACACACACACACACACACACACACACACACACACTCAGACACACAGGAAATGGGGGGCCCATTTAGAAGGTGCAACCTTATAGAAGAAATCAGAGCCTGGTCCCACCACCTTGCCCTCATGCAAGGATCCACCACAGGCCCAAAGGGACCCTGGCCTCTAAAACCGAGAGCCATATTTGATCCTTTTTCCTTTTTTCCTGTTCATCTCAGGTATTTTGTCAGAGGGATGGAATGATGGCTAATGAAGTTTCCTTCTTATCCTGCTGGAGAGTTACAGTCGCTCTTAGTTTTTTAAATAGATTTCTTCCTACTAGTGGACGGGGCGGGGGGACGGGAGGGGGGGGACGACTCCAGAACCACCAGAAGTGAGTGTTTTGAAACCTCTCAACCTGCTTCAGTGACTCCGAGGGACCATCCAGACTCCCCTTTTCCCACACACTCACCTGTATAGGATACCTTTTTAACCATCAACACAGAGTTTGTGGCTTCAGTATTAAGTAAAAATCCCAACTTTCTCTTTAGATAGATCAAAGATAACCCAAGGCTTCTTGAAAAAAATCAAGGCTGTGTTAAAAGGAACCGGGCAGACTCTTGGCCTTGTTAATCTTCATTTTCTGTAGAAGAAACTGATAGAAGTCATATATACCTGCTCCCTCCCTATCCTGGGGACTTTGAGAATTCCTCTTTCCAGTGTTGCTGCTCACAAAACACATTGGTTCATCCCAGCTCTGCTGGTGACTGGGAGACCTCATGCCAGGGCCTCGGGACACTCGCCTGTAATGGTCCCCTTCTTTCTTCATCACAGTTATTTGGAATGTAATGGAGGGAGACTCCCAAGGAGGACCTCATTGCCTTCCATTCTGTGGCTGCAGCTTCAAAGCCATCTCCTTTCTTTGAGGAAGTTTAGCTTCTAGACCCACACTCAGAAGCTCTGGATATCAGAAGCATGATGGGGCATGAAGGCTCAGAAGAACCTTCATCTTGATAAACATTCGGTGTTGCCCTGTCTTTTGGTCATTCTACTTCAGACAAAAGTCTACCTTTAGTCCATGATCCTTCCTCATCCAAAGCCTCATACTTACAACCGTTTTCATGGCTTTCTTTTTCTTTATTGACTCTTTCCTTGTCATCCCCTTAAATCTACATTTTGAAACAGTCTCTATTCTTTGTATACAGAATTAAAGGTATTATTTAGAATGTTACCTCTTAGTGATCTTGCTTGTTAATGAAGACAAGGAAGAAAGCAATCTTGAACTGTTTTATCATTTGCCAAGAATTGGCATAAACACATGACTAGACCCAAATACAATGCTTTTTATAAGATTTATATAGCCAAGAATATATAGGCTTATGTTTCACATTACTTGAAAATAAGTGACCCAACTGCTTTATCTCTGTCTCATGAAGAATATACTGATAAACATTTGCCCTGCTTACATTTACCAAACCTGTTTTAATACTTATTCCTAGATTACCCACAAAAACTAAAAAAAAACCAGACAAGTACAATCAACATCTCAGGCTGTTTTCTTGTTAAAATTTTTCCTTGTTTATTGTTTATTCTGAGTTTGTTTGTTTTAATGCTGTTGTGAATCAGATTGTTCTCCTTTCAGCATGTTTGTTACTAGTAGGTAAGGGGAAAAGCCGCTGATAACAGTATATTGATTTTGTAACTGCTACTTTTCTGAAAGCATTTATCAGGTCTGAGAGTTTTCTGATGGAGCACTTCACATCTTTTAAGTATAGGCTGAGACTCTTTACTCTTTTTGTACCGGGAAACATCTATATCCCCACAGGAAAGACTCCTCTTTGCATGAGGGGCAGCTCATTCATGAGCATGCTCAGTGCGTGGGCATGTGTTGCCTGTTCAGAAACATGGGGGCTAATGAAATGGCTGAATGGAGAGTTTATTATGGTAAACAGGGCTTACTCCAAGTCACCTGAAATCAGAAAATTGAGGGCTCTGGTGATTCTCGCTGGTTCCTTGTTTCCCTGGAGGCTCTAATGTGAGAAAAAACAACTCAAGGAAGCATTGGCTGCCACTGAACTCTCAGGCCTCCCTATGTCCTCATCTGTAAGCATATGTGATTTCCCTCTAAATTACTTGCCTAGTGCCTAATAGCTACCAGACTTTTTTTTTCCTATTCAGATAAGTAAACAAAGTAGGGATTTTGAATTTTCTTTAGAGATTTTACACACACACACACACACACACACACACACACACTGTTGTTTTTTATAGAGAGTCTCATGTAGCCCAGGCTGGTCTTGAACTCATTATGGAGCCAAAACTGGCCTTCTCAGGTATTTTGAGATTCTCCTGATTCTCCTGCCCCTACATCCCCAAGTCCTGGAATTACAGGCATAGACCACCACGCCAAATTTATGTGGTTCTTGGGGTGGAACCCAGGACACCTGTATGCCAGGGAAGCACTCTACCAGTAGAGCTGTGTATCAGCTCATATACTTCTTTATTTTAGGAATTCTCCAGTCTCCGATCTAAAAGAATTTCTAGTGTTTTATATTAGAAGTAGCTAAAGGTAGATTAAGGTCATAGTCAAGGGTGATTTGTAGGATTGATTATTCAAATCTGCTTTTTATTGTAAACCACTACTAAATTGATCACACCCAAGATCACACCCAGTCTTATCACAGTTTAGGGCCAATGATCCCATTACAGGAACATTTTGACCTTGTGAACAGACAGGCAGAGGATCAATCTCATTGCAACAAGAAACAAAGTAGGAGATTCACTTGAAACATTTGCTTGCTTGTTTGGAGGATGCTGACTGTGAAACCGAGGGCCTTCTGCATGCTGAGCAGACCACTCCCTCAGCCCAAGAGATTCAGTCCAGATTGTGTAGTAACTGGTACAGAAATACATGCTGTCATCAAAAGAGGATAACAGCCAATTCTGTGGGTTATTTGCTTTCAAAAGCCCTTTTAGTCAACAGTTGGCCAGCTACTGGGTAAAGAATCAAAAGATAAAAGTTTTGAGTCTCTAGTTTAACTTTAAATCTGATCAATATGATATCGATGGCATTTGGAGAATATAATATTTATAGATTAAAGCTTTTTCAGCATTGATTTACAAAATCCCTATATGAATCATTTCAATATTTTTCAGAACTATTGAAAACCCAAGGTTTACTGGTTCAATTTTTTTCTGTTGAAGAAAAATTTTAATTACTTTAGCAGTTATTGATTTTTACTTCTTTTATATAAAATAACTCACATTTTTCCATTTTTAATGACATGAAAAACATTTGCTCTTTGATCAGCTATACCTAATGATATGTATCTCCTCTGATGTGTTAGGACAAATGTCATCATCTCCTATGTCCTTGGGCCTACCCCTTCTAGTCCATTGCCAATCACATGGCTTTTCATAAACTAGCTTCAGTTGTCACTGTTTTATAACAGGTTTTATCATGGGATGAAGCAATTCTCCTTGCTATCTAGCTGCTCACTGGCCTGGAACTTGCCAAGTAGATCTGCCTGTCTCTGCCCCTCAGCATTGGAATTACAAGTGTGTGTCCACCACACCTGGCTTTTTATGTGTGTGTTGGGGATCAAATACAGGTTGTGATGCTTGCAAGAAAGGCAGGTACTTTACAGAATGAGTTATTTCCCCAGCTCTGAAGTTATATGAAGCTTTTCCTAGAGGTATATTTCCTATGAATCTGAAGATTGAGGGTTTAACTCTTAGCTGGCTGATTTACTCTGGACTATTTATTATCTCTGTATCAGAGTTTTTTCTTTATGTTTACATTAAAAGAGAAAGGTTAAAATACATTTTAAAAACTAACTATAGAAATGTTAGGTTGGAGCATGGCTAATGAATGTGGTGATTCTTGTCAGATGATACTTGGACCGTGTAACCTGTGCAGCCTCCTAGTTCTCAATACATGCCAACCTTGGGAGGACTCAGGAGTGTCTTATAATGCTTGAGTATCATTTTATTACATTTAAATGTCACCTATTCAGAAAGACTCTTGCTGATTTACGACATATATATCTTTGTGGCCCTCATACCCATATCTCCCTCTGCTCACACAGCTATGGGCCCTCACTCCTGGATCCCCCTCCCTGCTCACTCCACTCCCTTTGGTGTTTCCATCTAACATGGGTTTTAATTTATCTTACAGTGCCTCATCTCCTTGTTACACTTTAACCTTGGAAAGGACAGGGGTTGGGGTCTATTTGGTGGTTTACTAGATCCCTGGCCCACAGTAGATACTCCATAGATAGGGAGGGAGGGAATTATGCTGAAGAAGGAGAAAGAAGAAAAGCATTCATTGGCATATTCGAGTCATTGACATTGAAATACTAGTTGAAGAATGATAAAATATTTCCTTAAACAGTAAGAAACTAATGCTACTCTTGAATGAAATGTTAGCTCCCACAGGGAGAAACATGGCACTTTATAGTACAGGATGTTACACAGAGCATGGACGAGGTAATATTTCCATTACAGCTGTGCAGGTCTGCTAGCTATAATCTGAAGAGACACAACAATTCCATAAGGTTCTAGCTGACAATTTCATATCACAGAAATTGTGGGTTAGAAAATTGCAGGGTTATTTTCAGTGATACTGCAACAAAGTCAGTTTTCAATAGGCAATATAAAAAAGACATATTTCCCAGGAAACTTATTTCTTTATGAGAATCTAATATACGAAGAGTCCCGTAAGTTGGCAATGGGATAGTTTTAAATTTTCATTTATTTTGTATGTGCATGTGTGTATTAGTTACTTTCCCATTGCTGTGACAAAACCCCATGGCCAAAGTGTGGCAGCAGCAGGAAGAAGCTGAGAGCTCACATCTCAACTATAAAACACAGCAGAGAGAGAAAACCAGAATTGGTGCAATGCATTTCATCACAAAGCCACCCACCACAGGGCTGGGCCACTGAAACCTCCCCAAACAGGGCTACTTGTTATGAAACGGTGAGAGAGAGGCCTTGGTGGGTGGAGCCAAGGTGCCCCGTGGTGAGTGAGAGATGCCAAGCCCAAGCCTTGACAGCTGCCAGGGTTACCGCCCACCCCCCAACACACTGACATGGGAGGCAAGGGAAGTCAGCCATGAGGCTCCATCCCACTGGAGCTCAGCCCAAGTCAACACCAGGAGCCTGCGTCAAATGCATTAAATGTAGCCTGGGGCCACTGGTCACCATATTGCCCTGACCCTCAGCCACCCACGAGGCCATGCCCTGTCTGCCGACAGCCTGGACACTGGAGATTGGAATGCTCTGTGCAGGCCTGTCCTCTATGCCACGCCACAGAGGTCCAGCCTCACTAACACTCACGTCTGACTTCTGACCTTTGAACTCCTAAGCCTGCTGGAGGACTGTTGGCATCTAGACTTGGTGATTCCCATTCCCTCTCTGAGCCTGGGGTAGCACTACAGGTATCTGGTAAGTCCATTGACCTTCTGCTGGACTCAGGAGCTACCTACTCTGTCCTAACCTCTTCCTCGGGGCCCACAGTTCCCTCACCAATCCCTGTCACTGGCTGGATGGGACCCCCTCCCCATTTAAAGAAACCTGAGACTGCCTACATAGCTGGAAAGCTGTCTCAGCTCTGTTCACTTACTCATCCTTCTCAAATCTGATGGTGTTTGATGACCAGGATTTGTCAATCTTACAGCTCTCCCTCAACCCTGGGCAGCTCACTAATAAGTTTCCTGTCAAAGGTATAGGCAGGTGTGCCTCATTCACAGACTCCATGGTATAAGATAAAACTGGTTTCAGATATAACTTCAGAGGTTCAAAATTTTAACATTGATAAATACAGTTTTGATAAACTGATAGAGCACTGATTACAGTTTTTAAAAGTCCTTCAATTTCTGTGGATTTTACTGTTCCCAGCTTTTAGAAATAGGTTAGCACTGGAGAGAATAGGAAAGCCTCCCTCCTCCTTCCCTCACTCTACCACTCCCATTCAGTAAATTTCCTCTGGTTCTAGATTTAAAGATATGTTTCATTGGGCTGAAACCAGGCCCTAGAGAATGTTCATGCCTTTTAACCTAAAGCCATAGCTTTTGCTATGACATCAAGATGTAAATCTGTTTCAGTTGTTTTACAGACACAGGTCCCTGCACAGACCCACCCCTGTTGCCAGACTCATGCCAAGGCCAATTCACAGGGGGTCCTCCAGATACACTAGACCCTGCACCAGCTCCGAGGATGCCAACCATCAACCGAGGATGCCAACCAGGTGAATACTAGCAGGTTGCTTTCACCCTCATCCCTGCTTATAAAAAGGCTCCATATCTCTTAACTCTTACTGACACCTTTACAGGATGGATACACTCCCACCTCTAGAGAAACCGCAGATGTGATAGCTCATGTACTTCTGAAGAACACATCATCCCTCAATTCACTGCTGGTGCCATCTCTTCAGGCTTAAGCAGGCACCTACCCAGCAACTGGAACCTGGTTTTCCAAGATGCCCCAATGAAGGGCATATCTGCTCTCATGCCTCACTCATTCACCCTTGCCTCTTCTGTACAACCAGGGCACTTCCTTGTTCCATTCTTTCTGGTAGTTATCACTTTTCCCATGGCTAGCCCTGATGGCCCATGATAACAATCTATTTTTCTCCTAGCAACTTGCCATCTCAGCTCCCTCAAGGAGCAAACACCTGAGGATTCAATGATGACAGACAACTGAATGCTTCCTCACTCACACCTCCTGCCATGCATGACCCTGACTCCCAACTTCTCCTTCCCACTTTGCCCCTGTCAGCAGGAAACGGTCTTGAGAATTCACCGCCCTTATTCCCTCTACTTGCTATCCATAACTCACCTTTTTATAATAATAAAAAAGGAAGGAATGTTAGCATTCAGACCCACTTCTTGGAATCCTGGCCAACAAGCAGATAATACCCTGGCCCGCCCAGCATCCGGATGTCATTCTACATTCCCTTTTCCTTTAAGAAAGGACTCTTCCCCCTTCACTTTCTCTCTCTTCCCCCTCTAGCCATAAGGTAGTGTGCACCCCCCCCCCCCTCTTTCTCTCTCCCTATCTCTCTCTTTCCCGCTCCCCTCTCTCTCTCTTCCCCCCTACCAAATGAAACTTGCCACTGAGTGCTGTCTGCATGGCATCTCTGTCTCCCACCTGCCGTGGGGCACCACCTGCCAAGGCCTCTCTCTCACCATTTCACTACTGATTGGGGACCAAATGTTCAAATGCCCTACACTATAGAGGTATTTCTCAACCAAACCACCACTTTCTACTGCCTGGTTCACATAGGCTCATGACCATATCATAATGCAAAATGTATTTAGCCCAACTTTAGAAGTCCACAAAGTCTTTCACAGTCATGACATTGATTAAAAGTCCAAATTCTAAAGTTTCTTCTGAGACTCAAAGAACTCTGAATTGTAACTTCCTGTAAAACAAAAAAGTAGACAATAGACTTTTTTGTTTGTTTGTTTTTGTTTTTGTGGTTTTGTGGTTTTTTTGTTTGTTTGTTTGTTTTTTTGAGACAGGGTTTCTCTGTGGAGCTTTGCGCCTTTCCTGGAACTCACTTGGTAGTCCAGGCTGGCCTTGAACTCACAGAGATCCACCTGGCTCTGCCTCCCGAGTGCTGGGATCAAAGGCGTGCGCTGCCACCACCACCCGGCTGACAATATACTTCTAACATAAGGCACAGAATATATACTTTTACCATTCCAAAAGGAAGGAATAAGGCATAGGAAATACTGGACCAAAGCAAGACCACAACCCATCAGGGCATACATCAAATTTTGTCACACCATGTCTAATGCCTGGGACTTTAATTTCAGATTCCTATGGCTTTGCCCTAACAGCTTTGCTGCCTGCAACAGACTTCTCTCTCTTGGACGGATCCCACTTCCTTTGTGCAGCTTTGCTTGGTAGATCTCATGGCCCCGGCATCTCTAACACCTTAGGTTCTCTACTGCAACCCAGACTTGACTTTTATAGCCTTATTCAATGGCCTCTTAGGTCCTCCTTCCCTCTCAGGGCCTTCACATAGGGACTTCCCTACTACACAATGGCCACCAGCCTCAGAGACTCTCTGAAACCACAAAGAATCCCAACCCTTTCATGTTGGGAGCCATGTGGGGGGACCAACAGGCCGCATTGGAACTCATGGAACACAGATGGACGGTTGGCAAAGCCATGCCTGAGAGCCTTGGAGAGGCAAAGCCCCAGGAATACGTGTAGCCAGTGGCTTTTCTTTGTCCTGCCCAGTCCCGCAGCCACTTATAAAATAATTACTCAGAGGCTTATATTAATAGTTTGGCCGGTGACTCAGGCTTCTTATTAACTAGCACTTACAACTCAAATTAACCCATTTCTATTAGTCTACATATTGCCATGTGGCTGTTACTGGTCTGCTGGCATCTTGCTCCTTGGGCAACTGGATGGTGTCTGCCCTGACTGCCCTTTTTCTCCTGTATCTCTGCTTGGATTTCCCACTTGGCTCTTATCCTGCCTTTCCATAGGCCAAAGCAGCTTTATTTATTAACCAATGGGAGCAACACATATTCACAGCAAGACATCCCACAGCAACTACATGTCCTGGGGACCTCATGCTGTTACTGAGCATAGCTCTGATTGCTGCCTTCTCGGTCACCACATCCCTCATAATCTATGGGGTGTATGAAAACTCTCAGAGGAATTTCTGGCCCCTTGCTGGGCACTGTCACTGGTACTTACAATAACAGTGACTGACTTTTTCCAAGCACTGCTGCTGAAGCAGATTAATGATCCAACCCCCACCCTTCGAAAGAATTTAGACATGCAGAATTGTTAGTGAGGTTAGGTTAAGATGCTTTTGTTAATGACTTTGAGGTAGAAAATCTTAGAGAACAATTTAAAGTTTATAAAGACACACTCTTAATAGTTGAACAAGGAACTCATTGAGGTCAGGGAATAAAACAATGGCAACCTGGCTATTGCTGGCTGATGTACCTTTCTTGCTAGGATGGGTTGGTGATCAAAGGAGGTGGTGATTAATTCCTTGTAACCACTTCTGCCCTTAGCTTCCTGTTCTAAAAAACTGTTGATAAGTGGTTATGCACCTGAGGATTTAAAATAGAGCTGACTAGTTGTTTTTCACATATAAAAGTTTATATTTATGATTCCTTTAAGATTTTTTTATAAGATCACCCTTTGAGACAAATAATAAAATGATTGGTCCTTTCTTTGTAACTGCAAAATGCAGCCTGCTAACAAAAGAACTAGCTGATAAAAATACCATGCTTGCTTACACTCTGTTAATCTATAACAAGTTGCTTGGGCATGAATATATGTGGGTTCTTGGGACAACTTGTTTTTCACCTGAAATACATGAAATGTTTAATCATGTAAGGGAGATGAAAAACATGTTTGTTTTTTTTACTTGTATTCATTGTAATCATTCACTTAAAAAACAAAATGTAACCACATTGTAACTTTTATTTTGCTGGAAAGATTTTGCTGGGGTATATAAGCTGTAAGGGAAGAAAATAAAGACAGGAGAGAAGGAAAACACCAGGAAAGATGTAGAAAGAAGACATCAGGAAGCAGCTAGAAGGAAGACATCATGAAAGGCAGAAGGGAAATGTCAGGGTAGAACAGAACAGAAAAAGAACAGAGTAGAAAAAGCAGCAGAAAGAATAATAAAATGAAGAACTAAGCTTTGGCCCTCAGAAAAGTCCTTGTGTCCGTTGGTCTGTCCAGTAGTTCGCCTGCTCTGCATCTCCTCTTCAGTTTCTCTGACCAGCTGAAGGCTTGGCATTCATCAGCACCCTAGGTGAGATTTTGACATGTGGGAGGCCGGTGAGTGAGTGAGTGAGTGTATGTGTGTGTGTGTGTGTGTGTTTGTGTGTGTTTCCCTTTTTCACCAGCCCCAGAGAGTTAAGTTTTACTCCCTCAGAAGTCAAGTTGAATGGTTAGTTAGCTGACTCAGTGTATCACCCACTATCCCTGAGCTGCTGGAGGCTGGTCCTCATGGCAGCAATACTTTTACTCTTGTGTCTTTAAGGTGCAAGGAGATTTCAACATGTGCTCCTGTAATGAGAAGTTTTAAATGTCATCTTACCATAACCTAGAACCATCTGAGAAGAGAGCTGCAATTGAGGAATTGTGTAGATCATGCCTCTAAGTGTGCCTTGGTGTGTGCATGGAGGGGTGGTGAGGCTGGGGAGGATAGTCTTGATTGTTAATTGACTTGAGAAGACCCACTCTGAATATGGGCAGCACCATTTCTTGGACGGATCCTGCACTGTGTAAGAGTAAAGAAAGCTAGCTGAGAGAAAAGCAAGCAGGCAGCATGGGTGCATCAGTTTCTCCTATGGTCTCCATGTGTTTGTGCTTTGATTAGCTGCTGAGAGTTCCTCCCTTGGCTGTCTCTCAGTAATGGACAATGACTGGGAATTGTGAGATAAAATAAGTCCTTCCTCTCCAAAGTGACGTTTTGTCAGGGTGCTTTACTCCAGTAACAGAAACGGAACCAGGATAGCTGCTAAGGGTTTGAATGCAATCCTTATGCCTTTTCCCTAAAGCCCCAGTCAAAAAGACAGCCATTTATCTTTCTGAGAGGAATGATTGGTTAAAATCTGGCAAAGGGGAATTTGTTCAACATGCTGGGACATCTGGCTTCCTGCCAAATTCCAGGGGTCTGGTCCACTGACTGCAGTCAGCGGCACTTTGATCTGATAACCTCATTCATCTGAGATCCTCCTTATTCTCCTATGCCTGTTCCTTTAGGACAGAAGTGGAGCATTTATAGAGTGAAAGCTCTGATACAGTCACACCTAACCCATTGCCCGCTGTGCTGTGCCCCGGAGAACTCAGCATCCAGCCTGCATGCAAACAGACTTTCCTAAACAGCAGAGTGACAGTGGGCCCAAGGGAGATGAAGAGCTGCAGGGATTGAGGGTTCCACTCCAGTGCCTCCGGCTGTTATTTCAGAACTTTTTATTTGATTATTGTCACCCAAGCAGCTATTCCTTGGTCTGTTTTGGTCTAACAGTAAATGAAATGACCCCCTAGTCTCTGTTCTTACTGTACCTTGTCCTCTAGTTTGGATATGGCTAATAAAGCAAAATAATTTTCTCCTCCACTCAAAGCAATCAGTGCAGTGCATCTTGCATGATCTTTCAGAGGTTTCAGCACACAGTGATTTACTTTTTCTCAACTTGTATCTGCCATGGAAAATCTGCCAGAAATATGGCCTGGTATGAATTCTTATAGCAGTATCCATTCCCAGCAGTCACTTTCTTTTTATAAATGGGGATAACAATCTCAAATGCCCATATTTGTCAATTCTTCTACATAAACAGCAAAGTGGGAGTGGGTGGGTGTCAAGACGGCATAGTTCTAGTATCTCACAGTCATAAAACTAAGCAAAACAGCATGTTTGTATAGATAAACATGTCTGAGTTCTCTGCCATGATTATGAATGTCTGAGCATATACAACACAGAAACATCTGATTTACTTTTTTCTTTTTTTTTAAAGATTTATTTATTTATTATGTATACAGCATGTATGACTGCAGGTCAGAAGAGGGCATCAGATCTCGTTACAGATGGTTGTGAGCCACCATGTGGTTTCTGGGAATTGAACTCAGGACCTCTGGAAGAGCAGTCAGTGCTTTTAACCTCTGAGCCATCTCTCCAGCCCCTGATTTACTTTTTTCAATGCTAATATTTATTGACTTGAATGGAGTAACTCAAAGGATACAC
This sequence comes from Peromyscus maniculatus bairdii, assembly GCF_049852395.1. Lineage (NCBI taxonomy): Eukaryota > Metazoa > Chordata > Mammalia > Rodentia > Cricetidae > Peromyscus > Peromyscus maniculatus. Next base: position 168,710,959 of record NC_134854.1, read on the forward strand.
TAAATGACCCATATCACCACCACTTACTGACCTCTGAGTGATCACACAGGGACTCAAAATCATTCACTTACTTGCCAGCCTGGGCTAGAGAGTGTAGATGTAACCAACCGTCTTATTAAATAAGAAACACAGAACCAATGTAAAAGAGAAAGCCAAGAGCTCAGAGCTCAGAGCTAAAATCTCACCCTTCCTCCTGTGGTGGTCCTAGCTTCCTGAAAGAGAGCTATTTCCTGTGTGTCTGTCTTTTCATAGTATTTTGTTCTGCCTTCTCATTGGTTGTAAACCCAAACACGTGACTGCCTCGTCACTGTCTGTATGTACAGCCCTCTAGGTCTTAAAGGCATATGTCTCCAATGCTGGCTGTATTCCTGAACACACAGAGATCTATGGGATTAAAGGTGTGCGCCGCCGCCGCCGCCGCCGCCGCCGCCGCCGCCGCCGCCGCCACCACCACCACGCTCTGTCTATGGCTCTAATAGCCCTGACCCCTGGGCAACTTTATTTATTAACATACAATTAAAATCACATTTCAGTACAATTAGAATACCACCATATTTCCCCTTTTCTATTTTAATAAAAAGAAAAAAAAGCAAAAGGTTATAACTAACATAAGAAAAACTATATACAAAAGTACAATAACTATATACAATATATACAAGTAATAAATACCTAAACAATGTCTAGTCCATTTGTATTTGACAAATCAGAGAAAATAATTCTATTATCTATCTTATTTTGGTAAATCCAAGATGTATCTAATGCACTTTCTATCCTAATAATTTTCAACTATAACTAACTAATCTTCAACCATAACTAACTAATCTTCAACTCCCTCAGAGACCTAAGAAGGAAATAATGTTAGCTAACAAAAATAAAAACAGGAAGTGCATGCAGGCAACTTCCAAAAAATTTGTGAGTTGACAGAAACAGCCACCTGCCTGGACAGTTACCTGAGGTTTCCGCAGTGTTGGGGCATCATCTTCAGCCTATAGGCTTAGCGTATCTGACAGACTCATTTGTGAAGTAGGATGTACACAAGGTCAACAGTTCAACCTCACATTGGGTGAGAGCAGTCCATGTACCAGAAACACCTGAATTCCACTAGTGTCATGTCATGATTCAGGATTTTAAATTCTGGAAATTGTTGACAGTTTTTGAATTCAGCTGTCCATTCTTCTTGGCTGTGTATATATGGCTTCATCTCAGCATCCCCTTCTTCTCCACATCCCTCTATTAAATGCCAGTCTACTATCAAGAGGCGTGAGCTTTCAGCTGCTGTTCCATTGCACAACAGAAGCCATCGGCCCTTTGCCTGTTAAGCTGCCTTTGAAGAAAAGGGCACTGTACCTTATCCGGATTGCGAAGGCCACTTCAGGGATGGGGCCATATTGTCCTGGCCTCAGAAGACGCCTTTTGATAAAGCCATAACCACACTTGTTTTGGCAAGAATCAGTAGTCCTTTGTTTCGTGTTCTGTCTGTCCATTTTGTCCTGTTGATTCGAGGATACTTTGTTGTCCAGTGACTAACTTTTGCCACAATGAAAGTTGACTTCCATATGCAGTTTCTTCAATGCCCATATTTTCTCTGAAGTAGATTGGTACTGCCAGGAGCTGACATGTCTTAAAAAAGAAAAATTTTTAAGTTATTAAAACATTTTAAATGCCATATTCTGTAGATCTCTGAAGGGTTTGAAGATGACCTGTCTAAAACATCTCTGCTCAATTTTTTAAAACATATCTAATATGACTACAAGTTCTATTCTATTGTAATGTCTAACTACTAACTTTCATTTCTTTATATCCTAATAGTTGGTAATAATAACATTCAAGGATCAGAAAATTGCATTACATTGTTAAATGAATGGTATAAATACAATTAGAAATATACATATAGCATTTTCTAACAATATCAGTTTCAATTTTGTATACAATATAAAACAATCCAATCCAATGTAAAGTATTTAAAACTAGTAATTGTCTTTTTCTTTTCTTTCTTTCTTTCTTTTTTTTTAAACAAGAACCTTAAATCTAATCTCCTTTGCTTAGCCTTTTTCCTAACCCTTGACAACAACTTGTAACCAACCCCCCTAAACATTGAAAATTATCCCAGACCCAAAACCCATTAAAAAGACCAAAAAACCACCCGCCCCATACCACCTCTTTGGGAATGTGGGCGTCGTATTCTTAAAATGGCACTGTGGCTGCTGGCTCTGCCCACTTCAGCTTCCCAAAATGGCGGTGTTATCTTTTCCACCAGCTCTGGGAGCCATCCTGGGTCTATGCTTTTATCAAAGCAGCGTGTAGCCCAGAAACCTCTTTTTTTGTTTTGTACTAGCAAAGGCTAAATCCACCATACAGCTTAATGTGCTATTTGCAGAGGCCTCATTCTCACCATACTGCAGACCGAGCACACACGCCAGGAACCCGTCATAGTAGCTCAAACATGCAGGCTGCCACTAGCTTGAGAAAAACAACTAGGAACTGTTTTTAGATCCGTTTTTAGAATCTTTTTTCTCAGGTTTTAGGTGGAAACTCTTGCCAACATGTTGGGCACCATTTGTAGCTAGAGTTTTCCTGCTTTGCCCACAGTCAGGACAAATCTTTGTCACCTGCCAGTCCCACAGCCACTCAGACCCAACCAAGTAAACACAGAGACTTATATTGCTTACAAACTGTATGGCCGTGGCAGGCTTCTTGCTAACTGTTCTTATATCTTAAATTAATCCATTTCTATAAATCTATACCTTGCCATGTGGCTGGTGGCTTACTGGTGTCTTCACATGCTGCTTGTCATGGCAGCAGCTGGCAGTGTCTCTCTGCCTCAGCCTTCTGCTTCCCAGAATTCTCCTCTCTCCTTGTCCCACCTACTTCCTGCCTGGCCACTGGCCAATCAGTGTTTTATTTATTGACCAATCAGAGCAATTTGACATACAGACCATCCCACAGCAAGAGAGTGACATGCTGCCAAGAAAAACCAAAAAGTAAAATAAAAATAATTCATTTAACTGAGGATACAGAAATCAAGTTTCATGGGCTTTATCCATCAGATTTGTAGTCTATCTTTCCCCTGCCCCTAACTCATCTCTCATCCTTACTTCATTCCTTCCCCATCTTAAACTGAAATAATATATCATTTTAATCACTTTTTTTCATATTCTCTGAACTTCACTATGGCTATACCTACTTGGGAAAAACCTCTCTGTGATTAAATCCACTTTCTACTGGTTTTCGTGAGCCTCAGTGTCCCCAGGAAAGCAGACAGCTAAGTGAAGTGGGAAATGTTTCTTTCTATATTCCGTCATTCACCTTTTGAGTCTCCACACTGCTCATTGACCTTACTCTCCTCTATCTTCTCATCCCAGGCACTATGTCATAGAGAAATGTTTCATGGTTTCTCTGTTTTCTCTTAAAATTGTTAAAACCTCTTTAATAAGCTCTTTCATCTTCTGAGAAGATAGCAATCCAATGAGACTCCACAAGGGCTCACCCCTGACCTGCCTCTGTCTAACCACTTTGCCCCTAACACCACCATCCTTCCAGTATTGGGGCCCAGACCCTTTCTGCTACTCAGGTTATACCAGCAAGTCTACCTTCCCTGTTTTGCATACTCTTTGGTTTGCTTTGTTTTGAGACAGGGTCTCTATGTATCTCTGGCTAGCCTTGAACTTACAGTGATCCTCCTGCCTCTACCACCAGAGTTAGGGATTACATCATTTGCCACCACACCCAGCTGGCTTTTTTAGTTTTCTTCTCCTCCTCCTAATCATCATCTGGAGTTGAGTGTGTACATAGATCAGGGAGAGGCAGAGGTGGGTGAAACAAGGGTGGTGGACTACAGAACTTCCATTTTCCTACAAGTTTATTACAGACACCTAACCCTCCGTTCACTATTAGTTACTGACTAAAATCCAAAACCCTACAAGTGAAGACAATAGATATTGGAGGAGGATTAAGAGCAGAGTTAATTCTGATGACAGTCCTTGTCATTTCATACCCAGAATCTTAACCCTGAAGATACCCACGAAGCTGAGGCCCATTGCTCAGGTAGGAGTTTAAACAGTTGTGTGCACTTCTCTGACAACTAAGCACCTATTCACAGCTGCAAGATTTTTGCCTACAAATGCTATGCCTCTGGACCGGAAACCATTGCCAGATGACTACAAAGACTCTCTTTTCCTCTAGCTCCTATCAACCAGAAGAAATTCACAGTTTAAGGTTTTCTAAAGAAAATTAGACTTTGAGTGTTCTTTCCTGAATACTTTCTAGATAAGTCAGTGGATCACCTGAACAGTTATTTTCTACAGAATGACAGCTACTGTTGTTTTACTTCTATTTTTTGTCTGCATTTGGGTAGGATCTGTGTTTGGTTGAAGGATGTATTTAAAACACCATGAAAAGCTGAGGACAGTGTGTAGTCAGTACAAAAGCAGCCTCTATCCAAGAGCATGCAGGCTTGCGGTTACTGCAGCCACTGAGAGCTGCAGGCCTGAGTTACTGCAGCCACTGAGAGCTGCAGGCCTGAGTTACTGCAGCCACTGAGAGCTGCAGGCCTGAGTTACTGCAGCCACAGTCTGAGAACTGCAGGCCTGAGTTACTGCAGCCACTGAGAGCTGCAGACCTGAGTTACTGCAGCCACAGTCTGAGAGCTGCAGGCCTGAGTTACAGCATTCACACATACTCTGGATCTAGATTCTATAGTCACTTAACAAGGTGAATTTTCTAGAGCCACCCTAATTTCTACACAATGCCAAGAAAAATGAACAAGACCAAATGTAAGAAGTTAGGAGGTGACAACTGAAATAAAGAAGAACCTCATTTCAAAGGCCGTTTTAAACCCTCAGAGACACAGGATATAACTTATGAAATTTATATGCAAGATCCACTCTGTGTTAAAATGAAAAACATCAATACTCACGAGTTCTGAGACATGTTTATATATGTTAGACTAAGCATTTTCAAGTTTCCTTTGTTCTAAAGTTTAGTTCAGATCCTAGTAGAACATACCAGAGTGACCTTGAGATGTAGAACAAGGAAGAAAGCATTTCCTCCCCTGTGATCATGTTTTCACCAACTCAGACATCTTGGAAAAATATCAATTGATGTCTTTCCATGGTTCTTTCTCAGAGGATCCAAACTTTGGGCTTCACCACCTACCCAGGAAGTTATCCCAGTGAAGGTCCATGGTGTGAGAAGCATGGGGACCGTGTCTTCAGGTCAGCTTTGCTCCTCTTTCTTGAGGGCCAACAATCCTGGTTCCTGGACTGTTGTATCCTTCCTTTCAGCTGTAAAATGTCTTTAGAGCTCTTAATAAATACCACCAGACTACTTTTAGATTGAGAAGGAGAAAATGTAAGGCTTATTTGACAAGAGTATTAAGACTACATAAGAAAAAAACTGCATGAAAATGAGATAGCGTGTGGTCTAGGTTTGCTACTACCCAGTCGCCAGATTGTATCCGACAGGGCTGCATCTCAAGAGGGTACATTTTATCAATTCCTAAGAACCCAGAAAACAGGCAAAACTCACCCATGGTATTGGGACCCAGGGCACGTGGCTACATCTAGGGGAGTGACGAGTCTCAGGGGCTGCTCATGTCGGGACACTTTGACTCTCGATCCAAGTGTCAGTCACATGGGTATGCACTTTGTGAAAATTATTCTACCTATAAACATACAAATTTACCACTTTTCATAGCATTAAAGTGATGTCAAAAACTCAAATCTACAGCTGGAGAATGTCACAGTGGCTTAGAGCACTTGCCTTGAAGAGGATCTGGTTTCAATTCCCAGCCCCGACCTGGCGGCTCCCAACTCCAGTTCCAAGGGATCTGATGCCTTCTTCTGACCTTCTAAGATAAATAAAGCAAACATGTTTCTTTTTCAAGCATACATACAAGCAAAATAATCATGTACACAAAATAACTAAATAAATATTTTTAAAAGTAAAGGAATCAATATCTATTAATTTGCCATATCAAAGCCTCTAAATGAAATATCTAGGGACCGAATCCATCAACAGCCAAGCATACACTAGCACTTCTGTTTGTAGACCAACTCTTACATATTTCAAGACTGTCACTGAAGTTATTTTTCAGCACTTTATTCAAAGCAGGTTCCTGAATGCAGGCAGGAATCTTGGTTCTGGCCATAACTACCTCATTTCCATTTCTCACATGATGGCACCAACTCAGTCATGGGTTTTGAGATGCTCTTTATTTAGAGCAGTAGCACCGGTTACTGAGTGCCTTGCAGATGTTAATGTCTTCATAACCGAGGCCATTATCATGGCCATTATCTGTTATGCTCTCTAATAGGAAGATTCAATTTTATTTTCAAAGTCACCCTTTAGATTATTGTTTGGTAGTAAAGAAACTTAGTTCTTAAGTTACTCCATTTTATTTTTTTTTAAAGACAGGTTCTTCTTGCTCTGTAGGTAGGTCAGGTTGGCCTTGAACTTGGAATCGTTTTGCCTCAGGCTCCTGCGTGCTCCTGGGATTACAGGTATGTTCTACCATGCCTGGCTCAATTCTTCTTTATGTACATGCAAATACACAGAAAGGCCTGAAGGTATAAGCCTGTAATCCTAGCTGCCTGGAAGCTGAGGCAAGAGTATCCCAGATTCAAGGTCTGTCTTGGCTATAGAGTGAATTCAAAGCCTCACAGAAGGTGGTTCAACATTGCTGTCTTGGAGCATCAACCGACAATGCCAGCTAGTCTGGCATCTGGTGACCCTCAGTGGAAAGGGAGTCTGTAACAGTTTCTGATTCTATCTTATCTATAAACAAACATCCCCTTTCACATGGGAAGTGCAGCCCTGGAAGCCTACAAGGTTGGTAATGTTGAGGCAGAGTGCAGCAATACTGAGCACCTGAGTTCCCACAAAGATGGACATGAATATAACAGGTCAGTTTTGTTATACAAGAATAATAAGGTGTATGGTGAAAAGATCCATCTACCTCTAGGGTTAGCTTTCAAAGACTCCCCTGGTTATGGAAATGAAGCAAATGATGAAAAAATTTAAAAATGAGGCACACAGACATTTCCCACAACTAGAAAGTATGGTTCAATGGCATGTGTAAAAAAATTATAAAGCAGTTATGTGGTAAAACACTTGCTTAATATAGAGAGATAGCTCATGTTCAGGTCCCAGCACCCACATGGAAACTCACAACCATCTATATAGCTCCAGTTCTAGTAGACCTGACACCTTCTTCTTGGGCACCAGGCATGCAGGTGGTACTCATATATAAATACAGGCAAAACACTCAAAAACATAAAACAAAATACATATATCTGAGAGGGGGGTTATCAATGGTCATGAGGTCTTAGACAAGTTTATATATGCTGGCCTAAGCATTTTAAGCCATTCACAGGCTTCCCATTTTCTAAGGCTTGGTTCAGATTTTAGCATAACACATCAGAGTGCCCTCGAGATAGGGAACAAGGAAGAAGTTACCCCTATGATTTTGTTTTGTGTGATAAAATCCATCAACTCAGATACCTTGGACAGGGGACAATGATATCCTTCCATGGTTCTTCTCACACAGCCCAGATGCCCAGGAAGTTATTCCAGTGAGGGTCCATGGTTCACTTCTTTTCCTACAAACCAGTGTTCCTCCAGACTCCCCCTTTCATGAGCAGAAAGAACACATGAAAATATTCACAGTTAAGTCCCAGATGTCACCAATCACATCTAAGTGTCAGCCTTGGGAGTTTGCTCCCATTCACATCTCCTACTCAGTGGGAGCTAAATTCATGTATCTTTGGAAAACAGATTCTGCTGTAAATAAAAAGAGAAACCAGTGTTCAACAGGATGTGAAATGCAAAAATCACTCACACTGGGACTCATTAGATTTCCCTAACTGTCATCTTACTTGATTCAGTGAGGTTGAGCACATTGTGGTCACCCTGCTCCCAACACCAAAATAAAGATGTAGATGTAACCAACCGTCTTATTAAATAAGAAACACAGAACCAATGTAAAAGAGAAAGCCAAGAGGTCAGAGCTCAGAGCTAAAACCTTACCCTTCCTCCTGTGGTGCTCCTACTTCTCTGAAAGAGACCTACTTCCTGTGTGTTTGTCTTTAATATAGTCTTTCTGTTCTGCCTTCTCATTGGTTGTAAACCCAAACACATGACTGCCTCGTCACTGCCTGTAAGTACAGCCCTCCAGGTCTTAAAGGCGTATGTCTCCAATGCTGGCTGTATCCCTGAACACACAGAGATCTACCTAGTTCGTCTACCAAGTGCTGGGATTAAAGGCGTGCGCCACCACCGCCACGCTCTTTCTATGGCTCTAATAGCTCTGACCCCCGGGCAACTTTATTTATTAATATACAATTAAAATCACATTTCAGTACAAATAGAATACCACCATATAAAGATGCGTGAAAACAAGAATGGTACCAGAATAGGGCAGTGCTCTCTCTCAGAGCAAGCCAACTTTCTCCATGGAAGCCATATGGGATGGATGGAGGGAAAGGAACTTTGGAAGCAGTAGCTCCCCAAAGCACCAGCCAGAGGGAAAGAAAGGCAGAGCCCAAGCTCACTGCCAGGCTGTTAAATGCTAGGTACTCAGCCCCATGCTAGCTAGGTACTTAGCCCCATGCTAGGTACTCAGCCCCATGCTAGGTACTTAGCAGCCTTCTGGTCCCATGGGGAGGGAACACACAGCGTGGTCACACCTGGAGGCAGAAGCATCAGGGCCCAGGGCACTGTCCTGCATACCCCACCATCCATGAGGGGAGATCCGCGTCTAGAGAAATGGACGAGCTTTCTGAGGCTGTAGGGAGAGCTGCAGAACTCCTACCTGTCCTCGTCAGATGAGTGGACAAGCGACTTACAGGTTTAACACAATCGCAGGTCAGTTTTAACCAAATAAGATTATAAGCATGAATGGGTGAGATAGAAGACTTTTTGAAAAAGAAATTCACCCAGTTTCAGTTAACAGGCAGTTGTGGCCTTTTTCAATTTCTGTGTAAATGTTTACCCAAAAGGGAGACTCGATATTTATAAAATAATGTTTTGTAAAACTCTTTATTTAGGAAAGCACAGAGCCATCTTCAAACTCTGAGAGAATCAAAACTGTTCATATTTGAAGCATATAATATGTTTGAACATATGTGTTCTTGTGAAAATGATTAAATGTCCTCCACATGTTACTATTGCAGGTGGCTAGAGTTGCCGGGGGTCAGCTCCAGAGGTTGACAGGTCCTGAGAGGAGGTAAGGAGTCAGCAAGGGAAGGATGAGCCAGGCCACGGTGGTCGAAAGAATCTTGTAGCCTGACTAGCAGCCGGAGCACTTCTTTATTTATACAGAATTCAGTAAGCAGGGATAGATTCATGTTGTTCCAAAACATAGGTCATTATCATTTTTGGTTTTGGACATGTGTTTCACTTCCTCTTGTTCATCTTTAGTCATCATTGATAAACTGTGACAGAAGAGAGTTATCTTTTACAATCATTTTCCCTCAAGTTTTGACATCATTGATAAAGTTATCTTTTATAATCATTTTTACTCATTAACCCCACTACCCAATTTTTAAGAATCTAGAGGCATATGACATCCTGTTCTCAGGCTAATAGCTTTTGTGACTTCACGGACACTAGAGCAAAACAAAATTCCCAAGCCAGCCTGGGCATATTGCCATGTCCCAAGCAGTGTATTATTAACGTTTTTTCGAGACAGGGTTTCTCTGTGTAGTTTTGGTTTTGGTGCCTGTCCTGGATCTCACTCTGTAGTCCAGGCTGGCCTTGAACTCACAGAGATCCTCCTGGCTATGCCTCCTGAGTGCTGGGATTAAAGGTGTGAGCCACCACTGCCCGGCATGGTGGTTTTTTTTTTTTTTTGTTTTGTTTTTGTTGTTGTTGTTTTGTTTTGTTTTGTTTCTTAAGGCAGGTTTTCTCTGTGTAGCTTTGTGCCTGTCCTGGAACTTGCTCTGTAGACCAGGCTGGCCTCAAACTCACAAAGATCTGCCTGCCTCTGCCTCCCGAGTGCTAGGATTAAAGGCATGCGCCACCACCACCCGGCTGTATTATTAACTCCTAATGGTCAGAGTGCCCAAGAAAAATCCTCAGGCCAAAGCTGCTCCAGTTATTATTTAAATTTTGGCATAATACAATGTTTACATTTTATATATTTATAGAATTTTTTATATGTCTAATCCTGGCATTCTGTTGTTCCATGGCTATATGACACCACAGTGAGTCTGCATGTACTAACTTTTCTAAGAAAGGGAGGTCCCGACATCTTATTCTTTTATCATCTTTCCACTCCATTCTTTGCTCATCAGTATAAGTCTCTGTGTAGGGCAGAGGTAACTTCAGCTGATCTAACTTTGTTGCTGTATATGCCACATAATTGCCTGAGTGTACAGTGGGAAGAGGCTTGCAATCTGATCTGTGGCCAACTCCTCTAGCCCACTGAATCTTGTTGACTTTTTAAGTTTACTTTGTTTTGATTATCTTGTTCCTGGGTAAGTGCAGGGACAGATGTTTCAAGAATGTCTCATAGCCTCATAAAGAGACCTCTGGCTTCTTTATGTGCATCACAACCTACAAGGTATAAGGATATCTCCCTAAAAGTGGGAGGGGTAGTATGTTTTGTCTTGGGGAAGCTTAGAAGCAGCATTTCTGGGAGAAGGCATAAATGATTCATACAAAAATTTCCATCAATCCAATATCCCCAAATTGTGAAAATATTAAAAGTCCCCCTAATGTGCAGCAGGTGGAGATGAAAACCAAAGGTGGCATGGCAGCCATCATGTGGCTCAGCTTTGTTGGATCTTTGTCAAGCACTGTGCTGGCCTTATGACTTTTGCCGCTCCTATCAGATATGGCTGTGCCATGGAGTGACGGTCTGCTCCCTCAGCACACCATCCATTAGGGTTTACTTCAGCTGCTGTGTGTCAGTCCCCAGAACTTTTGCCTTGTATGACTGTGTGAGGCCCTGGCACTTACCCTCTACCTTCCGGTTCTTGGTTTAACTTTATAAAGCACTACAGTATTAAAGATGGAAAGGTTTCAGTTTTCTGCTTACTCTCGTACCCTTTATGTAGCAATATCGCCAGTCTTTACTTTGTCTGACAAACCAAAACAAAATGACTGCAGCAGGGGCTGGGTGTGGTGGTGCACACCTTTAGTCCCAGCACGTGGGGGGCAGAGGCAGGTGGATCTCTGAGTTTGGGGCCAGCCTGGTCTACAGAATGAGTTCCAGGACAACCAGAGGCTACACAGAGAAACCTTGACTCAAAACAACAAACCCCCTTCCCCCAAAAAAGACAGAAGCAGGAACATTGTGAACAGCCTTTTTTAACATGTGAGACAGCTGTGGGGGAGACCTGGCAGTCTTCACTTGGTGAACAATTAGAAAGGAAGCAAAGGATAAATTTGTTACTCAAGGTCAACACACCGTGCCTACTAGAGTCCTGGAAAATACATTAAGTACTTTTAGGGGCCTGGAGAGATGGCTCAGGAGTTAAGAGCATTGGCTGTACTTCTAGAGGATTAGGGTTCAGTTCCCAGCACCCACATAGCAACTCACAATTGCCTAACTCCAGTTCCAGGAGAACTGATGCCCTCTTCTGGCCTCTCACATACACATACATTAAATCTTTTTTTTTTTTTTAAATGAGCACTTAAAAAAAATAGAAAGCAATGGATGTCACTGTTCTGACCTAATATCCACCAACTATTGAGCCTTTACAGCTACTAATTCTGAGGAGTGCAGATTCCAGGCCAGTTTCCCTGCTTTTCACATCAGGTACCTGGATTCCACACCTCAGTGCTGCTGGGACCCACACAGGTGGCTATACTCACATACACAGCCTGTGTTTTAGGCTTCACTTTGTCAGGATTTCAACCAGATTCCCCAGGCCTGGCACAGAAGCTCTGAAGTCGCTCAGCTTTAAAAAATCCCCATTAACTTTCTTGGGATTCTTACAAGAACACCCCACAGTCAGCTCAGGCCCCATGCTGCCCTAACAAGGGAAGATGCAGGGCAGGAGAGAACCAGCCCTACCTCTGACACTAGATTTAGTTAGAGAACTGAGTCTGCGCTGAAGATACCAGGACCACTAGGCTCTAAGGAGGAGACACCTTAGCAGAAAGCCCCAATCTCCCAGTTCAGAGCATTTCACCAAGGCAGGCCTCCCTTTGGGAATTTCTGGGCCCATACTGGCCACAACCATAGGAAATCCAGAGCAAGCCATGGAGACATGAGCCTCATCTGGTGGCAGATCTAGGGGCCTTCACTCACCTAGGTTCTGGGAGTTATGGGTCAGCAGTAGCAGTCCATCCTCGGGCAGAAGCTCCATGGTCTCCATGAGATCTCTGAATTCTCCTTGCCCATAGACTGCTGACACCAAGTGAGGAATGTGAGCTGAAACTGATGTTTTAGTCCTCTCAGGGCACTATAGGACTGTATCTGTTGCAATTCCGGGTTCAGGTGTCCTTCATGATCATTCTGCTTCACTGGTCATTCTGGATTTCCTAGTGCCTCCTGCTCCAATCTGGCCCTAGGAGAGGTATCCCCATGGTGGGAGGTCCCTCTATATGTCAAGGACCCTGCAACAGATCTGAGGAATAAGGTGGTTATTGCCTTGGAAAGCCTAATGAAATCTGCAGACTAGAGTAGGATGCAGAGATGGTGGCACTGAACCCAGGACTCCATGCTAGATGCAAGAAAGCACTTCTCAAAACAGGAGATTCAACACTTAACTACTGTTGAGCTTCTAAGAAACTTGTCCAAGCTCTTGACCCTCAAGAAAATCAGCTTCAAAAGCCGGAGCAAATGCTGTGTGATCTGTTGTTTACGGTAAGTACAATTAATGCATGAGTAAGATACCATGTCAGTATTTTCTCCATCAATATTGTATGACAATAAGCCTGAGGATGGGAAAGGAACAAAGACCAGACTATTAGTGAACTTATGTTTAATTAGACTCTAAGGGCAAGCCTAAGAGGACACTCTGAATGCATTAACAATTCTGGGCTCCTCTGCCCAGGGCTCCACTGTCTCTTGGAGTTGGGAGGGCAGACAAGTGGAAGCAGGCATGTATACTGGGGAGCAAAAGACACTCAAAATGGTAAGTGCAGGTGCAGGCACCAAAGACGGCTGTGGGAGGTCTTTCTGTATGCTGTGAATGTGTGTGGCTCCCACTGGATAATTTATGGCAGGAAAGCTTATAGGTAGGTGGGAAATCCAAGCAGAGATACAGAGAGAAGGGCAGAGTCAGGAGAGATACCAGCCACCGCCAAAGGAGCAACAAGATGCCAGCAGACCAGTAACACCATGGCCACGTGGCAACATATAGATGAATAGGAATGGCTTAATTTAAGATGAAAGAGCTAGCTTGCAGGAAGCTAAAGCCATAGGCCATACAGTTTGTAATGAATAATGAGCCTCTGTGTGTTTACTTGGGACCGAGTGGCTGTGGGACCAGGAAGAACACAGGAAAACTTCTGACTACAAAAGAGTGTTATTTGATTTTTATGATCCAAGTCCATAGAAATGAGGGCCAGGGCAGAGCTGGTAAAATATTCAACTTCCCAGCTTGCATCCCCTCTTGGAGGCATCCCAGTGTGGACTGGCTGGCTGGTGGCCCACTGGGTCTTTCCTCCCAGAGTTCTGCTTTCTTTCCCCAGTGTCGTGAGGATTGCCCACTGGGCCCTCATGCTCACCTCAGGTGCACGCTGTTTTCCAGTGGAGCTCAAAGTCCCACACAGACTCAACACTCTTTTTCAGTTAAGGATGACATAAAACCCACCCAAAGGCCTCTGAGGTAAAGCCATGTTGGCAGTGGTGCGCCTGTGCTGTGCAGTAACTGCAGGGACACAACGGTCCAGGTCTGCCCATGCCATGCAGTCTCTCCAAGAGGTTCCTAGACCTTGTCCCCTCCTTCTCCCACATGTGGTCCACACAGCTTTGTCTGTGTCCTTTGGTTCCTCCCATACAACTGGACACAGTCTCATTCCTCGTCACTGCACAGCCTGCTTTGTTACCAGAACTGAAAGCCCTTGGTCTTATGGGAGATTTTATCCTAATGTAGAGAATTCATCCAGTGCAGGCTCACCATAACAAAGCATTTCCATTCATGGGAAAATGAATTATAATACAGAGTGGCAAGTGGCTAGTTAACTTCAGATCTACTAATAAGAAGATGCATGGCAAGTAGGAATTGTCTATGGTAGTGGAGAAACAGTCCAATGATACTTAAAATAACAGAACATGTAGATAAATAAAAGAAGGAAAGAACATTAGTCTCAGGGAGGGACTGGCCTGCCCTGGGGTGAACTTGTGGCACATGGGATATCTGCCTTTGATTTTGACACGTTCCCTAGAGCAGCAGTTTGCTGTTCAAAAAGTGTGGCTGCACTCTTGTGCTTTCCGAAGTTTGATGATTAGCACAAGACCAAAGTCGGGCTGCTGACACCCCCCACAGGGCAGGAGGGGGTCGTGATGGCACCCCACCACAGGGCAGGAGGGGGTCGTGATGGCACCCCCCACAGAGCAGGAGGGGGTCGTGAGGCCCCATCCTCTTCGAGGATATAAAGGCAGTTAATGGTTGCTGGGAGGCAGGAGAGACAATCTTTTTCTGTGGTATAGCTACTACTGTTGAGGTTCCCTGCCCGTCAACAACTCTGAGTAAACATGCCAGGTCACAAAAGAAAAAGTGTGATTGTGTGGTAGAAAAAAAAATGTAGCAGCTATTGATGAATTGGAGGACTAAAGGAAGGGGTTTTCCTTGTTTTTTGATGGAGATTGTGGTGTTTTCTCCCCTTTTGTGCTAGTGATTGAGTGCTTGTGTCTCCACCCATTGGTGAGCTTTAAGACAGAGTCTGTAAAAGCCAACAAATGGAGGTTAATGGAGAGGACGAAGTCTTGAGCCCAGAGAGACACTTGGTCCAGGTACAGCAGTGGATGGAGTTCAGGGTATTGGGGAAAAACTTGCCTTCTAACTTCCATTTGTACCATAAAGGCCCAGGGGGCACCTACCAAGCAAGCAGTTTAGCCTGGAGGTAAAGTCTGGTGTGGGTGAGAAGTAGACAGTTACTGTGTGGCCTGAAAGATGATGGACAGACCATCTTTGCTTTTGAAGCTCAGGCACACTAGCAAAATGGCTATTGGTGGATTCTAATCAGACAACTTCAGAGACCGAGGCCAGACAGAATTCTTATTTTACCATGTTTTATATAAAATAGACATTTACATAAATTTTATTTTTGAAAGACTTAGGCAAAGTATACAGTCAGACTTAAACAGAGAAATATTTTAAGCAGCATAGCAAAAATAACACAGGTGTACATTTATATACAACCAACCAAAAGAGGAACGTTGAGCAGCAGGAACAAAGGACAAAGTCCTGACAGCAAACACAGCGACTGCCACATGTCCCTGGCTCCCACAGACACCTCAGTTCCCTAGGAGAGGACATTATCTTTTCTCCCAGGAAACTGGCAGGGTCACCATAAGGACTTTAAGCACGACTGTAAAGTAAGAGTTACTTCTACCATGTTAACACACTTAGGCAGCCCAGTCTTCCCAGGGTTGTTTGTCTGCATGTTTCCTTGTGGTTGTTAGTAAGAACAGTCAGGAATAAGATCATTATCTTCACAGATGCATGGTGCCTTTTAATGCATTTTGGAGGCTCATGGTATTCCTGGAAACACTGGACAGGGCAGTGCTTCATGGGTGACAAACTCCACTGAGACTCAGACTAACCTGCCCTTGTGAGGTAACTCCTTAGAGTGACGCTAGAATTAGAACTCAGAAGCACTAATCTTGAAGTAGTGTGTCCCCACGATGGGCGGGCCAGCAGCTAAAGGATATGCACAGCAGGAACTTCCAGACTCACTACAAATACAAATCATTGCCCCTGACAAGGAGGCGATATCCCGGACCTCTGCATGCAGACATTTCCAGTTAGGAATGACTGGCAACCCATGTTTTCACTCAGACCAGGGCTGTGTAGTATGAGGTGCTAGGTTTTTGTTTTGTTTTGTTTTAAATTACATGCCCTGATGGTTTTAATCGGAAGAGCCCTGGTGATGAAAATTGACTATTTTAATATGAACCAATTGATGGCTCCAGATATTTTATCCATCCTGTGGTCCCACTCTAATATGAAGACATGTTTTGTACTATGGTTACTTTATCTCCTATCTCAGAACAAAGAACTCACAGAAACAAAAATATTAGAAGTGTTTTCAGAACTATATAACATGCTTTGCATTGAAAACTGAGAACAATGTTAAGAATTGTAATATTTCCAATACTGGTTTTTGGTTTTCTAAAGTCTTAGCTTATACAGCTGCAGTCTGAAAGAAAGGTTTGACAGACATTTACATTTTTAAATGTAAAAGGATGGCATTTAGATACTTGTGTTTTGCTGTATTTGGGTGATGCCAGCCTACAATCAAAAGTGTGATTTGAAAACAAGAAAAAGAACCAGCCTACCTCTACCATAGCTACATGCTCTCAGTGTCAGTACTAATCTAAAGGTTTAGTATTCCCCTGGGTGGATCCACCACAGACAAGAGCAGGCAGTTTTGCCCATTATTCTTTTTTTTTTTTTAAGGAGGGTTTGTTTGTTTGGGTGGTTGATTGGTTGGTTTTTTGAGACAGAGTCTCTCTGTGTAGCCTTAGCTGTCCTAGAATTTGCTTTGTTGTAGACTAGGCTGGTCTCAAACTCAGAGATCTGCCTGTCTCTGCTTCCCAAGTGCTGGGACTAAAGGTACGCACCCCTACATTCAGCTCATCAAAAGCAGGTTTTAGTAAGTGCAATCAAGAACTAAATAACAAAGCCCCAGTGTCTGTGTGCCAGGCAGAAAGAGACAAACTCTGCACCATGGACACCTTCTAAGAGTAAAAAGATATCGGGTTTTTTGTTTATTTCTTATCCTTGGCATCTTGCCTGGTGTGTGCAAATGGCAAGGTGGTGCCTCTCCATTTGACACCCAAGCATTTTCTAAATAGAAGGACAAATTATAGTCCAGTTGCCACAAGCATAAAGCCACCCTACTCAGCCACCTGCTGGTCAGTCTAGGAATAATGGCCTTGACCAACCCATGGGGCATTGACTCAGCCTTTAGAATTCTTTGGCTCATTTTAGTCCAGTAGCTAGAAATAAAAATTTCATGATAATACCCACTTCTCCTTGGTAGAAAGCCTTGTTCAAAGCAGTCATCCCTGCAGGACTTTGCTGGCACCAGAAAGCTCATCTCAGGGAGTTTGTAGGAGTCCTAGCTGTTCTCTAAGGGCAGCCAGTGCTGAGAGCCCCTGTGCAGGAGGGAAGGCCGCCCTCCAGCCCCTGCTCTCTGGGATCGGAAGGATGTAGACTCTCTGCTAACAATCACAAGATATGGGACATTTGCTTTCTTTTCTCCCTCGGTTCAGTCACCTCAGGTTGGATTCTACAGTGTGGTTTGGAATTTTTTATTTAGTCTTGGCTGAAAGCTGAAAAGGGCCTCTGAAATTCTGCTGCAGACTTCAGAAGAGAACCTGCATACTGATGAAGACCAGAAACCTCTTTGCTTTGTGATAACCTTCAAAAATAAACTGGTCTGGGGCTGAGATGTCTCTGGTAGCAAGTGACAGAGGGAGGGCTTGCCTGGCACATGGAGTTCTAGGCCAGAACCACAAAAGCAAACAAGGCCCCCAGCCCCTCAAAGAGCACTCCCCCCCCTGAGTTCCACCACCAAATCAGGTTTTATAAAGGACATTAATAACCTGAAACATCTGAATCACTTTTGGAAAATCCTTACTAAATAATCCCCAAATTTGAAGTAAGCCACCAAAGCCATTCCTGCAGCTTCTATGTCATAGGTGGATTTCATGACAAGCACTGGTCTAGGGACGATGATGGGCAGGCCTGACAGTGAATGGTGGGGGAGGGGCTCCAGGGATGTGAAGGGCTCTATGTGTAACGGAGGAAAGAACCCAGAAACTCCATGCTGGGGGCTCAGCCCAGGCAAAGCAACTCCTGATTCATTCTTTGTCTCCTCCTTCCTACCCAGGGCATGTTACAGAATTCTGAGACACACGCTAGACTCTTGTAAAAAATAAAATAAAACAAAACCCTAAGATAATGTTAGCTGAGAATAGAGCCAGTGCGAGAGAGTGCTTCTGGTATGTACAAGGTCTTGGGTCCATTTCTCAGTACCAATGATGAGGGCAATGACAATGTTAGAATTGCCAGCAGAGTATTTTCGTGCACAAAGCCAACTCTACTCCTGGATTTCAGAAACAGCTCTCCAGTCACTCATGACACACAAGCCTGCTAGTGACAAATCAGATGCCTTTTCACAAGCCAGGATCTCTGTTTCTACTGTAATAAGGATGACTCCCACGGATTAGTCCACGTCACAAGAACCAAACAGGGTGTTACAAGATACACTCAACAGCTTTAAAACACACTTTGTAACTGATTTTCTCCCAGGCAACATATCTACCATGGAAACTCTCTCATTGGCTCATTCAATATCCGAGCCAAAAAGCAAGCTGACTTTGTTTCTCTTTTTGTTTGTTTGTTTGTTTTGTTTTGTTTTGTTTTTTGGTTTTTCGAGACAGGGTTTCTCTGTGTAGCTTTGCGCCTTTCCTGGAACTCACGTGGTAGCCCAGGCTGGCCTCGAACTCACAGAGATCCGCCTGGCTCTGCCTCCCGAGTGCTGGGATCAAAGGCGTGCGCCACCACCGCCTGGCTTGTTTCTCTTTTTAAACAGTGCTTATTTTTACTGCTCAGGGAGATGTCAGAGTGGGCAGACAAATGAGAAAGGAGAGGCCCCATGCAGCGGTCTCTGGACGCCACTGTGGCCTTCCCTCCTTAGAAACGCTTATGTTGTAATTACCCTTTTAATTATTCCAACAAGTTTACACTGAGACCTTCTGTAGCACTTTACATAAGGCAGAATTATGTCAAACTTTGAAGTTCAATCTGTCCCATTAGTTTTTAATGTACCCATTTTGGTAAATACTATTCTACAAAGTGGTACTAAGATGTGACCAAGGACCCCTGCTTTCCAAATTAGGGGCTTGGAATTACTTTATAATAAACACTATAGTGCATAGTTTTTACCTTGGTACTAAAGATGTCTTAGATGGAAGAAGAAAATAAGATTCTGGATCAATTTATGATATGTAACACTGACTGACAATTACATACATGAGGTGACAGTGACAAATACTGGCTCCCAGAAGCAGGTGTGCACTGGGTCAAATGCCCTTTTTTGGGTGTGTGTGGGAGGGTCTCTGTGTAGCCCTGGCTGTCCTGGAACTCACTCTGTAGACCAGGCTGGCCTTGAACTCATTGAGATCAGCCTGCCTCTACCTCCAAAGTGGTGGGATTAAAGGCGTGCACCACCACCGCCTGGCTTCATCATGTCTTTTCAAATAAGTTTTCAGCCATTTATTTCAACTTACCTGCCAGAAAAATAGCCTACAGAGGCACTGCACCCTGATGCTGAGTTGGAAGAAGCAGGGTTTCCCTCTCGCTGTGCAGGTGAGATGCTGCTTCCCGGCTGTCACGTGTGTTTGACAACTGGCTCAGCATCAGGACCTGCATCTTCTGTGTGTCTCTGTTTCCATTGATAAGTACCAGTTAGAAGAAGGTACCCAGCTCCTTCACCGACTACCCAGACACTGAGCTGACCCCTAATTCCATTAGCTTTAAGTGGCAAATAACCAGTATTATTTGGGGAGACTGTTAAAGCTTTCTTATTTTGCAGTTTTCATATGATTGGTTTTGAGAGCTGCTATCAAAATGACTATGTACAGAGAAAAAAAACAAGACATGTGGATATATATTAAATATTTTATAAGTTATACAATAAATAACACTAAAAATAATGTCAAATTATGATTTCAACTTTGCCTTCCTCATTTTTAAATATAAATATATTTTTAAAAAATTATGAATTTAGACTTTACCCGAGAGTTTTAGAGCATTCTCCATGTAGTCTGCAAACTTACTAAGCAGACGGTCTGCTTTTGGTCACTTGTCTTTTAAGTACAGAATTCCTACTAAACCTCAAAAGTCAATAAATAGAGCTTTCTTCCCTCAACTCAATCTGTGAGGAATTCTCAATGTTTCAAAAATAATAAATCTCACAACGTCTAAAGGAGAGCACTTCTCTGGACTGACCCCTTAACACTTCCATGCAGAGCGCACGCTGCCGCTCCCCACCTGAGCAGCATATTTTAGGGTGGTAGTCTCCTGGTTAATGCACTGAGAAGTTTCAATGTGGGACACAACTCTAGTACAATCTGGAATACAATTCAAACATTTTCATAAAGAATCAAGGATGCTCAGCTCTTTTTTACTGCTCAGGGAGATTTTTCCTGTAGAAATAAAGATGCCCACATATAATTCTAGAAGATCCCCTCATGTTTTAGGCACTGGAAAAGCATATATCAGAGTGGAATTTAATGTACTTCTCCAAAGGTCCTTAGCGATACTCTTGGGAGTTATTAGACCAAGCCCAGCGATCAAGTGCCCTGTTCCTATAACTTCACAAGACTCTACCAATGCTCTTCACCATCCATTCCGGATTCTTGAGAATATATTAAACTTCCACAAGTAGACTTTCCCAAGAGCTGACTTCAGAGGACACATCCTTCCTTATGAACAGCTGTCTCCTCTACAGAACTCCAAGCTTCTGTGTTTCTGGGCTACAGTAAGAATGGAGTTCAGTGTCTGCATCCTGGGACCAGGGACCGACCCAGAGGAACCTGTAACAGGCTATTTCCCTCCCCTGCAGGTGGCCTGCCCGCCCTGGCTGTTTGTCCCTTCATGGAAACAACTCGCACAGCCCCCAGCAGCTGTGCCACCAGGAGGGGACTGCCTGGCTGGCAGGGCCTGCTGTGTATGAGCAAGGCCGCCCCCACTCGGTCCTCTTCCAGCCTGCCGAGTCCCACGTGACTGTGTCCTCGGAGCTATGTTTGATCCCTTTCTCGGACTTCTTGTAACCTTCTCTCCAGGCGATCCAGCTTGGCTAGATTTTCCTTCAGCAGCTTGCTGTCTGGAACCAGCCTCAGGGCTCTCTCGTAATAGGCCCTTGCCGACACATAGCTTCCCTGAGGGGGGTGGGTGCAGAAAAAGAGAAAGACTGCTCAGCACAACCCTCTGAGGATGGGAGAAGACCCCCTTCCTCTGACTGCCAGTTAAGTTCCCCTAAGGAAACCTTATCTGTGCATATTGTTATCCTTATCTCTTGGGGTGCTTTAGGGGAATCCATTTGTTTTAAGAACCAGACCAGCTGGAGAACGTGGAGGCTGATAGCTACACCATGAGGTTCAGCGGCAGAAACACAGATTTCAGCTTTCTCACTACAGAGAAGGAGACTGTTATTTTGTAGTGTTCTCAGGAGGTTAGCATGGGGCTGCTGTTCTTTGTAAGCAAATAGGCTTGGGGTGGGGTAGAGACGGAGGGAGAGCAATAATTAAACAGACATCCATTTTATCTTTAGTTTGCTCTAATTTTCAACTGAAACACACAAGCAGCCAGTGCCTAATGCAAGTTTCACACAGTGCAGGACTTGATTAAAAGATGGACCCGGGGCTGGAGTCCATATGGCTGTATGGTTAAGAGCACTTGTTCTTTTACAGGACCCTGGGGTTTGGTGCCATTCACAGCACACACATGATGGCTTACAAGCACCTGTACCTCCAAGGGATCAAACACTCTCTTCTGACCTCTGTGAGCATTTCATACATGGTACCCATACATACATACATGTAAAAACTCATACACATAAAGCAAACAAATCTTAAAAAAAGAAATTTAAAGATGGACTCAGGTTTATCTCCTAGCCAGGGTATGTGGTGAAAAGCACCAGCCAGAGCCAGACACTTGCTGCAGGAGGGGAGAAGGAATGTGACCTCTGACCTGCTGAGCTCCCACTTCTGTCAACACTGTTTAACAACATGTGTGCCTGGGCCCAGCTGACCACTGACCATTGGTCAGTAGCTTTTCCTATTCCCTTCTCTGCGGCCTAATGCCTCATCTTCCGCTCTGGTGCAGCCTTGCAGACCTGAGCGCTGCAGAGCCCCAAGACTCAGGACCGCTACAGACAGAGCTCATGTTGTCTGCTTCCTCTGCTCACAAGGCCCAGGAAGCTCATGAGACTTGCAGGACTCCCGGGGCCCCTCTCTGAGGTTACATAAGCAGTAAACAGAGGTTGAGGAAGGAGACTCAGGTGGCTAAGACTCATGAAAGCTGGGCAGGCAGCTCTGGAGACACAGCTGAGGCAGGCTTTCAGTGAGTCACACACACTCCTGTGAGTAAAATGGAAACTCACTGATTTACTAAGCTGGACTTAAGCAGGACTCTTTCCTTGGTCTGCCCTATCTGAGGCATAGATGTTTACACCTTCCCCAGAAAGCTACCTGATTTCTTCCTATTCTAAAACAACAAATTGATTTTACATCATCCTTAGCTGCAGCTCCCATGTGGGTGGACACCAGAGGTGTTCTAAATTTCTATCACAATTCAAATTAACACCTCTCCAAGCTAGCAGCTGATGCTTACCAAGGTGTAAGTATTTTCCCACGTATGTTTGTGTGTGTCAAGAGCTTAGATGCTACCTGACACAGTGAGACCTCAACAGAATGCTTGAGTTACCCCATCACTGGGTAGACTGTTCAGTCTCTATGACTCACTGTCTAGTTCTCATGGTGTTTATGTGTACAGCTGGTATAAGAGGGTGTGGAAATGCTGAAAAAAAAAAAAAAAAAAAAAGAAGGAATTGTCCACTGAGAACCCAGCACTGGCTTGTGTAGTTATATCCGACAATTAATGCCGATGAAAAACACCAAACTTCCTTGGGGCAAGGAGCCCAGTTCTGCTGCATTTCTGTTACCTCCAGCATCCTCCTCCAAGTCTCTGGTTTCCGATAAGCCCAGTGTACATCTGGGTGCCTGCACGCTTATGGCTCCAAGACATCACAAGATACTCCACACGCAGGCTCTCAAGATGTCCTTGGAGGCTACCCTGAATCTAGGCCTCATCCTTAACCTTGGCATTGTTTCAGATCAATTGATTTCTGCTTTTTTGCACACAATATAGTGTGCCCTCTTTCCTTCAAATTGCTCTATTCTTGATTAAACTGTAAACCCTGTTCATTTTTTTTAATTATATCCCGTAAGTCAACAATTCTAAGTCTATGGTATATAGGAACTGTAACAATCTGATTTCTAGAACTGAATTTTCATTAACTAAGACTAGAATCCATCCATCAGTCATACCAGACACATTTCTTGTGCCCAGTTGCTGTGGCCAGTCACTGCTCCTTGACAGTGAAAATACAGAACATGCTCATGCCAGAGAGTTCTACTAGACGACAATATTCTGCAAAGCATGGATGGCCATCATGAAGCCATGCTGAAACAGAACTCTGAAATATGGCTTGGCTAGCAGGAACTCATGAACTTTAGACCAACAGCTGTGGAACCTGCATGGGCCTGGACTAGGCCCTCTGTACAATCGAGGCAGTTGTGTAGCTTGGTCTGTTTAAGGGGACCCTGGCAGTGGGATCAGGATCTATTCCTGGTACATGAGCTGGCTTTTTGGAACCAATTACCTATGGTGGGACACCTTGCACAGCCTTGATGTAGGGAGAGAGGCTTGGACCTGCCTCAGCTGAATTTACCAGGCTTTGCTGACTCCCCATGAGAGGAGGAGGGATGAGAGGGGCATCTGTGGTGGGTATGTAAAATGAGAAAAACATTTCTTAATAAAAAATAAAAAGAAATATGGCTTGGATAATGGGAATCTCATTAGAGATTGAAATTCCAGCTCATCTCCTTACTTCATCTTGTGTAAAAGTTCAGGGAGCATAACAGACAGTGAGCATCCCTCACCCCAAAATGCAGAATGTTCAAAGTCTGACACTTTCTGAACAGATAAGATACCATAAATAGAGGATTCTATAACTGACCTCATGGAATGGCCTACCTGTCAAACTGCAGACACACTAAAAATATCCCATACAATTACTGTGGGGGCTGCATGTAAGGGCAAAAATGTGAGAGGTAGAGTGAATTTTGCAGTTAGACTTGACTGTCTACATCTGAGGCACTTCAGGTCACAGCACTGACCTTAGACACATGGTGTGATGTGTCCTTCCTTCCTAGGACTGCCACAACCTTCAGTGTTTTTTTCCATCTCCTATGCCACCTCCTTGCAAAGCCTTATTTCAACTCTTCACCTCCATAAGCCCTGGAGGCCTATACTCCCCAGGCACAGGGCAGGAGCCAGGGCCAGCACGCGTGACATTGTGGTGAACACTCCTTGCAAAAGACACAGGAAGTCCAGGATTGTTCCAGCACAGCCAAGCTGTGCCCACTACACACATTAGTCAAATTTACCCACAGACTTGTTAAACTATGAGTATGGGAGTTTCCTATTGCTCAGGCTAATCCATGATGTCTGCAGTAACAAAGGCTGATCTTTTTAATGAATGTCAATTACATTTTGCTATGGGCCGCAGGAATATATCATAAGAACTCAGCTGGTTATGGCAAAGTCACTACCTGGAGGGATCAAGGAATTCCTCCAGAGGAAGCCAAATTCCAAGGAGTTTTTGGTGTTACTTGGCTTGTTATATATCAGCTATATTCTGTTATGAAAATAATGTGTGCCTTTCTAGTTTTCCCAATTGACTTTTCCCTAAGAAGGGCTAACAGTGTGGACTGATCACTCTCTGGACATACACATTCCAGGACTTTGGAGAACAGCCTCAGGAAAGGCTTTCTCTAGAATCAGATTATCTCCCTTAGCCACTTTCAAGGACTAACAGTGATAACAGTTCACATGCTAGTCACCTGACTTAAGGTAAATTCCACAAGGAGACACCGCCTAGGTCAGGTGGACGTTAGGTAATAGCTTTACACAATTTAGCTCGGACTCTCCCTTCTTACACCAGGACTTCGAGAGAACAGGACGGAGAAGAGAAAAAAGAATGGAAGAACTAGATGGGTAAGAACTTGAGAGGAACAAACTGAGATGGGGAAGAACTAGATTGGAGGGCTAGAAGAGAGTACTAGAGGAAGGAGACAGAAGATGAGGAAGAGCCAGATGGGGAAGTACTAGCTGGGTAAGGACAAGCTGAAAAGGACCTAGATGAGGCAGAATTAAGATGAGAGAATTAAGACAGAACTTAGAGGGAGCAATAGATAAGTAGAGAGAGAAATCAGGCAAGAAAGGAGCTAAACAGGAGAACAGAACTGAAGCTGTGTATAAAGGATGTTATGCCAGAGGGAGTAAAGCAAGTGGACTATAGAGCTCGGTGTGTTGAGATTCTGTTTCCCTGAAATAGTCCTCGCCGTTAGTAGTTCTCTCTCCTGAGCCCCTGGGATATGTAATATTAAGGCTGGTCCCTCTAATATTATACAAGAACATTTGAAAACAATATACTCAGTAGATATTTCCTCAATCTCCAGAGCTCTGTCCTGTGAACATACAGCCTTGAGTTCAGATACATAATAATTATACCATTTTTCTTTTTGAATGCTCTTGGGTATATTCTTTCTACTTCAAATTAACAACTGAACTTTAATTTTTGTTATATTCCACCTGGGAAAGTTATACATTATTCTAAAAAACAACTATTGAATATTTAAAATAATGCACTATTCTTAAGAAAGTCCACTCTGTTTGACAGATGTTGCTGAACATCCCACAGAACTGCGCAGCCCAGAGTGTGGGTCTGTGACTGAGCAGCAACCGCTTAGATTCCCCACAGCGCGGGAGACGTTGTCCCCTTACCCGGGCAGCTGGGAGCCCCTTCTCTCTGCTGTCGTCTAAGAGCGCTCAGGTGCCGGGGGAGGAAAACACGGGCAGGCCTCTTGGAAATTCTCATCACTACACTATCCTTCATCCCTGCAGGGTCTGACAGAAGAAGCCTGAGGGCAAGTTAGCCCACAAGTCATACCCTGGCATCTCCGTGAAAAGCCCTTCAAGGACCCAGCTTACTTGGCACAAAAACCCAAGCTCCAGGAATTGTGTTAGGGCCCCCTCTCGGGACTCAGCGTCCACCGTCTCCTTTTACCTCCTCTGGCCAGTCGTGCTGCCTGGTTACCATTTTCCACACACACCAGCACCTTCAGCCTCAGACCTCTGCACGTGCTCTTCATCTGTGCACATGACTTGACCCCTTCAGATGCCTGCATTCTACAGGAGCCTTCTCTAAGAGCCCTGTCAGCACCCCTCTCCTTTACTTTTTTCTTCATACACATCTTACTATCTGACGTGTGTACATGTGTACTTATTGCCTGTCACCCCAAACTAGAGCATCAGTTCCACCAGGGCAGGAGTTTCTGTCTTGTCTGATCACTGTTACATGCCCAGTATCTAGACGTGCACCTGGCATACAGGATGGATGCTCAGTAGAGATGCCAGTAAGATGAATGAGTACATGCACGAATGAATCACAACACACCTTTGACTTTATTGGCTACAAACAATGCCACCCACCCAGGGGCACTTTCCATCATTCTTGGCAGAAAGACTCACCCAAAGTTAACTTTAGGGGGTAGGGACCAAAGCAGACAAACATGTTTTCCACTAAGAGGTTAGGGAATAAAAAATGTTTTCAACATGGAAAATAAAGGGGCAGGAGAAATGCCTCACCAGTGAAGAATACTGCTCTTACAGAGGACCCACGTTCAGGTCTTAGCACCCATACTGGGCATCTTACAAAGGCCTATAACTCCAGCTGGGGGGCACCATCGCCCTCTGCTGGCCTCTGAGGGCATTGCACTCATATCCCACAATCACACATAATGAAAAATAGGAAATAGTAAAGCATATTTAAATTAACAGTCTGGTAATGCTGAGGAGTTGCCAAGATTCACAGGGTCAGTACACACAGACCTCAGCCGCTGTCCGATAACCTTCTTTCCACACGTGATTTTCCTTATGATCAGCAGTATAATGGAGTTAAGTTTATAAACATTTAAACAGGTCCATAATATTCATGATTCAGAAAACATAGCTCCTCTGAATTTTACTTTCAGAATGCCTATGTTTTAAGTAGTCAAGTGATTTCAAACAGAATATGAACAGTGGCTTCTAAACCAGGATGAGAACACAGTGAGTGCCACTCCTACCTGGATGTGCCGAATGCCACCCATGTTCATCCACGCCTGTGCCTGGTCAGGATCCAGGGTCACAGCAGCCTCATAGCTCTGAGTGAAGAAGGAAAGCTTCATGTTAACACATGAGATGCATCTAAGGTGCCACAGAACTGTACAAACCCCAGCCCACATGGAGACCCTGATCGTTAACAGCCACTTAGCAGCTGGCAAGTTTAGTCTGCTACTGTTTTTAGAGTTGATGGTTCTGAAGGGCCTCGGGGCTTCTATGACAGCACATATATGGCATGCCACTGGGGAGCCAGGGATTTCTGGAACAGCTTGTTTCTCTGGTTCTGCAAGAAAGCTTTGCTTGATGGTCTTCCTCATCCATAAATGAGTTGGTAAGGAACACTGCTGTCAGGATTACAGAATCCAAAGAGGGTAGTTCAGTGCAGAACACAAGCTCAGCCTATGTGAGGCCCTGGGCTCCATCTCCAGCCCTCAACAGATAAGTAAATAAATTAATTAATTAATGAAAAATCAGAGGACCTGAGGTGCTCTTCTAGCCGCTCAACCATGGCCCCGCCCCTTCAGCCTCCAACTTGTTGCTAAGTATCTAAAGCAGCATGCTTACATTGTTGTATAGGGGTCACGGCACCTGTTTTCCCTTCTACCTTTTGGAAGCTCTTCAAAGCTGAAATGTGGTGGCACACTCCTGTAATTTTAGCTGCTCAGGGCAAATGACTGATAACCTTAATGATGAATGTTTACATTTGTTTTTTTGAGACCAAGTCTCTCATTATAGCCTTGTTGCCCTGGAACTCACTGGCCTTGAACTTATGATCCTATTGTCTCTGCCTCCAGATATATCACCACATCCTGCTAAGACAGGAATGGTTTTAAATGCGCACACGTGTGTGTGTGTGTGTGTGTGTGTGTGTGTGTGTGTTCACACGCATAGGTACATGCATGTCACTGCAAACACATGGAAGTAGAGGCCAACTTGGGAGGAGTCAGTATTCTTCTTCCACCAAGTGGTCCCAGGCGGTCAGGGTTGGAGGCAAGTGCCTTGACCCACTGAGCTATCCGGCTACCCCTGACGTGATACTTACTAAGTTTCAGAAGAAAAGTCACTGCAAGATGGATGGTCTAGAGGGGCTTCCTGGGGAAGACTGCATGACCCTATGTAAAGACGGAGCCCTGGGAATAAGAGGGAATCTAGAGGTGATGGCAGGTGTCACAGACACGTAAATGCCCAAAGCTCCTTGGGCTCCCGTCCAGCTGTGATAGAGGTTCTTGCGGACAAAACGGACAGTGTAGGTGGCTCTTCAGAATCCTAGAATATGAAATGCTCCGAATGTTTCTAACCATGAAACGTGAAGAGGTGTTGTGTAGGTGAGTCATCGAAAACCAGAGGCTTACAGGAAAGGAGCCCATAGTTCTGTTAGCTAATCAGAACTCTCACAAACCGCCAGTGACGAGAGTTGACTGCCCAGACTCCCTTATGGCTGCAGTATTCATTTAAACCTGGAGGGATAGCTCAGCCATTAAAGGCTTGGCTCACAACCAAAAATATAAACCTGAAAATTTAATGGCAGTTTGGCTCGTCTTACCTCAAAAGCTTTGTCCAGAAGGTTCTGCTCTCTCAGCTGGTTTCCTTTTGTGAAGAAAAGTTCAGATATGACTTTTGGGTCCCTGGGCTTCAGCTGAAGAGCCCTGTCTATGGCCTCGAGCGCCTGTAGCAGGGGGAAATGTAGGAACCCTGACTTAGAGTGACATTACACCTCTGTTCATAGCCATCTGCTAGTGTGACCCATGACAAACAAAACATACGTTCTACACTCCCATTTTCTCATTGGGAATTAATGGCCCCAGAAAGATCATTCCTGTGCCTCAGGTTCCCTATTTGTAGTTGAGCAGGAATCAAACATCTTGATCAGCTTACAAGAAGGTCACACAGTTGCAATAGGGTTGGCCATGCAAACATGTCCGTCTAGACTGGGGGCCCCTGGTTCCTGCCCCACCTTTACACACAGACATTGCTTAGAAGCACAGTTCTGCCTTTTTGTGAAGACTCCAAAGTTTATCCTAGATCAGGAGTTTATCAAAGTTTATCCTAGACCATGGCCTTCCCTAGATGTGCGGGTCTAGTCACGTTTGCATCTTCAACTGTGTGCTCGGCCCTCCCCCACCCTTGTGCCTTAGGCACACCTGTTTCTGCTGTCACAGGCCCATTTTGCTTGCTGACCTCTTCCTCTCTTGACCCTTCCCTCACATCTTGCCATGTGGAGACCTGACCTCAACTAGCCAGGTGCTGATTCTCAATGGGATGCTTGGTGTCCCTCTTTCTGATCTCAATCACATTTGTCTTATGATTTCTTGATCAGTATCTGTCTCTTTCTCTAAATAAGCTTCCTTAGGCCAGAGCAGCATTTTTTTTCCATCCTCCCTATGCCTGAAGTCTGCCATAGTGTCCGATACTTTATAGGCATTTAATAAATATTTTCTTGAGTAGGTTAATGAATTTAATGGTTATGTGATTTTTCAACATACAGATAAAGAGTCACAGTTCTGCCTCCCAGGGCTGTCCTGAGGATTGCATCGAACATTAGAACTTGGAGAGCCAGAGGGCATGCAGGGGCTGGACATAAAGGTGCTGAACATAGAGGGCCTGTGCATGGAGGGGCTGGGCATGGAGGGGCTGGGCATGCAGGGGCTGGGCATGCAGGAGCTGGGCATGCAGGGGCTGGGCGTTAGTTAGAAATAAATTGTAATGGTGAGATGAAGTATCTGAAAATCAAGGGGGAGTCAAGGATGTGCTGTTTCAAGATGTGTCAGGAGCTAAGAGGGTGTCTGAGAAAAGCTCCCAGTGGGTGGAATGTGCAGACCAATGCTCTCAAGACTTCATGGCATTGTGAACATGGCGCTGGAGGATCTTTTGGCATATGCTATTTTTCTATGTAAACCCCACATGGCTCTAAGAGCTTTTCTACCTCATCTTGGCATTCCCACTTGCTTTGGTGGCTGAGAGCTTGGAAGAGAGAGCTTCCTTACCTTCTCATGGTGTTCCTGCTTGCTGTAGATTGCTGATAGGAGGCGGTAGCATTCCAGGCATCTGGGTTCCTCGGACACTATGTGACTGGTCATCTTTTCAGCTTCTTTGGTTTGACCCATCACTGCTAAAACCTGTGCCTGAAAAACCACAGGGCACCAAGCTTAGAAGACACCTGGTCACTCCTTAGCAGATAAAGCAACATCTGCAGAGAGGTATGTACAACACATCCCAACACCCAACACAAAGCACTTTAGAGAGAGCTGAACGCCGCAGCAGAGGGCCCAGCATTTGGCTGCAGTAGATACCTGCATGCACTGGGTGTCACTGATGGGGTGCCCCATCAAACAGCTTGTGACTCCTAAAAAGGCGATCAAATGTGCCAGGAGGTAGTTCCCTCACAGAACACAATGATGTAAGAAAATACAAATCTGATTTAAGAAGGAAGCATGAAATTCAAAACACTGAAATTAAAATGTTGGTGGTGTTAACTGCCCTGAATTTGATCCCCACCCTGCGGTATATGAGACAACATCTTGACTTATGGGAATCATAGGAGCAAGTGATAGACAAAGCAGGCGGTATCTACCACAAACTGTCACGCCAGCAAATACAGGCCACATACTAGAGCATGCAGACACACCTAAACATTTGCTCGTACACACCCATCTATTCACACTCACACACAGGAGAAGTGACAAACAAATGCATCAATGTGCCAAAAACTAGTGGATCTGGGTCAAGTACTCCAGGCAGTTTTTGTTTGGTTTGGTGCTGGGGTTAGAACCCAGGCCCTGGGCATGCTGGGAAGTCCTCTGCCAGTTCCCAGGGCTCCCTTGTAGCTTGTGTTGGGAAATGTGAAGTTATTTGGAAACAAGGAGCTTCAGCAGCAGCTGCGTCTTGGCCTTGTGTGACAGGTTGCCCCGGGAGTCACCTGACAAGTCACACAACGGCCCTCCAACAGTGTTTTCCTTTCAGCTCAGAGGCTCAGTGGTATCAGCTCTCTGTTTGCAAGCTGCACTTATACCTAGCATCACTTTATCTCCTCTCTACTCACCAGTGCCAGGCGGAGATCCCTCTGGGAAGGCTGGAGTGAGACAGCTTCCCGGTACACTTCCAAAGCCTCCTTGTGTCGGCCAGTGTTGTAATAGAGTGCTCCCAAGGGTGACAGGACCTCGGCCGTGCGGGCCACCTGCAGGGCACTGCAGGGAGAAAGGCACACAGGTGCTTCCTCTGGTGGGCACATTTCCAAAGTCCTTCCACTGATTTAGGCAGTGGGAGGGCTGCCCAGTTAGATACCCATTTGAACTTAGTCTGCTTATAGATCAAGGTCATCCTGTATCCTGGGTGAATGCCTCCAGTGACCCACCAACCCGGCAACTGGGTCTCAAGAGTCTGTACCAGTCATGATGACTGACTTGCTCGGGTTCTGACAAAGTAGCAGCCTTACACCTGTTTCTAGTATTGAAATGGCCACCTCATCCCAACCCCGACTGAGCACTGTGGCCTCACCAGTGGGGAAGTTTCTGTGAGCACATGACTACACTGTCGTGCTATTCTGGAAGCAAGTCGCTGTGCCCTGAGCCGGCCACATGTGCTCTGTTCTGAAAGGCTGTCTGTCCCAGTAGCTAGGGAGCCTGTGAGGAACTGCTGATGGCTCCAAGAGGCTAAGAGAGCGGAGAGCAGGGACTGTACCGTTTGTACCACTCTTCTGCCATGCTGTTTTCTCCCAAGGACCTGTAGAGTCGGCCCAGATTCACCACAGCCACGTGATGGCTTGGGCTGAGCTGGATGGCCTGCTGGTAGTGAGCCACGGCCTTCTCTGGAGAGCCTATAGTATATGGGGTGGGAAGAGAACAGACCACAGGGATGAGAGGCATGGCTAGCAATCTCCCTTCTGAGGCATGCCATTTTTTCTCAGCATGACAGCATCATAGCATTAGTGATCAGCTTGATTTGGGGCCTCTTATGTTTGCCACTACCTAATCTTGACTCATCACTATTCACCAACACTTCCTAAGAAATTAATAACACATTGGCAGTGATTTTTTGTTTGTTCAAAACAGAGTCTTACCCTTTAGCTCAGGCTGGCCTTGAACTCATGGAAATCCCACAGCTTCAGTCAAGTGCTGTGATGACAGGCATGAGCCACCACAGCTGGCTGTGGTTATGTATCTACAACATTGTTGCTTATCACTACACACAAGACAGAACAGGCTACTGCAGAAAGAACACAGGTCTCAGTGATTTCTAAAGCTCTGTCTCAATTTGCAAGATAAAAGAGTGACAGTGCTCTTTCGAAAACTTGTAAATCACACATTTTATAGAAGTGTGTGTGTGTGTTGCATATGCTCTTGTGTGCATGTGTGCACAGGAAGGTCAGAGTGAGATCAGTTGCTCTCCTTCCACCACATAGGTCCCAGGAATCAGGCTTAGAGGCGAGTGCTCTTAGCCACCGAGCCATCTAGTTGCCCTCCATGGTATGCATTTAATGTGATTTCAACACAGCAGTTAGGTCACCTTGTATTTGCCCAGTGTGTGTATTAAAACCCCTCTGCTCGCATGGCCTCCGCAGTTGTTTAGCTGCCTCTTGGGATTTAAGAAGTACTTTTTAAAACCACCAAAACAAAATTATCTCTTTACAGATGTAGACACTAAAGTGCAAAGACCTTAAGGGACTGGATAACAATCCCAGGGCAAGTAAAGACAAAAGCCAGAGGGAGAATCTGGTCTCCCTGGCCTAAGAAGGGCCCCCAGAGAAGCTTCCTATAAACTAAATAAGTGACTGAATTTCAGAGCAGCCCAAAGTGTCAGACTGGACCCACAGGTCCACACGATCTCCCCACTACACTCTCTTTGAACACAGGTTTATCTAGGACCATGTCAGGGGGCCATCAGTGATTTGACAGGGTTCTCTTCAGAGGCTCATGTGGGACTGTTGTCCAATTGAAAGGACAAGCTTTAGTTCAGGCAGGTGAACAGGTGCTCTTCTTCCTACTTTAAGGATGTGTTATCACAAGTCTAATGATCCAGCAGGGGGCACCACACAGCAATTTATATGCAAAAGCAGCTTGCTTTCCCTAGATGATCCAAACATAAGCTTATATTCTATTAAACAGAAAAGCTTCACACATCCTAGAAAACGAAAACCCTTTCAAGCACTTAATATTGAAAAAGAATAATCAGACTGAATTCTCCTGCAGGGCAGATACTCGCTGAGCCAATAGCACAGGGAGGCACTTTTATATTAAAGCCAAGAGTCATCACTTTACTTCTGAGGATTCACTACACATGTGTATGGGGCTCTGTACAAATCACAAAGGAAATAGAATCTGTGCCCAGTTCCACCTGTCACAGGAGGCCACTGTGTCAATTGCTAGAATGCATTTCTGGAATGTACATCAAGGAAAAAATTCCAAAGGCTTGACAAAGTCAGTTATAGACAGCAGCCACCATTTGCTGAGAGCAGGTTTGGAGGCAGGTTCTTCCCTGAGGAGGATTTTGGCAGCATTGAGGCACAGTCCTGTGGATGTGGTGGAAAGAAAGACAAAGCTACTTCCTGCTCTGGCAGTTTTCTTACAGACAGGATGCTGAGCTGAACTTGGAGATGTAGGAAAATGGCAGCCCTTACAGTTCATGGGTGCAAAGCGTAAGCCACCTGCACAGCTGATGACTGACACCAGTATGAGAGAGAAAAGGGATCCCAGCAGAGTGGCGGCTCACTCACCAGAGTCAACTAAGAAAACTGCGTAGTTGTTGTGCAAATCTGAGCTGTCTGGACAGTTCTTTATTCCAGCCTGGTAGATGTCCTCAGCTTCCTTAAATCTTTCCTTTAGCAGAGAACAAAGAAAAATAAAGTTTTTAAAACCAGCAATACAGTGAAGATTGGGAGTGAGGAGGGAAAAGAGAAAATGCTTAACCGAGCCTTGATTATATACCAGGCACCAAGAAAATCACACAAGTTTGCCTGAATCCAAGTCAACTGCACACAAGCACAACTGTATTTAGTTCCTCTGGTGCAGACACGCCGATACTTACGAAGATGCAGCATCTGCACGGGTCCAGACCTGTGTGTGGAAAGGTCTGAGAATGGTTTTTTGAATGGGGTTCCTTCTTCACCTTGGTGACTCTAATGGAAATGCTGAATATCGGTGCAGGTGTTGAGGCACAGAGGTGGCAGCTGGGCTTGGAGGCAGAGTGCTAGGGGATTGACAACTGCATTTGACAGAACAGCCCCCAAGATTTGCTAGGGGAGTTTTGCAGAGTGTGTGTGTGTGTGTGTGTGTGTGTGTGTGTGTGTGCGTGTGTGTGTGAGAGAGAGAGAGAGAGGGAGAGAGGGAGAGAGAGAGAGAGAGAGAGAGAGAGAGCCCTCCTTGCTCTGTAGTCCATGTTGACCTAACCTCACAGCCCAGGCCAGTCTCTTAACTCACTACAAGCCTCCTGCCTCAGTCCCATGAGTGCTGAGATTGGGGGCAGGTTTTAAGACAGGTGATGAGGGACCAGTGCAAATGAAACAAAGGCTCTGTCTTACCCCTTCTCTTCTCGAAGTATTTTGACAGTTCACCAAACCCTGTGCTCCTTGCCTAGTTAAATCTATACCTTTAGGGGGCAGCAGAGATGGCTCAGCAGTTAAGACCACTGGCTGCTCTTCCTGAGGAACCAGGTTCAATTCCCAGCACCCACAAGGCAGCTCACAACTGTCTGTAATACCAGTTCTAGGGGATCTGACACCCTCACACTGTCATGAATTCAGGCAAAAATCAATGCACATAAAAATATTTTAAAAGTTGGATGTCCAATATTAAAAGATTATTTAATTATTTATTTACAAAAAATAAATCTGTGTTTTCTGAGTTGGCTTCTGCAATGGGATTATCTGTCCCCTCGAGGCACATGCCGTACCAGCCACACACCTCCGATGGGCCATTTTCTAACTGCCCTCCTCCTCTTTATACCTTAACATATTTTAATTATTTACAATTTAATAACGTTTAATTCAGAACATAATAACTTATAGGTATTTTTCCACAGTCATCTAAAATCATTGTATCAACCTTTCTTTTAAAATACATGGATTAAAATTATGTAAATAACCAAAGGTTCTGAGAATTATCTGAAAACTATAGTTAACTATTTTATTTCCTAGTACTGCTGTTAAAGTTAGGCAAAAGAAACCAATCCAGTACAAAGCACTTTGCAACTTTTCCTTAAGATGCTAAACATTTATCACGATATCATGACATCATCAGCAATGTGAAAATGGATACCCCAGCCTGTAAGTGAAGGTATGTGGGGTGGTCATCTTCCATGCTGCTCAGGAAGCCAAGAGACTGAGATCCAGAAGCTGGAAGGGACACCGTGGGCTCTTCACCTTATGTGGAACCACCAATACTATCTGTCTGAACCTGGTTATTTCAGCACCATTGAGGAAAGGAGGATGTTTACATGTGACAAGCGTTACTTATTGAATCAGACATCCTTAGGCCAGCAAAAGAGATGCACATTTCTCAAACACCTTCTCTAACTGCCAAGTTCAATAAATGTCAAACTCAAAGAAGTTAAAGATGAATGAAAATCTCAAAATAGGTACTTTTGATCTTTGTAAGCCTGAAAGAAAGCTTTTGAAGACACTGTGCAATGAAAAGTTGATGAGTGGGTTTTTTTGTTTTGGATTTTTTTTTTTTTGGTGTGTGTGTGTGTGTGTGTGTGTGTGTGTGTGTGTGTGTGTGTGTGTGTGTGTTAAAGGACAGGAAAAGTATACACTACATCAGATTCCAATCAACATTTAGAAGGTATCATAGGGCCTTTGTCCACTTATCCACAGTGTGTCACGGTTGCAGCAGCTATAGGAAGTAGGGCACATCCATCAGGAATTGCCCCCTGGGACCTGAGGGGCTCCATTGGTAAAGGTGTCTGCTGGCAAGCCTGGCAACCTGAGTTCAATCCCCTTAAATAGCAGAAGGAGAGAACTGATTGCCTCAAGTTGTTCTCCAGTCTCTACACCTACATGGTGGCACACACACACACACACACACACACACACACACACACACACTTTTATATATATATATATATATATTTATATATATAAATATATATATATAAATATATTTGTATATATATATATAAACAAATAATTTCGTCTTTACCTATAACATTCTGTCATGGGTGGGAAGGGGCTTATAAAGTCTCCTCCCTTCTTGAGGAGCTGTAGGCAGTTAATGGTTGTGGGGAAGGAAGACTCTTATTCCTTAGTGATACAGCTTATTGAAAACAATAAAGTCTAACATAAATAATGCATTTGTATAAAAAATACTTTCCAAAGCAAAAGAGGATTCTATAGTGGCATTAACTGAGATATTTATTAGATTATTCTGGTTGTGGACATACTAGGGTCAGAATTAAGAGCCTCACACATACTAGTTCCTGATCTATCTCCTGGCTCCATTAAATTAAGTCTTTACAGATCTCTTTGATGTTTGACCTAGTAGAAGACATCTGGATTCTCACACCTGCTTTTGTGACAGTGCATTTTAAGTGGTTTCTGTTATTGGTAGTTGAAGTATGAAGAAAATGTGACCTGACAAGCTGAAAAAATGGAAAGGGGGCTATCATTTTAACAGCCTTTTCTGAATTTCGGATATACCACGTGACTACAGAGAACTACTGTAAATTTACAAAAGAATGAGATTGAAAGGCAAGTTACGTTTTCATATTCGTAGAAAAACTGCACTGACCACTGTAGACCCTGGGGGCCTCCCTCAACACCACTGTAGTTGGAAACTTAGAGGACAGTCCACAGCAAGGCGTATTTAATGTTTAGGAGGTGTACAGTGGGTTCTCCTAACCACAGAAAAAGTTCCCTGACACAGCCACAGGTCTGGACCCCATCCAGAAATGTGTTCATTCTAACTATGAAGCAAAGCAGTCACGAAGTGACTCTTCACTGGCACAGCACTGGGAAGCGGATGTATGTCTGTGACAGCCCTGGGGAGCTGAGGACTCAGGGATATGACACTCTGGGACACAGGGGACAGATAAGTCTAGCAGCTTTAGGAAAGTGGATACCTGGAGACTAAGTTATATGACATCCCTGGGAAGCTGGGGACTGACAAGTCTGACCACCTGTGGCTTCCTGACATCCTGCTGACTTTGCTAAGAAACTACTCAAGACACAGAAGCCCAAAAGATGAGGACACCCAGAGGGGCCTGCCTCCTCCCTCTCACTGCTGCTGTTTTCTTTACAAAATGGTAAACATTCAACTTCAACTGATCACAGGACAATTCTGAGAAATATTCTATCAATGTTTGATGTCTCATTTTCCTTCCTTCATATCTAACTGAAATGAATCAATGCGCTTGGCGCTCTTCCTCCCTGAGGAAATGTTGGCATTTCTAATGCTGCATGTCTTTGTCTCCCAGCAGAGTGTGAGCAACGCGTGTGTATAACAGAGTGAAAGAGAAACAGCCACTTCAAAGAGGACAGCCAGAACAGGAAACAACAAAGAGGACATGGTGGCTGGGAGGGACGGCAGAATATATGTGACACAGAAGAAGAAGCAGGGGTACAGGGATTAAAGTGTTAAGCTGGATGGAAGCAGGGGGATGAGGTAAGGAATGGGTTAACCAAAAGTAAGGTTGTGAGAAAGCCTTATGGAAACCCACTAGTAGGCAAGATAATTTCAAAATATGATTTAAAAAAAAGTTCAAATGTAGGTACCATGCACGAGTGGACAATGCAGCTTCCAAGAAATTACAGAAAACATCAGAGACACCCCACTAAGAGACAGTCGATAGCCACCCTAACTGAGGAACAGCTGGCAGCTGATGGCTCCTGGGGAGCGGATCATTCTTTTACAGAGGTTGTCCATTCTCCAGTGGATGATGCCCTTCGCCCCAGCGCTAACGGAACAAATAAAGAAAAAAGAAGAAGACAGGAAAATGGGAAAGAGGTGTGTTGGGGGAACGGTGGCAGGGAGGAGAGGAGAAAACAGGGATGAATACGATCATATTACACTGTAAACATGTATGGAACATAAGAGCACATCTCTACAGGAGTGACATGGGACCAGGAAAGGCAAGACCCACATGTGCGAACAACTGAAGTGTCCGATTCCCAGCCTTTCCTGTCATTTTGCCCCATCCCCTACTCTTGCAGTTGTAAGAGCCACACAGTCTTCTGGTCTTTTTCTGGCCAGAAAGGTTTTCCTCCTCAGCTTCATGCATTAGCTTATAGCACCCGCCACACCCTTAGCCACGTCACTCAAGTCCCCATACACCCCCCCACCCCCCCACCCCCACCCCACCCCGCAGTGCACAGTGCTGTTCACACTTGTTGCAGGGAACTCACTCCCTGCTTCCAACTCCCCTTTCCATGACTAGGTTTCAGGAAGGCAAGACACAGGCCTTGCTACTTGAGGGATCTGTGGTGTTTGCTGGGATTCTCATGCGCAGTCACCATGATCTAAATGGTTAAATTAATACAATCTCACATTAGGGTTCACTCCAAGTTGACTTAGCCCTGAGTGTTGAGTGTGACTGACCCAATTCATGACAGCATTGCAGGAGAGACACTGAGTGCATCCTCTTACTAACTCACGTTAGGTCTCAATATTCTTTCAAGACAGGGTTTCTCTGTGTAGTTTTGGTGCCTGTCCTGTAACTTGCTCTGTAGACCAGGCTGGCCTCGAACTCACAGAGATCCTCCTGGCTCTGCCTCCTGAGGGCTGGGATTAAAGGCGTGCACCAGCACCACCCGGCTCAGGTCTCAATATTCTTTCACTCTGGTATTAAATAAAATCACATCCCTAAATACATGAAAGGAAAATATTTTATAAATTTTTTCATATTAATTGAGTTTTTCAATAGACTATAAACCTGAGGCTAGTGATAATTTACAGTGGTCAGGATTATAAACATAGTTAATTTCATTGCCTTTACTGCTAATGTAATGCCAAGTTTTATTCTGTGATAAGAACTAGGTGGTTACAAGTTCCTACTGGCTCAGGAACTTCCAGCCCTGTCTACGAAGCTCAGCATCCACCTCTGAAGCCAGGCTCCTGCCACCCCAAGAC
Source organism: Peromyscus maniculatus bairdii (assembly GCF_049852395.1). Classification (NCBI taxonomy): domain Eukaryota; kingdom Metazoa; phylum Chordata; class Mammalia; order Rodentia; family Cricetidae; genus Peromyscus; species Peromyscus maniculatus. Next base: position 168,750,155 of record NC_134854.1, read on the forward strand.
TCTCCCCTTCAGCTGCATGGTACACAGAGGGGTGTTTGCTTTCTCCAGTACACCTAACATTTCAGAAGCAAACGTCCAGTATTTTCCTCAGTTTCTGTCCTATTTTTGGAGCCTGAGGCTCACAGATGAGGCTGGTCAGCCAGTGAGCCTCAGGGATCCTCCTGTATCCACCTCCCCAGTATTATATAATCCCCGGGATTATAAACTCAGTTCATCACACTCCGCTGTTTACTTGAGTTCTGGAGATCAGACTCTGGTCCTCAAGCTTGTTCAACAAGCACTTGATTGACTGAAATATCCTCCCCACCCCCACAATACCGTTCTTTACTTTTCATTCTGCAAAAGCACCTGCTCATGATACGGTTTCATTTGTTTGAAGTCCAAAGTCACTTTCCTATCCCAGGTGTCCACCCACCTATCTTATACATGTGGGATTTCCATTTACATGCTTCATGTGATTACAGGTATGCTATAACACCCATCTCAAAATATTGTTTTTAAAAGGCTGCCAGAAAGAAAAAGTTTGCTGTTATAGAAAAAGAAGGAGGAGGAAGAGAAGGGAGGAGAACCCAGATGACTAACAGCTGGTGCCTTAGTATGCAAACTACAGCACACTGTTTTTAACTAGTAAGTAGGCATTAAAATGATACTTGTAGGGTACTCTGAGTTGGCTCAGCAGGAAAGGGAGCCTGTTGCCAAGCCTGATGACCCAGAGTTCAATCCTCAGAACCCATGAGATGGAAGGAGAGAACAGATTCCCTAGGGTTGTCACTTGACCTTCACAAACATTCCATGACACATGTGCCATGACACATGTGCATCCACATGCCTACACAAAATAGTGTGCATTGCTATTCATAAGCTAATGGCAAGGGAAAAGAACCCACTCAGACTACACACAAACCTGTTTTAACACAAATGTATATAAGAATTCTGAATGAAGCAGGATGACATTGTTTCTAGATATTATTACACTGAGTAAGGGACATACGTCATTTTTCTGATTTTAACACACCACATACATTCCTTGTGTAGTAAGATATAGCATGAATCTTAAAAGTTCTTATTAATAAAAACAAACCTGGAGCTGGGTATTGGGACGCTGGAAGATCAGAGAAGCAGAACAAACCACAGCTTCCTCACCTCGCCAATTCCTCAGCCGATCCTGTTTCCTCGGACTGGAAGCCTCTGTGTCCTCATCCAAATGGATCTCAGCTGAACTGCTGCTAAAAGCCTAAAAGCTTAACCAGCTATAGTTCCTCGTCCTCACACCTTAAATACCTTTCTGCCTCCTGCCATTACTTCCTGGGATTAAAGGCGTGATGAGTCACCATGCTTGGCTGTTTCCAGTGTGGCCTTGAACTCACAGAGATCCAGGCAGATCTCTGCCTCTGGAATGCTAGGATTAAAGGCGTGTGCTATCACTGCCTAACCTCTATGTTTAATATTGTGGCTGTTCTGTTCTCTGACCCCAGATAAGTTTATTAGAGTGCACAATATTTTGGGGAACACAATACCACCACAATAAGAGAAAAGGCTGATTTCATTTGCTTTTCTCTGGCTTCTTCATGGCTAAAAGTGGCTGGGAGTAATCTCCCTGTTCTGGAGGTGCCCTGCTGGGGTTCTGTGTCCCTGTCCTGGATGGGCCCTGCTGGGGTTCTGTTTCCCTGTCCTGGAGGGGTTTCCTGCTGGGGTTCTGTGTCCCTGTCCTGGAGGTGCCCTGATGGGGTTCTGTGTCCCTGTCCTGGAGGGGTCCTGCTGGGCTTCTTCTGTTTCTCTGAGACTCTCAGGCTCCTGTTCCTAAATACTTGGATTATGAGCCTGAGCCACTCTCCCCATCACCATAAAGTTTTGTTTTTCTTGTTTTTTGTTTTTTTGTTTTTTTAAGGACATAAACAAATAATTGAAAGTTACTGTTCTCAAATTTCCCCACTGAAATAGCTAGCTGGAAAGAGTAATTGATACTTTAAATGGCAGAAAAGACAGGATTAAAAAGTCTTAGAAAATCAGAAATTTCAGGCAGAGACAAAGAACTTGGGTAGGAACATACCATTATGTGTAATTTTAAAAGCCATTTTGTGTAACCTGAAATATGATACCCAAGCTTGCCACCACCAGTCAGCTCAGTGAGGAGTTAGGCCTCAGTAGCAAGCCCCAGGCAGCTCAGATAGGAGCCTAGCTCAGGACAGGCCTTGGTATACTAACCAAGAGACCCCAAAGTAGTGTTGATGTGCTAGTGAACCAGTCCCAAGCTGTGAGCTCTGAAAACCAGAGCTACTGCCCAGTGAAACGATACAAAAGTTGTAACTTTAGAAATGGCCTCTAGGATTGCCCTGCCATGCTCTGGAGAGCCGGCTTCTCTAGTCTCTGTGTTGACACTCATCAGCAAGAAGCCTCAAAACTCTGTGCATGGCCTTGTCTTGGTACTTCTGGACTATCGCTGGGCGCACACAGGCCACTAGTCAGTTCCAGCTGCTGGTCTATGCTCTCAAGGGCTTCCCGACCTTCATCGGTGCCATGCTTCCAGTCTGCCACAGCTGAAGGACTTCACTGTAGACATAGGAAGAGCCTGCAAGCTTCCCAAGTGTTCTTACCAGAGAGGATTCCCCAGTGGAACCCAGTAGCAACATTTTTTTTTAGTCCAATCAACTGTTCCTGGTTTGGTAAGATGTCTGCTTAATTTTTATATTAGCCTTATAGTATAAGGGATGTTTGTGTGAATAAACCAAGCATATTCAAAAGACAAATCTTGTATGGACACCCTAATTGCCAAGTGCCTCACAGCCCATAGGCTGTGCTCCCTGCAGACTTGAAATTAAATACAGATAAATGTGAATCCTTCCACACAGCCTCTGGAATCTTGCCTGCGCATGGGACATGGTGCACAGCCACGGTTAGCATGGGCTGTGTGTGCGTGCGTGCGTGCGTGCGTGCTGACAAAAGTTTAAGAACATTGCTTCTATATTTTCTGGTGTTTGAAAGGCTAGGCTGCTGTGAGAGTGGGGCCACCAGGAAAGGGGGACTTCAAAGGGCGTCAGGTCGGTTGATTTCTGGCCTCCAGTTCATACTGTGTGATTCAGAAACTTGTTTCTTCCCAAAAGAATTCCAGACATTCCGGTAAGATGTGGACTAGGAGAAGGGAGGGGCCCTGAGTTCCACCTACAGCTGTCTTGTCTCTTTCACATTAAAACCAGCTGCCCTGAGGGTAGAAGAGCCCTTGGGTTTTTCAGTGAGATCCTCAGATCCCAAAGCATTTCACGTACACCCATTCCCTAGAGTGGGAAAAAGGCCACGGGGTGTGCCTGTCAGAAAAGATGGAGATCTCCTGCATCATCTGTTTCTCTTCAGAACTGTTGAGCTCTAACTGTATGGAACGTGATAGCTTTTCACATCAGCTTGCCATATTTCCACAGAAAATAACTTAACCAGGAAATCCTTTCAAATATCCCATCTGACACTCTTGAAATTCAGCTAAGGAAACAGTATATATGTTATTATATTAAAATTTTTGCCTGAAAAGTGCCTTTATTTGGTTAAAACAAACAAACAAACAAACAACAAACTACCACTTGGTGTGAGACTGCTTACTGTACTAATGATGTGACAGTCCTGGTGGGCTAACACGTCTCAAGGTCCCTAAATCTTGACTGCTTTTAGTATCTTTTGTTTTTAAATAAACTTTTTATTTATTTTTATGAACATTGGTGATTTGCCTGCATGTGTGTCTGTGCAAGAGTGCCAGACCCCCTGGAACTGGAGTTACAGACAGTTGTGAGCTGCCATGTCGGTGCTAGGAATCATACCCGGGTCCTTTGGAAGAGCATCCGGTGCTCTTAACTGCTGAGCCATCTCTCCAGCCCTAAAGCAGTACCTTTAACTGCACTCAGTTTAGAAAAGGAATACAGCTGAAACTTTGGGATGCCTACTAGGGACCATTATTTTTCACAGCATTAACACATCAATGTTTTATTTGTATATAAACAATAACACTAATTAGAGTAGAGCCGGACAGCAGGGGAGATATATCTAAAACATGCTTTTCCTAAAGAAACCTGTGGTCAGTGGAAGATGAGCCTGAAACACTGAAAATCAATAGTTGGTTTAGTTTTGGTTTTTTGTGTTTTTTTTTAAATGTGATGTGGTGTGTATGTGTGTGTATTCACACTTGCATGTGTATGTGAGTGCATGCACTTGTGGTGCACATGTTTATGTGCATGTGCATACACATTTGTGTGAGTGCATACATGTGGAGGCTTAAAGTTGACATCATGTGCCTTCCTCGATCATGCTCTCCTTTACGTATTGAGGCAGATTTTCTCAAGTGAACCTAGCCTGGGGATCTGCTCTCTGCTTCCCAAGTGCTAGAATCACAGGCAGGAATAATGCTTGCTCCACTTTTGATGTAGGGTCTAAGGATCTGAACTTTCAGGCTTTCACAGTGAATACTTTGCCCACGCGGCTGTCTCCCTGCCCACGTGGTTTAGTATCTCAGGACACTAACGCAAGAAACGGAATAAAAGATGAGTTTGTATGCTGATGTCATGGCCCGAGGGTGGAATGTCCCTTACAGGACACTCAGCTCCCAGCCGGTGCTGCCCGCTCTCCAGCAGCCTCTCTGCATAGAGGCAGGGGTGTTGGGAGCAAGCTTGAGATTTATAGCTGGGCTCACTGTCTGCTTTGTGGACCACTGAGATGTGGACAAGCAGTCGTCAAATATTCCCACCACCCCAGAACCACTTGCTACCATGCCTTTCTCTCCATGACACATGGCACCCCCAAACTGTGAGCAGAATAAACCCCCCCTTTTTCCTCTCTGAGCTGCATTTGTTGGGGTACCTGTTCATAACAACAGGAAAAGTGATGAACACAGAGATCTCTGGAAATATGACTCACCATAAAACGGGGAAGTGGAGAAAGTTTGGGCAGGAATTGGAAACTGAATTGTTCTGGAAGCAAGAAGGGATTTAGAAAGAAAGAAAAGATGGTCCTGAGAAAGCTGGACTATGTAAAGAGGTATCAGTCTATCAAGAACTCCCAAGACAACAGACTTGGTTATCACTTGTAGATGTAAATGGAGCATTGCTTAACGATGTGGTGTTTTTCCTTAAGAGCAATTCAGTGTCTACTGCCTGGCTGGGGAGCTGGTAGAAAAGATCTGAGCTGGAAACTATTAGTACAATCTTCACTCACACTTCATTGTTGCATAATGAAATCAAGGCAGGAACATGAACTGAATATGAATTAAGGGAAAAAACAAAAAAACAAATGTAGAAGTAAAAACACCATAAGAGAGAAGCAGATAATACAGTTCAGATGGTTGTCAGTTGAGGAGAAACGGAAGTGGAGACAGAATTGACCTTTCCAGAAAATAAGAAATCTTCATGTACTGATTAAAAATAAAGTAAAAACTTAATATAATTTAGGAGAAACATATATAGGCTTTCTAACACTGAAACACAGATCTCTCACCCTCAGGGCCTCATAAAGACACACTGAATGGTGGCCACAGCCTCATGGTTGACATTCTGGGGTCACTATGAATAGTGCCCCATGACTGCTTCTCGGACTAGTCCTCATGCAGGGTGGATCTGGATCACCACACTGAGGCATGATTCAATGAGAGCTGTGTGACCCCCAAGTCCAGCCCCCTGCAATGCAGGAGAACAATCCAGAACAGCTGTGGAATGGGCACTGCACATTCTTCAAGCTTATTTATTTACTCACCATCTGGAATCTACTGACTGCATGCAGCCTGGCAGGTGGGAAAATACTGCGATAAATACAATAACCATCCTTACAGAGTAGACATTCTGGAGGTGGGTGAGAGGCCATTAACACATAAAGCTATGTTAGATGGTCTAGCATTGTAGAGAGTGGAAAACACAGGACAAGGGAATGGGAGGCACAGCGGCAGTAGGCAAAGTTTGGTCAGCACAGAGGACCTCAATGTATTGTGGGGGCGGAAACTGGCATGGCAGGAGGAAATGGATCTGTGTCAGAGATGTGTGGTGGCTGAGGAAAATGCTGGCACAGAGGGTGCTTGGCATGTCTAGGTCACAGGTAGAGGCAGTGTGTGTGTTTCTGAAAGATGAAGGAGCGGGGTGAAGTGAGAAGACATGATACTAAGGGATGCAGGCAATCTCTTCTCTAGAAAACTCTCCAGTGTCTTCATTAAACGTAAGTTAAAAGGCTGTCCAGGACTGAAAGCATACGTCATGGAGAATCACCTTAATTTAAAACACTGTATGTCAACATTCAAAAAAAAAACAAACTACCCCATAGACTTCCTGTCTGAAGCCTGTCTATGCTGTTCAGAGGACACAGGTAACTCCTCTACCTGCAGGTTCAACAAACCTCAGATCAAACACTCAGAAAAGGAAAAGGGAGAGGCCTCACTGGGTAAGAGGATTAGCTGTGTAAGCTTAGGGACCTGAGTTTGAATCCATAGTACACACATGGCCACATGTGTCTATGACCCCAGTGACTCAGGTAAAAACAGATAGACCCTGGGAGCTCACTGGCAGCCAGTGTAGCCAAAAGAGTAAACTTCAGGCTCAGTGAGAGACCCTATCTCAAATGAATAAGACAGGAGGTAACAGAGGAAGTCATTGGATATCCTCTTCTGGACCTGGTATACACACACACACACACACACACACACACACACACACACATCAGAAAACACTGTATCTGTACTGAAGTTTCTTGTCTTTATCCCTAATCAATACAGCATAGCAGTTATTTGCATGGCTACTGTACACTGCACTAAGTTTAAGTAAATTAAAAAATACACACAAGAGTTATTCACCTATAATGCCATTTTACATTTGGGACCCTCAAATCCAATCTACAAATTTCTGTGTCTGAGGAAGGTTCTGCGAATGGCTGTATAAAGCATAAAAACTAAGTTTATAATTTCTGTCACTTGAATATTCATAGTCTATTCTAATTTTGCTACTTGTTGGAACTTTTGAAATGTTTAAAATGCAGATTTTATCTTCAGTAAGTGATGTGTGGGATCAAATCATGCCTTATGTTTAAGCCAAGAGGCTGCTGCAAGGCATCTCAGTTTGCTCCTTATACAGCGAGAAAACGAGGCTTCTGTGTCAGTCAAGTGCACCTTAGCTGACGTAAGACCCAGTGTTTGACTGGAGCTACCAATTATTAGTTATGTCATTTCTATAAAAACCTGTGATGAAGGGCTGGAAAGATGGCTCAGAGGTTAGGAGCACTGGCTGTCCTCCCAAAGATCCTGAGTTCAATTCCCAGCAATCACATGGTGGCTCACAACCATCTGTAATGGGATCTGAAACTCTCTCTGTCATGCACGCAGACAGAGCACTCATACCTAAAAAAGTGCATAAATAAATAAAATTGAAAACTTGTGATGATATTGGTAGATGCACTTGGCGGTAACATTTAAAGAAACGCTTGTGAGATTAAATGGAAACAATTACCTGCTCAGCCAGGAGAGAAGCCAAGCTCGAGTAGGCATCAGCAAAATCTGGACCATACTTAATGGATTCCTTCAGCAGCACGATGGCTTCTTCTGTTTTCTCCTGGGACCTGCAGACAGCATGGGAAAGACACCTTTCATTAGCACTTTAGTCCTCTGCTCAGACTTCAAGTGTTCGTTTCTTTTAGCAAAGATTGGGTGGTCGTTCTGGATTTTACTGTATAGGTATATATACATGTTATGGCAGGCTGTGCCGAGGTCTAAGTCTCTTCTCATGTCTGGATTCTCACTGGAAGGCACCGTAAAGCCCCCTGCCTCCTGTTGCTGTGGTTTGAATGTGGTCTGCCCCCACGGGCTCACGTATCAGAACATCACTTGGTCCCCACCAGGTGCTGTTATGGAAGGCTGTAGACATTTGGCATTTGGGTCTTGGAGCCAGCGTGGAGGATGGGGGTGGGGCATAGATGGGGGGGTGGGCCTGAGGTTTTACAGACCAGACTACTTCCTGTCCTTTTTACTGCTTCTTGACTGTGGATAGTGTCACCTCACACTCCTAAGGCCATGCCTTCCCTAACCAAGATGGGCTATATACCTGTTATAACCGGGAACCTGCTTGTCAGGGATTTGGTCTTAGTGAGCGGCACACCTGCTCTGCCGTGTTGGGTTCTACTGAAGAGTCTGTAAGTCTGTTAACAAGAAACACTGACCTCAGGGCAGCACTCTGGGACGTCACCTGTCGGCTTGGACCGAGTATAAAGATGTGAAGATGGTCTGTGTCCTTTATAATGGCACCACAAGCCAAAACCCTTTTTTAAAAGTATTTCTATGTTTATAAATATGTATCACCGTGTGCAGGTACCTACAGAGTCCAGAAGAGGGCACTGGATGCCCTGGAGCTGGAGTTACAGGTGTTATGAACCATCCAACATGGGTGCTGGGCACTCAGGTCCTCTGGAAGAGCAACTAGTATTCTTAACTACTGAGCTTCACAAGCTGAATTCTTAATGGTGACTACTGGCCCCCCAAAAAAACCATCTATGGTTTATATCCAAGGAAGAAAATGTCACATACAATTTATGAAATTAGAAAACACTGTGACCACTGGCTGGAAAAGGATAGTCAATGCGCTGTTATATCCTCACTGTCTCAACTTTTGTTATTCAGTCTTCTCTGGGACTTGAAGTCTGGCAGTCTGCAAGTCCTAACCTTGGGTGAAAGACCTGTTTCCTGTTGGTTTGGTCCCTGGATCTCTCTGTCTTTGAAGCCAAAAAAGTCACACTTAGGCAGTAATAACTTTGTTACTGAAACAACTTCCACAGACACTGATGTTAAATACCAAATATTATAAATGTAATAAATGCAATGTAGTATGAAGAACAGGATCTCTGGAACCACAGACAGTCCATGGCCTCAAGGATCTAGGTCTAGTCCTTGGGGGCACCTTTTCCCATCAGGGACCAATACAAAGTCTGGTGCATGTGTTTTCACAACTCAACTTGGTAATAACTGTGTACCGGGCATTCTCATAAATTCTCATAGCATTATGAATTCAGTTCTTACAGTGGCCCCTCATGATAGATATTGTGATCATCTTTCTAATTTAAAATTTCACATGCAGGAGAGTCAAATGGCTATAGTTATGTTCACATCCTCTTCCAAATGCTTCTCCATTGTAACATGACGCTTCATTTTCTTTGGGATAAGATCGAACTCTGTATGCCAAGCCACCCTTGAAATCCCTTGAGGAAAAGTTCCCGCATAAGACCAGTTTAAAATATGACACTAGGGACCTAACACTCTGAGTGTGTGCTCTCTGTGGCCTTTGTCTTGGATCTTGTTCATCTTTTTGGTTTTTTTGTTTGTTTGTTTTTAATCCCAGAGACCAGTCCAATGGCCTACACTTAGTTAAAAAAAAAAACCAAACCAGTGAATATAAATTATTTTTAATGCATATTTTTTATTACTTTATTTCTGGTTCATTGTGTGTCTACTTAAACTTCAGCCTCCTGAGCACTGGGATTTATAAGTACGAGCCACCATGCCCACTCATAGCGGCTTATCTTATCTTAACTTCTCAGAAGTCTACCCTCATCTCCAAGAACTTTCTATTCAGAGTGTGATTCATGCACTAGAGTGAATGTCACCTGGCAGCTTGCTGAAAATATAGAAACTCAGGCCTCATCTACACCTCCTAGGTGATCTATGTGGGCACTGAGATCTCAGCATACCTATGCCATGTGTTCTCAAGGGCTGCGAGGGTCAAGGTCATTCATTCCTAATACCAGGCCTTCTCTCCTACCCCTCCGCAGGTCCAGGGTCTATAGAATGTAGTTTGAATGCTTTAGTGACAGAAGCAGCTTGTTACCAGTCAGTTTCACCTAGAAGGTAGATTCCTATCATAGACTTGGGAGTAAAAAGTCACAGTTTTAAAAGTCCTTGGAGTTAAGGATTCAATTTGGCAGATGTGGTTTCAATGACAATGGCCTCCATAGGCTCATAGACAGTGGCATTATTTGATGTATGGCCTTGCTGGAGTAGGTATGGCTTGATGGAAGAAGTGTGTCACTCGGGGGTAGGATTTGGGGTTTCAAATGCTCAAGCCAGTCCTAGTGTCTCTCTCTTTCTGCTGCCTGCCGATCCAGATGTAGAACTCTCAGCTCCTTCTCCAGGACCATGGCTGCCTGCACACTGCCATGCTTCCTGCCATGATGGTAAAAAAAATATGCCTAAGGCTAAATTGAAGAGTTATGGATTAACAGCTTTGGCATAGGAGATTTCCAGAGAGCCTAGTATAGACTGTGTTGCTAGTGGCCAATCTTATGCAGATTTATAAGGAAAAGGAACAAGCTGAGCAAGGAAAAATACAAAAAGGAAAGTTTGAGGGGAAAAGGGAAACCAGGAAAAGTTTAAAGAAAAGCCTGATGCTAAATGGAATAAAGGGAGTGGTGACCTCATGGCAAGACCCCACCCAACTAAGCTTCCAGTTTGTGAAAAGGAATTACAGTAAAGCTTGATGGTGCATGCCTTTAATCCCAGCACTCAGAGAAAACAGAGGCAGGCAGATCTCTGTGTTTGAGGTTAGACTGGTCTACAGCTCAAGTTCCAGGACAGCCAAGCTTAGACAGTGAAGGAAGCCATTGAAAACAGAAAGCTGGTGAAAAATGTATTCACATGATGTTCTAAAACTCCCACATCAATCAATAATCAAGAAAATACCCCACAAATCTGCCCACAGGTCAGTCAGATGATAGCACTTCCTAAATTAAGGTTCCTTCCCCCTGAGTGACTCAATTTTTATCAAGTTAATTAAACTAATCAGCAAAGGCAGAGCTGTCTGCCTCTTCTCCTCACTGTGATCTGGTTAGCTCCTAACTGGCTCTCCTGCATGCGTGCTCCAGACTTTGATAGCAGGGGGTTAACAGCCAGGCCTTCAAGGACTCAGCCTTGAACTGGGGCCTTAAAGATGAAAGTTATAATTCTTGTTGATTCACTTGGTCAACAAGAGTTCATGAAGGTTGTCCACCACTCTATAGAGCTTGTGAGTTTTCACACATGTATGTTCTCTCACAAACACACTAAAAGTCACTCTTCCATCTGTACATTTTTTTAAAGCAAAAATGCATTTTTTTAACCCTAGTAATTTGACCACTGATTTTATGGTTAGAACTCCAAAGAGTCTTCACTAAGTAGAATTTAGAAATGCTGCTTGAATCTAAGGGAACATATAGACTTACAAAATTAAGGCAGAAAATTAGTCCCTACAGGACATTATTTAGCTGAAAATTCTTCAAAATCAGCAGAGGGGGGAAAAAACTACAAGAATTTTATAATAATGGGTTAGTGGCTTTCATTTGTAATAACTCATGTCAGCTAAAATGGAAACTTAGACCTTTCATAAATGAACTCAGAGAGATTAACTACCACTTAACACAGCCTCTAATGTAAGTCCTCGAGGACTCCATTAATGTCCATCTGAGCGACACAGTGGAAATAGAGACATCAGGGCTTCTCCTAGGGAATTCTGGGAAGCAGTGCATCAGTAAATCCCTTGAGGAAAAACATCCACAAGGATCCTAACATCCAGAGTGCGTGCTTTACTCAGTTTTAAGCTCCCCGTAAGCGGACTTTGGATCTTTGTGGTGGTTTGAATAAAAATGCGCCCCCCCAATAGGCTAATAGATTTGAATGCTTGGTCACCAGGAAGAGGCACTATTAGGAGATGTAGCCCTATTGGAGGAAGTGTGTCACTGTGGGTGGGCTTTGAGGTTTCAAGTGCTCAAGCCAGGCTCAGTGTCTCTCTTTCTTCATGCTGCCTACTGATTCAGATGTAGTACTATCAGCAACCTCTCCTGCACCATATCTGTCTGTATGTTGCCATGCTTCCCATCATGACAATAATGGACGAAACCTCTGCACTTGTAAGCCAGCCCTAAATTAAATATTTTCATTTATAAGAGTTGCTGAGCCGGGCGGTGGTGGCGCACGCCTTTAATCCCAGCACTTGGGAGGCAGAGGCAGGCGGATCTCTGTGAGTTCGAGGCCAGCCTGGGCTACCAAGTGAGTTCCAGGAAAGGCGCAAAGCTATACAGAGAAACCCTGTCTCGAAAAACCAAAAAAAAAAAAAAAAAAAAAAAAGAGTTGCTGAAGTCATGGTGTCTCTTTCCAGCAATTGAACACTGACTAAGACTAAGACAATCTTACTAATCATTTGTTTTTGTTTTTAATTCCAGTCCAATGACCTGCATATAGTTAAAAAAAAAAAACCATCAAAGTCATCCCCAGTGATGGATGGATTAGAAGGAATGACAAGGGGACATTGCCACTTTCTCTACAGGAGCTCTACAAGAGTGTCCTCAACTATGAATCACATGTACCTTGCTTAGAACCATGTTATCCATGTAAACATCAAACATAAATACATGCCTTTTACAACACTGCAGCGGGACTCATCTCTCTTAAATCGCCCCTACCCCAGGAATTTCCAAGGTTCCTCAGAATGGGTTCCTGAAACCAGCAATACCCTCAGAATGGATTCCATAAGAAAAAAAATCAATTAGAAATCAGATTTTGCTCAGAATGTTAAGATTTTTGCAGCTCAACATTTGTGGTTTCATAAGGTACTGCCCTCTGATTGTGTCAAGTAAAAACACTCCCAGAGGCTCACTTTCCTGGTGCCATCTCAATGGTAAGTATTTAGCAAAGGCATTAAGGATTTGCCATATTTTCTCTCAGTAATTAGAGATATGTTAAGTTTGCTATTTTACTAAATTTTCTCAATTTCTCAACAGTCCCACATTCATCTCAACAGAAGTAGCTGATAGTCAATTGAAAAAATTGACACACAGGATGAACTCGGAAAGTGTCAGCAGCAGATACAGAACTGGTGACTCGCCAGCAGCAATGGAGTTTCTCAATAGTAGATGGCTGTCTTAGTTAGAGTTTCTATTGCTGTGAAGAGACAGCATGACCATGGCAACTCTCATAAAGGAAAACATTTCATTGGGGTGGCTTGCATTTTCAGAGGTTCAGTCCATTATCATCATGGCGGAAAGCATGGCGGTGTGCAGACAGACATGGTGCTAGAGAAGTAACTGAGAGTCCCACATCTGGGCCTGCAGGTAACAGGAAGTGGTCTGTCTCATGGGGTGTAGCTTAAATGTAGGAGACCTTAAAGCCCGCCTCTACAGTGACACACTTCCTCTAACAAGGCCACACCTCCTAATAGTGCTACTTCCTTTGGGGGCCATTATAACACAAATCTTAAAATGGTATTATAATAAAAAACCTGGGGCCAGATATTGGGGTAAATGCTGAAAGATCAGAGAGACAAAGGAACAAGCCACTGCCACGTCTCACCTCGCCAACTCCACAAATCCTCTGACTGAAATTCTCTGAGTCCTCACCTGAAAGGTCCAGCCGAAAAAGCCTCTAGTTTCCGTGTCCTCATGCCTTATACACCTTTCTCTGCCCAGCCATCACTTCCTGGGATAAAGGCATGTGTGCTTCCCAAGCAAAAGCATGGGATCTCAAGTACTGGGATTAAAGGTGTGTGTGATTCCCAAGTACTGAGATTAAAGGTGTGAGCCACCACTGCCTGGCTCTGTTTCTCCCCTAGACTGAGTCAATCTCATGCAGTCCAGGGTGGCTTTGAACTCACAGAGATCCAGACAGATCTCTGCCTCCCGAGTGCTAGGATTAAAGATGTGTGCCACCACTGCCTGGCCTCTGTGTTTAATCTAGTGGCTTGTTCTGCCCTCTGATCTTCAGGCAAATTTTATTAGGGTACACAATATATCACCCAGGCCATTTTCTTTCAGACCACCACAATGGCCATCAACACACAGACCCATAACTGGTCAATGCATAGAGAATAAGAGACTTCAGAGTTCTCAACCATAAATGGGATGTCTATGCCACACTCTACCCCCAGTGCTCAGGGCTGTAAGAGCCAAGGGGTTGTAGATGAGTTTAAGGAAAGAATGTTTTCCAGACACAATAGGATAGGTGCATATATGAACTCACGATGATTGTGTCAGTTTGCACAAGACTTGTGCAAGCTCAAGTCAACAAAATCCCAGCACAGGGTTTGTGGTGGTGGTGGTGGGGTGGCCACAACAATCTTATCCCTTGCTAAGGAGCTCTTGGCATTTGAATGCTCCTGGGAGAGGGACAGTCAGTTTTCTTCAATATGACACTGGATACAGGACCACAGTCCGGGGCAGCCCCTCCCATAGCAGTAGTTGGCTAATATAAACTAGACTGGATGGGTTTGGGAAAGAGGGAGAGGAAGAATGAGAAAAAAGAAAAGGAACCTCAGCCTGAGCATGGAGTGGAGGGTGGAGGCGGCAACAGGCGGTCCTCTGCGTTACCGAGCTTCTGTTAGCGTGGTGTTGTGCTTTGCCGTTACTGGGTCAAAACGGATGTTTCTCATAAGCAAAGAAGATTTTTACTTGTACTTTTATGGCAGGAGACATTACCAGCTCTTCAGAAGAACTGCTGTGTGAAATTCAAGCTACAGACATCTCAGGAGAAGGTCTTTGTAAGCATGGGCCTCCTAGGGCTCTGCTTCCCACACAGGATGGGAAGGACTCCCGACTGCCCTGTGTAATTTCAGCACAGGATGCCTGAGTACACTGTGGCCAAAGCAGTGTGTAAAAGCATCTGGCTGGCTGCAGTTCACACTTATTTTTCTGCTTGATTTTTATAAAATTCATGCACAACGGCCCAGAAAGCACATTCCTGTTACCTAACAGTGAAGACTGGAAAGCTGATCAATTCAGATCACACTGCTGGGCTGGGGAGATGGCTCCATTGGTAGTCTACTGCACACGAGGACCCGAGTCTGATCCCTACCAGGCGAGTGTGATTGATATCAAACTTGTATTCCCAGCACTCAAGAGATGGAGACAGGTGGATCTTTGGGGCTCACTGGCCAGCTAGCCTAGCCTACCTGGCAAGTACCGGGACAATGACAAGCTCCATCTTAAAACAACAAATTAGACAACCTAAGAGGTTGACCTCCACCCTTCATGCTCATGCATATACATGTGTACCCACATACAGACACACACTAGAAACAGACACATACATACAAAGAGATACTCATGACAGCTAAAATTCAAGGACAAGATCACAGTCGTACCTCGTCTCCTGCCACTACCAGACAGAAAGTGAAGCATATGTGATGGAAAACTCAAACATGAGCATTCACAGGGCAGCAGACATGGTGGTGGACTGAAGTGAGGACTTCATAAAGGCTGGCACAAAGCACAACTTCGGAAGCTTTAGTCCTGAGTCTCTCTTCACAGGTGTGGGGCAGACCTTGATGTGCTTAGCATCAGCCCTGTGAGGTCACTGCAGTGTGTCTGCAACAGGACACCTGTCTCCTGTGACCCTGCTCCTGCACATACAGATATGTGAGGGTGGGCTGAGGTTAGTGCCAAACCAGTACCACATCAAGTACAAAAGCAGCCCCAAGGTAGCGTGACTTGGAAACACATGCACATTCCAAGCCCTCTGGGAACTTCAAGAGGGCACAAACACACAGATCCATTGCTGGGATCTGGAGGAGAAGGTAGCTGAGAATGTCCTGGTTTAGCAAGTTGTTATCCACAGCTGGAGGCTGAGTGGATGAGTCATTGTACTGTGTCCCTGCTAGTCACTGGGCTGAGTGCTGTTTCTGTCCATCTCTGCTTCAGTTGCTGAGCAACATGGGTCAGATGTGATCCAGAACCCCTGACTGTGTGGCATCTCAGCAAAGGTGGAATGCTGTAGCAGCAAGAGAAAGTGAGTTTCAAGCTCTCTAGCTATACTTCAGTTAAGAGACTAGAAGCCCTTGTCATGGGTAAGCTGCAGATGCTTATAGAGAGCTCTCTAGGACCTGCTGACCCATTTTCTACTTAAGTGAAGAGATCTGGGCCCCAGCAGCTGGCTGTCATCTAAGCTGTTTAACTAGTAGAGTATGACTGCCCACCTCTCATCCCTTATTAGTGCCAAGAAGTCAAGCTTCAGATTGGACACGAGATACTACATTTCTAGGTTACAGTCACAGCTAATATCTAGTTCATCTTTATTGGGTGCTGGGTCCTATATTAAGTGCTTATATGTATTACATTTAGTACTTAAGAAAAGTGCAGTTTCTAGAATTATTTCTACTTTACACAGGAACAGTTGAAGCCACTGCAAGCTAAAACCGTTTCCCTGCAGTTACACAATAACCAGAGATCAGTACATGGTAGCAGCTACCTGTTTTAAGAAAGGACATGGCCTGACCTCACAGGAAGCACTGGATGTCAACGCCTTCTCTACACTTTATTGGTATGTGATCCTGTCCTAGTCAATTCTTTGTCTGGACAGGAGAGTTATGGGGGTGGTACCCCCACTGCTCCTAGTAGACAGAGTCCTAAGAAAAGAGTGAATCAACCATCATTCCTGTCAACTGGAGGAAGGTAACAGGAAGGGTGAGGGCAGAAAGCCCATGTGCTACCCAGCAGACAGGCTCCGGAGACTGGATTCTGTGGAAGGCAGAAGAGGAAGGAACTGGTAGAATTGACAATGAGTCCCTTAAAAGGGGAGGCATCCTTAAGCCAAGTTTCATCTCCCCAAGTGCTGCCTGGGATGGAGCCTGCAGGCCATAAGTAGGTTTGAGAACACACAGCATACACACATGTTCCTCTTTCTGCCCTTCTTGCTTCTCTTTCTAGTGTACAAAGAGCATTTTTAAACTTGAAATCTTTTTGATTCCTCCAACAACCCGAATACCAAACTGAGGTTTTGTGCCTAAGTGAAAGCCTGCTGAACTGACTCAAGATAAAGTTTGAAGTGTTGGTGCCTTAAAGGATGACCCGTGTCTGCAAAAGAAGTCCCCAGTGACTGGCCTGTTACCTTTAGACTTTAACTGGACCATTCCCTCCTTAAGCCACCTCCCTCAGGGCCTTCCCTGTGGGGCCGAGAGCAGCTCTACTGCAAAGGCACAGAGGAGAGAGCAGGCTGGAGATTCTTAAAAACTCTTGTACTCGACAAGGCAGTCGGGCCTGGCACATTACCTTTTTTCCTAGAAATATCTGTGCAGGGAAAGCGGATGACAATCCTTCCAGAGGATGTAAACAAAGTCCTGGGCTCCTTTAAGACTGCTTCCTGTGGCACTCTGCTCTGGCCTGGACTGTGTTTATCACAGCTTGAGAACTCCACTAAGGATTTAAGAGCCAGGAGTCCTGGTGTGAGCACAGTTGTGGGGTCAATGTTCACAGAAGTATGGTAACGGTCTGCTGTGTTCTCAGTTAGGGGTTGTAGCACACGTTCTCATTTCCCAGATAAATCTGCTGGGCAGACACTGACTGTGAGCAGAGGAGAGTGGATGTGGGGCATATCCAGTGAACTAGAATAGGGTTAACTAAGCCTTATGAAGGGCCTCCGTCGATGTGGTCTGGCAGGTGTCTTTCACACACTGACAACTGGTCAGTATTCGCTGGGTCTGGGTTCACAAGGACAGCAGAGTAGAAATGAGTGGTGAGGGGCAGGAAATCCTGAATGCTGAAACATTTGGACACTGTGCCAGTGCAGAGGGCACAAGTGCTCCCAAGTCCATAGAGAAGGTGAAGAAGACTAGGTATTGGATAAGGAGCAAAATAATGTCATACGACCTATTTAATAGAGGGCATCTAACAAAGTTGTGAACAGGCCAGCAGTAAGGTGGTATAAGGGGAGAACTGTGCTCATCATGGAGGTCTGATAACAGAAAAGTCTGGAAAGAAAACAACTACAGAAGAGAGACAGAGAAGGGCTACAAGATGACAGTTCATAAAGGTCAGCAGGAGTGAAGAGAGTGGGAGAAAGGAAAGGTGCGTGAGCAGAGGGAAGAGGCCAAGGTCAAAGGTCAGAATCCAGGAACTATAGAATGGAAACACCTGCACTCTTAGAAAGTTAGTGGCACAGCCATGTTGGAAAGTACCCAAGCACAGTGGAGATGAACAGCCTCGGAGAGAAGGATGAACAGAACCTAGGGGATGACAGGTACTAAAGTTCACTACTGATGGCAGCAAGATTGTGGAACAGTGAAAACTACTGCCTGGTTGGAAGAGTATAGAGAATACTGTGAAATGCAGAGATGAAGATGCAGGTGGCATCATGAGACGCTGAGCTGGGCTTTGGAAGCTGGAGAAGATCTGCAGAAAGGTAGGCATGAGTTAGGCTAACATGAGATAGGGAAAGGCATAAGGAGTTAGGGATAGATATAAAGACAGAAGTCACCTAACTACAAATAGGTAACTATGGTAGTGAGTGGAGGATTTCAGGCCAAGAGGGAGAACCCTAACTTGCCCACTCATAGCTGATGTGCTCACACGGTAGCAGCAGCCAGGGAGAGTGCACCTTTACCCACTAAACTGGCATTTTGTGCTGAAGGTAAAAAGTGAAGGGTTTTGACTGAAATCCCAGCACCTAGGAGGCTGAGGCAGGAGGACTGCCATGAGTTCAAGGCCAACCTAATCTACAGAGTGAAACTCCATCTCAAAAGAAAACAACACTGAGAAGTAGAGATCTACCATCCTGTGCACATACAGATGTTCCTTCATGAAACATTGTGTGGCCAATGAAGAGGGTGTGAGGAAGCATGCCCCAAACACTGAAGTTTTTATAAAATAATAGTTATGTTTCTATGCCTTCACAGTCTTTAGAAGGTCTTCATTCTGAAGGAGCTGATTAAAGAAGATAAAACACACACTGCCGTTCAGTTTATCACACAGCTCCATTGATGGGCATTCTAGAACATTCTGTCATTGTTTTCATCACAGATTCAGAGAAACACTTTGGACATCCTCTAAGGCAATGGAAGGTTGCTGCAGCAATGGGCAGTGGTGTGACATGAGCACTTATACTCCATTTTTCATTTCAGTAACAAACACCACTATCTATTTTAATCATGCATCCACATAAATGTTTCCCCATACCCTGATCTTAAATATTCTGTTGTGCCCTCTTGACACACTGGGGACTTCTGTAATCTTTGCCCATAAAAATCACAAGCTTTTCTTGCTTCTTTTCCTTTTTTCATTTTTCCATTTTGATATTTTAAGTCCCAAGAGAAGCCATTATTAATCAGTATGAATTGGGAGCTGCTCCTCAGTCTTCCACCATTATATGCTGAACAGACAACTGAGAAGTTTCAAAGTCTCAAGAAACGGCTCAAATGAGACGTTGGGGAACCCTTAGAGTCTACTGCTGAAGTGGGGGTCATATAATTCCAAGAATCTGAGCAGTGTGCAGTGAGCTGGCTGGCATTCTCTGACAGAGAAACTTCTCATTTTTAGACTTTCAGGCCTGGACAAAGGACCTGTGTTTCCTTCAAAGTCAAGGTTATTAGTAAAAGTCAGTGTTGGCCGAGAGAGAAACCATTCCACGTGTGGTTATTGCACATTTGAAGTATAGCTGCTCTGAGATGGGCTGTGAGTGTCAAATATATATTAGATTTCACAGATTTAGTGTAAGAAAGCATGTCATCTCATTCATATCTTCAATGTTTTATGCTAAAATTTTAAACCATTGTTAAATATTAATCATGCACTAAAATAATAATTTAGACATATTAGGGTTTAACTAAAGATAAGATTAAAGTTAATTTTTATATGTTTTAAAATATGACTTCCTGACATTGCATACACAGTTCTCAGTTCCTACCAGACAGTTGGTGGCCATTTTACAGTGGGCTGGCACTTTCCACATGAGCCACTAGGAGGCAGTGGTCAGGGCTGCTGAATTAAAAGGACTGAGGTTTCTCTGGTCCAAACTTTAGTGTCCTCATTTATTAAATAGGAATGATGAGTGGCTGCCTCTTAGGAACAGTCAGACCTGCGCTGCTCATATGCAAACAGTGAGCATTGCATTCTACACTACAGAAAGAAGCATGGTTTTATAAAGCAAACTGCAATAACTCAAAAGCTGGCTCCAGAGAGGACTAGGGCACGGATGCTGAAGAAACAATAAATCCTGGCACTTCACCCCACATTTGCAACATTCTCGCCCTTTTCTTGATTTCTACTCATCACTCCTGGCCCAGCAGCCCATTAGGGGAGCAGAGGTTAGCTCAGATCCCTCTAAATGCAGAGCAACTCTGCAGATTTCTGCACCACCTTCCTCTATCACTCAGCAAGCAACCTCCACATAATGAAAACAAACTGAACTGTGCCCTTCAGAAAGCCTATTAGGAAATCTACACAGGGCCAAGGCAAGCTCTTACACAGATTTATATTATGTAATCTGAGGCTGGGGAACTATTTAGGAAAAACAGGAATGTAGCACAAACAAGACAAGGAGTCAAAGTGCAGAGTTCAGTCCTGGGTCAGTCACAAGCCTAGGTCAGGGTCACATAGCTCTTGGAGGAGCCTTGGGTTCCTTACCTGTTGTTTTAAGAATTACATAGTACAGCTATACACACACAAACACACACACACACACACACACACACACACACACACACACACATACATTACAAGTAGATTGTATATATAACTTAAGTTAGTTAGAAAGTACTACACAAATGTTAGCTATTAACATGCTTTCATTCACTAGATTCTGAGACTCACACTAAGACATGGCTGCTTCTCCCTATGCATGGCACTTCTTAGGATCCCCATTTCCTCTTCTCCACTCACACTGAGGTCTCATTTGAAGAGCACCATTAAAAACAAAAGGCCCCAGAAACCACTCTAGTCTTACATGGATGAAAGCCATACTACTGATCTGGGTGATAACTTACTTTACTGAGGGGGGAAAGCCTTATACCGGTAAGTCAGTAGCTTTCCTCACTGCAAAGCAGCCATCACTACATTCTAAAGCATGCTTTCCTATAGTTTTAACTCAAATGTACTTATTGAAGAGGTCAGTGGAGACAGACTGGGTGGGAGATTAACATCTTCAGCTTGGTCCCCAGCAGGAGGAAACAGGACAGAACCACTGCCACGAGCTGTTGTCCAGTTTGAGCACAGAACTCTGGAGAGCATTCTTGACAAGGAATCTTACTCTGTAGGCAGCCATTCAGGTTGGCTTCTTAGGAGGAAAAAAAAAAACCTCATTGAAAAGATTTCTGAAACTAGTGCTATATAGAAGTCAATTACCTAAGGAGATACCTGTGGGATTTTCTACTGACTCACTGAGCCACAAAAGCACACACAGACCCTCTAGTAACATTCAAACTCAAGTTCTTACAACTTCCCACAATGACACACTCTGTGTTCACAGAGGCTCTAAAGTGAAATAAAAGTGCTGCCTGCAGCTAATTAGCTGTCTCAGTAACTAGACTTCACCCTTTCCATGTGTTTTAATATGTTTTATTTTATTTTTTAAGATTTATTTTTATTTATGTGTGTCTGTGTATGTTCACACATGTGTGGGTGCCTGTGGAACCCAGAAGATGGCATCAGATTCTCTGGAGCTGGAGTTACAGGCAGTTATGAACTACCCAAAGTGGGGGCTGGGAACTGAACTCTGGTCCTCTGCAGGAGCAGTTCCTGCTTTTAACCATTGAGCTATATTTCTAGCCCCTCCTGAAAATTAGTCTAACTCCAGACAAGCCTGGCTTTTTTTTTTTTAACCTTAATCCACACTGAGCACAAACCCTGGTCAGGCCCTTCGTTTTACCCTCAGAGAACTCTGCTTTCCTGGAGGTCTATTGTGGAATGTTAGTCTTGGGATGGTTGTACCCCCTAGAGTCCTTCATAAAGGTTCACAAGGGACTAGAGCATAGGAAAGCTCTTTGTAGCATCCCCTCCTTTGTAACACAGCACATGCTAAGTTTCCTTGACTGTGTAACCCTCTCTGTTCCCTGTGGCAGACAACCCATGGGCTGATCCCAGAAAGACATTCCGAGAAATATAGCTTTTAACTAACAAGAAGTAGATTTAATTGCCAACGCTAGGAAGAGGTATTGGTAGCACAATGAAACAAGGGTCTCTGGAACTCTCCAGGCCGCCCAGCCAGCAGAAGCCACTCTCCTTACTTCAGGAGATTCCCCAGATTGAAGAGTGCGCGGTTGTGCTGCGGATGGAGCTGCAGTGCCCTCTGGTAGTACATCTTTGCCTCTGCCACGTCCTTTGTCAGTGTCCCAAGGTTGTTCAGCGCACTTGCATGGCGTGGGTACAGCCTGGAAAATCAAAGTGTTAAACTTAGACTTCTAAACAGGTATCTCAAGCATGCCACAGCCCAAATGCACCCTGAACTTTTCCTTGAATTGGGATGTCTGTGTTATATCTAAAGGCCAAGTGCTTTTGCAGCTGTAGGTATCTAAATAAATATAGCAAAAAGCAAAACTTTTAAACTCAGAGGTGTAAATAAATAAACCCCAACACAGCAAGAGTAAATAAAATGTTAATTTATAAGAGTAAACACATTTCAGTCCCTCAAAAGCTGATTACACTCGTTTGCCATAGAATCTTCCCTGACCTGGGTGAGAACTTTTTGTTGAGGTCACACAGCTACCTGCTGTGGGATGGTCTGTATGTCAAATTGTTCTGATTGGTCAATAAATAAAACAGTGGCCAGGCAGGAAGTAGGTGGGACAAGGAGAGAGGAGAATTCTGGGAAGCGGAAGGGGAGGCAGAGAGACACTGCCAGCTGCCGCCAGGACAAGCAGCATGTGAAGACGCCGTAAGCCACCAGCCACGTGGCAAGGTATAGATTTATAAAAATGGGTTAATTTAAGATAAAAGAACAGTTAGCAAGAAGCCTGCCATGGCCATACAGTTTATAAGTGATATAAGCGTCTGAGTGATTATTTTATACGTGGATTGTGGGACTGCGGGGCTTGGGGAACCTGGAGAGAAGCCCTCCAGTAACAGCTACCAGTTCCCTGTTCAATGCTTTCAGCTGGTGCAGGGTCCCCCTCAGGGAGGGATCTTTTCAAATATCTTTGGATCAGAACCTAATAATACTGCTTCAACCAAGAAAGGATGGAAATGTTTAATCATAGAAAGAAACACTTGATTGTTATGGAATATTAGTTAATGATGTGTTACATTCTTTTATGATGTGTAGCATTTGTTTAATGATGCAAAGATGTGTTGCATTCTTTTATGTTGCATTTATTTAACTCTGTGAAGCTGTGTTACTTTGCCTTCCTAAAATACCTGATTGGTCTAATAAAGAGCTGAATGGCCAGTAGCAAGGCAGGAGAGAGAAATAGGTGGGGTGGCCAGGCAGAGAGACTAAATAGAAGGAACAAAAGAAGAAGGAGAAGACTCCAGGGGCCAGCCAGCCACACAGAAAGAGATGGAGTAAGAAGCAAAGAAAGGTATATAGAAAGATAAAATTCCAGAGGCAAAATATAGATGGGATAATTTAAGAAAAGCTGGGTAGAAACAAGCCAAGCTAAGGCCAGGCATTCATAAGTAAGAATAAGTCTCTGTGTATTTATTTGGAGCTGGGTGGTGGCCCCCACCGAGTCAAAGAGTAAAAAGTAAAGAGTAAAATCAACTGTATTTGATCTTGACCCTCTTTCCCCATTCTCCCTCACTTTCCTTCCACTGGGCTTGATACAATTCTTAAAATCCTGAGAACTTAAAACAGCTCAGACAAAAATTAGCATGCAATGAAGTAAAAGCCAGCCTTCCTAAAATTCAAAAGAAACAAAAAGCAGGGTGGCATATGTATCAGCAAACTAAGTTATCCACACATTAAGGGAGGGAGGGGTCAATTCAGTCTTTCATTCAATATGGTAGAACCACCACACAGTCAGCCCTTTCTGACCAATCTGGAATGGGCATACTTAGCAGGCTAGAAGGCTTCCTCCACCTGTCACTTACACATAGAGTTGACTTTTAATGTAGAAAAGCCAAGACAATGCTCACCCCAGTATGTGCTAATGTAAATGCAATTTGGCTAATGCAAAATTTTGAAGCATTTTCTCATATATCACCTCATTTAAAAATTCCTTGTGTAACGCTTTACCATTGAGGAAAGGGAGGCTGGGAAAAATGAGCTAAAGCAGCAGATCTCTCTCTCTCTCTCTCTCTCTCTCTCTCTCTCTCTCTCTCTCTCTCTCTCACACACACACACACACACACACACACACACACACACACACCAGAAACACTTGTTCTCTTAGGTGTTAAAAAGGCAAATTATTCTTGTTGATCCATTTGTTTTCCCAAGTAATATACGAGTCACTCAACCCTCAGCAAATAAATGAATTGCATTGAATTAGAGCTTCTATTTAGAATTTTTATTATTTCCTCTGAGCAAGTTGTGGTGGTATTGTGTTCCCCGGAATATTGTGCACGCTAATAAACTTATCTGGGGTCAGAGAACAGAACAGCCATAGAGGATAGGCAGTGGTAGCATACACCTTTAATCCTAGCATTCCAGAGGCAGAGAGAGATCTACCTGGATCTCTGTGTGTTCAAGGATACAGCCAAGCATGGTGACTCCCGCCTTTAATCCCAGAAAGTAAGCCTGTAATCCCAGGGAGTGATAGCAGAAAGCAGAAAAGTATATAAGGCGTGAAGACCAGAAACTAGAAGCTTTTGGCTGGTTAAGCTTTCAGGCTTTCAAGAAGCAGTTCAGCTGAGATTCATTCTGGATAAAGACTCAGAAGCTTCCAGTCTGAGGAAACAGGATCAGGTGAGGAAGCTGTGGCCTGTTCTGTTTCTCTGATCTTCCAGCATTCACCCCAATACCTGGCTCCGGGTTTGTTTTTATTAATAAGCCCCTTTAAGATTCCTGCAACAGCAAGTTACTTAAATTATGACCGAATAGGAACCAGTTCTCAGAGGGGGAAGTGAAATCAATGCAACATGTAAAAGGATGGCTTCAGAAATAGTTATTTACTATAAAACATTGGAAACACCCCCCCCCCATCTTAAAATCATCATGACTGTTAGGTCCAGAAGAAACTCCACACAAACGGCTCTCTGTGGTGCTGTTAGGATACCAAGCACATGCTGGCCACAGGCTCTATCTGTTACTGAGTCTGGTGTGGCTATTTAATCATACTGTGACATTCTGAGACTGTTAATAAAATCAGCCTGGGATCAGGGGTGGAGCCAGCGACTAGTTGACAAGAATTAGTCATAGAGAGTGCGGAGGACCCAGGAATATGTATAGGGAGACCCACAGGAAGGAGTAGGGAGGGACTTAGAGAAGAAGGGATGCTCTCTTGCTGTGTCTCCAGCCAAAAAGGAAGGTCAGTTGGTTGCTTCTCGGCTTCTCTGAGCTAGCAGGTTCTCACCCCGAGTCTTTCTTGGTAGATAGAGTAACTTAGATAAAAATAACAGGAGTCCTTGCTGGCATGTGTGAGAACCAATAAAAAATAAGTTTTAATTATGGTGCCTAAGAGATCCATGAAACAAAAACACCTCTGATCTGCAAGCCCCTTGCCTAAGGACAGATACTTCCTGAAATGCTGGAGGCTGTTGTTTATGGGAGGTAACAAGGCAAGTTCATCTGACCATCTGCACCTCACATGCTCGATCACATGTGGGCAGGAAATACGTCAGGATGTGCGCTTACCACTGATTGGACCCCATGGGAAATGTGGTGAATCATGAGTTTTGCCTTTTTAAGCTCCTGAAAACTGTGACTTGGGGCTACATTCTAGAAACCCAGAGATAGATCTGGCCATCAACCTGACCAGTATTCAATTAAAACTTGCTTCAAATTTGGCTTTAAATTGTGATAGTGGTCTTATTCTCCACTGGTGGGATTAACACACCCTGGCTCTTCTTGGCTCTTCTCACCCATTCCCTACCCTAAAGCTCTCCAACTCATGGGCTTCCCTTCCCTAGCGTCTCATTCCCTCATAACCCTACTATTTTGGCCACATGCTCTCTTAGCTCCTCCTCCTTGGTCTCCTGTACCCTTATTCATTCTCTCTCTCTCTCTCTCTCTCTCTCTCTCTCTCTCTCTCTCTCTCTCTCTCTCTCTCTCTTCATGAACAAGTCCCTTCTGCTGGCCATGTTCTGTCTGCTACTTCCTCTCCCTGCCCTGGACACTTCCAGATGGCTCTGGCTATACTCTCCTTCATGTTTACAATAAAAACCTTCCCCTCAACCATACCTTGGGAGCAGTCATGTCCTCAGTTTATACCATTATCTCTTCAAGAAGCACGCATTGTATGGGAACTAGCTAGAGTCAACAACACTCAGTAGCCTATAAGAAGTGAACTCCTGCTTTATGAGTTTCTGTTTGTAAGGTCTGTATGTGTATATGTGTGTACATGTAGGTGTGTGCATGTGTCTGTGCAGGGAGGATGCTTAGTGTCCTGCTCTATCACTCTCTGTCTGATTTCTTTGAGGCAGGGTCTCTCATCGAACCTGGAGCTAGGCTGGTGGCCAGCAAGCCCCACTAATCCAGTCTCCACCCACACAGTGCTGGGGTTTTAGGCATAAGCAGCCATACTTGGCTTTTTATGTGGGTGCTGTGATCTTACCTCAGGTCTTTGTGCTTGCTCATCAGGAACTCTTGCCCACTGTGCCCTGTCTGTAAAGGCCCATAGATATAGCTGTTTGAGATTAAAGTTTGTCCTTATATTTTGTTTTACTCGTGTATTTTAAAAATTAAAAGTTAAGAATTTAAAGGTTTAAAAGGGTAAGTTTTTACCCTTTCAGTACCTTACCAGTAATTTTATTGTTCAAATAACATTGATTTATGTGTTATAGTTTGCAACTCCCTTCCAGAGCCATACACACCTAACCAAGTGTCTGATTTTCATGCCACACATTAATTTATTTGAGGTTAACTAAGGTTGGTTGTTTATTTTCTATTTCCAGTTGAGAAAAAAAATATCACAAAGAAAAACATGACTAGGAAAACTCTACCTCTACAAATGAAGCTCAATCTCACTTCCTTCAGGCATGGACAGACTGCTAATCCTGCACAGTTTAAGAGCTTGATTCCTTCTGTGCCATCAATTCAGTCATCCTGTCACCGGGCGGCCCTAGGTGACACTGGTGATCTTCCCGGTTTGCTTCTTTGACTGTATGAAGTGATTACCAGCACTTAACCTGGTATCACTGCGGCTCTATTTTCGGCACTGAGTTCCTGATCCCCTGAAGAAAGCCTCAGGGGCTGAATAGGACCTCTCACCTCCTTCACCTCAGTGACCTCAGGGCTGCTGTGGAGGGACTCCACCCAGGGGTTTGGCTGAGGCTCTGCAGAGTGAAAACATTTTCTCCAAGCCCTCAGGAAGTGAGTCACTTGTAAACGGTTGTATTGTCCTGATTCCAGAGGTTTCACTTCTAAGGGTCGGGAAATCTACTGAACTAACACTTCTCTTCCCTTTTCAATAGGAATGGTTTGCACAACCCATGTTTCTCGGAGCCTAGGATGAGAGTGATAAACTTTGGATTGAGTGGCAGAGTGAACAGGAAACTGGTCCATGGGGAAAATACTGGACTAGGGGACAGATATCAACTGCATGATGCTGAGTACGTGTGTGAGTAAATTGCTTTTGTAAAGTTTCCGTGTGAATGAATGAGATGACGGGCATAAAACATCCATCATCACAACTGCATTTTGGGGTCAGATGCAGGACCCTGGTGATCACATGCCAGGGACTGGGGAGATAGTTGGTAAAGTCCCTGTCACACAAGCATGCCAGTCTGAGTTGGGATTCCCCAATACTTATGTAAAAGCTGGACATGGAAGCTGGGCGGTGGTGGCGCATTCCTTTAATCCCAGCATTGAGGAGGTAGAGGCAGGCCGATCTCTGTGAGTTCGAGGCCCTCCTGGGCTACAGAGTGAAATCCAGGAAAGGCACAAAGCTACACAGAGAAACCCTGTCTCGAAAAAACAACAATAAAAAAGCTGGACATGGTTGCGTATGTCTGTAAACTTGGTCTTTGGGGAGCAGAAACAGGTGCGTTCCTAAGGCTTAATGGCTGCCTACTTGATACAGTCAGTGAGCTCTATGTTCAGTGAGAGACTGTCTCAAAAAACAAAAAACAAGGTGAAGAGAATGGAGAAAGATACCTGACTTTAACCTCAGGCCCTCACTCTCACCTGCATGGGTGAACACACATGCACATGAAGAAACACACACCACCACTCATCCTCTTCGTTGCCTCTAGGGGCCTTTGAATAGCTCCTATCAGTCAAAATAACATCTATTCTTTCTCCATCACCAGCCCAGTGAACAAACATTTAAACCAGCTCCCATACATCTGTTCTTCCTGTGCTGTGCCCTCTCAGATACTAAGGCTAAGGAACCATTTCCATTTTGAGAATGTAGAGGTATTGTCAGTTCTTCACAGTAGGAATAATTGATCTTCACAGGCCCAGCAGCATTTTCCAAAGCTTCTCATGTTTGCTCCACACTAAATGCAATTCTAGACCAGTTCTACAGCCATACCCAAGGTCGGGGCTCATTCAAAGTCCTGTGTGCCTTCTGAGTGGTAGGTCCATGTGCTCCTGGGTCTTTGCTGTAATGGCATTTCTCAGCATGAACATACACTGGCTGGTGGACTAACTCAGAGACAACAGTGGACAGGAAGATGTGTCTGTGTTCCTAATCAACAACTTCCAGCTAAAGGGATCATGGGGTGGGGAGGGCACATATTCTGAATGTCCATCTTGAGCATTCGGGATCATCACTGGCACACAATTGGAAGCAGGCAGACTGGGAAGTATCTGGCAATACCCAGATCAGCCCTGTACCAGGAAGAGCTATTCTGCCCTCACTGCCCACAGCACTCTGAAAAGCACCATTTGAAGGGTCCAGAAATACAGAAATATAAAATTATAAGCTTAAGAGATAAAAACTGACAATCGTCAGCTCTAAAGATTAACTGCTAACAATGGCTGTCTGCTTACAGCCAGCTCCTCTGTCAACAGCCAGGGATGAACTTTCAACCCCTTTGCCCCCGAGAGCCTACAACTGCCTGGACCAAAGTTAACTTTTAATAGTTGGTCCTACATGACTTCTTGCATGCATCCCATACCTGATGGTCCTACGTGACTCCTAGCATGCACCCTGTGCCTACACTATAAAAGGGGGCCAGTACCTGCCTCCATTGCCACAGCCTCAGAATTCCAAAACTGGCTGTGGTCTCAGCTAGCTGATAAGCTTTTGTGCCTGCCCCAGTGTTTTGCTTTTTTAATTTTTCTGGAATAAAGTTTGCTTCTGGTTTAATGGACTTTGGTGGTCTGTCCCCCATTACTGTGAGACCCTGACCCAACACACTGAGCGTGGTAGGGCTGTCACAAAGTGTCCTGTGACTGAGATGTTATACATTGTTGTTACACAGGCTTCCTCTCCACAAGTATTTCTTAAGCACCTACAGTGGGCCATGCTCTCTGTCAAAGGCCTAGAACAGCAAGACAACCTGCCCTTGCTTCTAGACAGTAGGAAACAGACAGAAAAGTTGGAAACAGTGAGCTGTGGGGAGCATGGAGAACACATGACTGGGGTCTCCTTGTTCCTAAGGTATTCTATAATGAAGATGTATAAGGAGGGACAGTGATGGTGGGGACTGGGCCTGATGAAGGGGCAAAAGCAGGGAGAGAAAGAAAAGTATTGTGAGGGCTAGCATTATATTTTTAAGTTTTAATTACTGTGCTTAAGAGATCTAAAAACCAAAATTCCTCTAACCTGTAAGGCCCACTTGCCCAAGGAGAGATAACTTCCTGTAATGCTGGGGGTGTTGTTTATGTAGGATAACAAGTCATATTTTTTCACTTCTATAAACAAGGTTGGTTGCCCCAAATGCACAGGATGTGCTTGATCACACATAGGTGGAGGTATGCAGGCAGGAATTAAGTCAGGATGTATGCTTGGCCCCTATTGGACGAAGGGAGGAACGGAAGTACATAGTCTTGTGGGTTTTATCTTTGCAAGTACCTGACTAACATAATCCGGGGCCATTTTCTGGGAATCCTGGGTATAGAACTGGTCAGTGTCTATATTCCTGACCAGCATTTAATAAAGCCTGCTTCAAATTTGGTTTAAAAATTGTGGTAGTGGTCTTATTCTCATCCAGTGGGATTAACAGTGTTCTGACAGAACACAGTCCATGAAAGAAGCTGTGTGAGAAGATTTCTGAGAGCTTGTGAGAAAACTCCAAGTAAATAAGAGTCTTGTAACCTCTGTTCCTCATGGGTTGTTCTTGGAATGTGCTTTCGTGCCCCTCCCGGGTGTGATAGCAGGAGCGGGTTTACTTCAGGTTACCCGTCATCCTACCCATTATTATTCAGAATGATGTTCCCAAGCACAAGTACAAGCTAAACTCATGTGACCTTGTCCTGGGACTGTATACAACTTGAACTCAAGTGAACTTTGCTCATATGACTTGGCCTAACCCTCAGAACTCCCTCAGAATATAAACTGTCTGATGCTCTGAATAAAGTTGGCTATTGCATAAGACTTTAGTCCACCTCAGTTTTAGGCTCCACCCTCCCAGGCTCACACTGCCAACTAGAGTGGCAGCAGTGTTCCATGGAAAGAAAGTAAAGCCAAAGAACTCAGGGAATCAGAGACAGTTCACCAAGACAGGCAGGCTCTGCAGAGACGGTGAGTACTGGGTATGCAGTGCAAGGGGAAGGATGTGGAAGTGCCCCACAGCCTGCCAGGCACATGACTGCAATAGAGGGAAGACAGGCAATGCAGAGATACATCTAAGGGCTGAGCAGCACAAAGAGGCGAAGGGAAGTTTTCTGAAACAAAGTGAATATCCAAAAAGAAGAAAGCCCAGCAGAAGAAAGGAGTGGGAGAACTGTTTATGAAGGGTTTTTCAGAGGAAGAAGAGTCTAAGGAAATACCAGGGAGACCAACAGCATGTATCATCATGCTCAAACCAAACCAGGTATAGAAGAGTGTGTACTTTGAAGATAAGGAGAGTCAAATGCTCCAATAGGTGATTCCATAGGCCTATCTGCTGGGAAGCAGCTGGTAACATTGGACAGAGCCTCAATGGTCCCAAGAAGAGGGCCTGAGGGAGCAGAAGGACACAGAGAAGAGGCTGTGGCTCTCTAGGAGATTGTGTTACTTGAGAGGCAAAAAATGAACAGGCCCACTAGCCTACATGGCAAATGAAGAAGAAATAGAGACAGACTTATGTGCAGGGTTGTTTAAAATTGGAGCAATTAAAGAGCATTTACAGAGCAACAGGTGCCAGATGAAGAACAGTAGAGTAGTTTGAATGTAACTGGCCCCATAATCTCACAGGGAGTGGCACTAGTAGGAGGTGTGACTCTGTATTACTGAGAGTGGCCTTGTTGGAGGAAGTGTGTCATGTGGGGGTGGGCTTTGAGAATTCTCATGCTCAGGATACCACCCAGTGTGTCAGTCGACTTCCTGTTGCAAGATGTAGCACTCTCAGCTCCAGCACCACATCTGCCTGCACTCTGCCATGCTCCCCGCCATGATGATAATGGACTGAACCTCTGAAACGATAAGCAAGTCACCCCAATTAAATGTTTTCTTTATAAGAGCTGCTGTGGTCATAGTGTCTCTTCACAGCAATAAAAACCCTAAGACAGGCAGTTACAGAAACAGATTTAAATAAAGGATTGCAAGTCAGATGATTTCAACACTGGATGTGATAGGATCCTGAGCACAAAACAAGAAAGAAGTAAAGGTGCAGAGATACACTGGTGGATAAAATTCTTGCTGCTCAAGTATAACAATCAGAGTTTGGGTCTCCAGAACCCAAATAGATGCCAAATAAGCATGGAGAGACAGGGAGGCCTCAGTGCAAATTGGCTAGCTAGACTAGCTGTATCCATGAACCCAGGGGTCCTAGCTCAATGAATAAGTTGGATCTTGTCTTAGTTACTTTTCTATTACTATGATGAGACACCACAACTAAGTCAAATTATAGAAGAGTTTATTTGGAGCTTACAGTTTCAGAGAGTTAGAGTACATGACCATCATAATAGGGAGGCAGATTGACAGGCATGGTGCTGGAGCAGTAACTGAGAGGTCACATCTTGAGACACAACCAGGAAGCGGGGAGAGAGAGAGAGACATCAAATGACAAAAGTCTTCTTGAAACCTCAAAGCCCACCCACAGTGACACAACTCCTCCAACAAGGCCACATCTCCTAATGCTTCCCAAACAGTTCCACCAACTGGGGACCAAATGTTCAAATATCTGAGATTATGGGAGCCATTCTTATCAAACCACCACAGACCTCAATTAAGGAAACATCATCCTTGGACCTTACACCTGGTACACACATGTGCACATACACCCATACAAACATATGTGTACATACATGTCCAAACACCACCCACATATATACATGCCAAAATAAGAGGGGAAAAGAACACAATCTTTGCAGAGAAGAAATTTGCTAAAGGAGTTGGATCATCGACATGTGGAAGCAGTAACAACTAAGTTTGAATCCTGAGGCAGTCTGTCACAGACCGACACTCTCCTTCCAGTGTGGCAATCTCTATGAGAACCTTCAGCTCACTGAAATGAGGTTCATTCACACTATGCTGCGTCATCTGCCTGACTCGGAAGCTCTGGATTTAAGCTTGAATCTCATCTGAAGGAGATCACCTCACAGAAGCGTTGATGGTAAGGTTTGAACAAGCTTCTGGACATAACGGCCCAGACAGACTGATTAAGTGTCCTCATCACAAGCCCATCTCCTGGCAGTGTGGGTCCAGGTAAAGAAGCAAAGACCTGGTGTAAACCTCATCTGTTTGTTAGAAACTACAGGTTTTATTGATAGTTATTGTAGTCTTTTAATTTTTACACTATACTTGTTAGATTTTATAAAAATTTCACAAAATTTAGACAGTTTAAAACACAGATATGTTAGCCGAGCATGGTGGTTGTGGTGGTTTGAATAAGAATGGCCTTGCTGGGCAGTGGTGGTGCATGCCCTTAATCCTAGCACTTGGGAGGCAGAGGTAGGTGGATCTCCGAGTTTCAGGCCAACTTGGTCTACAGAGTGAGCTCCAGGACAGCAAGAACTTAACAAAGAAACCCCGACTTGAAAAACCAAAACCAAACCAAACAAAAGAATGACCTCTACAGGCTCAGGTACTTGAAAGTTTAGTAGGATGAGGTGTGACCTTGATGGGGATGTGCTTTGCAGTTTCAAAAGCCCATGCCAGGCCCAGTCTCAGTCTCTCTCTCTCTCTCTCTCTCTCTCTCTCTCTCTCTCTCTCTCTCTCTCTCTCTCTCTCTCTCTCTCTCTCTCTCCTCTCTCTTCCTGCTGCCTATAGATCAGGACACAAAACATAAAAACCCTCATCTCCAGGGCCATGCTTGACTGCATACCACCATGCTCTCCACTATGTATGATAATAATGGACTAATACCATGAAACTGTAAGCAAGTCCCAAATTGAATGCTTTCTTTTATAAGAATTGCCTTGGTGACTGTGTCTCTTCACAGTAATAGAACAGTGACAAAAACAGAACTTGGTACCAGGGATGAGGGCATTGCTGTAACAGGCCTAGTATTGACTGTGTCACGTTATTCATGGTAAGTCTTATGCAGATCTACCGTAAAAAGGAGCAAAGAAAAAGACAAAGCACAGTTTGAAGAGAAAAGGAGCACATGGAAATGTCAAGTTGGAGACAAGTCTAGTGCTCAAGGATATGCAAAGTTTAAAGAAGGCCTGATGCTAGATGGAATAAAGGGAGTGGTGACCTCGGAGCAAGACCCTACACAGCTAAGCTTCCAATTTGTAAAAAGGAATTAAAGAAAAGCTTAAGCAGCAAGGGAAACAGAAAGCTGACACAAATGTTATTGAATGAGGTGGCCATGTTCTAGCCCCAGAAAGCAACAAAACTTGGCAGTTTTAGCCACATGGCTCTGGCTTTAGAGTCAAGGATACAAGAAAGAGGTTGTGGGATCTCCCTCTGTGGCTAAGGGACACTTCTGAGGCCAGGTATGCACCAGGGATGTCCCTGAATGGAGGCCCAGACCAGTCATTGTATGAACCTATGAAGGTGAAGCCTGGATTGCCTTGGAGACCCTGTTAATATTCTGATCCT
This sequence comes from Peromyscus maniculatus bairdii, assembly GCF_049852395.1. NCBI lineage: Eukaryota > Metazoa > Chordata > Mammalia > Rodentia > Cricetidae > Peromyscus > Peromyscus maniculatus. The sequence continues at coordinate 168,784,051 of NC_134854.1, forward strand.
GCCCCTTGGGGGCCACCCTGTGTCCGGATGTAAAAGTCTCCTTTTATAGAAAAACTCTGCCCCTTTCTCTCACTTCAGCCTTTTCCTCTCAGAGGTGTGCACTTCCTCTCAGAGGTGTGCACTCCCCCTCTCTTTCCCTTCCTCTCTTTCTGTCTCTCTGCCTCTTTATCTCTCTATTATAATAAACTCTCCATGTGGATGCAGTGTCTGGGTTGTGTATCACTGGCCACTGCATCTGCCCAGCATGTTTCCCTGAACAAGCGGGATACCCTGGGTGTGGGGGAGTGCTGCATAATAAATCATAACAGACTACAAGATGTTGGAGATGTCAGAGCTGTGGGATACCTCCCAAGGAAAGCTGTAGACTGGGTTTGGAACCAGTCTAAGAGAGAGAAGTGTGTTGCAGTCAACAAAGCTGAAAGGAGTTGGAGATTAAAGAACACTTTGACATCAGACATGGAGATGCAGAGTTTGGAGTTTGCCCAGCTGGTTTTTGGTCCTGCTTTGGTTCAGTATTTCCTCATTATGCTCCCTTTTGGAATGGTAATGTATATTCTGTGCCATTGTATGTTGGAAGTATGTGATCTGTTTCATTTTGATTTTACAGGGGGATTACAGTTAAGAGAATGCCTTGAGTCTCTGAAGAGGCCTTAGACTTTAAACAATGTTAAGACTGACATACATTATGGGGTCTTTTGAAGTTGGACTGAATGCATTTTGCATTATGATACAGGTAATAACCTATGGAGGCCAGGGAATGAAATGTGGTGGTTTGAATAAGAATGGCCTCTTCAGGTTCATGTATTTGGATGCTTAGAAGGATAGGAGGTGTGATCTTATTGGAGGAGGCATGTCCCTGAAGGGGTGAGCTTTGAGGTTTCAAAAACCCATGCCAGGCCCAGTATCTCTCTCTCTCTTCCCTTTTCCCTCCCTCCCTCCCTCCCTCCCTGCTGCCTGTAGATCAGGATGTAAATCTCTCAGCTCCAGGGCCATGCCTTCCTGCATGCCGCCATGCTCCCTACTATGATGATAATGGACTAATAATCCTCTAAAATTTTAAGCAATTTACCAATAAAATGCTTTCTTTTATAAGAATTGCCTTGGTCATCATGTCCCTTCATAGCAATGGAACCATGACTAAGACAGTGGTGGGCAACTATAATTTCAGTAGTGGGGAGTCTAAGGCTGAAGGCTTGTTCCAAGTTCAAGGCCAGCCCGTGGTCTCAGTGACAGGTAGAGCAGTAGGAGTGGTGACTATGGTTAGACTTTGTCTCTGAATGCTATGTGATGAATGATTTGGACATTGCTTTAAGCCCGCTACAGGAATAATAATGAGATTTGCCATCTGTTTGAAGTAAGTGGCAACACCATCCTCATTAACACAAAGTCAAAGTCTATTCTGATGAAATGTGATGAACTCTGAAGCACTGAAGGTCCCATACATTTTGGGTAAGGGTTACCTTTCCTGTAAAGAAGCAGCATGTGCTGTTTGGAGCACGTGCCTTCTTCAGTTTGGAGGCACTCGTTTCCAGCTGCCAGGATGTGGGTGCTACCAAGGCCCATCTCCTCTCCACCAGACACCTGGGGTGTAGCGCCTGGTGGCAAGGGGTTGTCTAGATTGATGTCTGCTTATGACCGCTCTGAGGGGTCAGCCCTGCTGCAGAAGTGCTCAGGGTCAGTGAGCCTGGTGCGGTTCAGTGCATCCCCACGCCCTTGTCCATCCTGCTCTCAGCTTCCTTCCTGAGTTTATGAGAGTGCTCTGAATGGATTTCCTGCATGCAAACCTCTGCCCTGAAGTCTATGTCCTGTGAAGCCTCATCCAAGCTAGTTAAACAGAAGTGAGACATGGGGAGGAAAAGGCAGCCTGAAAGCGCGGACCTTGCCTGAAGATAAATAATGACACTTTCATTTTGAAACTCAGTTGATAAGTTGGCCACAATTTTACTAAAATTCAGTATTTTTCTAAAGCAATGTTAATTCCTTAAACTTTATGAACACGAGACATAATAAATAACACCTACAGATGTGTATATATGTGCATATATGCATGTGCATATCTGATATATGTGCGCACGTGTATGTGTGTATGTACATGCATGTGTGTGCATGTGTATGTAGATTAAGAAGGTAGTTTATTCTTAGTTCATCAACACAAAAAAACAAAAATAATTTCAAGCACCTACTTGTGATATTGAAAATTTCTTTAGAATTTCACAGATAAAAATGCCACACCAGCCAAAGAAACCATCTCCTCCTGGCTAAACTTGGTTAATAAACAATATTGGGATTTTAATTTTTTTCCAGAGACACAAGGCAGATAGTGTCGTGGTCACAAGAAAGACATTTAAAATGTTTCCTTAGCACAGATTGTAGAAACACTCGCTGACTCCTGATTTTTAATGACTGAACTCCAGCAGCTTATAAACAGAATTTTAAAGGAATTACAGGGAGCTAATGCCGGCAGACTGGAGGCATCAAGAACAGTAGTTAACTAGACATCTCAGGTTTCCTCAGACTCTAATGTCAACCATGCTTCTTCAGTACTCATTCCTCTACTAGTTCATTTTCCCACAGACACTTAGCTCAATCTAATGGGATCTCCCTGTAGAATTCCAGTCATCCCATGAAGGAGGAAATACAAAGAACTACATCAATGGGCTCTGTTCTCCTGACGAGTCTATACACTAAGCAAACTGCAATAGATTTCAGTTCAATTCTTTCTCATGCATTAGCCGAACAGTTCCCTTTCTTGCACCTGTGATAAAACACCTGACAGACGCAACTGAAGGGTGAAAGCCTGGGGAAAGCAGGCTGCTTACTTGTACCTGGTCCCAAAGGGTAAAGCTGGCACTTAGCCAGCTTCCTCCTGTTCCCTTTTCATTCAGTTGAAGGCCCCAGCTCACAGAGTGGCGCCAGCTACATTCAGAGTAGGTTTTCCCTCTTTGGAAACACCCTCACAGGCACACTCAGTGGTGTGCCTCATCAATGCCCCAGGTGTTTCCTAATCAGTCAAGTCAACAATGGAAATCAACCATCACACTGGAGATGTCTTTTGTACAAGAGAAAATTTAGTTATCCAATAGAAAAGAGCCTGGTCCATTGTGGGAACCTTCCTGTGGTGGTCTGAATAAGAATGGCCCCCATAGGCTCATATATTTCAATGCTTGAAGGATTAGGAGGTATGACGTTATTGGAAGAGGTAAGTCACTGGGGTGGACTTTCAGGTTTCAAAAGCCCATGCCATTCCCAGTTTCCCAGTTAGATTTTTTTTTTTTTTCTGCCTTGTGTTTATAGATCAAGGTGTAAGCTCTCAGCTACTGCTTCAGCACCATGCCCAGGCCTGCCTGCTGCCATGCTCTGCACATGATGGTCATGAACTCACCCTCTGAAACTGTAAGCACCCCCAAAGTTGTTTTTTTGTATAAGTTGCCTTGGTCATTGTATCTTAGCATAGCAACAGAAAATTAACTAAGACATTTCCCTATGAGTTATTGATCAGGAAACCCCAGAGCACCCCACCAAAAAACCCAGGCTATTGGTTGCCCACCATAACTAGATGGTAAGAGCTTATTGCTGCAGATACAACACACTTTGGTTGTAGGACACAGAGAGATCAAGCTGGAACTGATCTGAAAACTTCTTCCCTGCAGGCTAGCTTTCAAAGTGCCAGAAATGTTGTGTAGGCTGTTGGGGGGAAAAAAAACCCACCAGTGGAATTATCCTGTGATGAACACAGCACTGTATACAACAATATTGTCTCACCTGCCAGGCCAGATGTGCACAAAGGTTATGGATATAATCAATCATTTTGGACTGACTTTAAGTCCTGTTGAACAGGAAGGGAATTCATGCTTGGTGCTATAAACTTGATCAAAATGTCCACCTGAGTGCCTTCAGTTTGGACATCATATCACCTGACTGCATTGTTGGAACTGTGGTGGCTAAATTTTAACTGTGAAATTAAGATGAAGCCACTCTTGTAAAAAGAGTTTCCCGAGTGGCAGAGGGTTGCAGTCCCTCTATCAGCATAGAATCCTGCACATAGAATGTGTCTGGGGATGACACATCTGTGTGAATGAAGGTTCCATGGAGCTTTCCTCCCTCCCTCCCTCCCTCCCTCTCTCCTCCTACCCTTCCCCATCTCTCTTTCTATCTCCCCCTCCTTTCCTCACCCCATTCTCCTTCTTTCTTTTTTGGGGATGGGAATGAGAATTTGGGCAATTCTTCACCATATAGCTCTGGCAGGCCTAGAGCTCACTATGTGACCAGGCTGGCTTTGAACTCCCAGCGGCACTCATGCCTTTGCCCCTCACATGCTGGGATTTCAAGTGTGCATCACCCTGCTCAGCCAGAAGTCTTGCTGATCCACCAGACAAAGGCGGACTTTAGTCTCTGTTCCAGGTGCTGGCTCTCGGCCAGCACAGTTTAACAACCTGAATTTAACCATGCGGGGATTTAACAGTGAGAAGCAGATCCCATAACTATCACCTGTAGTAAGACTGCACTTCAAAAAGCCTGTTGGTTATACTGTCAGATCTCTAGACAGCTTCTAAACCAAGGAAATGCTAAACTCAGATGTGCCTAATAAAGGTGGGTTCTTTATTTACAGTATTCACTGCCTTGAAATATTTTACAAACAGGTAAAATATAAGTGTGGAAAGAAAACATAAGGAAAGTAGGTAAAAATTAGAAATACTAAAAAAAGAGGGTTTGTTCAAAAAATTGTCACTGATTTAGATGTGAAGCAACTGTAAAAGACTGGAGGAAAATAAGACAAAATCTCAACTAGTCTACTCAAATGACTGTAAGTTCCTTTAACCTGTATTCGACTCTAAAACAACAAAACTGTAATGACCTAATATGGGCACCATCACTGCGAAATTGAATCTGCAGGCTCTTGAGGAGTTTTTGTTGTTGTTTGTTGTTGTTGTTGTTGTTGTTGTTACTAGAAGGCTTGTGAGTGAATGCACATTTGAAATTCCAAGGCAAGATAAAATACTAAGAGGATTCATGAGGCTGGCTGTGATGCATACCTATAATCCCAGCTATTCAGGAGGCTGAGGCAGGAGAATTGCAATTTCAAGATCAGCCTGCTGCAAAATCAAATGTAAAAGGTGGCTGGGGAGAGAAGGGCGGGTGGGGAAGGAGGGAGAAAGAAAAAGAGGAGGAAAGAAGGGGGAGGAAGAGGAAGGAAGGAGACCTGTTTTATGATTTTGTTTTTAACTGACTTTTACAACTAGTCAATAAACACACAAATCGCCAAGTACCCACTCCACATCTCCTGCACATTGTTCAGGCAGGGTCACCTCCTTCTTCCGGACATACTGGAGAAGGCATTGCTTGGGAGTTCTTAGGTGGGAACAGCACAGCTGGATTGTTGGGAGGTCTCTGAGCTTCCCTCCTATTACCTGCCACAAAATGGCAGGAATCTCCTATTCCTATTCCTATTCTTCTTCCTATTCTTCTTCCTATTCTTATTCTTATTCTTATTCTTATTCTTCTTCCTATTCCTATTCCTATTCCTATTCCTATTCCAGCAGAAAGTTAGAAAGCTTGAGAGGCAGACAGTGGATACACCCATGTTTCTGGTTCTCTCAGATGAGAGTCTCAGGATTTAGTGTCAAAATTAAGTGTGAACTGGAAAGCTGCCCCTCACGGCAACACTTACATGCTTAGCATTTGTTGAAGACTTAAGGACAGGTTTCTGAGGTGGTGTGCACATGACATGAAATGGCCCCACAGACCCAGGCGTTTGAACACTGGTCCTCAGGTAGAGGTGCTCTTTGAGCGACTTAGAGACTCTCTGGGAGGTATGGCCTCACTGAAGGAAGCAGGTCACTGGATGTGCTCTGAGGCTGACACCAGGCTCAGCTTCACCTCTGCTCTCTGCTCCTGCCAACACAGTAGGTAAATGCCACTGCCTGTAGGGTCTACGTGCCCATTTCAGTAGTTAGGGGGGTTGAGGAACTGATTCCAGACCCCACCGCCTTTAATTTGCTGCTTCCCCAGTCACTCTCTTCCTTGCTGTGGTAAAAGAAGAGCATGAGGTAATCTAGAGTTGAAGGAGAAGAGCCACTGGGTAGGAGATGAGTTGAGTCCCTCTCAGCAATTCCCACCAAGGAATAGCAGTACGGGGAATCTTCCAGTCACCAAGGATAAACAATTGTCTCGATGTTGAACAGTCCTGGGGTTCTCCTTTTTTGTCTAACACAAAGAGTGACAACTTATTTTATTTTATTTTATTTTATTTTTTTTGGTTTTTCGAGACAGGGTTTCTCTATGTAGCTTTGCGCCTTTCCTGGGACTCACACTGTAGCCCAGGCTGGCCTTGAACTCACAGAGATCCACCTGCCTCTGCTTCCCGAGTGCTGGGATTAAAGGCATGCGCCACCACCGCCCGGCCGAACTTATTTTAAAATAGAAAGTAAAACACTCCTATCTGCCAAAAGTCCACGGCAGAGGAGTCCATACAAAAATGAGATTTTGAATCAGGAATGTCTGGGATCCAGGTTGAGAGCATTAAATAACTCACTAATTTCAGCACTGGTTTTAAGCTTTGATTGTCATCCCCCATTCAGGGTGTATATTTCTTCTAGAAACAAATATTTACTTTTGTTGTTTCACAGGAAAGAAGCAGAAATAGCAAACCAGCAACTATAATTTTGTGGAATCATCTGCCAGAGAATTTCACTTCATATAAACCTTTGGCCCAGCTGTGGATCAGGGTCAGCGTTACTTTTCTATTTGAAGCTGACAGAATTTGTAAATGTGTAGAAAGTCTTTCTCGCATCAACACTGTTGGACGGACTAACTGCCTATTTCCTCCACTCAAGAATGTATGAGAAACCAAGAAACATTTACCATTAAGGCCAAAGCATACTTTATGTGTACCTGTCATGTACTATATCTTCTTTTTTCTATTTTGGCCTTTTTTTGAGGCAGGTCTCAATGGCCGATTAGTCTCAACTAATTGGCAATTTCTAGGCCATTGAAACTGTTTCAAAGCAAAGTGTACAGTGCCTAAGGAATGACATCTGAGGTGGATCCCAGGCCTCCACCCTATCATGTGCATACATATGCACCACCCCAGCATCTATAAACATAGAAAAGGGATGAGAGAGGCCTAAAGCTTTCAATATACACAGTTAAAAGTTCATTAGAACAAGTATTCCTCCCCAAACTTATCAGTGTATTTTTAACAAAAAACTCCTGCTTTACATATTTGTATCCAGCTGAGTTTCACTCCACTGTGTTATGTGCAGCAATGACAGTATTTTTTTTTTTTTTTACAAGATGTTGAACATGGAAGGTGTACAGGGTAGCTGTTCCAGCTTTGACCTGAAAGTACTTCCCCCATTGAGGCTTCTGGTAACTGTCACACCTATGAGGCGGGGCCGAGACGGGAGCCCTTAAGACCTGAGATCCAGATGAGATCTGGATGTGCCCACTCTCTTGGTTCCTGATAAGCCTGGATGTTGGATGGTAGAGTGAGCAGAGTTCTCCAGAGAACACCGCTGGACTGCACTTCACCTCTCCTGGACCCTGTAACCTATCCCTTTACTTGTAAGTTACCCCCCCCCCCCCAAATAAACCTCCCTTTTAACTACATGGAGTTGCCTTAATACTTCCACCGATAGGAAGGAGAAGCAGCACTGAGTCCATTTGTGACAGACTTGAATACTGAGCCCAGAGACTCAGAATTCAAGAGCCTTCCTACCTCCAAGGGTGAGTTCACTGTCAAGAGAAATGACCACCCTCACACCTGGGAGGGTAAGGGTAACGTGAAGAGGCCTTGTTACAGCTTAAAGCCTTCTGTGGTGCTTACTTGAGGGCGGTTCTGTAGTGGTAGATGGCTTCCTTGTTCCGACCTTGGTCTTTTAGGAAATTGGCATAGTTGTAATGAACCTTTGCATTGTGGGGCAGAGTCTGAACTCCAGACCTACAATGGATATTAAAAAGAAAGAAAACAAAAATCATACTGTTGTCAGACCCTTTTGTATTTTACTCTCAGCTTTATGAAGCTGCCTTTGAACGTCTGCTGCTTTCATCCCAAACAGGCTTCTGCATTTTGTGAATGGCATAAGTGACTACACAGGGAAGGAGTGAAGGCCTTGGCTAGGTGTGCACAACTGAATGCTCTCTGCAGGGAAGCACAGGGACCCTTTTCTCTGCTAGAGACACACCCGGGGCTGGTAAGGTCGGTCAACTTTGCTGAGGCTTTTTGTTTGGGATGTAGCGAACCCAACTGCAGACATGAAGGGAAAGAACACGACCAGGACACAAAGCCACGGAGTGTCCAGGCCAGTCTGTCCTTCCAACTTCAGGTGCAGTGGGCAGAGGATCTGACACAGGAGGCAGCCAAGTCAGACCCTGCAGAAGGTGATGCAGGCACCGTCCCTTGTTGAGGGATTCCAGCCCCAGGCAGGCCCTTCTCTCTCATGTCTACCTCAGGCAAAGGCTTTTTTAAATTTATGGCTAGAAAGTGACACAGCCTAAGTGATTTTGTGTGTGCAATACAAAGGTACAAGAAGGCAAGATGAGATGGATTTCATAAAGTGAGAATGCACAGCCCTATCACCAAAACCGCCCTTTAAGGCACGAGGCGAGATCTGACAAGTGCTGTCCTTGCTCTGTGTCTGGGTCTAGAATATATGGTCTGCATTAAATGCAGCATCCCAGAAGTATGGTGGCTTAAAACAAGTTTATAGACGTAAATGCTACAGTCCTTCAGTATCTATGTGGTACTGCCCCAGCACCGTGCTGTGCTGGGTATTGGGACATAAAATGGCCAGGGAGCTTGTTCTTGGGATCTTACCAGGGTGAGGACATGTGGGTAGTTAGGAAATAGAGGTAGTGAGAGAGCCTCTCATAAAGTGGGTAGGGTATCAACAAATCACCCGGAGCTTAGCTCAGAACAGAAACAGAACTGAGCAGGCAACAAAGCCGAGGCTTTGGAGATGAAGAGGAGAGCTGGGTTAGCAGCTAGAGGAAGAGGCAGTGCCATGTACTAAGCAGATGTGGTCTGAATGTGAAATGTCCCTCAGAGCTCACAGTGCTGCTATTCTGGAAGGTTGTGGAGCCTTAGGAGGAGGAAGGCAGCTAGAGGAAGTGGGTCACTGGGTCAAGAGTGGTGGTGAGACATGTGAGGTTTTATAGCCTGATCCACTTCCTATCTGTTTATCTGTTCTTCGTTTCCTGATGGCAGATGCAATGTGACGGGACACCTCTAGCTCCTGCTGCCATGCTTTCCTGGGCATGATGGTTTTTATCTCCCTAAACAGTGAGCCAAAATAAATCCTTAAGTTGCTTCTCATCAGGCATTTGATCAGGGCAACAAGCAGCCTAGAAGATGCAGGGAGAGGAGAGCAGGATCACTGGGGGTAGGAGAGCTGAAATAAGAGGTACCTGATCATGAGAGACCAGACAGAGTAAGGAGATCAACAGCCTAGTGATCGAGCAGAAAACTCTGGGCTTCATTTGCAAAGCAGTGGGGAAGTCAGGGCAGGGCTTTAAGGATAGAACTGATACCAACAATTGAGTGTTGGACAAGGAACACAGTGGCTGCTTTATGGAAATGGACTGCAGGCAGGGAAGCCTTCTGGGGAACTGCTGTGGAAATTGCAGAGGACAGAGGGAGGAAGCAGGGTGGGAAGGAGAGAAGGAGCAGAGGTTGGGTGTGGCCAGAAGGGGGAGGTAGCAGAATCTATGATAGTTTCCATTAGAGAAAACCTGTACCTACAGTTTTGTTTTTTTCCTTCCTTCATTCAGTTAGCCCTTCTTTTTGTTTTCTTTCTCTTTCTTTCTTTCTTTCTTTCTTTCTTTCTTTCTTTCTTTCTTTCTTTCTTTCTTTCTTTCAGTAATTTGAGATTGAGTAAAAAAATGAATCATTCAGAGAGATGAATGTCGGCTGACATCCCTATTGATAAAATTTATCAAAATTAATATTGCCATATTAAGCCTATGCTAATTTGAATTACTGTAGGAATAATTATTCTATAATTAATGAAATGAAGATTTTGGAAGTATCAAAATCCTTGCTTAAGCAAGTGATAAGCTGGGCAGTGGTGGTGCGTGCCTTTGATCCCAGGACTCAGGAGGCAGAGGTAAGTGGATCTCTGTGAGTTTGAGGCCAGCATGGTATACAGATTAAGTTCCAGGACAGTCAGAGCTACAGAGAGAAACCCTGTCTCAAAAAACCAAAAACCAAACCAAAACAACAACAACAACAACAAAGCAAATGACAGTTTGTTCAGCCAGCCATAGTGAAGCATCACAGTTTAAGTGGCTAAAACAAGAAATTTCTTTCTCTCAATTCTGGTGATTAGAATCTAAGCTCAGGTATTTGGTCAGTTCACTGTCTGGGTAGGCCCTGCTTCTGGCCTGTGGACATCTACTCTATGGTCAGTTCACTGTCTGGGTAGGCCCTGCTCCTGGCCTATAGACATCTACTCTATGGTCAGTTCACTGTCTGGGTAGGCCCTGCTCCTGGCCTGTAGACATCTACTCTTTAGCTGTGTCCTCCCATGGCCTTTCTTTGTCAGTGTGCCCAGTGAATAAGCTCTCATGTCCTCTTCCTGTAATAGCAACAGACCTTAGGTCTGGGCCCCATCCTAATGACTTCATTCATTAGCATTTCCCTCCTAGACTCCAACTCCAAATACAATAAAATTGTATGCTAAGGTGTCAACATATGAATTGAAATTGGGGGGACTCAGTCCACAAAAACCACACCACCTTTGCTCTCAACATAAGTACATAATGATTATCAATCAGCAGTGAGTGGCACGTCCACATGGCTAAATACCAATGCTGCATTTCCCATTAGACACTTGCCTAGATCTGAGATCACAGGCCCAAAGGGACCTCTAAAGGGGGATCCCCAAGCTCTGAAGACAATATGAGAAGGATGGGACCAGGAGAAAATCAGCTTGTGTGCATCCGGCTGCATGATTTGACTTGAAGACTGGACAGCAGGAAAGTGGCAGGGAGGGATTCAGGCACAAGGTGTTTGGGTCTGGAGCCTGTGCCTTTGCCTAAAGGGAAGTGGCGGCAGGACACTCTTGACAACAAAGTGGAGAGGGCAGAGGACTATTCAGAAAGAAAACTTCAGGGATTTATTTTGACTAAAGGAGAACGGGAAACAGTTGATGAGAACAAGAAAGGATGACAAGATGAGAACCTGCTTTGTGGGCAACTTAATTGTACCATATCACCTCTCTTAGATGAAATTTCCATTTAATTTTTAAACATGAAGATAATATTAGTAGGAAAATTCCACGCATTGTATAAAACCCACTGGGGAAATATAATAGGGCCAATTTTGCTGAAATCACAGCCTCTTTTTATTTTGCCTCACTTAAAGTCTTCTGGCTGGGGCTCAAGCAACTGTAGAGAGATCTGATGGGGCCATGGGAAGCTAGAGACCATCCCAAAGGACAGGTCAGCTAGACACAGAAGAAGCCAGGTTTACCCCCTGTTGCAGGGGCACAGATACTCCAAGTATCAGTTTCACTTCCTGTGGACTTATTCAGGGACACACCGCCGGACCACATGGTGACTCTATTTACAATTCTTTGCCAAACTTCTATACTGTTTCTAAGGATGGCTGAACTGGTTTCCACTCCTACCTAGAGTCTGCAAGGGCTCCATTTTCGTACCAAGCCCTCAACTGTACTTATTCTTGGCATGTTGGAAGCAACGGTTCTATGGAGCCCAAGCTCTCAACTCACAGTCCTGCTTTCTGATCCCAAGAACACTACACTCAGGTATAGACGTTTGCAGGTTGATGTAATCCCATTTCTCCATTTCTGCTTTTGTTGACCCGTGCTTACCCTTCACTGTGACATCTAAGAAATCACTGTCAGGGTCAGTATCAAATAGCTTTCCCCCTTATTCACCATAATCAAGATATGTTAACATAAGGCTCATGAATATATGAACAACAACAACAAAAGAAGCTGTGACTTGTATGTACAACAGAATATTATTAAGCTTTATAAATTGAGATTGTGCCATATGTGACACATGAGTAGGCCTGGAAGACATTATAAAAGCCACATATAGGAAAAATGCTGTGTGCATAAGAATTCATATCCATAGGAGCAGAGAGCAGGATGGTGATAACAGAAAGTAGAGAGGGAGAAATAAACTGAGACAGAGCATTTAAGATGTAAACCCAGTTAGGTGGGGTGATCCTAGAATTTACTCTGGATACCCTTCATTAAAACACTGTAATCTTGTTTATTTTTATCATGTCAATGAAAGACTTGAGGAGCCATAAAGTTCACCAGCAATAAAACAGTGTGGGTGTGCACGTCTCCTAAGTGCTGAGGTCACAGCAGTATGCCAACCCTCAGCATTTTGTTTTGTTTTTAAGACTCATTTTTATGTGTATGTGTGTTTTGCCTTCATGTAGTCTGTGCAGTGCCCTCAGAGACCAGAAGAGGGAATCTGATCCATTGGAATTGGAGTTACAGATGGTTGTGAGCTGTCATATGGGTGTTGGGAATCAAAAGTCCTCTGGAAAAGCATCCAGGACTCCTAACCACTGAGCCATCTCTCCAGCTCTCACCACTCAGCGCTTTAACACATGCATTTCCCGTGACTCCCTCACGCCTCTCACTTGTAGACGACTTGAGAAGTGAAAGAAATAGAAAAACAACAACAAACAGCCACCGTCATCAGATGTCTCTCCTGGGGTGTAGAACATCAACTTACTTTGTTCACATTACTGAATAGCATAACTAGAGACAAAACATTAAAGCACCACAAATGGCAGCTAGCACATTAGAGCAAAGGAAAAGAGGAGAGATCTATCTCTGTTTTGAATCCTGCTTTGGTCCACGGTTTCATACTGCCACCACAGATGGTGATGCTTGCATACCACTAACCTTGAACCAAACACTGGGTCAAGTGCCCACCTACCCTATATCATCATTTCACTCCAGGGCAGACGCTAACTACTGTGTCCTACACTACAGATGGAAAGGCCAGAACCCTGGTCAAGCTCATTCCTAAAGTTGGTTAGTCTGATGCTGAGACAGAGAATACCAGTAACGTTTGCTCCATGCTGGCTTCCAGACCCTCCAGGGAGTCCTCCTCTCCCAGTTTCCTTCCTCTCACTCTGGCAACCTGTATCTTTTCCCTCTATTATCCCAGAACACAGAACACAGTTATAATCTGAGAACTTTACACAGTGTTTACCCCACCGCAGACATTGTTGGAGGTATTTCTCAGGCACTGTTTTATTCTTACATTATACCTTGGATGATAAACACTGTTATTCTCCATTTTTCAATGAACTTTAAGAGATTTGCCCAAGAGCAGGCAATTAAACAGGTGAACTTTGCATGCAGTCAGCAAGTCCAACTCCAGATGTGCCCTTCAGTCACTCACCCTGTCCTACCTCAGAAGCTGGCAGTGAAGTGTCCAAGTGATTTCAACATCATTTCTCACAGATGAAGACACAGACACATCTAGCCTTAAAGAAAAAAAAGACTCTACAAGCCTCTAGCTTCTCCCAGGACTCAGACACAGTCAAAGTTTTATTTAAACTATCAGCTATTTTGATTGCACCTGACACAAAAGTTCATTCAATCTTCGAAGGCTTCCCAGGCCAAAGTCCCTTCCAGCACAGATGTGGGATGATTGTATCTCAGTAACCAATTTCCGACATACTTCCACCAAAAGGGACAGAAGATTTGGGATGCAAAATCAGTGTGCTTTCCAGTTTTATTGTTGTTGCTGTTTTAACTTATTTTTTAACTATTGGTATTATTTGCAGAGGGTTTGAACTCTAGCTTATTATCCTTGGAGCAAATGCTGCCTCCTACCCCCACCATGTAAGTTGTTTTGATTAAGCAGTAAACATCATTAGCACATGCCATTCCCAGTATATGGCTTTGTCCAGGAAAAGTGTTCAACACAATAGCAGAATGGTTGGGAAGTGTCTCATAAAAGTCAACCACTGAAAGTGAGAGAAAGCTTAAACCAAGAGACCAGGAGGAAGTTCTGTCTGAACTTCAATGCTTCCAGCCTGAGGCATGAGGAGAGAGGGGCCCCTGTGTTCTGTAAGGACCACAGTGAATGAGTGCTGTGGATATTACTCTATGTAAATAAAACACTGATGGCCAGTGACCAGGCAGGAAGTATAGGCGGGACAAAGAGAGAGGAGAATTGGGGAAACAGGAAGAAGGGGGGAGAGACACTGCAGCGACCGCCAGGAGAAGAATATGTAAAGATGCCGGTAAGCCACCAACCACGTGGCAGGGTATAGATTTATAAAAATGGGTTAATTTAAGATAAAAGAACAGTTAGCAAGAAGCCTGCCACGGCCATACAGTTTATAAGTGATACAAGCGTCTGAGTGATTATTTTATAAATGGATTGTGGGACTGAGGGGCTTGGGGAACCTGGAGCGAAACCCTCCAGCAACAAATGGCGCCCAACGGCTCGAGTTTCCACCTTAAACCTGAGAATATTTAATAACCAATTCTAAACAGAGCCAAAACCAGGTTCCTGCTTCTTGTCTCATACGGGCAGCTCGACGCCGCAAAACGCAGGTTTGAACACTGGCGGGTTCCTGGCGTGTGCGTTTGACCGGCAGTATGGCGGAAATGAGGCGTCTGCCAGCGGCACATTACGCTGTGTGGTAGATTTAGTCTTTACTAGTATTTAAAAAAAAAAAGGGGGGGGTGTTTCTGGGCTACACGCTGCTTTGATAAAAGCTTAGACCCACTATTTCTGAGACTTGATGACTCCCAGAGCTGGCGGAAAACGTACCACTGCCATGTTGGGAAGCAGAAGTGGGCGGAGCCAGCAGCCACAGCGCTGTTTCAGGCTTAGAAGGATGCAGTTTAAAGCAATAGGCTCACAAAAAGACTGATTCAGATAAAATCGTTTACAATGTGTGGAAAATATACGTAGGCTTGAAAGAGACAAAAAAATTAATGTAAAAAGCCACGTAAAGATGAATACTACACAGACAATCTGGATTGTGTTGTCTTTGGGATTTTTAACTGCAAAAAAACATTTGATCAAAAAAGATGTTGAATTAAACCAATATGTATATTTTAAAGGTAACTTGACTTCAAAATTTGGATTTAAGGATATGTTGCTTTGGAAAAGAGGTTCTGCTTTTGTTTCCACAGAAAGCCAGAGGCTATGGATTTGTTCCATATTAAGATACATCAGGTTTGACCAGCCAAGACCCCCTGAAAGATATCTGATGACACCATGGCCCAGATGATCCAACATCCAGAACGGTTTCAAGGCAACTGGCTCCCACAATACAGCCTCAAGGACTACCCCATAGGCCTAAAATTTTCTTTGCGTCCCCATAAGATACAGCGCCCCCCTCCAGCAGGAAGTAGTAAGAGATGCTACGCCCAAATTCCCAAATATACCAAGCTGGCTTTAGAGGTGGAATTGGCTCACTCCCCCTCTAAACCCAGACATATTGCTTTAAAAAAAATGGTTAAGAGATTCTTGTGTCCCAAATCAGAAGAGCCCTCTGGTGTGGGACAGAGAAAAACCAATATTTTTATTTAAAATAGGTTGATTATAAAGGTGATCTCTTTCTAAAAAAAGAAAAGGGGATATGATTAGATATATAGGAGGATATGGAGATGATAAGATAAAAGGGTAGATTAATGAACCTACTTTTAAAGAACAACTTGTTTAAAATGTTTTACATTGGTATAGATTTTAGTTTATGTTTAAAATGTTTTACATTGGTATAAATTTTAGTTTATTGATACAAACTTAAAGTTAATTTTGTTATACTGTATATATATATTTCTATTCTTGTTTGAGGTATTATGTTTATGTAACTCATTTAAAATTGTAATGAATAATTAAAAATAGATTAATAATTAGTCATTTATGATAATCATATTTGTAACCATGTTAGTTAAGTCTTCTAGGTATACATAGATATATTTCAGATAGATAAGTAATCTCAAACACTTCATAGACCTAGAGAATATGGCATTTAAATAACTTAGAATTCTGTTGACATGAGACACAATTGCTCCTGGCTGCGCCAATTTGATCCTGAGAGAATGTTGGGCTTCTAAGACATTTCCATTTGGAAGTTTGTCTTCTTGGCACAAAATGGCCTACTGGGCAAAGAACTGCCCTTGCCTTGACGGCTGACAGTATGAATGCAATGCTGTCCTTCCTGGACAAGCGGGACACAAGGAAAGAGACCACTGTACTCTGCCAAGACAGGGTAAGATGGTCTTTCAGAATTCCTGCTTCTGAAAATGGTCTGTCAGATACTCTAGGCCTGTAGCCAATTTGAATGCACCAATAATGCTGAGAAACATTAGGTGACTGCCCAGGCTGCCAGCTGTCTTGGTCTACTCTTGCAAGGTTCCCGAAAGTTGCTTGCATCCATCTACCATTTCTCAGGTACCATTATCTTCCTTCTCAGGTCTTTGATGTGGTTGAAAACTAGATAGTTGTAATTTCCTCAGTTATGACAAAAGATAAGTTAGATATAAAACCTTAAACTCACAAATATAAGATAGATAGGACATCTTCTTTAATATTGTAACTATAATTCTTGCTTGATAATTGTTTTGTTATATGTAATTTTACTATGTTAAAGTTAAAAACTTCCTTTTTAAAAAAAAGAAGAAAAGGGGAAGTGCTGTGGATATCATTCTATATAAATAAAACACTGATGGCCAGTGACCAGGCAGGAAGTATAGGCGGGACAAGGAGAGAGGAGAATTGGGGAAACAGGAAGAAGGGGGGAGAGACACTGCAGCGACTGCCAGGAGAAGAACATGTAAAGATGCCGGTAAGCCACCAACCACGTGGCAAGGTATAGATTTATAAAAATGGGTTAATTTAAGATAAAAGAACAGTTAGCAAGAAGCCTGCCACGGCCATACAGTTTATAAGTGATACAAGCGTCTGAGTGATTATTTTATAAATGGATTGTGGGACTGCGGGGCTTGGGGAACCTGGAGAGAAGCCCTCCAGCAACAAATGAGGAGGGCTGGAGCAAACCCCGAGAGTTCCAGGAGGTAGGGAGAGACTCTGTCTTCAGTGGTGTAGCACTGGGTAGAGTATTTATGATCCTATGAACATACCATCAGCTGTTACAGTCCTAATGGAACTCACTGTGTCACCACAGGGGGAGGAGCTGGAGAGGCTCGGCAGTTCAGAGCATGGCTGCTCTTACAGAGGACCTGGGTTTGATTCCCAGCACCCACACGATGGCTCACAACCACCTGTAACTCCAGTTCTCAAGGATCTGATGCCTTCTTTTGGCCTCTATGGGCACCAGCACATAAGTAGTGTGTAGAGATACATGCAGATAAAATACTTATACACATAAAATAAAATAAAATAAAATAAAATAAAATAAAATAAAATAAAATAAATATCTTAAAACTTGTTTAAAAAAAGAAATGGAAGTAGACAGGTATTAGTTTGAAAGAAGGTGATCAGTGATCATACATATGTGCATATATGTATGTGTTTATGTATATATAAGATGTGTTTACGTATTTGTAAATATGTACACACACATTCACATACATGTGCATATACACATAACATATATACATATGCACATCAATACACACACTCACATACGAATGAAGTAGGGATCTAACCTAGTGTGCCTGGCAAGTGCGCTCGCTACCCCTGAGCTGCTAATATCAACCCAGCA
Organism: Peromyscus maniculatus bairdii; assembly: GCF_049852395.1. Taxonomy (NCBI): domain Eukaryota; kingdom Metazoa; phylum Chordata; class Mammalia; order Rodentia; family Cricetidae; genus Peromyscus; species Peromyscus maniculatus. The sequence goes on from NC_134854.1 coordinate 168,801,737, forward strand.
ACAACGCTTGTATTCAGAAAAAAATTCCATCACAGAGGAAAAAAAAAAAAAACCACCAGAAAACGGAAGTCTTTTATTTTCTCACCTAAATTTAATGTTTAAAATAAACAATGATAAATAATGAGATCACAGACCATGACAATGCTCTGGAATATTCCAGAGAGATTTGCCGTCTGTCTTGCTCTCCTGCTGTGTGCTCACCTTCCCCTTGCACCTGCCTGAGTGATGAAATATGGCATGTAGATTTTATTTGGTGACTGATTTTACAGCCCAGCTCATCAGTGGATATTTCCACCCAAATTCATAGACCCAGAATCTTCTTACTCTCACAAATCCACTCAGAGTGAGTTTATGTCAAATTCTATATATCACTTTAAAAAACCTAAAATTAAACCCCCAAATAAAATTAATATCGTTCATTTCAAATTTATTAAAAGCGATTTTCCAAGTTAATACAAACTACCACACCCATGTTACTTCATTTGGAAACAAATCTGTCATCAGTGAAAGAGTGGGAAGAGATGTACATTTACCTGCTTAATCATACCTGAATAAGGACTCTCTCGACAACCAAATTTCATTCTGCTTCACAGTTTTCCAGGAAAAAAGCAGTAGCAACAACACAGTAGATGCCATCAGGGAGGTGGCTCCACACCGGCTCAGCCCAGTGCAGAGCTTGTTCAGTCCATGCACGAAGAGAATGCAGTAGCCCATGCTGGAACACAGCAGAAGAGCAGGGTCACTGTGGGTAAGAGGTCACTGTAGGTCGGTGAGTCACTGTCTGGGGTGGCTGTGGGTAGAAGGTCACTGTGGTGGTATTGTGTTCCTCAAAATATTGTGCATGCTAATAAACTTATTTGGGGTCAGAGAACAGAACAGCCACAATATTAAACATAGAGGATAGGCAGTGGTACCACACGCCTTTAATCCTAGCATTCCAGAGGTAGAAATCCATGTGTTCAAGGATACAGCCAAGTATGGTGACTCACGCCTTTAATCCCAGAAAGCAAACCTTTAATCCCAGGAAGTGATGGAAGAAAGCAGAAAGGTATATAAGGCATGAAGACCAGAAACTAGAAGCATTTGGCTGGTTAAGCTTTCAGGCTTTTGAGCAGCAGTTCAGCTGAGAGCCATTCAGATGAGGATTCAAAGGCTTCCAGTCTGAGAAAACAGGATCAGCTGAGGAGCTGGCAAGGTGAGGTGGCTGTGGCTTGTTCTGTTTCTCTGATCATTCAGCATTCACCCCAATAACTAGCTCTGGGTTTGTTTTTATTAATAAGAACTTTTAAGATTCCTGCTACAGGTCACTGTGGTGGTTTGAATAAGAATGGCCCCCATAGGCTCATGTATTTGAATGTTTTGTCATCAGAGTGGCACTATCTGAAAGGATTAGAAGGATTAGGAGGTTGGAGAAAGTGTGCCACTGGGGGTGGGGGTGGTGGTGAGGTTTCAAAAGCCCATGCCCAGCCTAGTCTCTCTCTCTGCAAACATTTCAGGGTGTAGCTCTTGGCTACTGCTTTAGCATCTGCCTCCAAGCCACCATGCTCCCCACCCTGATGGTAATGGACAAAACCTCTGAAACTGTAAGCAAGCTCCCAATTAAGTGCTTTGTTTCATAAGAGTTTTCTTGGTCATGGTGTCACTTTACAGCAGCAGAACAATGACTAAGACCGTCACTGTGGGTTGGGGCTCATTATGGATGGGTAGTTCCCCAAGCATGCTCTTAGGACAAGCAGGCCTGTCCTGTGCTAGAGAAACACGTATGAATTCCCCTGTCACAGACAAGTTGTCTAAGGCACTGGCTCTCACATCTCTCAATGATGTGAAGTCACAGGCTCAAAGCCTCAGGCATGGAAGTCCTACATGGGATCTGAGGGGATTCTCTGGCACAGGCTTCCTCATGCCTCCACCCCAAGATGTGGCAAGGTGTGTCTGAATTCAGAGCCTGGGCCACTGCAGGTCCTACTCCAGCAGCCTAGAGGATTGTCTGGGAGGGATAGCAGTCATCAAGAACCAGAGATGTGCCACCTACAAGGCCTCCCAGTGGACCAGCTAAGATCCCTCCATTTTCCAACTCCACCCACAGGCTGCCTCCTGAGCTGGACTAGCAAGGTTTTCTCACTGGCTCTGCCCCAGCTTTCCCAAGTTTTGGCACAGCATCACATCTCTGAAAATACCTTTTGCCACTCACACACTGTCTTTCCATGGATGCTGGGGATCAAGCTCACTTGAGGGCCAACCCTCATTCATTATAATTTACTGAATACTAGGTATATAAGACTATTACAGACACCAAGAACTTATCAGTGAAAAACAAGGCTGTAATCATAATCCTAGAACACGGGAAAGAACAGTAAATGAATTAAGTAGATTAAATACAGAGCATGTGTGTTATAATATGCTGCATGAAGAAATCATGCAATGGAAAGATGGGTATTTCAACATGGATGGTCAAATAAGAACCTGCAGACATATGAGTGAAGACCTGAAATGCACGAGAACATGCCATGCAGACATTTGCATTCCCAAGCTTACTCTCTTCCCACTCTCCTCTACACAAAGATTGCTAAGGGGTAGGCTATCTTGTGTGGCCAGCACTGTCTATACTTGACTCGGCACCGTGGCTTCTCACAAAGCTACAGGAGCCATAGGCTCTATCTAGTGAACAAAGGGCCCAGGAACTCAGACCCAGCACCTTGCCCCACATGCTGCCCTGCTGTAGGGTTTTTGATGTGACAGGCTGGATCCTGTCCCACCCAACATGTCACCTATGTTCATCTTAGCTCTGTATTCATGAGACCTTCCTAGCTGTAGGAACCAGAGCTGCCTGTGACAGAACAGCAGGAAGGAAGAGGGTGGGATCCCAGGAGCTGCTGGCAGTGCACAGCAGTGTCAGCAGACAGGAATAATGAAGACAATGTCTGAAACCATTACTGTTTGTATATCCAGGTGTTCACAGGTACTTCCTCTGTGCCAGGCACTGTGCTAAGAGCGTCATCTGAGCGCTCAATAGCATTTGCAGGGCAAGGATAACACTCTGCATACGTCTTCTAACTTGAACTTCAAATCCTGTGTCATCCATGTCCTAAGCAAACAAACTAAAAACTCAGATGAGTTCAAGAACCCACCGACAGCCCCAAAGCTAGCACTCAACAAGCCAGATATGCAGACTCTGATAGAAAGCTAAAATTGAGAGGCTTGCAAACTCCTTCTCTAAAAGGCTAGGCAGTAAATAGTGCCAATGTTTTCTATATTGAGGCTCACAAAACAAGTGCCCTGCATTTACCTGCTAGACTGGAGCAGCAGCCTCAAGGCCTCCCTGACCTTCCCCATCCTGGCCTCCCTTCTTCATGTCTCTCAATCCTATTTTCACAGAACCACATGGAAGGGCTTTCTTTGAGTTCCTGTATCTACCTAAAAACTGGATCAGCCAAGGGGAAATACAATTGCCTGTAAGCTCCTTAGGGAAATAACATCAACTGAGAAAGATTAAACTCTTACCATAGAAGAAGAGACTAAAAACCAGTCACCTCACTCAGAGCACTGTCAGCCCACTGTCCACACCCAGAGCACTGTGTCACTGTCCACACCCAGAGCACGGTCAGCTCATGGTCTCTACCTAGAGGCCACCGCCTGTACCCACAGCACCATGTCAGTGTCCACACTCAGAGCACGGTATCAGCCCACCGTCTACTCTTTGGGCCTCTCATCTCCTTTCTAGACCCACCTCTGTGCCCCACTGGCCTCTTTCCTAAGAGGAGTGTACAGAGGCTTTAGCCTTCTCTGAGCTTCTGAGTTAATGTGCTGTCTGTGAACATTAATGCATCTGTTTGCCTTTACTCCTGTTAATCTATTTATTGTCAAATCCTTTTATCAGACATAAATATCCAGACCATTGGAGAGCAGAGGGTAAGTTCCTTCACCTCTATGTAGGCCACAATGCCTCTGTCACTCTCCTTCACTCTGTGTGAGTGCAAGCACACACCATGGAAATGCATGAGCACGTCTGTGCTCCAACAAAATTTATTTGTAAACAGTAGAGGACTAGACTTGACTCATGGGTCACACAATTTGCTGGCCCCTGCTCTGTGAGAATGAAGGAGAACCTCTCCTTACCATTTGGCATCGATTTTTGTATCAAATAACATGATAAATTGTTTTTTCCAAAGTCCTTGAATTGACACACGGCTTCAGAAATGTTAAGCCATAGAAAGCACCCTCTGCTAGGTTTGCAGTTTCTTGGGAACCACCAAGTTCTTTCAGATACAAACACTACAGCAAGTGGCACCCTCCTCCGTTCTGAAACTTCATCCTTCAACATCTGTTTTAGTGCAGTTCCCAGTAGCAAGCAAAAGAAACATGTTCTTTCTATCGCCAGGGGCAGGATGAGGCCTCACAGAGAAAGTGGAAAATCAAGCAAATGAGAAACTACATGCTTTTTTCTCCAGGGAGATGGAACCTGAGACTACCTTGCTCTGGTTACTCTAGTTTAGGAGCCTCTGGGCTGATGACCAGAGATTTCCACACAGAACACACAGGAGCCCTTACATGCCTAGCTCCAGACAGTGTCTGAACCTGCAGAGCCATAAGCAAACCTACAGAGCCATCAGTGAATAAATAGCTCTAGTCATCACTAGGATTCATTTCCTCCCTCTGTCCCTTCCCTCCTTTTGTCTTGAGACAGAAAGAGAGAGAGAGAGAGAGAGAGAGAGAGAGAGAGAGAGAGAGAGAGAGAGAGAGAGAGAGAGAGAGAGAAAGAGAGAGAGAGAGAACAACTTGTGGGGGTAGGTTCTTTCTTTCTACCACGTGACTTCCAGGAATCAAAATCAAGTCATCAGACTTGGGGGTGTTATCAGACTTAGGGTCACAGTTGGGTCTGACCACCCATCTTCAACAAGCCAATTAAAAGAGCTAAGTAAGTGAAAAGCAGAAGAAAGAGATTTAATTAATGTGGCAATACTAGGAAGAAAGACTGGGGGGGGGGGTAGCTAGGATCACAGTCCCGTACCAATGAGCACAACTGAAAGTATACCTAATATGTGAACAAGCTCCAGCAATCCACTGAGATGATCTAAAAATAAAACCAACATTACGAGCCGGACATAACCCTTTACTTTGATCACTTTTAAGCACTCTCTCTAAAGGATCTGAAGGAATGTGTCCTTTGACTTCATTTTGCTCTGCTGAGGCTTCTTCTCACAAGTTATCTCACAGTAAGTTTTTAATTCCAGTTTTCTGGGTGTTATCCCCAGATGGTTCAGAAGTAAAGCCTGGGACACTCAGCTGAGAGCTGGTGGCGGTTGTGCCCCCAGCCAATGGCGACTATTCAGAAGCTGCAGGCTGCTGTAAGCCAATACTTAGAGCACCCTCCACTTCTGCCTTGTTTCTTCTCCATCTCAAAGACTTGATGGGAAATTCTCCAGAGGACTGAATGTATTTGGAGGTGAGAGTTTGTTTGGTCTAAGAAAAACATCCCAGTGGCACTGCTGATCAGCTCCCCAGTCCCCAATGAGGTGCTATGCTCCTGGGCTGGGCTGGACAGTCTCTTCATGTGTGAGTCTCTATGAAAGACTGCTGCATCACTTTCCAGTGTGTATTCAGGACAACCAGGGCAACTGTCATCCGTTCCCACTTTGATAACGGACATAGTTTTCTCTTGGGCTTTTTGCAATACAGTGCTTCCTTTTTCTTTCATAGTTCACCTAACAGCACTAAGATTTATGAGGCCTTTCCTGGTAAATAAAGCCAGTCTCTGAAGTTGGACAAAATCCTTGGTCTGTATCTCAACCCTGACAGTTGTTGATTTGGGGCCAATTATTTAAATTCACAAGCTCTTAATTTCTTTCCTTTCTAAAAGGACATTATTTTAGGCTGTACTATGCCCACTGTACATTAAATAATAAATAATAACATTAAGATTCTTGTGCTGTAATAATATTAGGAGTAGGTAGTTGGTTTCTGCTGAACAGAGGGGGTAGGCAGGAAATCTATAACATTTGTATACATTCCAGGTCAAAACAGTTATCTCTGCACCAGTGTCCTAAGATCTCAGGCCATTAGCAAGTAGAGGGAGTGCAGGAGTCCTAGGTGCAGACTGTCTGGAGCTTCAGGATGAAGGAAAGGGAACTCTTGAGAGACCCAAGAATCAGAAACAGTCATGAGAATTCAGCAGTTCTGTGGTCAGAGATGAGTCCTTTAACCCCTTGGAGGCTTAACTGTGTGTATTACAAGATTAATACTGCTTGCAAACTGGTTTCAAACGGTTGCATGAAAGAGTGTATGTGAGCATGGTTCATGAACTGAGTAAAATGGGAGAAGCCATGTTGCCATGCAGAGTGTTTTCGTGTTCATGAGTGCTGTATTACTCTTGGAACATGGATAAAGCATGTGATTAGTGCTATAAATAACCCAGTTTATCAAAGTCCTGCTTGAACAAGACATTTAACAAACACTCATAAAAAACATTCTTGAAACTACAAGCTCACTTGTACAGTAGTATTTGCTTCAAGTACTATGTTTATCTATGATGTTTTATAGTGCAAATGTCATACAATGTAAGATAGACAGGTAATATGTGGATACATGTGGTCATGTACTTATTGGTATTTACATACCTCAGAAACAAACACATAAGCAATTCTTCCCTCACACCCATTTTGATTTGGATATAACCATTCCCACAAGTGCACATCTGAATACTTTCTAAGAGTGTGGTGTGATCTTTTTCTTCCACTCAGACTCAGACCACTAAACTTCTGCCTTCTCTGACTCCCATGGAGTCTGTCCCCCTTTCTGCTCATACAGGCTCTCCTGCAGCCAGTGGGGGTGTACTTTCTGCCCCCAGAGTGAAAAGATCTCAACTGGCATGAGGGTGAATACTCAACTGTTTTCTCTAAATTACCTAGAGCTTTCATCAACTATTTTTGCTTCATCAATTCTACAGAGTTTTAGTTGTTTTTGTTTTTTCCCCTTCCAGTGGGTCTTTTTTATATAAAATGCAAGAAAGATAGCCATAAAATTATATGCTTCTCTTGGAGTCAGGATAAAAGAGAAAACTTTCATTGAAAGAATGATTTTAGCCTCAGACTCCCTTGCCTGCACAAATATGACATACACGAAAGTGACATTTATCAGAGCAAGAAAATGTTATTCTGTGTGTTTTGATGGTAAAACTTTGACCCCAGAAGCTAAGCAAATAGCCAAGTTCTCTCTCTTTTATCCAAAGATTTCTGGCAGCAAATAAGATAAGGGCCTTTTCTGGGTTAGGCTGGAAGGAGAACAGAAGGCAGAAGGCTTGAGTGGTGTATGCATTGTTAATCACAAAGGAAGAAGATAAAAGGGCACACTGTGAGTCAGGCTCAATCTGGCTTTTTCTAGTAACATAGCCAGATCAGTCCCTCCAGGCTGCTGGACCCAGGCAGGTTTCTAGGAGGCTGGTTGGATTTCTCTGTGATGTACACTGGGTAGGAAGCTCACTTTCTCCAGCAACACTGACGGCTAAGTTTCCTTCCTTCCTTCTTCCTTCTCTGCCTTCTCCTTTCTTTTTCCTTCCCTTTCTCCTTCTCTCCCTTCTTGCAGTTACAGAGTTTCCTTTTGTGGGTCCTTAGTCCATAGGACTTGGAAGGAAACTTGAGATCAATTTTATTGGAGTTTGGAAGAAAACAAGGGGCTAAACAACCTTAAATTTCAGCAGTTGCCAGAAGGAGGGAAATAGAAAAGAGAGAGAAAACCATGTCATTTGAAAGCAGTCATATGGTAAAGGATGTGGGAGGCTTCAGACAAAGTGAGAAAGCCCAAAGTGCCATCACTATAGTTATGAGACTTAATATTGAGTATGTGTTGGATCCATTCTTCTATGGGTGCTAACCTGACGTTTAAGGGTGCAATTATCTTTTTCATTCTAAATTAGCATTTTCAAAAGCCAAAGATTCAACTGGTGAAAGTGTGTGCAGGCCTTGGGAAAAGGGATAGAAAAAGGGAAAAGGGGAAGTTATACTTTTCTGAGTAACTCAGAACGAGAGGTAAGTTTAGCAGAGCTATATGTCAGGGAAAGATTAATACTTTATCTCATTAAAGGGATAATTATTCCTTCCATCTCCTCACCATGGCTTTAGGGGTCACATTATTTCTGAGGGGTGGTATCTTGATGAGGTGATTGACAGGCCCAGCTACATTAACTTTTTTTTTTTAATGTTGTATTTGCTCTAAAAGGAGGACACAATAATGTATAATGTAATCTTTGGAGCAGATTAGAATGTTATGTCTCCTTGAGGGCCAGAGGTATATTCCATTCTTTTAACCAGGAGTTAATGGTTTTCTCTTCCTGGGCCTCAATAAACCCCTGGAATCCACCTACAAAGACTCTTAAGATTGTAACAGGTCTTCAAGAGCTGAAACCCTCTCTGGGTATGATGCTACATGCCTTATCCACAGTACTTGGGAAAGTAGAACCAGGCAGATTTTAATGAGTTCAAGGCCAGCCTGGTCTACATGCTAAGTTCTAGGCCAGCCAGTGCTACATAGTGAGACACTGTCTCAACAACAACAACAACAAAAAAGGAGTTGAGACCCTAAGATCATTCAGGAGATGTGTTGAAACTGGAAACTAGATATAACTTAGCTCCATTGAGAAAACCCAAAGCTGTTCATGAGAAAGAATTCAAGTATCTAGACCCTCATACCTCCAGTGCTCGTTTAGGAGAAGAAAGATAGCTAGAAGCCAGAGTCCCCTCATGCCAGTCCTCGCCTCTGGCCAGGAACATGAAAGGTGCTGCTGCGTTCTGGGTCCCTGCACTAAAGCTGCCAGATCTGTCTCCACCTCACGTCCTCATCAGCTCAACTCACGTACGGTTATGAAGACTAAGAACTCAAGGGAGGGCTGGAGTCACCCGGCCTTCTATCAGCCTCAGGAACATGGCTCAAGGGCAGGAAGTCAAGAAACCTCTGATCAAGAGGCTTTGGCATCTGCTGAGACCATCCCTCTGCAGGGCCAGCAGCCATGCTGGGCACAGTGGTGGCATGGGCAGGATCCAGCAGTCGCTGGCAGGAAGGAGCGCTGCAAGGTGCCCAGGCAGGGCCTCCGAGAGCGAAGGATGGCCGTCTTTGGGACAAAGGCTGGGTACTGACACTGGTGTAAGACTCTTGTCTGAGTCTGACATAAGCAAACCCAGGCTGACTCCCTGAGGCAGGCACTTGCTCTGGGAAATACTGACATTTTCTTTATAGCGCAGTTTTATTTTCACCTGAATCAGATGACTCCTAAAGTAACGAACTCTGAAGCCCCATTCAGGACACAACCGCACAGGGCAGAGTTTGTTTTGTCTTGTGTAGCACTGGCTGCCCTGGGACTGATGCTAGTCAAGGATGACCACAAACTCCTGATTCTCCTGCTCACTTCCCAAGTGCTGGGATTGTAGATGAGTATCACCAATTTCTCCCTCTGATGTAAAAAAGCTTCGTACCTTGCTCAAGGTAGCATAATTAGCAAATGTCAGAATAAGACTGTCCCCTGACTCAGTGACATTTCCAGGAAAGTGGCCCTGGGACAATGACATCAAATAAGATGGCACATGACAAGCTACAACAAAGGGCAGATGTGCAAAACTAGGCAACCTGGAAGCTACAGCTAAATACTTTTTTTGTCATTTTTGAACCATTTTCTCCAAAGATAATTTTTTAAAGTTTAATTCCTACTTTCTAAATTAAAAGGGGGGATGGATAAAAATGAACTGAATATAGTAATAATGGGTAAATCAACAAGTATTTAGAAATATCACAAGTATAATTATAAAACATATTTGGACAATGGCAGTTTGGTAAGCAGCTTCTGCTTATATCCCTAATACTGGAAATTATAATTCCTGTCTCACTCTGAAGCTTGTACCTCTGAGCCTGTGAGTCAGGGCACACGAGCAAGCCTGGTCCCTGGAGATGACAGCAGGGCTCAGAAGGATCCACTGCCTCACAGAGGACTGTCTCTCTGGAGCTCTCAGGGTTCCTGTGATAGATGGAGGTAATTACCTAGGCATGTACAGGACTCTCTCGGCCACCACAAAGCCCACCCTGAAGAAGAGGTTGCTGGCTGGGATGAACGGGAACACGAGGAACAGCAAGCCGGCCAACACTTCCTTGTGCTCCAGCCTCTGAAACACACAACAGGGAAAGGACATGTGGATCTCGGTTCAACTCTGCCTCAGACAGCATGTCACCAGAACCCTCAGGTTCTCAGTGATAACTGACATCCTAGAGCTGAACTGACCACAGGAAGACCCAGTTAGAGGTGCTGGCTCGTCACACACCCATCTGTGCCCAATACACTCCTGTCACCAGACACATCTGACATGGGCACAGTTGGTGGTGACCACTGCCCACCACTCTGGGAAGCCTGAGAACTTTGCTGCTCAGTCTGTCCCCACCCCTCTCCCATGGCCTCGGGACTGTACAGAGGGCAAAGCAGCTGGGCAGAGCCAGGCACTGAGATACAGTGGTACCCTCTCTTAAAGAAGAAGCCAAAAGGGTCACTAGCAGGAGCCAAGTTTTGCATAAAAGAGATGCTGTTCTGATGGCAAAATTGAGGGTGCCCTTGAGGGTCAGCTGAATTGCAGGTTTCCTGGTACCTCTCAAACTAAGGTAAAGCAGACTTTTATTTATTATTTATTTATTTAATTTATTTAGAGACAAGATCTCTCTGTAGCCCTGGCTGGCCTTGACATACAATAATCCTTCTCCCAAAGCCTCTCCATTACTGAGATCATAGGCATGGCTACCAGGACTGGCTGCAAAACTTTTTAAATTAAAAACCACTATGAGCTGGGTGGTGGTGGCGCACACTTTTAATCCCAGCACTCAGGAGGCAGAGGCAGGTGGATGTCTGTGAGTTTGAGGCCAGCCTGGTCTATAGAGTGAGTTCTAGGACAGCCAGGGATACACAGGGAAACCCTGTCTCAAAAAAAAAAAAAAGAATAGAAAATTAGAAGGAGGAGGAGGAGGAGGAGGAGGAGGAGGAGGAGGAGGAGGAGGAGGAGGAGAAGAAGAAGAAGAAGAAGACAACTCACTAAATTGGTAAAGGACATTTTCTTAGTATTTGTAAAGATATTTCTTAGTCTTTGTGTAACTAAAATTAGTGAAAATTAACTTGTAATGGTTCTATTAACTAAAATCTCTCTCCACAGAGTTCCGGGAACCCCGCAGGAGAAAGAGGAGGCAGAAAGAGTGTAAGTTCCAGAGAGGATGGAGGACACCAGGAAAACAAGGCCCTCTTAATCAACATGAGCAAAGCTCCTATGAACTCACAGAGACTGAGGCAGCAAGCACAGGGCCTGCAAGGTCTGCACCGGGCGCTCTGGCTTCTATTACGGCTTCTGGGTTAGTGTTTCTATAGGATTCCTGAGTGTGTGAACAAGTGGGTCTCTTTTCTTGTGCCCTCTCTTGGGCTCTTTTCCTTATGTTGGTTTGTCTTGTGTGACTTTAATGTGATAGTTTTGTTTTTATCTTACTATATTTTATTTTGTATATTTTTAAAAAATGAATGAACAAAGGTAAACCTAGCACTTGGGTGGAGGTTAACAACAGCACTGTTGTCTATACCTGCTGGGAAAGAGATCAACTTTCTCCAGGGGAGTGGCACAACTGAAGCTGGGCAGTAGGAAGGAGGAGAAGATCTGGACAAACTTGGGGGAGGGGAGAATATGATTAAAATACACATAAATTTAATAATAGTTTTAAATAATAAAAATAATTTTAAAGAAGAAAAGTGGCTTTTTTATTTACATGTTGTAATAGACAATGTAGATGGAACTGTACTTCCGTATGTTTATATGCAACAGATGTGCTTGAAGAGTTTTAGTTAAAATACACTTGAGGATATGGAATGTTGTTAGTTTAGTGGTAGACCCTGTAATCCCAGTATTCATAAGGCAGAGGTAGGAGGACTGCTGCCAGTCCCCGGCTAGCCTGTGCTGCAGAGGGAGACTGTTTCAGAAACAAACAAAAGCTTAAGAGTAGAACTTGGTCTACAGGCAGCTAATGGTTGCTAGGGGAGGAAGAGGCATTTCCATTGCTGGTATGGCCACAGGTAAGCAGCCTCTACTCCTGTAAATAAACACTCACCCAGGATCTTATAAGGAACCTGAATGAGATAATTTTTTTTTAAAAGCATGAAAACAGAAGTGTACAAGGTAGGAAGATCAGTAGAGGGAACCGGGAAAGGATAATGGAGGGCAAAGTGCTAAAAATACATTATATAATGTATGAAAATGCCATAATGAAACCCATTATTATGTATAATTAACACATGCTAATAAAAAACAATGAAGGAGGGCTGGAGAGATGGCTCAGCCGTTAAAGGCTAGGCTCACAACCAAAAATATAAAAAAACAAAGAAGGAAACCAAGTAGAACTTTCCATGTCACATACTGCATCTTTAATGATTCCCATAAATATTTAAAGTACTATATTACTTTTAATAACTAGAAAAGAATAAGATAATATCAAAAAACATAAATAAAATTCCCTACCAGGAACTACAAATACTCTAAATATGCAAAGTAAAAGATTTGTCACCAGGATTTTATTAAAATCTTTGTCTTATTAACTACCACGTGCAGAGTAATGAAATCTCTTGGAGAGATTCCCTACAATTTGAATAGTTTCTCTCAAATGATTTCTTTCTGTTAGTAATGACCTACAGGAACCAAACTCCTTAGAAGAAAGGGGATAAATGTCATTTTAGTGGCTTCCAAATCAAGTAGGCACAGAGGAATGTTATGTGTATATGCATCATGCACATATACATACATATGTATATATTTCTAGGATCTCCCCAGACTGCCAAATAAAAATGTGAAAAAGAAGAAAACGAGGAGCCAGTTGACTGTGTTAAAAAGCTACAAGCTGTCTGTTTTAGTTTTCTTTCTGTTGCTGTGATTAAACACTCTGACCAAAAGCAACCTAGAGGAAGAAAGGGTTTATTGGATTTACATGTCCAAGTCACAGTCCATCACTGGACGAAGTCAGGGCAGGAATTTGAAGGCAGGCCTGATTGCTAGTCTACATACCATTACCTCTATCCAAGGAACTTGGTTCACAACCAAAGAAGTAAGATAGGAACCAGAGTGTGGCTTGGTGGTCAGAAGGTAGGCTTATGCTCAGGTAGCTTTCTTATGCAGTTTAGGACCACATGCTTAGGGAATGGTGTCACCTACAGTGAGTTGGGTCTCCCTACATCAATTAATAATCAAGACAACCCCTCACAGACATGCCCACAGGTCAGTCTGACCTCAGAAATTCCTTAATTAGGATTCTCTTCTTGGATAATTCCAGACAGTTAATCAGGACACTGTCCTTCTAATTCAGGCAACAGTCTAAGGTTGCCAAGGGTATTTCAGTTCAAGGACCTGGACACATAGCAAACAACAAACACCCACCTCAGAATCCTGTTGTACCAGGTCAGGGATTTCTCACTACCAAACACTGAAGATAAAGCCCAGAGTGAGTGCCTTCTCTATTCTCAGCTCCTCATTATCCTTGAATCTATACTGAGTACCTTGAAAATAATCTTTTTATTCAGTTTTAGTTTGTAGAGATTGTTGACTTTCACTTTCAGCTCTTTGAAAGCTAATGTCCAGAAGAAATCAATCTCTGATTCTCCATTTTAATAGATCTAACTCCATGGTTCATTCAAAACACCACAAAAGCTGTTATGTGTAGCAATGCTCTTATGGATGGAGATAATAGATCGAGCCAGGCCAATTAGATAGATAATAGACTGATGTGGCCGAAAGACTGACCTTACCCTCAGCACTCTACTTCAGAAACCAAGAACGCTGTTCCAGACTGCAATGGAACATGCTGAGGTAGATGCATCAGAGAGTCCATCTGCTCTGCACAAAGGATCTTGAATCCATTCCCCAGTGAAGCCACTGACAATCACATTCTGGGTGGCTGTTTACATTCTTACCCTAGCAGCCTTTCCAGCCTCTGCTTTTCTCTGGCAGTGACTAGCTTGCCTATCTATGGCCAGCTCCTGCCTAGAATTTCTATGTTAGTCTTTGAATACTGATTGTTCCTCCAGGCTCATGCAGGACTTAATCCCAAGGCTCATGTTCAAAGTATTAAGAATATGAAAACTTAACTTGATAATGACATTCAGAGGTAGAGTCCTGTAAAGTGATTAGATTTGATGTAGTTATTAGCATGAGTGAATCCTTTAGACCTTATGAAGAAGACCACACAAATGAGCGCTATATGCATACTTCCTCCATGATTATGATACAGGCAAAGGGGCACCCTCACCAAAGTCTGTGTCATGCTGTGTGGACTTTGAGCTTTCAAAACTGTAAGCCAAACAAACCTCTTTTAAAAGGATTTTGCCTCATATTTTGTTATGTCAACAAAAACCAGATGAATTCATTCTCTAAGTTGCCACTCTCACCCTATGTGTCCTGCTGGGACTCGGGCTCAGGGCAGCAGAGAGAAGGCTGCAGGGATAGAAGAGAAAGCACAGTTTTAAGGAAGATCAGAAGTCTGGCACAGGTGAGCTGGTGAGGCTGGCTCCAGAACACCCAGACATGTTCCTGTCTCCAAACAGTGCTGATCACTGCTTTCCTGTTAGGCTTCAGCCCCTTGGTAAATCTCTTATTTTAAGATTAGTGAAGCTATAAATATTTATAGCGTTGTCTAAAAACCAGAAAGATGGGGTCTGGAGAGATAGCTTAGTTGATAAAATGCTTGCCTTGTAAACATGAGAACCTGGGTTGGATCCTAACACCCACGTAAAAAGCCAGGTGTCATAGTGTCCTGAAATCTCAATGCAGGGGGAGTGGAAATGAGTAGACCCCTGGGGTTCACTAGACAGCCTGCCTGACCTACTTGTTGAATGTTGGGCCAGTAAGAGACCCTGCCTCAAAAACCAAGGTGAGTTGCCAGAAGAATGACAGTCAGACTTCTTCCTTGGCCTCCACATGCACACACACACACACACACACACACACACACACACACCATTCAAGCCGATTCCTGGGGGCGGGTTACAGGTGCCTCACTCCTCACTCTACACATTCAGGACCCTGACAAGGCTCTAAGAAGATGGGTCAAGGATAGTCTCCTAGGAGATGAGCATACTCCATATCTCAGGTTGGACAACTGTTTATTCTCCTAGACTGATATTGGAGGGACGAGTTCAACTGTGGCAGAATGGGTTCAACACCAGTGTGGCTGCCCTGCACTCTGCCTGGCTCAGGCTGGTGGTGTCATTTCCTGACTTTCCTGAGTGCTGACATTTCCTGGTAAATGCTCACAGAGTAAAAATTTAAAGGGGGAAACGAATGGAGAGATTATACCCGCTCTGAGACAAAAGGAGAGAGCATAACTCCACGCCTTCTCTCAGCCAATTTAAACACTGCTTTTTCCCAGCCCAGACTCCTGGCCAAGAGGCACTGCCAGATTTTCTAATGAACGGAGCCGGAGGCGGGTTGAATCACAGCATTCAAAACTGACATTTTGGATTTCTGGTCTTTGATTTTGAATCTTGGTTGTTTTTTCTGAACAAAGCTTTGTGTTTGATTTGTACTTAATTAATGGTCTGAACTTTCTTGCCAACACTGGTTCCCGAGATTTCTACTTCTTATCTCATTCAAGTGTACAATTATACAATTACACTGCGGGGTTAAATGAGGTGGAATGCTGAAGTGCTCAGACTACCTTACTCTGAGCATAAGCTAATTTATAACTTTACTTGGAAATGTAAAGTCAGATTTTTACTTAAACGTGTTGTTAAATGTTTAAAGAAAATCAAGGCAGACATCTTCAAAGGTAACTTACAGGATAATGAGTATAAAAACATGCATTTGCTTTAAGCTAGGTAAGCACCCAAAAGGAGTTCAGAGAAGTCAGCAAAGTAGAAAATGCTGCTAAATAAATCTTCACCCAATTAGAATGAAAATATTTCAGTAATTTAGGGAGGCACGGGGGAGTCAGAAGTGACTGTCTTCATCGCTAGCTTTGGTTATGAGCAAACATGAAAACAGGGAGTAAAACCTACATATTTTTGTTTTAGAAAGAGTTAGACTGGAAGGAAGTGGCAAGATGAGCTATCTTCTAAGGGTCTACTCAATTTACAAATCCCTCTGTGACCTGCTAATCTGCATTAGTGGATGACAGGAAGAGGCAGGAACATATGCTGGGGGAAAGCTGCCATTAAATTTCAGGATGTGGCTTTTGGCAATTACCTGTCAATCCAACCAGTGGGAAGTGAAGGTTTCAAACTCAGGGTGAAAGCTAGGCATGGCTGTGCACACACCTGCCATGCCAGCACTTGGGGAGTCCAACCTGGGCTACATAGTGAATCCCCCCCCCCCCCCCCCCCCCCGCCCCACTGTGTGTGTGTGTGTGTGTGTGTGTGTGTGTGTGTGTGTGTGTGTGCATGCGCATACACACAGGTATGTGAGGAAGTGTGTGCTCACCAGTAAGAGCGTGTATGGAGTCCAGAGGTCACACTGGATGTCTTTCTCCATAGTTCACTTCATTTTTGAGACAGTCGTTCAGGGAACTTGAAGCTGAATGCTTGGGTTATGCAGATGTCCCGTGAGCCCACAGGCTCTACCTAGTTCTGCCTCCTGGCATGGGGGTTACCAGCACATGCCACCATGCTGGACTTTTATGTGGATTCTGGGAGTCCAAATTCAAGTCTTCATAAGCACTTGACCCACCCAGACATCTTCCCAGTCTGAGAGACTCCTAATCCTAACCACAACAAAACAAAACAAAACACCTGAGATCTGACTGACTCCAAAGCCTGTCCTTTTTTTTTTTTTACAGCCAACTTCAAGTGTAGGTAGAAATGTCAGGGCAGGAACACCAACAACGGTCAGGTGCTTCCCCGTGGAGGAAGCCAGATGAGGTGCTACATGGTCTACAAAATCTCACCCCTTCCGGCATCTAAGAGAGGGTACCAGAAGAACACAAGCCCCGGTGTCCTACAGTCTACACAGCACTGTTCCTTGTCACATGTCCTGCTCGAGGGAATCAAGGAATGGTTTGAGATGGCCATTACTCTCCTGAAACCCAACATCCGAGACCAGACACCTGACATATACATGCTCACTGACTGAAGCCAGTTAAGACATAACTTTTGGGGCCAATGAGACGGCTCCATGAATAAAGGTGCCTCCACCATGCCTGACAACCTGAGTTTGACAGCTAGGATCCATGTGGTAGAAGAAGCACACTGACTCCTACAAGCTATTCTCTGACTTCCACACACATGCATGCCCACAGGTACGGGCTCACACACATGTACACACACACACACACACACACACACACACACACACACTTCACACACACACACACACACACACACACTTTTTTTTTTAAAGGCAGACTTCACAGACCTTGGTTACTGAATAACAAATCATTGTTATATCTGAAAAGGACTGTAGGGGAGATAATGATTACTTTTGGCATGACAAATTAAACACTATGATGGAATTGTCTTTAGCAAATCAAGTAAAAGAAATTAATTTTAGGGACCACAGAGATACAGAGTAAGCTGAGGGACAATGGCCTTCTTCATTCTAAATCTTGATCTTGTTCTAAACAATTTACAAACTGCTGAGCATGGTTCGTCTAGGAATGTAATGTGATTGACACTCAGGGTTCACTCAGACAGAAGGGACTCAGGAATGAGGAGGAATTTGGAGAAGTACCGTAGGACCTCATCAGACATCTAGACTTCAGGAAGTGGGTCACATGTGCCTAGGCTTGTTTGGTAGAATAGCAACGACCCATGATACAAGAAGTGCTATTATGTTAGGCAGATATTTGCTACTGTAACAAAATGTCCCAGAGATAATCAATGGAAAAGATAAAAAGTTCATTTTACTCAGTTTTGAAGCTTTAGTCCATCATTGGTTGGATTGCTGCTTTTGGTCCTATGGGAAGGTAGCCCATCACTGAAAGGTCTAAGCCCATCAGAGTGACAAAAAAGCAAAAAGAAGAGCAAGTGGAGCCAAAGCTCCAGTGGGCACACCCCCAGTGACCTAACTTCCTTCCTCTAACCTCCTACCTAAAACCTCAACTAGGCAGGGACCATGTCTTTAGTACATGACCTTTGGAGAACATTCAGATCCAAACTCAGGTAACCACAGAACCCAAGGTCAACAAACTTAATTCACAAGAATGTCTCAGGAACGGAGGGAAGGGGAGAACAGTCAATCATCCTTCCCTTTGTAAGGACTCATTGAGGATCAAGGATGGATTTAAATACAGCAGAGTGATGACTGGATCTGCCTCTGCTGGGGTTGAGGAAGCAGGCAGAATAGGAGTCAGATGTGCTCTAAGTCACTTTGTCCTATGGATGGGTGTGGCTGGCAGAAATGTTTTCTTACCTACCACACTTGTGCGGGGACTTCTGCTAAGCAGGCACCCCCCAATGCAGGATGCTGTCAACATCTCTCAGTGACAAGAAGCTCTTCTTGTCTTTCAGTGACAAGAAGCTCTTGCCGAGAGCTGCGTTTCATCTACCCACATGGAACTGCCTCAGAGGATGAACACTTGTTCTGGGCTCTTTGATTTAATGAGAAGGAGGAGACATAAGGGGCACATGGCTGTGTTCTAGTGAAGACCCACCTGGCTTACAGGAGCATCTCTTAGCAATAACTCACCCTGCTTTATCAAACAAACTGCAGAGAAGCGTCTGGCTTACTTCAGGTCACTCTGTAAGTAGATGACAAGATTAGGAATCCTCTTTCCTAAGCACTAAAGGAAAAGGACACTGAGATTTAGGCATCATCAGGTAGATTTGGTTTCTGTCCCCAGTCAGTGTCCTCATCTAGAATCAAAATATCTTCTCTACCAAAATGCGTTACAATTCAGAGGATAGGTCCTGTTTTTCTGTTTCTGAGGTATGTGGTAGTGAAAGCCTGGTGGATAATTCTTTTCTCACAGAGACAGTTAGAGTGCTCTTTTCACAAATTACTGGCCTGGCATTCTTCTCTCATTTTTCACTATGGGTTCAACTCACCACAGCTTAAATTTACTGGACTAATAACATGGGGCAAAGGATGGAAAACAGGCTTTATAATTTAAATTGGTTTCAAACACCTCTAATTTTCCAAATCCAGCCACGTACATACCAACTTTCTTTGTTTCAAAGCAAGGAAGAGACACCCATCAAAGGGCCTGTTTCTGTCAAACACTCGACCATTTAATGAGAGGACACTTTATAAAAAGTAAAATCTGACATCAAAGAACAAAACAGACCCACAATCATGAGGTGGGGGTCATGCTTTTCTTGGGGAATGCTTGTGATGTTCTAAGAGAAAAATATTCTCAACAGAAAAACCAAGGGTAACGTATTTCTTTAGCAAATGTTGGTGTTCAATTATTTTCAAGTGAAGATGCTGATATGATGGGAGCCTAAATGTATAAAAACTCAAATTTACTTGCCAGTTACTCAAATCCAAACAAGCGGTGGTGCCTGAAACAGAGGGAATTTTCAGGGCAGTGCCAAGGAGGGCAACATTAGTAAATGCTGTTTTTTCCCAATTAATCATTGTTTAATACCAAATGCCAGACTCCTGGGTTACAAGCCCATAGCCAGTCTGGCCACTGGAACTGGCCAGATCCTCTTGCAAACACTAGAGGCCCCTGGCAATCAGAGCCAGATGGGTTACAGAGAAGAAAGTATGCCTTTGACAAGATTCTGCCCGAATGCAATCACTTATTGGAACATGCTGGCTCCAGGAAGCTCCAGAGACTCCCTCCTCTGCCCTCCAGCTCTCCTACCAGAATCTTCCATCATCCAGGGCTGGTAACTCATTTGTAATCTTAGCATGTGAGGGCCTAAAATCAGAAAAACCCTAGCTCCAGGATAGCCTGGGCTACATAAAACCATGTCTCAAAAATAAGAAGAGTTTTCCAGGAAAGGTGCCCTCTGTAGTGACCATGCAGCAGGGCACTGGGGACCCTCCAGATATGCTCTTAAAGCAGCAGTGAAGCAGGAGAAACAGCTTTTCCTTGTTCTGGGTGTGGTGTCTCTTTGCTCACACTTCAGAAACAGCCGCTCATAAAGAGTGGAACTGATATTGTAGTTGATATTGCCTCCCTGGACTAGTATTTAACAGATGGTACAATCACAGCAACACCAACCCCACCCCACCCCCACACACTGGGGTGGGGAGGAAAGGAGGTGAGTGGTAACAGTCTCTACAGAATGAAAAACAAAATTCTGTATTGAGAAAAGGCTGAACCACAAGGCAGAAGTGAGGAGGCCAGTCAGGCCAGGGCAATAACTTAGGGCTTAGGCCTTGAACCAGGCAATGGCAGGAAGCGGGAGGAAAAGTGCTCGCAGTATGGCTGACATGACTGAAGTAGAAATGCTGCCGTCGGGGAAGAGGAGGGAAAGAAAAAAACAGAGAGAGGAAGCTTCAAGAATTTTGGCTCAGGCCAACAGGAGAATGCTCTGGGATGGAAAAGGCTGTTGAGGAAATAGACTGATGAGTTCATTCAGCAGTTAATCAGGGATGGTGGACTTGAGACGAGATGCACACACAGACAACCCTTTCTTCTATTAGCTTACGTTAGTGAGATGCCCTAAACATGATTTCATTTATCCTTAATATGCTGCAAGTGAGGAAGAAGTTCCACAGAATGTGCCATGCGTAGAACAGAGACAGAAACACTAAGATTCCTGCTACAAACGTGCTTTCCAATGCCCTCTGCTCTTTAAGCAATGTAGACATAAAACGCTTATTTCCCTTTTAATGAGGAGTAGCTGTTCCCACACTGTGCTCATCCATCCCATGGGTACTATGACCCCCCCACCTTCTAAAGAACCTGATAATCCATCCCTGTTTCATATTTCCCAATTCGATAAGCAACACAACAGGCTTTTTGTTCCCAGCTTCCTGTTTCTATTACTTTTAACTCTGAAACTCATAATTTCATATTTTGTGGCTGAGAACAGATGAAAATAATGTGCTCCTTTAAATAAAACTTTACATTCGGATAGAAACAGAAAGGACTAAATGGCCCAAGGAGTTACAAAAATATATTTGATTTTTTAAGTTTAAAATTATAGGAAGTATCTTACTGCTACATGGTAACAGGTTAGTTCCATAGACTGGTCATTCATTGAAGTAAGAGAAATAACAAGTGTTAAAAAAGAAGATTTAATCCCAGCACTCAGGAGGCAGAGCCAGGTGGATCTCTGTGAGTTCGAGGCCAGCCTGGACTACCAAGTGAGTTCCAGGAAAAGAGTAAAGCTACACAAAGAAACCCTGTCTCAAAAAAACCAAAAAAAAAAAAAAAAAAGAAGAAGAAGAAGAAGAAGAAGATGATGATTACAGGACTGGGAGACTGTGCAGTCATTACCTTTCAAACACTAAATCAGGGTATTGACTGTGGACATTAAAGTTCACTGAGAATCACACAACATACAAATCAAGAAAAACAAATCAAGCTGTTATTGATGCATGAAAACTTCTGTTAGTAATACACAACACTCTAATTCTTCTGTTAAGACACTCGGTGAGTCTTCCAGCTGAGGCATAAACATCAGAGCGGTAGGTAGGCCGTTTGCTTATTAAGTAGTATGACTTGTGTGAATGTGATTGCCCTCTGAAGGCAAAGAATAAAGAAAATTATTTAATGATGTGGAAAAACTCCTGTGGGCCCAGATCAAAGGCAGAGCAGAGAGCACCAGGAACAGGCAGACCACATCACACAGGACACCTGGAAACATGATTTGCAGGTTTCAACTCCAGAGGAAGGAGAGCAGAGGGGCTTCACAAGTGGCATGGCCATCACCCACAAACAGAAAGTCGTGGGAAAGGCTTGGCTGTTGGCCTCTGGTTTTCAGGCACTCACTGAATAAAAAGACGCATTTCTAGTGTGTTTTCTGCCCCACTGTTTACCACAGAGGAATAGAAGAAAGTCAGCAGCCACAGCGTCTAGAGGACTGAGAAGCAGTTGCAAAAGGAAAATAAGGACTGGGCTGGAGACCAGGCCCCAGGAGGCCCTGGACTCAGTCTCAGCACCCTTAAAAGACACTTTCTTAAAAGAAAATTAAGTTTTGATAAAACTTCAAGTACCTTTAAAGACATTCATTACATCTCTCAAGTTTAAAGACCATAAAGATGTGACTCCAGTGTTCACCTATTCCCTGACACTAGCTGTTCTCTTCCAACTCTTCGTTAGCATTCAGCTATAACTACCAGGGTTAGCTGGTCAATGTTAGGTCTTTCAGGCTGTCCATATGTCTAGAAATGAGCTCGAACTGGGCTATAGGGGGACTTCTGGTGAATAGATAAAAGCCAGCATTCCTCAGGAACTTGTGAAACCAGTTTCCATCGGCCAGAAGGAGTCATTTATCTTACCTCTGGCAGAAGGGACATATGGTTCCATTGATATGTACCTGTGGCTGCATATCAAAGCCCATGCTGGCCTCCAGGCTTCCTTAGCTCCTACTCACAAGTACTTGTTATACAATTTTTCCCCAAAGTCCATGATCTCATCCTGGCCCTTCTCACCTCAGATCTTGCTCCCTTTATACCCTCTGTCCTTGGCTATACACGCTGTTCTCACTAGTCTCCCCCGCCCCCAATTGCGATATGCTCTCTTCCTGCTCTTCTCCCTTTTCTCTTGAACACAGCCCTGACCATGTCTAGTCTGCTTTCTTTTTTCTTTACTCTGGACTCTTCCAGATGCCTCTGGATATTTTCTCTCTCTTATGCAGAATAAAAACCTTTCCCTTAATCATACCATGGGACGGTCATGTTGGCAGTTTCTTTACAGTACCACCTCACATACAGTTAAACTAGTGATTTCGCGCCTGCCCTTCTGTGACATCTGAACACACAGACTCTATACACATCTGTGGTGGTCCTGTCATACGATTTGAATTGGGAATGTCACCCACAGGTTCAAGTGTTTGAACTCCGCTATTCTGGGAAGCTGAGACTTCAGAGTCTAGCTGGAGGAAGTACTCTGCTGCGTGGAGGACTTTGGCTAATCTTCTTACCCCATCTCTGCCCCTTGATCTGTCCAGATGTGAGCAGGCAGCCTTGCCTTGCTGCCACAGCTGGGCCATAATGGACTGTATATCCAACTGTGGGGCCAAAGAAATTTTTCCTCCCTTAAGTTTGTCAGTGTGATGAGAAAAGTAACCCATGTAGCATTAAAGGACAGAGAGCAGTTGTTAGAATTTAAAGATGTTCTCTTTCACTGGGGATGAAGGGAGCTGGGTAAGAGGGAGAGGTTGATGCTGATAAATAACAATAACTTTATATATATTCTCACTGTTTGAGCAAGCATGGGTCAGTGGTTTTCTTTGTTACTAAGTCTGCTATCTATACACAGGAGCCCTTTTGTACTCCTGGAGTTGAGCTGCAACACTTTCAGGATGATGGTGACCATGACAATGACCAGACTCTGCAAATGGCTGGAATGTATTCATTGTTCCCCTGTGAGGGCTACTGTGCTGTGTCAGAGGCCCTGGGTGGCCTGGTCTGACCTCACAGCATGGTGCAGGAGGGGAGGGGAACACACACAGGTGAGGACCAGCAAAGTTCATCACCAACCCTGGCCTAGGACTTGAGGTAGCTCTCATCTTACCTCCAGCACAGAGGGGCCAGGCTTCACTTGGGCTGTGTGGCCATGAATTTAAAGTGTGATTACCATATAAAATTAGAATCACAGAAGAGAAGCCACATCTTTCTCACGTATGGCAATGGCAACGCAACAACATGAAACGAGGCGGAGCGCAGCAGAGGTCTTTGATTAAGTTCCACAGCAACACTTGTCTCTCCCCACACTGGATGAGAGGAGAGGGTAAGTTTACTTTCAAATTCATCTCAGAGAAAGGTTACCAATGAAATTCCAGTTCTGTAGTACTGGTCAAGGGCAAATCTGGAAGACAGCTACTGAGGTAGAAAGCTGCGGCCCAAGGTCAGTGTGGCCACAGGTAACATGGCGGCAGAAGGAGGAGCCAGCAGAGACAGGCCGGACAGCTGCCCTGCCTGTGCCCGCTTTGGAGCTGACCTCACACATGGGACCTTGGCAGCGCAGTTTAGAGCCTCAGCTACCAAGAGGCCCCAAACACACGATCTAGAAAGACGGCGTCCCTGTTATCCTGTGAGGGCTTTCTATGAATTAAGAAAATGTGAGTGGGAAAGTGCCGCGTGCGGAGAATGGGAACTAAATGGATACAAGCCAGCGGAGGGGAGGAAAGAGCAGCGTGGGCGCAGACCACTCTCGGTTAACGCCGTCTGCGTCCTCCAAGCTCACTACTGTTTCACCACTCACTGTATTCAAACACGATGCTCAATTCACCAGGGTTTGTAAGGGACATTCTAGAACCCAGTGATCCATGTGGCACTATAATATGTTAGTCTATTATTTTGATGAGCAAAATGCAAAATAATTTCTAGTCATCTGGAATTATGCCTACTTTAACTGTATGAGTCTATGGTATAACAATTTTATGCTGCAGGGTTGGCTAATTTATGCTTCAAGGATAGAGTTGTGACAGATCACATGGGCAGCAACACTTCAAATATCGTGTTCTTTAAAATAGGAAAAAGCAACAGCATGATGTGCCTTCTTTGGTCTCTGTGTGTGTGTGTGTGTGTGTGGGGTGTCCACTTGACTGCTCTGAATCCTGTTCTCAATGAGGTTGGGATGTCCATGTGCAGATAACCACTTTCCAACAGTTGCTCATACTCTAGCCTTGCCTCCTTGTTGAGAATGTGGGCCTTGCTTAGAGACATTAGGTGGGAATCTCTGCACACCAGGTGACTACTCTTTGGGGAGTAGAGAGATGAGGATTGTGATGTGGACTAGCAAGAAGCAAAGAAAGGCTAGGAACGGACACAAAAGGAAGTTCCAGGAGTGACTGCAGCCACCTCTTCAGGTGAGGGGTGCAGGGCTTCCCTCCCCAGTCTGCCTCCTCCAGTCCCCACTGCAGGCACTCTCACGGCTCCAGGGCTGCAGCTACAGTGTCGCCTCCCTAAGGACCTGAGGACCAGGTTTGTTTTCCAGGTCTCAGAGCTGCAGCTGTGACTTGTCCTGATCTCAAGGAAATCATCAGGAGACTGAGATAGGTACACAGATAGGCACAAACCTATGGCCTCTTCCAGAAAAGAAAATTAACACACACCCCCCCCCCAGGGGCCCATGCTCAGAGCAGGGGCAGGAGGCTGGAACCTCTACTCATGACCAGTCTTTGTCATTGTGAGGCCATCAGCCAAGCCAGGGGACCATCTTTTCTCCTCTTCCTCTTTTTATCCAGGTTTTCCTTCTATAGGGATGCTGCAAGGCTATAAAAGTCATTAAAAGTCCTTAAAATCTCAAGAAGACCTGTGAGAATGACATGAAGAGCCCATATCCAACACATTACTCCTGAAAACCACTGGGCAGCATTTCCCATCACTCAGGGAGGCCATTTTAGAGGACAGGTCATAGGAAGGAAGTTACTGGGATGAGGCCAGTGGAAAGAAGCCCCCCAAACACACCATGTCAGAAGGGTGCTTTCCTGACGATGTAAAGTTTGTACAAGCCACAAAGAAAAGCCCATGATTCTCCTGGGGTAAATTCCTTCATGGATGGAACACCCTTCATCTCTCCTCTACACACCTTCAGAGGGACTATCTCACCACGTGAGGGAAAATTAATAGCTTTAAAATTCGTTGTTGAGGAAACCATTTTACTTTAAATTTTTGTTGGAAAGACCTTGAGCCAATGATGAAAAAATTCTAGACTGTTCTCCATATTCTGTAACAGAAGCTTGAATGTCTACCTGGAGAATACAAATACAGAGGAGGAGGAAGAAGAGGAGAAAAGGGAAGATGGGGAGAGGAGAGGGGGGAGAGGAGAAGGAGGAGGGAGACACAGCACTGAAGCAGGGACACTGAACCAGCTCTACCTAACCGGTGGGGTAGGACACAGGGCAGCCACTGCACAGGCATGGGCAGTCTGCCAAAGTTAAAAAGCAAACTTGTACATGAATCAGAAATACGCCCAAGAGAAATAAAACGTATGTCACTGATGGACTAGCATGTCTGACCAGCAAATCCAGGGATCCTCCTGTCCCCATTTCCCTAGTGACAATACAATAGACACATGCCACAGCAGCCCTGGAATCCAAGCTCAGGTCTTCATACTTTCAGCAAAGGCACTGTAACACCTGAGTCATCTCCCAGCCCTGCATGTTGAGAATGCTGAAATTTTTGGTCAGAATTTTAAAACTGTTGCTATTGTTTCTTTGTTTTGGTTTCGGTTTCTGTGTGGATCTCTGGATATCATCTCCACTGTGCCTGGCTGGTTTTGTGGCAGCCAATAATTTGAACAAAAATTATATAGGGATAAATCAGATTAGTGAATGTTTGCCCTCCACTGCTGAACCTATGTGCGTGGGAAGAATTCATTCAGAATTGCCCCAAACAAGTCTCTTTCCAGAGTTTCAAATTCGCATATTATGACCTAGCAGTCACCATGAAGGCATGGGGAGGCTTTTAGGCAGCATTCTGCACCTTTCTCACTTATACAATCCCCCTTAAATCCTAGCTGCTAGCCAGTCATGGTAATACTTGCCTGTAATCCCAGGATTTAGAATTTGAGGCAGGAGGATCAGGAGCTCAAGGTCATCCACAGACAAAACAGAGTTCAAGGCCAGTTTGAGCGACATGAGTCACTGTCTCAAAGCACTGAACAAACAAAAATTCTAGGTGCTTTTGCTTTTTTCTACAGTTCAGCTACTTCCAACCAGGAGACTTGTGAATTTTTATCACCAGGTCTAGGAGGATGAGAATAACCCAGGTGAGAGGCATGCCATCAATGTAGTGGCAATTTCCCATCAATCAATATTTTCTAGTTTTGATCATTTTTTAAATGATTGAATTTAATAATTTTGTCCAGTTTTATATTTTTTTCTGATTGAAGAAGGAACCATCAAATTTAAGTGGTTATGGAGTCTCAATCATACCTTAAACATTTATAAGTATATTATTTATTATGACATTATATCAAATAAATTCCTTCAAATATTAGCTAACCATACCAGGAGGAAATTCTTACTGTTACAAAGTATCTAGACATAATGAAAGAAATTATACAGAGCTGGAGAAATGGCCCAGTGGCTAAGAACAACTGCTATTCTGCCAGAGGAATAGAGTTTGGTTCCCAGCACCCAGTCAGCCAGCTCACAACCACCTCTATCTCCAACTCCGGGGGATCTGACACCTTTTTCTGGCCAACACAGGCATCTATACACACATGGTATACCTACATAGAGACACATACATATATGCATAAATAAAAATAAATCTTTTAAATAAAGACATGATAAAATTAAGATGGGCATGTTCTATTAGCTCTGCTAAAGACTTTTAAATACTTATTACCTATTAGGAAAACTTAATTTGCCAAGTTTTGTAAGTAACATGTGATTTTGACCCAGACCCCCATTATGAAAAGAAGCAGTAGTGACAGAGATGGTCAGTTTTCAATATGAGAATCCATTTGCTCTTAGAGATTACCTTGAAGGCTGCCATGCAGTGTAGGCTCAGCAAGGCCATCGCCACTGCCAGCAGGACAGTAGCCAGGTTCCTCACATCCCACACGGTCTCCACCAGAGGAATACTTCCCACTTGCCAGTCGTAGCACAGGGTGATGGGTGCCAGCAGAAGCCATGCATTGAAGGCCAGGAGGTAGGAATAGGTAAGGAACCTATGAAGAGAACAGTTGTGAAATACAACTTCCCACGTTTTGCAAACACTTGTTTACCACAGTTCTAGGAAATAGCCTGTCTGTTCTGTCATTGTTTGTGGTAGAGGAAGACAGGGAAAGACATCAAACTGTCTATGAAACTGATTATCTGGGAACTTGTCTCACAGCTTCTAGCCACTGTGTTGGGTGCTGACTTCAACAGAAAGCAAACAAGACACAATTCCCAAGGAAGATATTTAAACTTCTCACACAAGTAAATACACAAAACATGGGATAAATGCAATAGGAAACCCTGATGAAGGTAAACGGCAAACACAGTCTTGCTTTGTAGGAAACCCTGTCTCTTAGATCATCTCATCTTGTTATTGTCTAGAATATAACAATATATTTGAAAATATCTCATCATCTTGATAGTAGACTGATCAACATTAGACTATTTCGGTAAAGTATTTGTGGTAGAGATATTAAATCTCTTACTCACAGTTGGTAGGGTAGGGAATAGTGGCAGGGAGAGAGTGGGAGGTTCTTACCCCCACTTCCTGCCTAGGACAAGGCTCTACGGTGAAGTAGATGGCATTCTACTTGAACATCATCTTTGGGGTTAGAGGAAAGTGAGTTTACCCAAATTCACAGCCTACACAGTCATTAAATGGCACCCAAGGTTCTTGAGAACTTCAGGGCTCTCAGCACAGATACATTCAAACCTCCACAAAGCCACACCCAGAGACATCTGACCACCCCAATCTCCATTAAAATGCTTGCCTGAGTAACTGCATGGCTGAGCAGAGAATTTGTTCTTTGTTCTAGTCAACACCCAACAGGCCTCTCTAAGCATCCCTCATAGACTCTGTATAAAAGGGGCTGCAGATTTTGACTGTGTAGACCTTAAATACTGGAGTGAAGGAGACAGCTTAGCAGGCAGAATCCTTGACACACAAGCATGAAGACCCAAATTTGATCCCCAGAATCCACTTAAAAAAGTCAGGCATAGTTAATACCAGTGCTGGTGTGGTGGAAACAGGGCAATCACCAGAGCTCTATGGACAGCCAGCAAAACCTAATGAGTTCTAGGCCAGTGAGAGACCTCATCTCAATGGAGGTAGACAATGTTTCTAAGGTAGAAGGTGACCTCTGGCCTCCAAACACACATTTATTCCTATACCGACAGGCATATACACATGCACACATGCCTGTATTAAACAAACAAACAAACCCAGAATTATCATTCTCTAGGACCTAAGAGCCATGCTTGAAACTCCAACCAATGAGGAAGGCCAAGGCATCTGTCTCCAGTGCAGTGGGGGACAGGCTTCTCACCTAGTAACTGCCAGCAAGCAGATAAAGATGACACCTTCATACAAATCAGAATGGACTCAAATCTTCCCCCTATTGTCAACAGTTACTAAACAAAACCTGTTCTTACCACTGTAAGTGATGGACAACTGAGTTTGCTTATGACACCCATATGCAATTAAATAGAAACAGGTAACACCTTTTCTCAAAGGACTATAAATACAATAATGCAAATGATATACCTTGAAAGAACAGGGAAAAGTAAGAGGAATGTCATAAGAGTACAGGGCCCAAAGAGAAGCCCTCCCCACAGAAGGGATTCTTGGAGTAACACAGAGGTTTAAGCAGAGTTTCTATGTTACCTTCTGTGAACTTGACAGGATTTAGACTCCCTGGGGAGTCATGCTTGTGGATGTGTGTGAAGGACATTTCTATAGGAATTTAAATGAGGTAGTAAGATACATCTTGAATTTGGGATGCCTCATTCTATGGGCTTGAGTACCAGACTGAGTAAGAGGGAAAAATCACACTGAGCACCAGCATGCATCTCTCTCTGCTTCCGGATGATGACTGCAGGATTACCAGCTGCCTAACAATCCTGCCACCACATCCTTCCAACCATGATGGACTATTCCCTCAAAGTGTGAACCAAAACAAACCCTTCCGTCTTTCATTCCTCAAGTTTTTCTTGTCAAGTACTTCCCTCACAGCAACAGGGAAAGCAGCTAACACAAGTTCCATGGCTGTGTTACTTTAGTGTGAAACCCATCAACCCGGTTACTCCAGACCTCAGAGAATCCAAATTGCTTCTTCCATCACCTCTTCCACCACTTCTTTTGCAGTGAGAAATCACCCATGCCAACGAGGAAAACTACTCTCAAACTCTCACACAGAAACATGTGGGAGTGGGACGTCTCAACAGTATTTCCCACCACTTCCCTCCCTCGAAATTCTTAATGAAATGCTAATGAACAAATAGCAAAGACCGAATCCACTTAAGTCTTGGGCTTATGTGCTGCTACCTGAGAATGCCATCTCACAGCAAACCAGCAGCATTACTGTGTACTGCTTTCTCTGCATGGGAGCACGATGCCTCTCCCTCCAGTTGCGTGGAAAGTCTCTGCACGGCTTGACTGGTGGATACTGAGCCACACGTTTCACAGACAAAGCAGCTGTCATTCACACCCTCCTCTTAAAAATTGCTTAAAATATTTTCCACTTGAAATAAATATATACAGAATAGCCATCAACAACTACTAAACATATTAGGTTAGTGGCACTATATGATGGAGGGACCAGGTAAGTGCCTACAGCCCCAGCACTCAAGAGGTTGAGGCAGAAAGATAGCTCTGAGTCAGAGGCCATGCTAGGCTATCTACTGAGTGAGACCTTGTCTCAAACAACGATAAAACAAATCAGGTACATAGAGCTCACTAATTCATTTTAATGTCTTAAAGAGAGAGAGAAAGCTTATACAGACCCATGATGAAATAATCTTGTTAAAAAAAAAAACAAAAACGACAGAGACAAAATCTTGAATTTGAACCAGTTCTAAAGCCAACTACTAATACAGAAAACATACAAGAACCATCAGAACACATTACATGACATGTTGGGGACAGAATGCCCAGGATGAGGGAGAAATAATTGCACCAATGAGCTAGTTTCTTAAACAAGCATACATAAATTACGAATGGCCTATGAGACCTCCCAGAGGACAGACTCTATTTATGTACTATGATGGCTGATTGCCAATTTGACAGGATCTAAAATCACCTAAGAGAGAGGCCTCCAGGCATATATGTGAGGAATTATTTAAATTAGGTTAGCCCCTTGGTGTACCTTACGAGATTAACTGATAAGGTGAACTGAAGTGGGAAGACCCAATCTAATAGTGAGTATCAGCATTCCCTCGGCCTCAGACTTGGACTAAATATGAGGGAGAACTGAAGCTGAGCAGTCACAGTTCTCCACTTCCTGGTCCCAGTTTGATCAGCTGCCCCAAGCTCCAGGCACTGTTGCTTCCTCACCGTAATGAACTGTACGCTGGAACTCAGAGCGGAAACAAACTTTCTCCCTTAAGTTGTAAGGGAATTTTAACACAGCATTAGGAAAAGTGACTGAGAAAGAGGCTAGTTCAAGGAAACCATTATTAAACTAAGCTTTTATCATATAATTGGGAAAAACTATAATATTAATGGATAATAGTGCTGGATACAGAGACTCACCACTAGGTTTTAAAGTGTGATAATGTTCTATGATGGGAAAACACCATGAGAAATAAATTAGTTGAGTGTATCAAAGTCATGGTTTAGGGTTTGCTTCAGTATAACTGACCAGGCACAGAAGAGAAGAAAGAGCGGCTACTAATGGACCAGAAGGCTGAGGAGTGTGAGTGCTCCAAGTGACCACTATGTGGTGTTGGCATGCCACCTTCTCCACTTTGGTGTGTATCTGATATCTTTCATGATAAAAACCTTAAATAGAGGGTAGGTGAAAGAACTGCTCAAACATCTTATTTCTAGCTCTGTTTGGCACATAGGATATTTGCTAACTATGGAGGCTTCTTATTTGAAGTCCATATGTTTGCTTTGCCCTGCAAGTTCCCTCCACTTGCTTGTTTTCTAGGATTGCAATGTTGTACCAACTAAAAGAAAATTAAGATTCATGTTTTTTTAAGTTATAATCTTAATGAGAACAGAGTAAATCACAGATGAGAAGCAGTCACTGATTTCCAATTTGTATGGATTCTGATCATGTAGCTAGCAAACTTTTAAGTACTTTCTGAGATACGCGGACATAGCAGTGGAAAAATGTTTTGCAAATATAAGCAACAAAGAAGCCATTTGGAATCACTCCAAAAGCTAATTATCTTTTAGGGAGGGCTATTTGAGCTAACTGTGATCAACAATTACAGACTTTCTTTTTAACTCCTTCTCTGTGAATTACATTTAAACTGTTAAAAATTCAGAAATGAAATAGCCTGTGCAATATTCCTGCCCTGCTGGGTTCTCATTTTTTTTTAAAGCAAGAACAAAAACAAAATGAATTATTTACCAAGTTTCTGCTATAAATCCCATTAACGGGGGAAACCACAAAAATGTCTTGCCAACTCAGAGAACTGGAAATTCAATGTAAACAATTTAAAGATTCATTTTTATTGAGAACCCAGCAATGATTGAAGGAGGGTTTAATAGTCAGAAGTGAGCAGCTCATGCTTATAATCCCAGAATTTGGGAAGCTGAGGCAGCAGGATCACTGTGACTTTAAGACCAGCCTACACAAATGTCATGGTTAACTTTAACTGCCAATTTGACACAGTCTAGAGTCATCTGAAAAGGAGAAGCCTCAGCTGAGGAATTGTCTAGATCAGGACGGTCTGTGAACGTTAACTATGAGGGATTATCTTGACTCCTGGTTGATAGAACAGGACCCAGTCAACTGTGAGCACCAGGCCAGCCAGGGCTAGAGTGAGAGGCCCTGTCAAAAGCACATAATGACAAAAAGATATCATTACAGAAATGCACAGGAAGGAGAAGCTTTTTGGGGAAGAGCACCCACCAAACCGCCCCTACTGAAACTGTGTGTAGCTCTGGAACCAAACTCTTCATTTTTGTGAGGAAAAAAAATTAAAGTGACTTAAAGGCAGAAATACACATGGCTTGTGCCTTTGCCTTTGAGTGAAGAAAGAGGATGGACCCACCACACTCCTTGCCGAGACAGATGCCTGTGACTGGGACATAGAAACAAAACCATACTACAAGCAGTAGCTCTTGCTTGTTTTACATAATGCACATTGCTGCTGGAATCCTCCTCTTCTTTACCTATGGACCTTCACCCATTCTCCCTGTTAAACAATCTCCCTCCAACCAAGGCACTGAATCTCCACTAAGTGGATTTCTGGGTTGGCTTTGTCTTGACTGTTAAGGATAGTACTGCTACAAACTCTGTTGAAATTAGATGCTAGTATCACCTAACCACTGGACATTTGGCCCTGTTGGAACCACTGGATTTGGGGTTTAGAGTTGTGGATTTTGGTGATCTTTTCTGTCCCTCTGCGGTAGCTGCTCACTGTCACCCTTTCAGCTCCTAATAGCTCCATTCTTGCTTCAGTAGACTGCCTCAGGTCCCTAGGCCCCAGGAATGACAAGGCTATGTAGACACAACCTGCTCAATATCATCTCTAGAACCTTCTCCAGAACATCCTAAGAAAGCCTCTTCCTATACGGCCTTTCTCAATCCACAGGAAATCTTCTCTCAAAGATTCGGTAAATAGTAACTCATTTTCTGTGTGTATCTTAGGTGCTGAAGATGATAAGCTCTGGCCCTGACTCTCACCAGGGACTTTATACTGCATTGCTGGTAAGAAGACAGTCATGGATTATACGGTTGAATGGCGGTATTTTAATACCAAATTTCAATAAGAGGGGTGTATGTGTCTGAGCCAGGGGACAACTGGGCCCTAGACTCAATAATGAATACTGTGGGTTAACAAATGGATGAGGTCTGTGAGGATCCTACCAGACTGAAGGGTTCTGCTCTCATGGCTCATGCAACTAAGAATATTTATTAACAGTAAAATACCAGGGAAGAGTTTGTTTCTAAAAAAAGTTAGACCTCAAACTGAATAAAACAATTCTTTTAACTGTGTTATCCATCATCATTTTTAAAAGCAAACACCATTGGCCGGGCGGTGGTAGCGCACGCCTTTAATCCCAGCACTCGGGAGGCAGAGGCAGGCAGATCTCTGTGAGTTCGAGGCCAGCCTGGTCTCCAAAGCGAGTTCCAGGAAAGGTGCAAAGCTACACAGAGAAACCCTGTCTCGAAAAAACCAAAAAAAAAAAAAAAAAAAAAAGCAAACACCATCATGGGCCCTCTCAGGCATATCTGGTAGGTATTCATATCTGATAGGTATTTCTGCAAGGCACGTTGGAAACATTGTACTTCCAGCCCTCTAGCAATTGGGTGGGGCAAATAACAACTGGGCAGAGGTGATGGCTTCTGAAAGCTGAAACAGGAGTGTGGTGATATTTTGTTCATGCTCTAACAAATAAAGCTTGCCTGGAGATCAGAGTAGGGAGCTAGCTACTAGTTAACCATAGAGGCCAGGCAATGGTGGTGCACACCTTTAATCCCAGCACTTGGGATCTCATGCCTTTGATCCTAGAACTTGGGAGGCATACACCTTTAATACCAGCACTTGGGATCTCATGCCTTTGATCCTAGAACTTGGGAGGCATACACCTTTAATACCAGCACTTGGGAGGAGGAAGCAGGAAGTGATATGGCTGGGCAGAGAGAGGAATATAAGGCAGCAGGAGATAGGAGATAGTCTCCTTTCAGGCTGATGAGTTGGTGATTTAAGAAGTGGCTGTGGTTTGCTCCGTTGTATCTCTGATCTTTCAGCATTTACCCCTATATCTGACTCAGGGTTTTTATTACTAAGACCAAATAGAATTCGTGCTACACAGGAGCAGTGTGGTACACTAATGCTGTTATAGAATCACCAGCTACTGGGGGGTGGCAGGTATCATGAACATGTGGTAAAAGATAGAAATAATGATGACTGTATTGATATTATATCCATGACAAATTTCAAAACAGTACAGCATTGGGCAAGAACAAGGAGAGGGAGGGAGGGAGAGGGAGGGGGGAGGGAGAGGGAGAGGGAGAGGGAGAGAGAGAGAGAGAGAGAGAGAGAGAGAGAGAGAGAGAGAGAGAGAGAGAGGGAGGGAGGGAGGGAGGGAGGGAGGGAGGGAGGGAGAGGGAGAGGATGTGGG
Organism: Peromyscus maniculatus bairdii; assembly: GCF_049852395.1. NCBI lineage: Eukaryota > Metazoa > Chordata > Mammalia > Rodentia > Cricetidae > Peromyscus > Peromyscus maniculatus. Next base: position 168,836,533 of record NC_134854.1, read on the forward strand.
TGGTTATCAACAACACAAAACTGAGCACTGAAACTGGGTAATATCCTATTACAAGAGAGCTTATCATTTTATTTCTACTCATTTTTGTGATATGAATTTGAGAGCCTTAATGTGAGAGGTGTGAGCCCCACCAGCTTCCTCTTCCTCTGCCACACTGAGTTAGCTGTTCCAATTGGTACAACTATGAAATGAAACCTAGAGCCACTGCTGGGAAGGGAGCAGGATCCATAGCCTCCCCACGGTGAGCAAAATCACACCATTCTTGGGAAACCTCAGGATTTCAGGTTTGCTCTCAAGTCGGCACAGCCTAGTCTCACCTTGATGAAAAGCAGATGGATTCAGAGATAATTTGATTGCCTATATGTATATCTCAAGGCTGTATATAATAAACTATCTAGAATGTGTTAGGAAGAGGGAGAGATAAGCAAAGAACTGAGGCACCAGTCAGTAAATAGATAAGTAAATAAAAAAGCCAATGGGATGGCCAGGGCTTGGGGGCCTTTAATCCCAACACTCAGGAGGCTGAAACAGCTTGATCTCTGTGAGATGCAGGCCAGTGAAAGATACAGAGTGAGATCCTGTACACACACACACACACACACACACACACACACACACACACACACCAAAAGAAGAAAGAAGAAGAAGAAGAAGAAGAAGAAGAAGAAGAAGAAGAAGAAGAAGAAGAAGAAGAAGAAGAAGAAGAAGAGGAGAAAAATAAAAATAAAAATAAAAATAAAGCCAATGCAAGTTCCTTAGGGAAAAGCTACTGAAAGATTCTGTGCAGGATCACAACCTAAGTTATGTGTGCTGTGCATGTACAATACAGATCTGTTCCTTTGTCTCAAGATCTTGGTAAAGTTTAAGAACAAATGTCTTGTATGAATAGTATCTATGAAGATGTTAGCACAAAAGGTTTATACCCTGCTCACATGGTCAGCACAGACAGGAAACAGGAATGTCAAGGGTTTTCTTGATCATCTTTTCTTGATGGTAGAAAAATGGTCCATCCAGGGAAGCAGGAGATCCTATCACCAGAAAAACATCTGCAACTTTCCTTAAGTCTCAAAGAGGAAAACCAAAGATGATTTTGCATTTCTACGGTGATGGGCTTTCTGTAGGTTCTCATGTGAGTGATTCCAAGGACTTTAAGTCAGGGTCTCAGCTCTTAAGAAGTCCCCATCTTAGAACAAGGCATGATGGTAGATGACTTCAGTCCTAGCACTAGAAGGTAGGGACAGGCAGAGCTCTATGAGTTTGAAGCCAAATTGTCTACATAGCAAGTTCCAGGCCAGCCAAGGCTACATAGTAAAACCCTGTCTCAAAAAACAAAAACAAAAAAAATTCCCATCTGTACAGTAAATGGAAATCAGCAAACAGTCCACAATAAAGTATGTCCGAAAGCAACAGGGCACGCCTAAGGATTCAGAAGCCTCCAGAAAGGTCTCACAGAAGACAGAGAGGTCAAATTATGGAGGAGAGGGTACTGCGGACTGGAAGCACAAACAGACAGGAGCACAGAGGAGGCTGTACTTCCGGGGCTGAGGCAGTTAAGGCCAGTAGATGTCTGGGGTTACAGGGGGGTGGGGAGGCGGCAAGAAGAATGTCAGGAGTGCAGCAGTGGACAGAACCCTGCTCCTTATCCTAAAAACATTAGGAAAACACCGACCTTCTGAATACTAGGAGTACTAGAAATGCCAGCTGGGCACAGCACGGAGCATCACAGCCTGAGTGTGTGAGAGAGACGCACAGAGGGAAGCTGTATCAGTGACACAGTGGCAGACCACGAGGCCACAGTGAAGACGGTCTCATTGAAGACTGAGCCATGAACGGTCTGAGGAACTGCCTCCACTGAACTGATACGTGAGCATATCTGTGGGCGCATTTTCTTGACTGCTGATTGATGTAGGGGAACCCAGCCCACTGTAGGCAGTAGCTGCCATAGAAAAGTAGGTCTAGGTTATATAAGAAAGTACACTACTGAGCAAGCCAGGGGAGGCAAGCCGCTAAGCAGCATTTCTCCATGATGTCTGCTTCAAGCTCCTTCCTTGAGTCCCCGCCTTGGTTTCCCTCGATGATGGATTGTAAACTGTAAGACAGAATAAATCATTCCTGCCCAAGTTGCTTTTGGTAAAGGTGTTTTATCACACAGCAGAGAAGCAAATTAGAACATACACAAGGGGAGGAAGCCACACTTCTCAGGTGTCCCTCCACTAGGGTTCTAAGATGACAGCTGTAGTACAGAGGCAGCAGTGATGACAGGGACCATAGTGAGCCAGGGTCACCCTGGAGACCTCTGTCATGTTCTTATACCTTAGGTAAGTTTCCTTTTCATTTTCACACGATCATACCATGGTGGCATTTTGTCTCAGATCAGTTAAATAGGGAGAGCTGAATGCATGGGAAACACACCATCTCCAGAGCCACAGGAACTGTTCAAAGACAACATGCAATAAGTAACTACAGCCACTACAATGGAGAGACATTGGTCAGTGTCATTGGACAAGAGAGTAACTTTTATACCTGCTTTAAAAGAGAAAATACTTCTGAGATGGAAGCAAAGATAACTGTGAAAGTCACACAGAGTTCACAAACCTAGTACAGGAAGTGGCTTTGGACTGAATCAGGCCAGGAAGACCGCATCTTCGGAAGCAAGCTCTACTTTCCAGTGCAACTACTGGAGACGAGCTTACCAGGGGGATAAGGCCAAGCGAGGTTGCCAGGGTCATGTCGCCCACAGGCCCATATGTTTGCATCCTTGGTTCCCAGACACCAGTGCTGTTTTGGGAAGTTGTGGAATCACTAAAAGGTGGGTTACTAGGGGTGAGCCTTCGCCTCTCATAGCTTGGCCTAGTTTTTGGGCTCTTCCTCCGCTCCCTAGAACAGCCAACTACCACTTGCTCCCAGAGCCATGGATTAAGCTACCCCACCAAGCCTTCCTCTGAAAACATGAGCCGCAGGGCGGTGGTGGCGCATGCCTTTAATCCCAGCACTCGGGAGGCAGAGGCAGGCAAATCTCTGTGAGTTCGAGGCCAGCCTGCGCTATAGAGTGAGTTCCAGAAAAGGTGAAAAGCTAAACAGAGAAACCCTGTGTCGAAAAACAAAAACAAAAGAAAGAAAGAGAGAGAGAGAGAGAGAGAGAGAGAGAGAGAGAGAGAGAAAGAAAGAAAGAAAGAAAGAAAGAAAGAAAGAAAGAAAGAAAGAAAGAAAGAAAGAAAGAAAGAGAGAGAACATGAGCCAAGATAAATCTTTCTTCCTTTAAGCTGTTTCTGTCAGGATTTTTGGTCTCAATGTCCAGAAAAGTAACTAATATGGGAGGGACTCTAACTCATCAGGAGTGGTTCCCTGAAAAAATAGGTATCAAGCCAGTAAAATGCTAGCCATGCAGACAGGAAGACCTGTGTCAGATCTCCAGAGCCTGGGTAAAAAGGCTGGGTGTGGTGGCACATTCTTATAATCCCACTGCTGGAGAGGCAGAAACAGGTAGACCCTTGGGGGTTGCTTGCCAGTCAGCCTAGTTGTGGTGATATATTGTATACCCCAATATATTGTATACCCTAATAAACTTATCAGGGGATCAGAGGACAGAGTCAGCCACTAAATTAGGCATAGAGGTCAGGCAGTAGTGGTGCATGCCTTTAATCCTATCACTTGGAGGGCAGAGATCTGTCTGGATCTCTGTGAGTTCAAGGCCACACTGGGAACAGAGCCAGGCATGGTAGCACACACCTTTAATCCCAGCACTTGAGATCTCATGCCTTTGCTTGGAAAGCACACATGCCTTTTATCACAGGAAGTGACATGGGTGGTGGAGAACGGTATATAAGAAGCAGGGAGACAGGAACTGGGTAGCAGTTCAGCTGAGACCCTCAGGGGTGAGGACTCAGAGGCTTTCAGTATTGGAGAAATTATTTTGGCCACTCCACATAGTTAAAAGGATATTTATTTAATGGCGTAACTCACAAATTAAGTAATAGGTAGGTCGCAGGGTCTGGGGAAGGTGTATTGCAGTCCAGTGGTGTTCTCTGGAGCTCTGCTCAGTCAGCCTCTAATGTTCAGCGTCCCGGCACAGAGAGAGCGCTGGCCCATCCAGCTCTCGGGCCTCCGGGCACCTCCCCTGGCCCCACCTCGTAGGTGTGACAGTTGCCAGAGTCTCAATGGGGGTTGGAACTTCCAGATCCAAGCTGGAATGGCTACCCACTACATTTCAGTCTGAGGATTTGTGGAAACAGGATCGGCTGAGGAGTTGGCAAGGTGAGGTTGGCTGTGGCTTGTTCTGCTTCTCTGATATTTCAGCTTTTACCCCAATATCTGGCTCCCAGTTTTCTATTAAAAGACTGTTTAGCAATTTGTGTTATACCTAGCCTAGCTTACTTGTCCAATTCAAGTCAGTCGGAGGCCCTGCCTCAAAAAAACAAGGTGGACAGCACCTGAAGAAAGACACCTGAAGGCCTCCACATACACGTGCTCCTGCACACACACACACACACACACACACACACACATGCAGGAGCGCGCGCACACGTGCACACACACTCACACATGCACACACTCCAGAACTTGGAAAGAACGACACAGTGAGTAAGCAGCTGTCTGCCACACAGGAACAGATACCTCACCACACACCAATTCTGACTGCATCTTGATTTGGGACTTCCAGCCTGAAGAACTAAGAGGGGCTTACGTCTTGTGGCTCTGGCCACACAGTCTAAGTATATTCTTCTGTCAGTCCTGGCAGATGAACACAGAAGAATTTTTCAGTAAGGCAGACAGACAAAGCCAATGACAAATTGACACCAGTAGAGACAGACTTCACAGCTAAATCAGGTGATCAGGAGCTAGCTTAGCAAAAGCAGGAAACAAACCAAGAAAGTTCGCTAGAGAAGCATCAGCGTGCCAGCAGCAAAGTGTGTGCTCCCAGATGGTGTGATGGAGGCATGAACAGGTCTCTTCTAATGCTGTCACCTTAGAAGAGTGTGGACACTGTTGTCACTGGTCCCTAGAACCCCAGGACCTATATATCTGAAGTCTGAAACTCAAGAATGGAAACATATTATTTAAGATAAAGAAGAATATTGCCAGGCATGGTAGTACCTGCTTGCAATCTCAGTACAAGGGAGACTGAGGCAGGAGGATTGCTATAGGTTTGAATCTAGCCTGGGCTACAGAGTGAGAGCCTGTTTCAAAACTCTGAAAGAAGGAGGAAGAGATAAAGGTAGAGTAATTGAGACATTCTGGTCTATCCCTTTGTGTGGACTGAATTACCTGACTTAGATGGAAAGCGCTGCTGGCAATGTATATCAGACCTCACTGAAAAATTATCTCTATCTTGTGAGTAACTGGCAAGACCTGGCAAATATTTGGCCAAAATCCTAAGTTTGCCAGAGATTCCACCAGAGATTGTCGTCATTAGGCCACCAACCAGAAGAAAAATTACAACCTCACCATTTTGCTGGCAGGGATGGTACAGCTAGGAAGGCCATGATCAGAGATCAAGTACCTTATCCAAACACTAGAACCCTGAACCAGGCCCTGGGGTTTGCTGGTTCATAGGACACAAATGACATACTCAGATGGTGAGTTGAAGCAGCATATTCCCTTTCCATGTCTCCTGAATATCTGTTCCATCTCCATCCAGACTTAGGTGCTCCTTGAAAGTCTTTAAGTCCCTTAGGAGTATTTGTTTCATCTCTGGTGCAGTCCTCATCAGTCGATGAGCAGGTAACTGACCCACCTACCAGCTGGGCTGCCACCATCCTCTGGATTCTGGTCCCCCAGTATTCTTCCCACCTCATCATCCTCCTGGAGGCCAGCCCTTCTTCACAACTCCAGCAGACCCCATAGGCCCAGGTACAGTCCACGCCAGACAGAAGACCAGCACCTCCTCCCCTGGAATCCATAATGTGGTCTACAATTTCAGATGAGGACTTCAGCTTTATCAGAGGCCAGGCTGGATCTAGGGACCCAAGGCTCCCAAACCCCAATGGAGACACCCAACTGGATCCGAAGACCTGCCAGTCACTAGAACCCTTGGCCACTTAGGCCAGAAGACCAGAGAGGAAACATAAAATAAAGGAACAAAACACCCATCCAAAAAAAAGACAAATACAGCAATCAATACTTAGACCAATAACCATCCCAAATCCAGATGCCTAAACACCAGTGTAAGAACGCAATCAATAACACAATGGTAAATACGGCACCACAGAACCTAGTGATCCTATGACAACAAGATCTGAACATTCCAATGCAGCTGAAGCACAAGAAAATGACCTTAAAAATAACATTTAAAAAATTTTTTATATCATTTATGAAGATGATAGAGGCCCTCAAAAAGGAAATAAAAAACTCCCTTAAAGAGATGAAGGAAGCCGGGCGGTGGTGGCGCACGCCTTTAATCCCAGCACTCGGGAGGCAGAGCCAGGCGGATCTTTGTGAGTTCGAGGCCAGCCTGGGCTACCAAGTGAGTTCCAGGAAAGGCGCAAAGCTACACAGAGAAACCCTGTCTCGAAAAACCAAAAAAAAAAAAAAAAAAAGAGATGAAGGAAAAGACAAACAAAAAACAGGAAGGAATATTTGTTCCATCTCCCCATTCTGGCTTAGTTCATGGAGTAGGCTACATCTAACTTCAAAGCTGAGAGTGGTTGCCTCAACTCATAGACAGAGAGCTTGGTAGGAGATCACCCCAAAGACAAATAACATCACCCTAAAGCTGAAGGGAAATCACCCCAAAATTAAAGGACATCATCCCAAAGCTGAAGGATAAGTATGGTGGTTCGAATAAGAATGGCCCCCATACACTCATAGATTTGAATGCTTAGTCACCAGGGAGTGGCACTATTAGGAGGTGTGGCCTTGTTGGAATGGTATGTCACTGGAGATGGGCTTTGAGGTTTCAGAAGCTCAAACTAGGCCCAGTGGCTCACTCTCTCTTCCTGCTGTCTGCCTATCCAAATGTAGAACTCTTGGCTACATTTCCAGCACCATGTCTGCCTGCATGCCACCATGCTTCCCACCATGATGGCATTGGACTAAACCACTAAACCTGTAAGCAAGCCTCCAGTGAAATGTTTCCTTTATAAGAGTTGCTGTGGTCATGGTGTCTCTTCCTGACAATAATAACTCTAAGACAGTGCACCCACCAAGCAGAAACAGACCTGATGTCCTGCTTTCTCTTAAGTGTTGAAAGTAGCTATTGAAGAAGCCATAGACCAGAATTGTTCATCCATGAACTGTCACATCTAAAAATACCCAGACAAAGAGCCTGGAGACTGAATGTCAGTGAGAGAGATCTAAAAAGGACAGGCAACACTACCAGAGAGCTGAATTGGAGATGGCAAGCTCAAGACTAAACAGCATTTTGAAAATGTACAATACTAACAACATTACAAAGTTCTTATACTACTTAAGAGGTAAGCTAACGTCAGAGATTTAGGAAACAGTATTTGAGACCATGAACACAAACGTGTCAAAGTAGTGAAAGCAATTTTGACAGAGTCTTTATTATAAAAATATGTCAGTAGTCAGATTGGAAGATTTTTTTTTTGAATACTAAAATAAAAGGTCTACATGAGAAAAGAGGGGCAGGCTGTATAGTTCAGGAGAGCACTGACTTGCACCAAACTGATCCTCAGCACCAAGAGATAAAATTTACGGATTAAAACTTTAAAAATAAAAAGAGAAAAATCTCACAAAACATAAGAAAAACCATGCAGGCAAAAACAAGTAATGAAGCATATTGATTAAAACGTGCACACTAAACTGATGGGGCAAAAACTGCTGTTTGACATAAAACTAAGGTCAAAATTCTGTTATCTCCAAGAAATGCAAATAGGCCCAATTATATATCAGTTACTTATCAAGTTTAGTTTAAGATTTATCATAAGTCAAGGTGGTGGCACTTGTCTGTCATCCTAGCATTTAGGAGGTTGAAGTAGGAGGATCTTGAGTTCAAGGTCAACCAATGTTATATAGTGAGACCCTACCTGAAAACAAAAGATTTACCATGTCTTATAACATATTACAAAAATATAAACACCAAAATAGTAAAGGTTACTGCCATAAATTTATTATTAAAATGATACAGCATTATAATGTATAGCATATGACTATTATGTATATGTATAGTATGACTATAAAAATAGTTGAACATGACATCTTAATGTTTAAAACACTATGGAGAATATGATCTGAAGCTATTAAAATTGGCAGATGTCATTGTATCTTAAAACTTTAACAGTACAACACAGCAGATAAGCAGTCAAATATCTCCCCAGAGCACAAGAACACACATCAACATCCCATCCCTCAGTGTCTCTACAGCTTCTGAGGATGCATAAAGCACCATAGCACTATCGCTGCAAATACTGTTCCTGTTTGCTGTTCTGAGACTCCCTGGATTTCAGGTTGTGCTGTCTAATCAATCTCTGCCACATCTCTGTTCTCTGATCTGTAATGCTTGTTTTAAAAGCCACTCAATAGATATGTATATCACAGACAATAAGCATATAATAAAATACTTGTCAAATAAACAAATGTATGACAGTGAGAATCATAGCCACAATCTTGCCCAGATGGTCACATGGGTTGAAAAGAATTCCAAATATATAAATAGTGCTTCCCTTCCTGTCCTCATACTGGCTAGTTCATGATCATTATTTCCTTGAAATGCATAGCTGGCCTGTGATTTAATATTATTGACTAGGATCCAATATGTATGAACTCAGTGCAGTGAGACCTGTTCTTTTGTAAAAATGATTTAAGGCAATAAAAATGTCCAACAAAACTACTAAGTACCAAATAACGTTTACATAATGTACATCCACTGACCTTGTAAGGATGTAAGGTGAAAACGAAGCTGGGTTGTCCTGCTCTGAGAAGAGGGGCATAGTTCCTCCCATTATCCACAGGCGGAAATACAAAATGACAGTCACCTTAGGAACAAGAAGACCTGATGAAATGTCCACCTACATCTCTTCCATTTTTGTTCATGTATTCTGACCCTCTATCAAGAAGTGGAGTCAGCTGTCCCCTCCCCTTACAGCTGATAGCTAAGCCTGCCTGTGTAACCCCAGCCCCAAATCATGACATAGGGAACCATTCAGCTGAGCTTCCAAACTAAAGCCTCCTGGACAAGCGGCAGTAGCTGTATCCACACCTCTGGATACTGATACATCCAGGTCATTGTGAAAACACTTTGAAAGGGACTTTAAAACCCCATGTTGTTCACATTATGCCATCAGGTTCCCGTGTATGCTTTCACACTCACCTTTGCTAAAAAGCAACATTTACTACCTATAAACCTTCCCTAAGAGATGATGTTGATAGTTGAGTTTATTAAGTAATGTGGAGCATGTCTCTGAGTGGAGACTAGGTGAAAATACCCTTACTAGCTATATTCAAAGTATACATTATATACTTACATAACTGACGACCAAAATGGCCCGTTTTAAAAATGGTCTTAGGGTAAGCAGGAAATTCCCGTTGCTGCTTCCTGTCAGACACCTGAAACAGGAAAGGAAAGGAAAGATGAACATCTAAGAGTGACCATCTACAGCACAATGCTCCTGTCTGTGAAGACGCTGAGTTCTGAGAAGATACCAAGAGCTTTGGAGCCAGAGCATGTGGGTTTCAACACCCCATTCTGCCACTTGCAGCTTGGGGAGTGGGAACAGGTGTCTTCATTTCTCTGCACATCTATTTTGCTCATTTAAACAGCAATAATACCTACTCTGTGGGAACATTGTTAGGAATAAGTGAAATAATAAATAGAACAGGACCTAGAATTGTTAGCTATAAATATTGCCATTTGCCCCTGATTAACCTACACACTGATAACATGAGTTTACATTTACCTGCTTCATACAATTTAGGGGCACAATGTCTTCAAAGTATCTCACAATTGTCTTGTCCCTGAAGAACAAGGATGCCAAGATTATGTGAAGTGAAATAGACTGTGCTTCTGGGGTGGGTCAAAGACAGAGCTCTCACACACTCACTTGTTTTCTTACTTGCTTACTGTCCTCTGTCCTAGGAAACAAATTAGATTGCAGGAATGTCAACTTCAGAGGTAAGAGGTTAATGGTCACCCTGCATCTGCCACAGTCCCCACTGTTTCAAAGTAGGAGCTGCAGCTTTATGAATGGGACTGGCTGGCTTCTGTGACATAGAAGCAAGAGCTGAGGTTAACAAGCCCCCTGTGAAAACATAAAAGGGTCCATCTTATCCTCCATGCAGGCTTGCACACTTGAGTCAAAGCAGAGAAAAGAAGTTGAACTGAATCACATAATCCCTCTGGCATTCCCCTCCTTATTTTCCCTGGCCCTCTTCATTTAGTTCTTTCACTCCATTTAATCTGTTTCTTCCTGCAAAGGATTTCTCTACTGAAGTCTGCATTTGAATGAGGGCTCTTCCTTGGAGAGAAACTTTGGTCCAGACAATGCCTCTTCAGTAAAACCCAAGTGGGCTAGTGTCCTGCAGAGACAGGTCTACCTTGAGTCTGCTTACTGAAGATGTGTGGCCCCTGCCCTGTAGTGGAGCAAGTATTTTGTAACTGCAAGGAAGTGACAGCTTTACTCCAAAAGCAGGTCTCTTTCTCAGGACTTCTTTCTGGCTCAGAAGAATATCTGGAAGTGATGCATGCTCAGAACTGGCTAGCCAAGCGCTTGGTGATTAAAGAAAACGAGCAGGGGTGAGGCCACCAAATAAAGTTTGTTGCTCACAAGTTCTGCATAGGCCCACCTTCTAGAGCAGCTCTGAGCCCTTTCTTCCCTTCTGAGACCACAGCAGAAAGTTTGGCATGAGGCTAGGTCAGAGTCACTGCAGCTGCTGTAGAAGGGTACACAGGCTGTCCCTGAACGGGCTTTAGAGAATCTGGAATAGTACAGGTGTGTGTCCTTGGCTTTTGTGTTTGGGCAGCTGAGTCTAAGATTCTCATAGTAGTAGTACAAAAACACACATCCTTCTCTGGTCTCTGCCTCTTTCTGACTATCATTCTCAGGTAAATTAAACCAAGACCAGACCTTGGCACTTCTAATTCTCCAAGGAAGCAGGACAACTCTCAGCAGAAAGGTAAAGGAGACAGACAGGGGCCAGAAAGGGTGCCGAGGAGGGCAATGGGTGGGACAGTGTCTGAACTTTCCAGGTAGCTGCTCTTGGAGACTTCATTTCTCAAGCTCCCTCTCCAACTTGCTTAACACTGGAAAAATTACATGTGGCTTTCCTTTCTATAGAGCAAGCCACACAGTTAGTGGTTTTTCTTGAAGTTAAACTTAGACGAAGCTGTCATACATCACTTCTGACGGTTTGCTACAATGGCTATTTTAGTAACTGTATTTATAATGCTTCCCCTAGTTCAGTGAGTCTTGGTGACACTCTATTTCCACAAGAAGTTAGGATAAGGGTACCAGATAATTTACTCTCAAAATATAACATCCTAAGGTCACACAAGTTTGAAATGGTACAGGGATTCTTGGTGGAAAAACAAGATGTCAAGATTTCTGTTTTAAGCTGTGGGCCCACAGTGAATGGCAAAGTGATACATAGGGCATGGTGCCATGTCTGGAGAAGCACTAGCCAGGTGGAGAGTATGCCATGGGCTCTGGTTCTCTACATTTCCTCCTCCACTCCACCTCAGAGCTGGACAGTGGGACTTCCCCCTTGATTCACTTCTTATGTACTATGGAACAGACCTGAATAATGCCAAGAGTAACAATAGCATTAGTAAAAGTAACAACTAACAGTACATGTCAGACACGTATTTTGATTTAAATATGACAGCTTATCTACCATTTAGAATAATTCCACAAGACCAAAAAATTAGAAGCGACAATTTTTAAACCTGATTTTTCAGCTATTCATTTCAATCGTAAGAAAAACATGCTAAAACTACACTTTATTTATCTTTGTGTTTACTTATTTTTTTTTTTAGACAGGGTGTCACCAAGTTGTCTGTTGTGCTGGGACTCACTAGGTAGCCCAGGCTGGCCTCAAACTCATGGCAATCCTCCTACCCTAGACTCTATTATACTAAGAGTACAGATGTGTGCTGCCAAGCCTGGCTAGGGACACTTTAATTTTAGCAAATTCTCCATGGAATTTGCAAATTCCTTACAAAACTACAGAAAGCACCAACAATAGCCAATTCTAAGCCACTATGAAAGCCAAGAATAAGAACCATGGATTGAGGCTTCTGTCCCTTCGTGTTCTCGACTTACATCAAGACTGCAGGGTCCCAGTTTTCTTCCTTTATCCAAGAGCTAGTTAAGTAGCCTTGGGGACCCCTAAAAGATTGCAATTACTGGATGTTTTCATCAATTGATGACATCAGAAATCACTGAAGAAACAGAGAAACCAAATTTCAAGAAAAAGGATGTCATGGCATCCATGAAGAAACACTACTTCGAAGAGATAATTAGAACACTCAGTTGTACATGATGATTTAGCACCAGCGTAGGAGACTGGTATTGTCAAATGAAGCATTTTAACCACCTTCAACTTCCACCACATAAAAACAAAAGATCAAGATTATCCAAAGTGATTCCCCCAATTTTTGCTCCCCTACACTGCAGGTCTTCTGATAAGTGAAGCAGGCAGACTAGCACACCACTGCATGTCTAGGGTGGCATTTCTTTTTATTTTCAGCTAAAACTTGAAGGTGAAAGCTGAGCATGCTCAGAGGTGCTTCTGTCTGCCAAGTTGACTTTGAAGACTTTGAATTTAGCATGCTTCAAAAATGTCTCTATAGTCCTCGCTTCTCAGGAATGTGCTCACTTCTGTGTGAATATGTACATATAGGCTCCTGACAAAATCCCCATGTTTCCCATTTAGAGAGAATGTTGCTTTGTAAATGATTCTCTTGCTTCCCTTGCCTGCAGCACACAATGATCTTTTTCCATCTTTTATTTTGTGTCTGTTCTCCATTTGGCTTTGTACTCAATAAGACTCAGACCCATTGTGTTCAGTTATACATCCACTGTCTCAGTTGGTTGTGTTAAATACTCAGTGTTAAAACTGAAACTCATCCTTCAGTTGCTTAGCCCTCATACCCTGTGGAGAGACTTTAGTAGAGACCAAAACAACAGCGACACCAAATCACCCACCCAGGGTCTGTGCGTCACTGACATTTGTTAATGCAGTCACCATGTTGATAGATATTAATACTGGTGATAACTATCCAGGAAGACTCTGGAGTCAGAACTTTCTTCTAGGTCTGTCTGGGTACTTTCTTGTAAATTTCATTTTCAGCAAGAACCCTGCTATGTCAATTTTCCAAGACCCCCCCCCCCCCCCCCCCCCCCCCCCGGTGTGCTGGTTAGTTATTATTGTCAGCTGACACAAATTAATTACCTTGGAGGAGGGAGCCTCAGCTGAGAAAGCCATGAAGAACAAGCCAGTAATAAGCATTCCTCCATGGTCTCTGCTTCAGTTCCTGCCTTCAGGTTTATGCGCTGGTCTTCCTGATGTTGGACTCTAAGCTATAAACCAAATAAACTCTTTTTTTTTTTTTTTTTTTTTTTTTTTTTTTTTTTTTTTTTTTTTTTGGTTTTTCAAGACAGGGTTTCTCTGCGAAGCTTTGCGCCTTTCTTGGGACTCACTTGGTAGCCCAGGATGGCCTCGAACTCACAGAGATCCGCCTGGCTCTGCCTCCCGAGTGCTGGGATTAAAGGCGTGCGCCACCACCGCCCGGCTCAAATAAACTCTTTTATCCTCAAGTTGGTGTTGTGGGATAACCCCTTTGTATGCTGTGAATATGTTTTATTGCTATTGGTTAATAAAGATGATACTTTTGCCTATAGCAAGGCAGGATAGAGTCAGGATAGAGAAGAGATACTGAAGAAAGGCGGAATCGGGTAGATGCCAGCCAGCTGCCAGATGGTAAAGCCACGAGACACATGGCAAAATACAGATTAACAGAAATGGGTTAATTTAAGTTGTAACATCTAGTTAGTAATAAGCCTGAGCAATAGGCCAAAGAGTCTGTAATTAATATTAAGCCTCTGGGTATGGTGGTATTTTATTTGTACTGAAATGTGATTTTAATTGTATGTTAATAAATAAAGTTGCCCGGGGGTCAGAGCTACTAGAGCCATAGCAAGAGCGCAGCGGTGGTGGCGCATGCCTTTAATACCAGCGCTTGGTAGAAGAGCTAGGTAGATCTCTGTGTGTTCAAGGATACAGCCAGCATTGGAGACATATGCCTTTAAGACCTGGAGGGCTGTACTTATAGGCAGTGATGAGGCAGTCATGTGTTTGGGTTTACAACCAATGAGAAGGCAGAACAGAAAGACTATGTAAAGACATACACATAGGAAGTAGGTCTCTTTTGGGGAGATAGGAGAACTGCAGGAAGGGTAAGGTTTTAGCTCTGAGCTCTGACCTCTCGGCTTTCTCTTTTACATTGGTTCTGTGTTTCTTATTTAATAAGATGGTTGGTTACATCTACATCTAGGTGGTTACTTTAAAAGCGGCTGCAGGACCGGGTGGGACAGAAAAGCCTCTGTCTACATAGGGTGCCCAAGGTGGGGCTCAAACCCATACCCTGGGATTAAGAGTCCCATGCTCGGGGTTGGGGATTTAGCTCAGTGATAGAGCACTTGCCTAGAAAGCGCAAGGCCCTGGGTTCGGTCCTCAGCTCCAGAAAAAGAAAAAAAAAAAAATGAGTCCCTTGCTCTACTGAGTGAGCTGGCTGGGCATGGATCCACATATGACCTAAAAAAGCTTTTTAAAAGGTTCTAAGCATGAAGAAATGGAGCTACACTGGGCTTCCCAGTCTCTCATGCTGGCCACAGTACAAAGACGCCTCTCCAGACAACTGCCTATGAGATGGAGTGGGCCACCAACCGCCACGAGCTAAGCTGCATGGCGGGGTCCCGAAACCTCTTACACAGGCTACTGTGAAGAAGTTTCTTTCAGTCGCTGTCTGTAAACTTGATAGCACCAGACATGTGGCAAAGCATAGATTACTAGAAAAGAGTTAAGTTGTAAGAGCTGGTTAGTAACAAGCCTGAGCAATAGGCCAAACAGTTTGTAATTAATATTAAGCCTCTGAGTGATTATTTTAAAAGCAGCTACGGAACTGAGCTGGACAGAAAAGCCTCTTGGTTTTGGTCAGCGTTTTTACCACAGCAATAGGAAACTAACTAGACCACCCTGAGTATATTTACTTGCCCTTGTAACCTGGTGGATGTTCTTCATTCTCCACCAGGTAATGTCTGACCCCCCTGGCCAGTCTTTAGTTATTTCATTTAGACAGAATTCTTTATGCACAATGTTTTCTTTCAGGAATTTTCTAATCCTTACCCTCACTGCCAACCCTGTTCTTAGTTCTAGACTTCCACTCACAGCTATAGTCAGGGTTAAACCCAAACTCTTTCTAACTACAGAATACCTTCCCAGGAATTCCTGAACATGCCTCAACATGCCTGCTCCACCTTGAAGACAGCCTTCCTTCACAAGCACTATCTGAATAGATTTTTTTTCATATGCACATCAAGAAGATCAATAAACCCCAGTAACCTAAGCAGAATTCTAAATGTCCTTCCTTTTCCACCTCTCAGCCTCTTCTCTTGTGCTTTTCCTATTCCTCAGCACTAGCCAGGTGTATAACATGTTTGATTTGGGATGTGGACAGCAGGGTGGAGGATGACAACCGTCTGGATAGCACTGTTTCCCTTTTTCATAAATCCTGATGGCTGGAATGGACATTATATTAGATTCTCCAGCTCTTCTCGGAATCTGTATACCACATAATTTCTGCCTAAGTGTCAACTACAGATGGCGAAACCAGAAGCAAACTGTCACTGCTCAGCAGCACACCAGTCACATACACAGCTATCAGAAACCCTTCTAGAATACCAACCACACTAACTTAATTTCCTTTTTTGAATTTAAAACAAT
The DNA here is from genome assembly GCF_049852395.1 of Peromyscus maniculatus bairdii. Lineage (NCBI taxonomy): Eukaryota > Metazoa > Chordata > Mammalia > Rodentia > Cricetidae > Peromyscus > Peromyscus maniculatus. The sequence goes on from NC_134854.1 coordinate 168,852,430, forward strand.
AAAGGATATTGGTAAAGAATCATATACTCAGAGGGGAGAAAGAAGTTAAATTCAGATCCTTTGGAATAAAAATCCCAAAATACTTTTCTTTGAAAAACAAGAAAACAGGCCGGGCGTTGGTGGCGCACGCCTTTAATCCCAGCACTCGGGAGGCAGAGCCAGGCGGATCTCTGTGAGTTCGAGGCCAGCCTGGGCTACCAAGTGAGCTCCAGGAAAGGCGCAAAGCTACACAGAGAAACCCTGTCTCGAAAAACCAAAAAAAAAAAAAAAAAAAAAAAAAAAAAAAAAAAAAAAAAAAAAAGAAAAACAAGAAAACGTTCTCACTTTGCTAAAAGATAGCGAAGACACAGCTCACATTAGAAAAGATTATCAGCTAACCACATACCAAAGAAAGCAAGATCCTTCTTTAATGCACTGCCTTGGACCCCAAAAGATCCTCCTCTAAGCTGTGTCAGCAGCAAAGGCTCTCCACAGAGTCAGGTTTGCATGTTGCCCTTGCCAGCACCATGATTCTGACAGGAGATGGAACTGCTCTGAGAATTCAGTGGCATGTTCAGAAACCCAAATCCACCTTCCACGACCAACTCTGCAGCTCTGATGAATGTATCTTCCAGAAACTTCAAACCCTAAAATTTCCTAAAGGACCCTTTACTTAGATTATCACACAGAATGGTGGAAATGAAACTGGAGACTACAAGGGAACATGGTTTTCTGTTCTCTTAACTATTCTGAATACCAAACCTGGAACTAGAAAGGAACAAAACACTCAGGAAGTTTTATAGTTTTATAGGGTGCAGGCTGTACAAGTATGAAGACCTGAGTTCAGTTTCTAACACATATAAAAAAGGCTGAGGACAGCAGCGCTTGTGTGTAATCTCAGTGCTGGGGCATCAGAGATGGAAGGTTCTGGGGCTCATTAGCCAGAGAATCTATCCAAATAGACAAGCTCCAGGTTCAGTGAGAGACCCTGCCTCAAAAAATAAGGTAGAGGAGAACTGAAGAAGACATGTTATATCTATATCTAGCCGCCATACACACACACACACACACACACACACACACACACACACACACACACACACAAGAAATGTGAAGTGATTTGAAGAAAGTCATGATCCTTCTATGTAGCACGAATCTTAAAAGTTCTTATTAATAAAAACAAACCCGGAGCCAGTTATTGGGTTTGTTGTTGTCGTCAAAGGTTTTGAGTTGGAGGGGTGTAGGCTGGGGAAAATGAGACAAGGTCTCAAGTAGCCCAGGCTAGCCTCAAGCTTATGATGTAACCAGGGCTGGCACTGAACTACTGATTCTCCTGCCCCTGGCTCCTGAGTGCTAAGATTACAGGTGAGAGAAACCATGTAGGTTCTATGTTTATACAGAAAACAGTCACAAAGGAACTTTGGCAGAGACAACTGATTACCTTCAGCAGCCCAGCCTTAGCACTGCTAGATGCTGACAGAGACCCATTCTGAGGTTGATCACAAACAACAGTCCTGCAGCCCTACAGGAGAGATGATGAGGACCAGAGAGCAGACCAGCGTTGGTTTGGAAATTGTGCAACACGGACTCATAAACATAAAATGTTCACGTCCAAGCCAGTGGAGACACATTATTACAAGAACCAGTGAGACAAGGGTGAAAATAGGATTTGGGTGTTAAATACCTTTTTAATGAGTTTGAATCTTTAATGAATCAAATATTAACTTGAAAAACATAATAGCTTTTTACTGATTAGAATATTAAATTTACCCAAATATGAACCTTTGGAGGGTAGAGAGATGGCTTAGTAGTTAAGGGCATGTTTTGGTCTTGAAGAGGACCTGAATCCCTGTATCCACATCAGGCAGTTCATAACCACTTGTAACTCCAGCTCTAGGGGACTGAAAGCTCTTTTCTAGCCTCTGTGGGCACCTGTACACAAATGCACCCCTCCCCCCAAAAAAACCCCAGACATAGACACAGACAGATAGACAGACACACACACACACACACACACACACACACACACACACACACACACACACACGCACACGCACAAATAAAATGAATCTTAAAAATTAAGTATCTTTTGTGAAATGGCTATAACGTGTATTTGTAGTATAGTACTTATGTGTCAAGGAGCTTGTTGCTGTCCATCCTAGCCCTTAGCCCCTGAGAGATCCTTGAGGTTGCCAGAACAGAGACCACCACTCCAGGTGACAGATCCAACCCACGTGAACAGTCTCGGACCAGAATGGAGTTACACGATAGACAGTTCAATGCCTTTCATTGAGATTATACATTCCCTTCTCTGACCACGCACTCTCTTCTCTCACCATGTACTTACTCCCTGTTTCCCCTCATTTTCACACACCCACACTTGTAGCATACCAGCTGTATTAAGGGATCTGTGCAATAAGATCATGGTAACTTGCAAATATATACCACCTTACAGATAAACCTTAGCACTAAAAAAAAATCCAAAGATAGCTAACAATGCTATAATATTATCTGAACCTTATTAGGAAACTTGGACTGGATACAACTAAGCTAGTGAGAGGGAGTATGCAATTTAGCACTGTCTGGGCAAACCAGCAAGGACACTTTAGGTTACCATTTAGTGACTGCCTACTGTGTGTCCTAAGCTAGCACATATGGCCCTGATCATGTTCCTACAAGATAGACACTATTAATATTTCCTTTTTGCAAGAGGGGAAATTGTGGCCTTAATGACCCAGTACTTTGTCCTAAGATCTGACAGGAAGTAAGAGATTGGAGGCAGAATACAAATCCAGCCTGTACTTTTGCTCCACACATTCTGCTGCCTTTCCAATCACTGTCAGCAAAATCGTCTTCATCTTCCTAAGATGCCTGAAGTTGGGATACATCCCTCTGGATTACAAACGTATCAGGTACACACGCTGAGACAGATTCAAGCTCAGAGTACCAAGACATACCTGATCAATTCGGGAAATGAGAAGAACAGTTAATACAACTTCATCACTATGAAAAATGACAAGTTACTTACATAACGATATTCAGTTTGACAGGAAAAGTTCCAGGAACAGAGCCAGGCCCTAGAAGTATTACATGAAAGGAATAAATGCATAATCTAACATTTAAATAAGAGTTAATGTTTGTTGAGCACACAGCAGGGGCCAGAAACTGCTCCAAACATTTCAATCTTTATCTACATTCATATAATTAGGAATCAAGTGGTACTAGGGAAACTGAGGCATTCAAAAGTGAACCAGTCATCAGCAGAATCAGGATGTTAATCTGTGTATTGTCTCCTAGCCACCCCCAGCTTACTATTCTGAAGGGCCACCCTGCCCCAGAAAGGCAGCACAAGATGAAGGGCTACTGATCAGAGAAGGAATGGGTATGAGCCGGGAAAGGAAAAGAAGCTACAAAGGAGAGGTGATGCTTGGCTTGAGGCCGGAGAGATACTGAAGACATAAGCATGTGGAAGGTGAGGGGCCAAGAGGAAGTGCCCAGGCAACAGTTCGGGGTTGAGGATGAGCAACAAGCTCCCTGCTAGCTCAGTAAGGAAATAGCACTCAGCACACTCCTGTAAGGGTCTCAAAGCTGAGCCTCAAATCAGAATAAAAAGATGCTAAGAGGGAGGTTCAAGTCCTGACAGTGGGATAGAAGTGACATACCATACATGATTGTGTTGATTCTGGCTCCATTTTGCTCAGCTTCCTTTGCGGCAAGGTGAACTTGCCTAGAAGTTTTTTGTCTCCTAGGCCTGTCTAGTTCTTGACTGGTGTAACCTGAGCACTGTACCCATTCAGAACCTGCAGCAGGTTAGAGAATAAACTCATCCTCTGTTTCCCATGTACCTGATGCTGATGGCTCCCCAGAAGATTACATGATCAACACCCCAAACACTGCCTAACCACACTGGTGGTGTGTAGCAGGGTCCTTGCTGTTGTTCCCTTTGGGGGCAGGGGCCAAGTAGGTGCAGAATCAAACCACACAGACTCTGGGAGAATGTCTAAACAACAAGCTCAGTTTATTCAGGAAGAGGCAAGCCTTATATACCCTCTACCACACCCTGGGGGGAGGTCTGATGAATATGCATCATCTGGTGTGACATGGCTGCCTCTCATTGGTCCAGGTCATCTCCAGATCATGTTTCAGCTGCTGTTGCTAAGACATCAGGCAGGCCCAGGCTGGCTCTCAGAAAGTATCTTTTTTACTTGTTCGGGCAGTCTGGCCCTCAAGCCCCTTCCCTAAGGTTCCCAGCAGTGTCTGTGATGTCTTGTCCATTTGTTGTGTCTATACAGATGAAGGTCAGGATGGTCTGTTTTGTCTTTCTCCAGCCCACTTTTACAGTTGACATGGGTCTGGGGTCTGTGCTACAGACTTAGTCTGCTGACATTTAAGGCAGAGAGAGGAGAAAGTCTCACCCGACCACTATCAAGCCACCTTCTACAGGTGTGCTTTCTGTTAGAGCCACTCCAAGGCCTTCTCACCTCAAATACATAAACTCAAAGCCTCTCACATACCCTGGCTTCATGTGTTGAGTTCACCAGTAGGCCAAGCAGGACACCTGGCAGCCTGGCCTTCCCTGAGCAATGCATGCCCTTGCTACATGTGATCTACATGGTCTGTAGCAACACAGATGTCTTGAGAAGCCCACACTACTTACAGAAGGTATCAATGTGGAATTAACCAGCTTAATCCCACCCCCAACCCCAATTCAATGGGCAAATACCGAAAGGATTCATTGTCTATTGAGGTTTGTCATTTACAGCCTTCCTGGGAGGAAAGAGAAACAAAGTGCTTTCCTAGAAGTTAAAATTTAATTCATTTTCATGGTGTTCTGTGAATTCACCATGGACACACAGGGCATGCAATGAATAGACTGTACACATGCAAGGATGCTGGCTGAGGAGGAGCCACTGAGGTACTGAGGTGGCCCAAACTTCTTCATCAATTTGTACTCCGATGGCCATTTACTTTTGTAAGGAAGGGGACCTTTTCCTAATGCACTCAAAAAAGCAAAGGGTGCCTTGGACTTAAAACATCATGCTGCCCCCGGGCCTCATGCTTACAGCTTGCTCCTTCATGGAAGCCCCTGTGTGTAGCAGCAGCCCTGATTTCTTGTTGGTCAATACTCCTGCTGTAATAATGGCTTCTCTAGAAATTTGTTTAGTTCCGTACTTCTATCTTCTTGGTAGCAGCTTGCATTTGCTCACTGGCAGTCTCACATGTTGCTGGATTTCTAGTCACTGGGCCATCGGTAAAGTTACCAAACAACAAATAGCACTGTTTTTTTCCTCCACCAGAGATGTTTCTGTACAAATTCAGCTCAATGTTTTCTCTTTTTCCCCCTCTTTTCTTTTTTTTTGGGGGGGTGGGGTGGGGTGGGAAGACGGGATCTCTCTATCATATAGGTCTGGCTGTCCTGGAGCTCATTATGTAGATCAGACTAACCTTGAAGTCATAGAGATCCACCTGCCTCTGCCTCCTGGGTACTGAGATTAAAGGCATGAGCCATTGTACCCAGTCAGCTCAATGCTTTGAATGGTGGGATTCACTGCATCACACTGAAGTTTTAAATCCCTAAGCATTTAAGTTGTTACACTGCCTTTTACAGTTACACCCCACTGACTGCAAGGTCTGACTTTAACAAAATGTATTCTCCTTATCCTAAATTTTATCCAACTAAATGTCTTCTGAACATCATCCAGTGTAATGTTTACATATACAAGAGGTTTTCATATATGAGGCTAGACTGTCCTCAAGAATGGCAACCAGTTCAATCTGCCTAGCACTTGGCTTTCAATGCTAAGCTGGAAAGTCCTGGGAAACTTAGGAGGGAGTGTCACCCCTAATGTCATCATACACAGCTGGTACAGGGCAGTGAAGTAAAGTGCAAAGGAGGAGGCCAAATCTTAATTCCCCAAAATTCAAAGAAGAAATGAGTGAGTTTTTTCCTGGACGCTCTGGTATTTGCATTAGTTGCTCCTCTTTCTCTTCCTTTTCTGTTCTCTTCTGTCCCTCCTTCTCTTCTCCCCCTTCCTTCTCTTCCTACTCCTTGTAAGAGTTTAACAAAAACAAAACAAGTGTTTCTCTGGTGGGAGTCACCTATTAATAGGTTCAACTTATTAATTCTAAACAGATGCAAACTAGAGTTTTCTCATCTCTGCTTTTCCGTTGACAGATCTTTGCACTTAACCTGATGACCTAATATAAGGCATTCTTTATCATCATCATTTTCGTTTAAGTAGCAAAAAGGAAAGGAGGGAAGAGGGGGACAAGGGTTTAACAGACACGGGGTGGCACAGGTCCCCTCTACACAAGAAATAGAATGGTCTGATCTAGTGCACTACAAGCTGATGGGTTGATACTTCAAAACCGTCTGCATCAAGCTTACACCTTAATTACAAGGAGTCTGAAGTCTAGATTTTAAAATACACCACTTGCATGAATGATAAACATAATGGTACCTAAATAATCAATCTTCTCTATAGACAACCAAACCCAAACATGATCAACACTAAAACCCCCAAACTTGGGACTCTGACACATTTACCTGTGAATGTCAGTGAACACAGGTGTCAGATACTTTCATTTTGAAATACTGGTAATACTTAAAGTTCATGGAAGTTTTCCCATGAGCTACTGTTGGGAACAAAGGGTCATATGGACCAGTTTATGTTTAGATAACACAGTGCTATTATGGATATCCAGCAGAAGTCAGCTAAAACATGGCTGACACTGGACATCCAGGAGAGCTATAAGTCAATACAAAATGGCTGACACTGGCTGTCCAGGGAACCCCCAAGTAAACAGTGATGTAATCTGCTACGTATTTTTGGCAGAGAGCTACTTTTATGTGATTCTAATGTAGCCTTGAGGTCAGAGGCCCAAGCCTTAGCGTTTGCCAGCCAGCCCCTGGCATGTCTGTTTGTCTGTGGGCCTAGATGCCTTCCTTTGAGCTTGCATGCCTGTGCCTTCCTGCGTGCACTTCATGGTGCTGGCTTGTGCCAGGGTTCTTGCCGGCAGCTGCCTGCCTAGCAGACTGTGTATTGGTAAATAAAGTACGTTTTATCTGCCCATGATTCCCTGAAATCTCTTTAACCTCCCAGCCTCCTGGGATCTTCCCTCTTCTTTCCTGGCTTTGGGCAATGGACCTCACAGACACTCTTTCTTTTGTCATGTTTCCCAGGAATCCAAAATTTAATTACTTCAGGGTTATCTAAAATCATTGTTCTTACACATGAAGGCTCCAATATCCTGGGTCCCATCACTATGACACTGTCTCTCACACGGCAGCCACACTAATGGTACAGAGAATACTGCAGACTGACAGCCATAAAGAGTCCATCACAAGAAAAATGATCACGAGTTTGAAGACAGTCTGTGCTATATGAGAAAGCCCTGCCTTAAATGGAAAAAAAAAAAAAACTAAGCGTGTGTGGTGGGGGGGACAGACATGTAAGGAGATTTGAACCCTCACTGTAGTTTGGAGTGACTATAGCCTAGAGGTTTGGGATAGGCAAGGGTCATCATCTCAGAGAAGCCGTAGGTAAGAGAGAGCTGGGCTCCCTCTGGGCAGCAAGTAGAGGATCAATGGCAGCTTTCAGGTAGGAACAGAATATCCAGATCTACACTGCTGGACAACCCGATGCTCTGTCAAGTTCCCCCTTCCCTGACACTTTGTGGCACGTGTCACAGGCATATCACACAGGAAGCAAAGGGCAAGGTGTTAATATTTGCGCAAAGACCTTACATCTCTGTCTCACTAGAGCCCACGCCCTCCGCTGTCTGCACAGATGAGGAAAAGGGTTGTTGGACCATCACTTAGTAAGGGGTTGGCTGACGACGGCAGGGTGTCTGAAAGATGACGCAGACAAAGCAGAAATAGTAAGGGCTGGTGAGATGGCTTATAACGGTAGAGGCAATCTGCGTCTAAACTCGAGGACCTGAGTGCAATTCCCAGGCCTTACACGGCGGAAGGCAAGAATGGACTCCCAGGACTCACCCTCTCATTTCCACACTAACATACTAAAAAACAAAAACAAAACAAACAAAAAAAACCCCACAAATGTAATAAAAAAAGAATAGAATAGAATATGTATCCAAAGCTGGGCGGTGATGGCACACGCCTTTAATCCCAGCACTCGGGAGGCAGAGGCAGGCGGATCTGAGTTTTGAGGCCAGCCTGGGCTACAGAGTTCCAGTTATAGAGAAACCCTGACTCGAAAAACCAAAAAAAAAAGGACTCCAGCGAGCTTTGTTGACGCCATACTTCCCGAGCGGCCAGCTGCTCTCCCAGAGGGCAGCTCCTTATCTCCTCCGTCTCGGTATTTCCTGCAGCCCCCGCGGAGCTCAGCACTGAGGGAAAGGTCCCATGACCTCACCCGCCGCTCCGCCGGCCTCCCGCCAGCAGGGGGCGCTAGGCGGCGCCGCCCACCGGAAAAGACCCGGATGGGCGGGGTTCCTGCCGCTGCGCGCGCAGCCGCCTCACTCCGCCTGTGCTCTGCGAAGGAGAAGGCCGCGCTTCCGTCCGCTCCTCCGCCATGGCTCGCGGCCCGAAGAAACACCTGAAGCGCGTGGCTGCCCCGCGCCACTGGATGCTGGACAAGCTGACCGGCGTGTTCGCGCCCCGGCCGTCCGCCGGCCCGCACCGCCTGCGCGAGTGCCTGCCGCTGAGCATCTTCCTGAGGAACAGACTCAAGTACGCCCTCACGGGCGACGAGGTGAAGAAGATCTGCATGCAGCGCCTCGTCAAGGTCGACGGCAAGGTCAGAACCGATGTGGCCTACCCAGCCGGCTTCATGGATGTCATCAGCATCGACAAGAGCGGGGAGAACTTCCGCCTGGTCTACGACACCAAGGGCCGCTTCGCCGTGCACCGCATCACGCCCGAGGAGGCCAAGTACAAGCTGTGCAAGGTGCGGAAGGTCTTCGTGGGCACCAAGGGCATCCCGCACCTCGTGACGCACGACGCGCGCACCATCCGCTACCCCGACCCGCTCATCAAGGTCAACGACACCGTGCAGATCTCGCTGGACACCGGCAAGATCACCGACGCCATCAAGTTCGACACCGGCAACCTGTGCATGGTGACCGGAGGCGCCAACCTGGGGCGCATCGGCGTCATCACCAACCGGGAGCGCCACCCCGGCTCGTTCGACGTGGTCCACGTGAAGGATGCCAACGGCAACGGCTTCGCCACCCGCCTCTCCAACATCTTCGTGATCGGCAAGGGCAACAAGCCGTGGATCTCTCTTCCCCGAGGGAAAGGAATCCGCCTCACCATCGCCGAAGAGAGAGACAAGAGGCTGGCGGCCAAGCAGAGCGGGTGAAGTGGACTCCGAGGGACATCGGGGCGGTGGGAGACGTTTATATTGGTTTTTACTTCAAGTTTTAAACAGCATGTTGAATTAAAAGGGAAGCAGACTTCATTCTGGTGTCGGTGTTTTTTTTCTTTGCCACACTTCCTCGTCATGGGGGAACCACCTGGAGGTGTGGTCACCTTACTTTGAAAAAGGGATGGGTGGGTACATGCAGGGTTGGGTTACCGTTGCTGACAACTAATGTTATTTCATTGTTCCGTTAATATTCCAGGGTTGGGATTTAATGCCTAGAGGCCGATAAAATCAGTAGAAACTTTAGACCTTTTTAGGTAAGCCTCTTTAACACCAATCATCTCCCCCCAAAGAATCTGGAAATAGAGAAACCCAAAAGTTATGAGGTCTAAAAATGGCATTGTTCAGCCAGGACTACACACAGAGAAATCCTGTCTCAGAAAACAAACCAAAAAGAAAAAACAACCGGGGTAGGGGGTGGGATGGGGTGGGGATTAAAGGGCCTGTTATTCTAACCCCCGGGGAAGTAATTTAGAGAAGATGCTGAAATGTCACTCCCTAACTTAGGAACCTGTAGCCAGCTGTATATGACATGAGCATTTAGTCAAGCTTTCTGTTGGCCAGGGTATTTACAACACAAAGTATAGCTATAATTTTCTTTTTCAGAAAACCCCAAGTTTATAGAAGTGGCAGATCCAAAACAAAAAAACACCACTAAAGCAAGGCTTGCAAAGAAAATTATAAGAGAGTTCAGTCGTCTTCATAACAGTAGCTTATAGGTAAAATAATTTATTTCTTAGCACTTTAATGCCAGTGAGCCAGAAAAATAGTTTTACAGTTTTTTATCCTTTGCTGGGCTCAAACAAGAATTCCAGGGCAGTTCTGCTGATAATGATTAGAGAAAGAATACTTGAATTTCAGATGTTTGTGAACTCCCAATTAAAGGAAACTAATTTTCTTTTCCATTTTAGAAGCTATTTATGATACTATATACATCCAAAGATGAGACTTTTTTTACAGATTTGTGTGTGGGCAGATGCCCACAGTGGCCGGAGGTTGGAAAAGGCCTCAAGATGGGTTATAAGCAGTTGTGAGCTACCGGATCTGAGTGCTGAGAACAAACTTCTGCAAAGAGCAGTGTTTCTCTTAACCACTGGGCCATCTCTAGCACCAAAGACACGGATTTTCTTTACAAAAGATGGCTTTTGCTTTTCAGTTCTAAAATTAGAGCTAAATTCCTTTGAATAAACTGGCATCTGATTAGTTTGCTAGTGTTAAAACTAAGGTCATGGTTAAATATTTCTTTTTCTTGATGAAAATACACTGATCAGCTTTGGTGTGAGGAGATGAGGTCTGGGTTTGGGGCAGCTTGATGGGAGAGTGCTTACATTAGCAGACACAATGTAGTTGGGTGGTTTTGTTTTTTGTTTGTTTTTTAAATATATGTGAATGTTTGCCTGCGTGTATGCCTGGTGTCCTGGAAGACCAAAAGACAGTTCCTGGAACTGGAGCTACAGATGGTTGCTAGGAAATGAACCTGGGTCCTCAGCAAAAACCACAAGTGGTTTTTTTTGTTTGTCTTTTTTTTTTTCCCCCCCGAGAGAGGGTTTCTCTGTGTAGCTTTGCGCCTTTCCTGGAACTCGCTTTGGAGACCAGGCTGGCCTCAAACTGACAGAGATCCGCCTGGCTCTGCCTCCCGAGTGCTGAGTGCTGGGATTAAAGGTGTGCACCCCCACCGCCTGGTTTACAAGTGCTCTTAAATACCGAACAATTTCTCCAGCTCTGGATTTCAATTAGTTACTAGGGGGAAGCTTGGGTCAACTCTCACAAGTGGAGACCAGAGGAAAACGTGTGAGTCCTGTGTCCACCGAGTGGGGGTCCTGGGGATCGAGCTCAAGTCATCAGTCTGGCCGAAGTGGCCTTTATCTGCTGAGCCATCTTGCCAGCCCCATCCTAGATCACTTCAATTGCTAGCACCATGGAAAATAATCTCTAGAGGCAGACAGACCTGGATTTAAATACTGGCTGCTTCTGCCTAGGTATGAGCTGCCGGTTGTAGCAAGAGTAGGAACACAGCACAAAACAGGCATACATGTGCGTGTGCACAGTTAGCACTGTATTCTAACAGTCACTACAAATGATTGTAGTGATATATAGACTTTTTTCTAACTCAATAGTAGCATAGGAAAGCCTGGTTCAGACACGCTCTTCTTTGTTCCATAGAACTTAACCTATTCTTATTTTTTAGACAATCTCCCTAGCCCTGGAAGGTTTTAAATTCTCCATGTAGCCAAATATAGCCTTGAAATGATTCTCTTGTCTCCTTGGTGCTTGGAATTATGGGCTTATTTCCACCAGGCTAGGTTTGTGTGGTGCTGAGGATTGAATCCAGGGCTTCCTGAACACTAAACAAGCACTTTACCAACATAACTACATCTCTAGCTCATAAACGACATTTTAGAATTTACAGTTAGGGACTGGAGATGTAACTCAATTTCTTAAGAGTGCTTGCCTAGCACATGCAAGATACTAGGTTCAATTCCCAGCACTGAGGGGAAAAAAAATCAGGCCTAGAAGGGTAACATTCGCCCCCGAATGATCATTTTATAAACGGCTGCTGGAGACCACAGATGGGAGAGATTCCTCTGGACCGCGGGGCCGGCGGGACCAGAGAAACTTCCTGCTACAAAAATGTACTTAAAGTTCTTGTAAATGTACTTAATTCAACTGTAGGAAAGGTCATTCTTATGGGCTATCGGGGATTAGAATCCTAAGGGATTGATAGCAGGCAGTCCCAAACTGGATTGGCAGGACTGGAGGTAAACAGGGCGCTGCTCTGTCTGCCCTGGAACATGACCTTTCAAGCTTCATTTAAATCAGAGAAAAATAAAATAGCACCCAAACCTGGGTCCCAAGGGTATCTTTACTCAAACAACACATACAGTGCTGGACTCCGAGTGGTTTGGAGATCAGGTCTTGCTGTGTGGACCAGCGTGGCTTCTAACTCGGAGATCCCCCTGCCTCTGCCTCCCGAGTGCTAAGGACAAAGGCGTGTAGTACGGCCCGGTGTTTTCTAACTAAAAACTTTAGAACGTACATGGACCAGGACACTGGGAATCACGGCCTTTTTCCCCCCTCTTATGTATGCATGTGCGTGCGGGTTTTTTGTTTGTTTGTTTGGTTGGTTGGTTTTTATTTTATTTTTTGTTTTTGCGCAAACACCAGCATCCTAGTGCGCATGCCTGTGGAAGCCTGAGGCATCAGCTCTTCATGGAGGCAGGGCCTCTCAATCAAACCCGGAGCTCGCCGATCTGGCTAGTCTTTCCAGTCAGCCTGCTCTGAGGATCAGGTATCAGCCTCCCATGGCTGGAATTACAGGCGACCGCCAACCGCGCCCAGCAGGCCCTCTGGATCTGAAGTCCTGTCCTCACACGTTCATGGCAAGCGCTGCCTTCCATCACTCAGCCGCCGCCTGGGCCAGGCACA